>NC_140997.1:52105195-52705195 GCF_052327205.1 Somniosus microcephalus
CCCCCCTCTCTCTCCCGCCCCCCCCTCTCTCTCCCGCCCCCCCCTCTCTCTCCCGCCCCCCCCTCTCTCTCCCGCCCCCCCCTCTCTCTCCCGCCCCCCCCTCTCTCTCCCGCCCCCCCCTCTCTCTCCCGCCCCCCCCTCTCTCTCCCGCCCCCCCCTCTCTCTCCCGCCCCCCCCTCTCTCTCCCGCCCCCCCCTCTCTCTCCCGCCCCCCCCTCTCTCTCCCGCCCCCCCCTCTCTCTCCCGCCCCCCCCTCTCTCTCCCGCCCCCCCCTCTCTCTCCCGCCCCCCCCCTCTCTCTCCCGCCCCCCCCTCTCTCTCCGCCCCCCCCTCTCTCTCCCGCCCCCCCCCTCTCTCTCCCGCCCCCCCCTCTCTCTCCCGCCCCCCCCTCTCTCTCCCGCCCCCCCCTCTCTCTCCCGCCCCCCCCTCTCTCTCCCGCCCCCCCCTCTCTCTCCCGCCCCCCCCCTCTCTCTCCCGCCCCCCCCTCTCTCTCCCGCCCCCCCCTCTCTCTCCCGCCCCCCCCTCTCTCTCCCGCCCCCCCCTCTCTCTCCCGCCCCCCCCTCTCTCTCCCGCCCCCCCCTCTCTCTCCCGCCCCCCCCTCTCTCTCCCGCCCCCCCCTCTCTCTCCCGCCCCCCCCTCTCTCTCCCGCCCCCCCCTCTCTCTCCCGCCCCCCCCTCTCTCTCCCGCCCCCCCCTCTCTCTCCCGCCCCCCCCTCTCTCTCCCGCCCCCCCCTCTCTCTCCCGCCCCCCCCTCTCTCTCCCGCCCCCCCCTCTCTCTCCCGCCCCCCCCTCTCTCTCCCGCCCCCCCCTCTCTCTCCCGCCCCCCCCTCTCTCTCCCGCCCCCCCCTCTCTCTCCCGCCCCCCCCTCTCTCTCCCGCCCCCCCCTCTCTCTCCCGCCCCCCCCTCTCTCTCCCGCCCCCCCCTCTCTCTCCCGCCCCCCCCTCTCTCTCCCGCCCCCCCCCTCTCTCTCCCGCCCCCCCCTCTCTCTCCCGCCCCCCCTCTCTCTCCCGCCCCCCCCTCTCTCTCCCGCCCCCCCCTCTCTCTCCCGCCCCCCCCTCTCTCTCCCGCCCCCCCCTCTCTCTCCCGCCCCCCCCTCTCTCTCCCGCCCCCCCCTCTCTCTCCCGCCCCCCCCTCTCTCTCCCGCCCCCCCCTCTCTCTCCCGCCCCCCCCTCTCTCTCCCGCCCCCCCCTCTCTCTCCCGCCCCCCCCTCTCTCTCCCGCCCCCCCCTCTCTCTCCCGCCCCCCCCTCTCTCTCCCGCCCCCCCCTCTCTCTCCCGCCCCCCCCTCTCTCTCCCGCCCCCCCCTCTCTCTCCCGCCCCCCCCTCTCTCTCCCGCCCCCCCCTCTCTCTCCCGCCCCCCCCTCTCTCTCCCGCCCCCCCCTCTCTCTCCCGCCCCCCCCTCTCTCTCCCGCCCCCCCCTCTCTCTCCCGCCCCCCCCTCTCTCTCCCGCCCCCCCCTCTCTCTCCCGCCCCCCCCTCTCTCTCCCGCCCCCCCCTCTCTCTCCCGCCCCCCCCTCTCTCTCCCGCCCCCCCCTCTCTCTCCCGCCCCCCCCTCTCTCTCCCGCCCCCCCCTCTCTCTCCCGCCCCCCCCTCTCTCTCCCGCCCCCCCCTCTCTCTCCCGCCCCCCCCTCTCTCT
Source organism: Somniosus microcephalus (assembly GCF_052327205.1). NCBI lineage: Eukaryota > Metazoa > Chordata > Chondrichthyes > Squaliformes > Somniosidae > Somniosus > Somniosus microcephalus. The sequence goes on from NC_140997.1 coordinate 52,106,826, forward strand.
CCCGCCCCCCCCTCTCTCTCCCGCCCCCCCCTCTCTCTCCCGCCCCCCCCTCTCTCTCCCGCCCCCCCCTCTCTCTCCCGCCCCCCCCTCTCTCTCCCGCCCCCCCCTCTCTCTCCCGCCCCCCCCTCTCTCTCCCGCCCCCCCCTCTCTCTCCCGCCCCCCCCTCTCTCTCCCGCCCCCCCCTCTCTCTCCCGCCCCCCCCTCTCTCTCCCGCCCCCCCCTCTCTCTCCCGCCCCCCCCTCTCTCTCCCGCCCCCCCCTCTCTCTCCCGCCCCCCCCTCTCTCTCCCGCCCCCCCCTCTCTCTCCCGCCCCCCCCTCTCTCTCCCGCCCCCCCCTCTCTCTCCCGCCCCCCCCTCTCTCTCCCGCCCCCCCCTCTCTCTCCCGCCCCCCCCTCTCTCTCCCGCCCCCCCCTCTCTCTCCCGCCCCCCCCTCTCTCTCCCGCCCCCCCCTCTCTCTCCCGCCCCCCCCTCTCTCTCCCGCCCCCCCCTCTCTCTCCCGCCCCCCCCTCTCTCTCCCGCCCCCCCCTCTCTCTCCCGCCCCCCCCTCTCTCTCCCGCCCCCCCCTCTCTCTCCCGCCCCCCCCTCTCTCTCCCGCCCCCCCCTCTCTCTCCCGCCCCCCCCTCTCTCTCCCGCCCCCCCCTCTCTCTCCCGCCCCCCCCTCTCTCTCCCGCCCCCCCCTCTCTCTCCCGCCCCCCCCTCTCTCTCCCGCCCCCCCCTCTCTCTCCCGCCCCCCCCTCTCTCTCCCGCCCCCCCCTCTCTCTCCCGCCCCCCCCTCTCTCTCCCGCCCCCCCCTCTCTCTCCCGCCCCCCCCTCTCTCTCCCGCCCCCCCCTCTCTCTCCCGCCCCCCCCTCTCTCTCCCGCCCCCCCCTCTCTCTCCCGCCCCCCCCTCTCTCTCCCGCCCCCCCCTCTCTCTCCCGCCCCCCCCTCTCTCTCCCGCCCCCCCCTCTCTCTCCCGCCCCCCCCTCTCTCCCGCCCCCCCCTCTCTCTCCCGCCCCCCCCTCTCTCTCCCGCCCCCCCCTCTCTCTCCCGCCCCCCCCTCTCTCTCCCGCCCCCCCCTCTCTCTCCCGCCCCCCCCTCTCTCTCCCGCCCCCCCCTCTCTCTCCCGCCCCCCCCTCTCTCTCCCGCCCCCCCCTCTCTCTCCCGCCCCCCCCTCTCTCTCCCGCCCCCCCCTCTCTCTCCGCCCCCTCTCTCTCCCGCCCCCCTCTCTCTCCCGCCCCCCCCTCTCTCTCCCGCCCCCCCTCTCTCTCCCGCCCCCCCCTCTCTCTCCCGCCCCCCCCTCTCTCTCCCGCCCCCCCCTCTCTCTCCCGCCCCCCCCTCTCTCTCCCGCCCCCCCCTCTCTCTCCCGCCCCCCCCTCTCTCTCCCGCCCCCCCCTCTCTCTCCCGCCCCCCCCTCTCTCTCCCGCCCCCCCCTCTCTCTCCCGCCCCCCCCTCTCTCTCCCGCCCCCCCCTCTCTCTCCCGCCCCCCCCTCTCTCTCCCGCCCCCCCCTCTCTCTCCCGCCCCCCCCTCTCTCTCCCGCCCCCCCCTCTCTCTCCCGCCCCCCCCTCTCTCTCCCGCCCCCCCCTCTCTCTCCCGCCCCCCCCTCTCTCTCCCGCCCCCCCCTCTCTCTCCCGCCCCCCCCTCTCTCTCCCGCCCCCCCCTCTCTCTCCCGCCCCCCCCTCTCTCTCCCGCCCCCCCTCTCTCTCCCGCCCCCCCCTCTCTCTCCCGCCCCCCCCTCTCTCTCCCGCCCCCCCCTCTCTCTCCCGCCCCCCCCTCTCTCTCCCGCCCCCCCCTCTCTCTCCCGCCCCCCCTCTCTCTCCCGCCCCCCCCTCTCTCTCCCGCCCCCCCCTCTCTCTCCCGCCCCCCCCTCTCTCTCCCGCCCCCCCCTCTCTCTCCCGCCCCCCCCTCTCTCTCCCGCCCCCCCCTCTCTCTCCCGCCCCCCCCTCTCTCTCCCGCCCCCCCCTCTCTCTCCCGCCCCCCCCTCTCTCTCCCGCCCCCCCCTCTCTCTCCCGCCCCCCCCTCTCTCTCCCGCCCCCCCCTCTCTCTCCCGCCCCCCCCTCTCTCTCCCGCCCCCCCCTCTCTCTCCCGCCCCCCCCTCTCTCTCCCGCCCCCCCCTCTCTCTCCGCCCCCCCTCTCTCTCCCGCCCCCCCCTCTCTCTCCCGCCCCCCCCTCTCTCTCCCGCCCCCCCCTCTCTCTCCGCCCCCCCTCTCTCTCCCGCCCCCCCCTCTCTCTCCCGCCCCCCCCTCTCTCTCCCGCCCCCCCCTCTCTCTCCGCCCCCCCTCTCCCGCCCCCCCTCTCTCTCCCGCCCCCCCCTCTCTCTCCCGCCCCCCCCTCTCTCTCCCGCCCCCCCCTCTCTCTCCCGCCCCCCCCTCTCTCTCCCGCCCCCCCCTCTCTCTCCCGCCCCCCCCTCTCTCTCCCGCCCCCCCCTCTCTCTCCCGCCCCCCCTCTCTCTCTCCCGCCCCCCCCTCTCTCTCTCCCGCCCCCCCCTCTCTCTCCCGCCCCCCCTCTCTCTCCCGCCCCCCCTCTCTCTCCCGCCCCCCCTCTCTCTCCCGCCCCCCCCTCTCTCTCCCGCCCCCCCCTCTCTCTCCCGCCCCCCCCTCTCTCTCCCGCCCCCCCCTCTCTCTCCCGCCCCCCCCTCTCTCTCCCGCCCCCCCCTCTCTCTCCCGCCCCCCCCTCTCTCTCCCGCCCCCCCCTCTCTCTCCCGCCCCCCCCTCTCTCCCGCCCCCCCCTCTCTCTCCCGCCCCCCCCTCTCTCTCCCGCCCCCCCCTCTCTCTCCCGCCCCCCCCTCTCTCTCCCGCCCCCCCCTCTCTCTCTCCCGCCCCCCCCTCTCTCTCTCCCGCCCCCCCCTCTCTCTCTCCCGCCCCCCCCTCTCTCTCTCCCGCCCCCCCCTCTCTCTCTCCCGCCCCCCCCTCTCTCTCCCGCCCCCCCCTCTCTCTCCCGCCCCCCCCTCTCTCTCCCGCCCCCCCCTCTCTCTCCCGCCCCCCCTCTCTCTCCCGCCCCCCCCTCTCTCTCCCGCCCCCCCCTCTCTCTCCCGCCCCCCCCTCTCTCTCCCGCCCCCCCCTCTCTCTCCCGCCCCCCCCTCTCTCTCCCGCCCCCCCCTCTCTCTCCCGCCCCCCCCTCTCTCTCCCGCCCCCCCCTCTCTCTCCCGCCCCCCCCTCTCTCTCCCGCCCCCCCCTCTCTCTCCCGCCCCCCCTCTCTCTCCCGCCCCCCCCTCTCTCTCCCGCCCCCCCCTCTCTCTCCCGCCCCCCCCTCTCTCTCCCGCCCCCCCCTCTCTCTCCCGCCCCCCCCTCTCTCTCCCGCCCCCCCCTCTCTCTCCCGCCCCCCCCTCTCTCTCCCGCCCCCCCCTCTCTCTCCCGCCCCCCCCTCTCTCTCCCGCCCCCCCTCTCTCTCCGCCCCCCCTCTCTCTCCCGCCCCCCCCTCTCTCTCCCGCCCCCCCCTCTCTCTCCCGCCCCCCCCTCTCTCTCCCGCCCCCCCCTCTCTCTCCCGCCCCCCCCTCTCTCTCCCGCCCCCCCCTCTCTCTCCCGCCCCCCCCTCTCTCTCCCGCCCCCCCCTCTCTCTCCCGCCCCCCCCTCTCTCTCCCGCCCCCCCCTCTCTCTCCCGCCCCCCCCTCTCTCTCCCGCCCCCCCTCTCTCTCCCGCCCCCCCCTCTCTCTCCCGCCCCCCCCTCTCTCTCCCGCCCCCCCCTCTCTCTCCGCCCCCCCCTCTCTCCCGCCCCCCCCTCTCTCTCCCGCCCCCCCCTCTCTCTCCCGCCCCCCCCTCTCTCTCCCGCCCCCCCCTCTCTCTCCCGCCCCCCCCTCTCTCTCCCGCCCCCCCCTCTCTCTCCCGCCCCCCCCTCTCTCTCCCGCCCCCCCTCTCTCTCCCGCCCCCCCCTCTCTCTCCCGCCCCCCCCTCTCTCTCCCGCCCCCCCCTCTCTCTCCCGCCCCCCCCTCTCTCTCCCGCCCCCCCCTCTCTCTGCCGCCCCCCCCTCTCTCTCCCGCCCCCCCCTCTCTCTCCCGCCCCCCCCTCTCTCTCTGTCTCCCGCCCCTCCCCCCCCCACCTCCCTGTTGGAGTCTGTCTGTGTCTCTGCTCTGCTAATTCGCTGTATTTTCTTTCTTGTGTGTTAAGTGTTGGGTGTTGCAGAAGTGAAACAAGTCACCAATGGCTGCAGGCAATATTCCCTCTAAGCTGCGCGCGGCTGCGGAATAATTTCCAAGGTACTGTGCAGGCCGCACACAACCTTTTCCTTCTGAAATACCGCACATGCATAGAAAATTTCAAGGGACCACGCATTGAAATAAACAACAAAGACAATTTAGGGAGAAAATTGGCTACAGGCTGCTTTTGGAGTGGGGGTGCAGTGAAAATCTAGCCCTCAGTGGCTATGTTACCTTCTCCCAATCACCTGTGTTTCCCTATCCCTCGCTTCCAAATAGTACCTCACTCTTTCACCTTTTCACTACACATTCTCCTTCCTGTCACTACCCCTACCTCTCCCCATCTGAACTACTCACTCAACCCCTGTATCCTTTCTCCCCTGCCTCACAAAGGGCGTGTGCCAAAAGGCTGAGGCCCTTCATCCTCAACCAAGAAATGTCTTCCTCTCCTCCCCATCTTATCTGTTTCCCTCAAAGAGGCTCTGTTTGCTTTTAGAGCTCCACTTTTTAAATTAGAATGAGGAAAGAAACTGCCTTTGTCTCGCTCCCTCTGTATCATGTGTGTTAGAATTTAGAATCTCTCTCTCGCAGGTATCCTTGTTTATCACTGATCTCTCAACAAATCATAGGTGAGATAATCAGTTGGCTTCAAAATTCAATTATTTTTTTGAAAATTGAAGTAACATTAAATGACGAAAGCACACATTTTCTCTTACCTTTCTTGCTGCCTTCAGAGTCTCTCGCCCTCTCTCTGACATATCTCTCTCTCTCTCGCCCTCCCTCTGTCTCCCTGCCCTTGGCTTAATACACTTTATAGAATACAAAACAAAAGTGACAACATATATGTAATAGGAGGCAAAGAAAAATATCCCGTCAGTACAGCTGACTGACTGGTATGGATGCATTCTGAGAAATTAGGTACAGTGCATTTGCTCCGACTGCACAATCCAAATTCAACTCCGAGTCACAGCTCTGGGCAAAAATATCCGGTCAGCCCAGGCTTTTGGTAGAAGCCAAGGATCTTAATCTTCAAAAATAACTTTAATGAAGGCATTAAAAGATACAAAAGACCATTCGATAGATAAATGTAATCATGTTATTATGAAATACAGGAATCTCTCTTTTAACCGGCACCTAAATATCCGTAAATCTCTCTTAACCGGCAAAATTCAGGAGCAGGTTCAGGTAAATTTTGCTATATATTAGTGGCCGTGTAACCGGGGTTCCTGCACCTGTGGCCATGCAACAGGGACTCCTGATCTGTGGCTGTGTAACCGGGGCTCCTGCACCTGTGGCCATATTCGGGGCTCTCGTACCTCGGTAAGTATACCTCTCTGTAATCTGGACTTTTTGATCAACCGGCACCACGCCGGTCCAGTCGGTGCCGGATTAAAAAAAAAAGTTTCCTGTGTTAATTTTTCAATTTTTCGTGTGTTTAAATCCTTATTTTGAATATTAGAGATTTTTGTGACTGAGGAAAAGATGACATCTGAAAAATGTTCAGAAAGCATTTTCAACCATTTGTGGGACCTCTATGGCCATATTGTGCAGTCTTGGGGTAATACAGTAACTGCGATTTTATAGGCGATAGTGTATGTCACACAATGTAACATCTCTAACATTGAAGATGCTTATCACCGTGCCACTTATAGGAGTAACAAGTCGTTCCACTTATAGGAGTAACAAGTAGTTCAAGTACTAATTCACCGCTTCACTCCCACTCTGATCGCTCTGTCCTCGGGCTATTGCATTGTTCCATTGAAGCTCAACGTAAGCTCGAGGAACAGCACCTCATCTTTCGATTGGGCACTTTGCAGTCTGCCGGACTCAACATTGAGTTCAACAATTTCAGATAATTATCCCTGCCCCCATTTTTCATGAAGTATGATTTTTGCCATTCCCATTTGCAACATTTTATCTTTCCTGCCTCTTACAAAAGTACAGGGTGTTCTTTCTATTCCTTCCTCCCCTCCTAAACCCCCCCGCCCCGTCTCTGCACCTGCTTAATATCTGTTCCATCTCCAGCTTTTTCCAGTTCTGATGAAGGGTCCCAGACCTGAAACGTTAACTCTGTTTCTCTCTGCACGGATGCTGCCTGGCCTGCTGAGTATTTCCAGCATTTTCTGTTGTTAGTTCAAGTACTTATCAGTTTTCAAAGAAACATGCGCCCCACTTACTGAATTTAGCATATGATAGATTATGATTATTTGAACATGGAGATAATTATGTTGCAAGGCTATTCTGTGAAAGCCTGTATCCTTTCTATTTTATGATCTGAACAGTGAAGATTGGACTCTAAAGATGACAGTCATGGGCTGCCTGTTTATTTTAATTTTCTCCCTCTTGAGTATTTGATACGTCTTACAGACTGCTTCCATTCGCAACCGCGATACTGTACAGACTGTGAGGTGGATCCCACTTGGCAGACATAATCTGAACAGCTGTTGGTGGTTATTCTTTTATGGAATGGAGTAGATCCCAGACTGTTGAGGGATCTGTACTCCATGCTGTCCTGTGGAAGAGTTGGTTGGAGTCTGGCAATATTCCACAGGAAGGGAAAGCCTGGGCAGAGTTACTCTAATGTGCTCAAAAGACCAACCCTTGACCCCTCCGTCCTTGCAAACTACCGCCCCATCTCCAACCTCCCTTTCCTCTCCAGTCCTTGAATGTGCTGTCTCCTCCCAAATCCATGCCCATCTTTCCCGCAACTCCATGTTTGAATTTCTCCAATCAGGTTTCTGCCCCGCCACAGTACCAAAATGGCTCTCATTAGTCACAAATGACATCCTCTGTGACTGTGACAAAGGTAAACTATCCCTCCTTGTCCTCCTTGACTTGTCTGCAGCCTTTGACATGGTTGACCACTCCATCCTTCTCCAACGCCTCTCCACCGTCGTCCAGCTGGGTGGGACTGCACTTGCCTGGTTCCATTCTTATCTATCTAATCATAGCCAGAGAATCACCTGCAACGGCTTCTCTTCCCGCTCCCGCATCGTTCCCTCTGGTGTCCCCCAAGGATCTATCCTTGGCCCCCTCCTATTTCTCATCTACATGTTGCCCCTTGGCGACATCATCCGAAAACACAGCGTCAGTTTCCACATGTACGCTGATGACACCCACCTCTACCTCGCCACCACTTCTCTTGACCCCTCCACAGTCTCTAAATTGTCAGACTGCTCCAGTTCTGGATGAGCAGAAATTTTCTCCAATTGTGCCATTGTTTTTGGTTCCTGCCACTGCATCCCTCTCCCTAACATCTGTCTAAGGCTGAACCACACTGTTCGCAACCTTGGTGTCATACTTGACCCTGAAATGAGCTTCCGACCACATATCCGCAGCATAACTAAGACCGCCTATTTCCACCTCCATAACGGCACCTGTCTCCGCCCCTGCCTCCGCCCCTCCTCTGCTGAACCCTCATCCGTGCCTTTGTGAACTCTAGACCTGACTCTTCAAACACACTCCTGGCTGGCCTCCCACATTCTACCCTACGTAAACTTGAGGTCATCCAAAACTCGACTGCTCGTGTTCTAACTCGCACCAAGCCTCATTCACCCATCACCCCTGTGCTCGCTGACCTACATTGGCTCCCGGTTAAGCAATGCCTTGATTTCAAAATTCTCATCCTTGGTTTTCATATCCCTCCATGGCCTCCTCCCTCTCTATCTCTGTAATCTTCTACCCCCCCCCCCCTGAGATAGCTGCAATCCATCCCTGATTATAATCGCTCAACCATTGGTGGCCGTGCCTTCTGTTGCCTTGGCTCTAAGCTCTGGAATTCCTTGCCTAAACCTCTCCGCCTCGCTACCTCTCTTTCCTTCTTTAAGACACTCCTTAAAACCTACCGCTTTGACTAAGCTTTTGGTCACCTGCCCTAATTTCTCCTTAATTCTCCCTAATTGACTCCGTGTCCAAATTTTTTGTCTTCTAATACTCCGTTGGGATGTTTTACTATGTAAAGGCGCTATATAAATACAAGTTGTTGTTGCTGTGACATACTTTCTGGCAGATGCGCACATGATGGTATTGGTGGAGATCAGAGCCCTCTTGACTGAGAATGGAATATTTAGACCAGGGAAAGGGAGGAATATTTAGAAATATACTTAAGCTGTGTAGTGGTCTCCTCTACATTGGGGAGACCAAACGCAGATTGGGTGACCGCTTTGCGGAACACCTCTGTTCAGTCCGTAAGGGGGACCCCGAGCTTCCGGCCGCCTGTCATTTTAATTCACCGCCCCATTCCCACTCGGACCTCTTCGGCCTCTTGCATTGTTCCACGGAAGCTCACCGTAAGCTCGAGGAACAGCACCTCATCTTCCGATTGGGCACTTTACAGCCTTCCGGACTCAATATCGAGTTCAACAATTTCAGATCATAACCTCGGCCCCTATTACATTTTTACTTATATTTTTTATCCACACCTTTGTTTTGGCCTTTTTTCTCCCCCACCCGGCAGCTGTCTCCCATTCTGCCAGCGCATTTCACACCTAATCTAGAGCCGTCTTTTGTCTCCACTAGTCTATCACCATCTCATCTTGTTTTAAATACCTCTTAATGTCTCTTCACTTCTCTTTTGTTCTCTCCCAGCCCCCAAACTGGCCTTTTAATCGGTTTCATTTCCTGTGCTTCTTTAGTCTTGACAAAGGGTTTTCTCCCGAAACGTTGACTCTATTTTCTCTCCATGGATGTTGCCTGGCCTGCTGAGTTTTTCCAGCATTTTCTGTTGTTATTTTGGATTTCCAGCATCTGCAGTATTTTGCTACCGTACTAGTGGTGTCCTTCCTTATTTTAAAATTGCTTTTGGAAAATTAATTTTTGTATGCCAGTAACAGTTAGATTTTTTTTTTTAAAGGATGACGCATGTAGGTTGTTGTGTACTGAGTACAAGCTCATTTTGAATGGCATGTCTATTTTGACATGAGCATGTCCTGAGATTTGGTATTTCAGAGCAGCAATGTGTTTTCTGCTTTACCGTCAACCCTGTTTTCCCTGCCCCTTTCTATGGTATTGAAATTTGTGACATTATTACCAAAATCTATTGTCCTTTTTAATACAAAAGTAACTTATTTTGCGTGGGTGGGGGGAAACAACATTGAAGCAACCTTGTTAATTTAAACTTAAAATTAAAAAAAATTGAGCAAAATAAAGGCTACTGCACAAATTTGTGTTCAAGTTGTGTTCCTGTTTTACTGACAATTTTTGTTTAAAAACCCTCTGCCATATCCCTGCATTAAGAGGAAAAACTCAAAGGTGTGATGGATATATCGGACTTTAATACAATCGTTTGTTTATATTCAAGTCTTACTAATGGAAATTGTATAGTGAGCCTGGAATAGTTTTTTCTTTCTATCTTAAGTATAAAATGTTTCTTGGTCTGCTGCTATAAGGCATTCTGATTGCTTGTGCAGATATTCATGTCCTCAAGAGTTTCCATTGATTAATTAATCTATTTTTCTAACTTTACAGTGTTATTCTCTTACAGATTATCTGCTGTCTAATAACCATGTAAACTCTATCATTGTGCACAAGTTTGACTTCTCTGATGAGGAAATCATGGCGTATTACATATCCTTCTTGAAAACTCTTTCCCTTAAACTCAACAATCATACAGTGCATTTTTTTTACAACGAGGTAGGTGCCAATATTGAATTTTTTATTGAAAAATTGTGATTTCAGCCTTTCTAAGCATACATGGAAATGTGGGTTTTACTTTTAAACCTGATCTTACTATTGGTCCTATACATTGCATGCCAGAAATATTGTAAATCACCATAAAACTTTGTATCTAGAAGGTTCTGTTTCACCCAGAATATTTTTTTTATATAATAGTGTTTTTAACTTAAGTTTTAATTATAAAATAAAAACAGAAAATGCTGGAAACACTCAGCAGGTCGGGCAGCATCTGTGGAGAGAGAAACAGTGTTAATATTTTCAGGTCGATGATCTTTTGTCAGAACTGGAAAAAGTTAGAGATGTAACAGGTTTTAAGCAAGGGCAGGGAATGGTGGGAGGGGAGGAAAGAACAAAAGGGACGATCTGTGATGGGGTGGAAGGCAGGAGAGATTAAATGACAAGTTATGATAGTACAAAGCAAAAGGAGATGGTAATAGGACAAGTAAAGAAACAAAAGCTAAGTCTAGAAGAGGTATAAATGGGAATGGCAGAATCATCGACAGCTGCCATGTGAAAAACTTGGGGCACAGGTTATGGTTGAACTCGATGTTGAGTCCAGAAGGCTGTAAAGTGCCTAATCAAAAAGTGAGGTGCTGTTCCTCGAGCCAATGTTGAGCTTCATTGCAACAGTGTAAGAAGCCGAGGACCGAGAAGTCAGAGTGGGAGTGGAGCGGAGAATTAAAGTGACAGGCGACCGGAAGCTCGGGGTCACACTTATGAAGTGAACGGAGGTGTTCCACAAAGCGGTCACCCGATCTGCGTTTGGTCTCCCCAATGTAGAGGAGACCGCATCGTGAGCAGCAAATACAGTACACTAAATTGCAAGTAGTACAAGTAAATCGCTGTTTCACCGGGAAGGAGTGTTTGGGGCCCTGGACAGTGGAAAGGGAGGAGGTAAAAAGGCAGGTGTTGCATCTCCTGCGCTTGCACGGGAAGGTGGGAAGGGGAAGAGGTGTTAGGGGTGATTGAGGAGTGGACCAGGGTGTCGTGCAGGGAGCGGTCCTTTCAGAATGCTGAAAGGGGAGGGGAAGATGTGTTTGGTGGTGGGATCACACTGGCGGTGGCGGAAATGACTGAGGATGATCCGTTGAATGTGGAGGCCGGTGGGGTGAAAGGTGAGGACAAGGGGAACCGTATCGTGGTTGTGGGAGGGTGGTGAAGAGGTGAAAGCAGAAGTGTGGGAAATGGAACAGACATGGTCGAGGGCCCTGTCAACTACGGTTGATGAAAATGGAAGACGTTTCAGAAGTACTACAGGAAACTTTGTGTTATCCGGAGGCTAAATGTCCGGCAAGCTCGAGCCACCGGCAAAAATCAGGAGCTGTTTTGTTAGGTTTTTTTTCTTCTCGTGGCTTTTTTTTCCCCCCAACAGTCAGGCTCTGCAAAGTCTCTCTCAAGCTGTTGCTAAGTGACAGAGACGCTTCCAAGGTACGGCCGACTGTTTAGAAGCTGTTGCTAAGCAACAGTGTTGCCAGATATGGAGCTGAAAAGCTCCGTATGCTTCAACATTAACGCTGGTTTGTCCGGCAGTTTTGAGGGAATGGCAACAGCTCGGTCCCGTTGGTGCCGGTTAGCACAAAGTTTCCTGTAATATGGAAGGTGGCATCGTCGGAACAGATGTGACGGAGATGGAGAAACTGGGACTATTTCCAGCATTTTGTGTTTTTATTTCAGATTTCCAGCATCTGCAGTATTTTGCTTTTGTATTAAGGTTTAATTATATGCTATTTCCCAAATCTTCCTAATAACTGAATTTATAGTAAGATTTTTTTTCATACACAGGACTAATGTTTACTTCAGTTATAAAGGGCAGCACGGTGGCATAGTGGTTAGCACTGTTGCCTCACAGCGCCAGGGACCCGGGTTCGAATCCGGCCTCGGGCGACTGTCTGTGTGGAGTTTGCACATTCTCCCTGTGTTTGCGTGGGTTTCCTCCGGGTGCTCCGGTTTCCCCCCACAGTCCAAAGATGTGCGAGTTAGGTTGATTGGCTAGTGTTACGGGGATTATATACGTGGGGATAGGGTGGGATATGTGTTGGTGTAGGGGTTATGGGGATCGGGTGGGATATGTGTCGGTGCAGGCTCGATGGGCTGAAATGGCCTCTATCTGCACTGTGGGGTTTCTGTGATTCTGTGAACACCATTGTCAAGTGATGTTAAATAAGCAAGACCCACATAATATACTCCCATTTAATAAAGATATGGTGAAAAGGGTCATATTTTGAAGTGTAAAGATAATTATCAATGATCTAACTTTCTAAAATAATTATGTTGACTTTTATGGAATTCCTGAACCATGAGGTCCTAGCCATTTTAGTTAGCATTTGGAAGGTAATTGTGAAGTTGAAAAACAAATCTTTATCCTCTATCTTTCACACACATCTCCCTCCCTTGACCAATGGGATGGGCACACCACTTGCTCCGAGGAATCTGCCAATGCTTCTGTTTACCCAGCCAGTAGAACCGTGGTTTGAGATGACCCATGCTCTTAACTAAAGTATTTTCCCTCTTTCCTTACCTGTGGAGAAGTGACCAGCTCTGCTTGGTTATTCCCTAATGGTATGGCTGAGATCAGGAACTCCTTGCGTTAGAAATTGTGGGTAAGAAGCTGTGTCCTGCTGCTCTGTTGTCCACTAGGTATTGGGACTGTCTTAAGAACTACCCACTCCCACGCCCTGCTCAAAACCAAAATACATTGTTTTGTTTCAAACTGTTGCCATCATTTTTATAGCTACTAATATGCCAGTCCATTTTCATGACTAGAAATGCTAATATGGAAAATATATAGACAGTAGAAATCAGTCATTATTTAATTTAATAAAAATATTCTATTCCTATTCTCAGTACAAGGAATGATTACATGATGGTCCGTCCATGCATTCACTGTGAATTTATTTGGTATGAAATAAATTATCCTGTCCAGCAGAGGTCACCCTAACACTGTTAAAAGGAAATTGTAACCACGGAAAGCCATTTCAAATGTACTTGCATTGTTGTTAGTCTCCAAATGTGCATGTTGCCAATCAGAGCTGAATGATCAACGTGTAGGTTTTTGTTGTAAAATGAATTTCATCTTCATACACAACATATTTCTTTAACCAAACATTTTTCAAGAGTTGTTTGACTTTGCAGCACCCTCTTTCTTACCTTCCCCCCACCCCCCCACCCCCACCACCCCAACTATCCTAATTGTCAAACCCTAACAGTGGTGTTTTATTAGAGCAGAATATTCATGAGAACAGCAAGGGTGGTTCCTTGAAATGTTACATAGAAACATAGATGATAGGAGCAGGAGTAGGCCATTCGGCCTCTCGAGCCTGCTCCGCCATTCGATGAGATCATGGCTGATCATCCAAACTCAGTACCCTGTACCTGCCTTCTCCCCATATCCCTTGATACCTTTAGTTCTAAGAAATATATCTAACTCCTTCTTGAAGATATTTAAAGACTTGGCCTCAACCGCCTTCTGTGGTAGAGAATTCCACAGGTTCACCACTCTCTGGGTGAAGAAATTCTTCATCTCTGTCCTAAATGGCTTACCCCTTATCCTTAGACTATGACCCTTGGTTCTGGACTCTCCGACCATCGGGAACATTCTACCTGCATCTAGTTTGTCCAGACCTGTCAGAATTTTATAAGTTTCGATGAGATCCCCTCTCATTCTTCTAAACTCCAGCGAGTATAATCCCAATCGACCCAATCTCTCCTCATACGTCATTCCTGCCATCCCAGGGATCAGCCTTGTGAATCTTCGCTGAACTCCTTCCATGGCAAGAACATCCTTCCTCAGATAAGGCGACCAAAACTGCACACAGTACTCAAGGTGTGGTCTCACCAAGGCCCTGTACAACTGCAGCAGGACATCCTTGCTCCTGTACTCAAACCCTTTCGCTATGAAGGCCAACATACCATTTGCCGCCTTCACCGCCTGTTGCACCTGCGTGCTTACCTTCAGTGACTGGTGCACAAGGACACCCAGGTCTCGTTGCACTTCCCCCTTCTCCCAATCTATTGCCATTCAGATAATAGTCTGCCTTTCTGTTTTTGACACCAAAGTGGATAACCTCGCATTTATCCATGTTATATTGCATCTGCCACGCTTCTGCCCATTCACCCAACCTGTCCAAATCATCCTGGAGTTTCTCGGTATCCTCCTCGCAGCACACACGCCCACCCAGCTTTGTGTCGTCTGCAAACTTGGAGATATTACATCTAGTTCCCTTATCTAGATCATTAATGTATATTGTGAATAGCTGGGGTCCAAGGACCAACCCCTGCGGTACCCCACTAGTCACTGCCTGCCACTCGGAAAAATACCCGTTAATTCCTACTCTCTGCTTTCTGTCCGCCAACCAGTTCTCTATCCAAGTCAATACCTTGCCCCCAATCCCATGTGCCTTAACTTTACATGCTAATCTCTTATGCGGGACCTTATCGAAAGCCTTTTGAAAGTCCAAATACACCATATCTACTGGTTCTCCCTTATCTATTTTCCCAGTTACATCCTCAAAAAATTCCAGTAGATTAGTCAAGCACGATTTACCTTTTGTAAATCCATGTTGACTTTGTCCGATCCTGTCACTGTTTTCCAAGTGCTCAGCTATTACATCCTTTATAATGGACTCTAGCATTTTCCCCACTACCGATGTCAGGCTTACCGGTCTGTAATTCCCCGTTTTCTCCCTACCACCTTTTTTGAATAGTGGGATAACATTAGCTACCCTCCAATCCATGGGTACTGTTCCAGATTCCATCGAATGTTGGAAGGTGATCAGCAATGCATCTACTACTTCGAGGGCCACTTCCTTAAGTACCCTAGGATGTAGATTATCAGGCCCTGGGGATTTATCGGCCTTCAATCCCGTCAATTTCCCTAACACCATTTCCCTACAATTACTGATTTCTTTCAGTTCCTCCCTCTCATCAGACCCTATGTTCTCCAACATCTCTGGGAGGTTATTTGTGTCCTCCTTTGTGAAGACAGAACCAAAATATGCATTTAATTGGTCTGTCATTTCTTTGTTCCCCATTATAACTTCCCCTGCATCTGACTGCAAGGGACCTACACTTGATTTCACTAATCCTTTTTCTCTTCACATATCTATAAAAGCTCTTAGTCAGTTTTTATGTTCCATGCAAGCTTACTTTCATATTCTATTTTCCCCTTCTTAATTAATCCCTTTGTCCTGCTTTGTTGAATCCTAAACTGCTCCCAATCCTCAGGGTTACTGCTTTTTCTGGCCAATTTATATGCCCTCTCCTTGGATCTTATGCTATCCCTAATTTCCCTTGTTAGCCACGGTTGAGTCACCCTTTTAGTTTTATTCTTATCCCAAACTGGGATGAACAACTTCTGTAGTTCATCCATGCGGTCTTTGAATGTTTGCCATTGCCTATCCACCGTCAACCCTTTGAGTGACATTCCCCAATCAATCCTACCCAATTCGCGCCTCATACCATCGTAGTTTCCTTTTATTTAAATTCAGGACCCTGGTCTCCGAGTCAACTACTTCACTCTCCATCTTAATGAAGAATTCTATCATATTATGATCGCTCTGACCCAAGGGGCCTCGTACAACAAGATTGCGAATTAATCCTCTCTCATTACATAATACCCAGTCTAAGATGGCCTGATCTCTGGTTGGTTCCTCGACATATTGTTCCAGAAAACCATCCCGTAAACATTCTAGGAATTCCTCCTCCACAGTATTTTTACTAATTTGGTTAGCCCAATCTATATGTAAATTAAAGTCACCCATGATGATTGCTGTGCCCTTACTGCATGCTTCTCTAATTTCCCTTTTTTAATGCCATCACCAACCTCCGTATTACTGTTTGGAGGTCTATATACCACTCCCACTAACGTTTTCTGCCCCTTGATATTTCTCAGTTCTACCCATACAGATTCCGCATCATCAGAGTTAATATCCTTCCTTTCAATTGTGTTAATCCCCTCCTTAATCAGCAATGCTACCCCACCTCCCTTTTTTGCCTATCCTTCCTAAATATTGAATACCCCTGGATGTTGAGTTCCCAGCCTTGGCCACCCTGGAGCCGTGTTTCTGTAATCCCAATCAAATCATATTCGTTTACCTCTATTTGCGCAGCTAATTCATCCACCTTGTTCCGAATGCTCCTTGCATTAAGACACAAAGCCTTCAGGCTTGTTTTTTTAACGCTCTCAGACCTATATGAATTATTATTTACTGTGACCATGTTTGATTTAAACCGTTGAGTTCTTTGCCTTCTAATTTTGTTTTTCTCCTTCCTGTCTTTTGCTTTTTTCCTTGTTTCCCTTTCCTCTGTCTCCCTGCTCAGGTTCCCAACCCCCTGCCACTTTAGTTTAAACCCTCCCCAACAGCACTAGCAAACATTCCCCCTAGGACATCGGTCCTGGCCCTGCCCCGTTTGTACTGGTCCCACCTCTCCCAGAACCGGTTCCAATGTCCAAGGAATTTGAATCCCTCCGCCTTGCACCATTCCTCTAGCCACGTATTCATTTGAAATATCCTCCTATTTCTACTCTGACTAGCACGTGGCACTGGTAGCAATCCTGAGATTACTACCTTTTGAGGTCCTATTCTTTAATTTACCTCCTAACTCCCTATATTCTGCTTTTAGGACCTCATCCTGGTTTTTACCTATATCGTTGGTGCCTATGTGCACCACGACAACTGGCTGTTCGGCCTCCCCCTCCAAAATGTTCTGCAGCCGCTCCGAGACGTCCTTGACCCTTGCACCAGGGAGGCAACACACCATCCTGGAGTCTCGATTGCGGCCGCAAAAACGCCTATCTATTCCCCTTACAATTGAGTCCCCTATCACTATAGCTCTTCCACTCTTTTTCCTCCCAGCCTGTGCAGCAGAGCCACCCATCGTGCCAGGAAGTTGGCTGCTGCTGCCTTCCCCTGATGAGTCATCCCCCCCCCCCCCACAACAGTATTCAAAGTGGTATATCTGTTTGAGAGGGGGATGGCCACGGGATTCCTGCACTACCCGCCTGCGCCTCTTACTCTGCCTGCTGGTCACCCATTCCCTTCCTGCCTGTACACCCTTTACCTGCGGTGTGACCAACTCGCTAAATGTGATATTCCCGACGTCCTCAGCATCGCGAATGCTCCAAAATGAATCCATCTGCAGCTCCAGTGCCGCAATGCGGTCTGTCAGTAGCTGCAGCTGGACACACTTCCTGCACACATGGTCCATGATTGCCCACATAGAGCAGGAGGAGCACACTACGGGGCTGGGCTGTCCTGCCATGACTTACCCTTTATAATTAATTAATTAAAACTAAATGAATCCCACCAATTTCACTTCAATTAAATGATATACTCAAAGGCCCTTGCTTAATAGTTGTCCCTGCTACACAACAGAGACCTTAGACACCAAAAAATTTAAGTTTAGAAAAATTTAGAAAGAAAATACTCACCAACCAATCACTTACCTGCTTCTTGGTGACGTCACACTTCGATTACTTTTTGCTTCCCTCTCCCGGAACCTGGATTGGTAAGCCGCCTCTGGTGCTCCCTCGCAGGTCCGCCGCCGCTCCGCTCTCTCGGGGCTCTGGGCCTCGCTGCTCGCCGCCTCTGGTGCTCTTTATGTGCCGCCTCTGGTGCTCCCTCGCAGGTCCGCTGCCTCTCCGCTCTCTCGGGGGCCCCCCCCTTTCCTTTGGGAAACATTTAACCTCTGTTTGGTACCCAACCTCTTCTGCTCACCCTTAACTCATTTGACCCACTTATCTTGAGACAGACTCACACCCTGTTCTGTGGCATAGTATATATTGATACACCAGTATGCTGCCCTGTAGCATTTGAATGTTCTAATGAGATGGGCACTGTATTTACTGTTTGATGCATATAACCCATAAAAGCCTAGGTCCAGTGCCATTATAACTGAGATAAGTATTCTGATAAGTGCAGAAAGACCCACATGGAGTCTATTGACTCAATGTTGTGTGGGATGTTATATTTTTTTAAATGTAAGCACCCAAGGCAGTGGTCTCTGCTTTCTTCCCAACCACCAATTTTTGTTCCCTTGCTCCCTTCCTCTGGTGAAAGCTGTGATTTATGCTGGATTATGAGTCCACAATGCCTGCAGGTCTCGGATACCTCACAAAAGCAATTATTTTTCCACTTGTGAACCAAGACTTGCTGACTTGATGGGCTATTCATTCATTGCATTTAAGTCAAAGCAAACCCTCGTCCAGTCTTCATACACATGCTCTCTCCAGCAGGGGTCAATAGTTACCAGTCAGGAGCTCTCTTTTTTAATCTCTTAAACCCAATGACATGGTGGTTGTAAAAAGTACCGTTGCCCTGGCTGAGATCAGTAATGGTATCTTGGTCTCTGTTGCTCAGTGCCACAAATGTGGCATATTTACCTATGGAGCCATAATGAAGTTGGGCTCAACTTTCCAAAATTATTTCTCATGCTTTGTAAAACCTCTTATTTTCCGCTGTTCTCCCTGCACCATGCACTATTTATGATAGAGAGGGTAGGTGATGTGTTATTAAAAACAGAAAAGGCTAGAAATATTCAGCAGGTCACGCTGCATCCATGGAAAAAGAGAAGTCAACATTTCAGATATTAGACTCTCAGGACTGGAAGATACTACAGATAAACCTTTAAAAAGGAACAGAACAAGAGAAAGGAAGAATGGGATAAAAGACACACGCACAGGAAAAGAAGTGGAATGACCTGTGAATGCTTGGGTGGAGAACAGGAGATGTTTAAGTGGCAGAAGTGATATTAACAGGAGATAAAAGGATGCAAAATGAGATAAATAAAAGACAAATACAAGTCCTGAGGATGGGTCGAAGACCTGAAACATTGATTTCTGTTTTTCCACGGATGCTACCTGACCTGCTGAGGAGTATTTCCAGCGTTTTCTATTTTTATTTTCAGATTTCCAGCATATGCAGTATTTTTTTTCCCGGTAGGTGATGTGTTTCCTGATCTCTGCTAATGCCAATGTAAATCCAGTGACCGGAAGAACAAAGAGAATGGCCCAGGGTGGCTTGCCCTTTGGTTTCTGTGCTTCCGGTGGAGTAACATTTTGCCTCTACTTGGCAGTTCTCCACCATGCTATTGCTAAAGATTGGAAGCTTAGCAGTGTGGAGCACTGCAGGTGCAAAATTACATTCCACCACAGTATTGCTTCCCATGTTGGCACTGTGCTTGTTTTTAAAATATATACATATACATATATCTGTAGTGTTGCAATACTACAACTTCAATTAGCTGTCATAATTAGACTGGCCATAGATAATTATAAGATCTGACCATATGATCATCTTTGTTAGCACCCTACCCTTTGTTAGACTTCTATTCAAGTCTTGCCATCTCAACCTTGATCTCCCACTGGATGATCTTCTATCTGGAACCCATTCTGCCATCTGCTGAATTCAGCACAGATGGCCCATCCATCACAATCTTTGCGCTTTAAGATGTTTTGTTGCTCTACATAAGCCATTCTTGGTTATTAGTATTGACCACTCTGACCTCCAAGTCAATACCCAACATCCCACCTGCATAGCACATTCCAAAAGCATCCAGTATCTGTAATAACATAAACTACAATTCTGTTTATTTTATTTTATTAAAAATTACTTTAGAGCCTCCCCAAGAAGTATGGCACATACGACAATTGATCAATTGAGGTTTTAAAATCTTAAGTGTGAATTGAAGAGATTTTTTAATGATGGAAAAAGTGAATTACTAAAGGATTAGGAACATTAACCATTTTAAAAGTCTTTAATATCGGTGGGGTAATGTCACACTTGACACCTTTAGACCACAGACTTTCAGATGCTGTACACATTACATTTGTAATTCATTGTAATTGACTACAGTAGTCACGTCAAAGTGATGCCACTTGTACAGCTGTCAGAGCAACTGGATCGCAAGTATAATTTCCCAATGAATTATAATCAAATTACAGTATGTACACTTTGCAGTTAATTTGTAAGCATAATATTTAGAAATTATTAACTCAGTTTGTTAAACCCTGTTTTAAGAATGGGAGATTTCAATAGGAGCTTGCCAACATGGTCCTTTAGTTATATGTTCAAATGTCAACAGCTATGGTGTGGGAAATTCAAGCTTGTTCGATCACAATGAGGAAACATGAAAACATAAGAAATAGGAGCAGGAGTAATCCATTTGGTCCTTCGAGCCTGCTCCGCCATTCAATAAGATCATGGCTGATGATCTACTTCATCTCCACTTTCCTGCACTATCCCCATATCCTTGATTCCCTTAATATTCAAAAATCTATCGATTTCTGTCTTGAATATACTCAATGACTGAGCCTCCACAGCCCTCTGGGGTAGAGAATTCAAAAGATTCACCACCCTCTGAGTGAAGAAAATTCTCCTCGTCTCAGTCCTAATAAATGGCTGACCCCTTATTCTGAGACTGTCACCCCTGGTTCTAGATTCCCCATCCAGGGGAAACATCCTCCCTGCATCTACCCTGTCGAGCCCTGTAAGAATTTTGTATGTTTCAATGAGATCACCCCTCATTCTTCTAGAGAATGTAGTCTACTCAATCTCTCCTCATAGGACAATCCCCCCATCCCAGGAACCAGTCTGGTGAACCTTTGTTGCACCCCCCCCCCCCCCCGCCCCCCCCATGGCAAGTATATCCTTCCTTAGGTAAGGAGATCAGAACTGTACACAATACTCCAGGTGTGGTCTCACCAGTGCCCTATATAATTGCAGTAAGACATCTTTACTCTTATACTCAAATCCTCTTGTAATTTGCTTTCCTAATTGCCTGCATGCTAACTTTCAGTGATTTGTGTACAAGGACACCCAAGTCCCTCTGAACACCAACATTTCCCAATCTCTCTCCATTTAAAAAATACTCTGCTTTTCTATTTTTCCTACCAAAGTGGATAACTTCACATTTCTCCACATTATGTTCCATTTGTCATGTTCTTGCCCACTCACTTAGCCTGTTTATATCCCCTTGAAGCCTCCTTGCATCCTCCTTACAACATAACATTCCTATCTGTCTTTGTATCATCAGCAAACTTGGATATATTACATTTGGTCCCCTCATCCAAATCATTGATGTAGATTGTGAATAGCTGAGGCCCAAGCACTGATCCTTGAGGGAGGAAAAAGAGGGGTAGAGCTATAGTAATAGGGGATTCTATTGTAAGGGGCATAGATAGGGCTTTCTGCGGCCGCAAACGAGACTCCAGGATGGTGTGTTGCCTCCCTGGTGCAAGGGTCAAGGATGTCTCGGAGCGGCTGCAGAACATTTTGGAACGGGAGGGTGAACAGCCAGCTGTCGTGGTGCATATAGGTACCAGCGATATAGGTAAAAAACGGGATGAGATCCTAAAAGCTGAATATAGGGAGTTAGGAGGTAAATTAAAAAATAAGACCTCAAAGGTAGTAATCTCAGGATCCTGAATTTAAATAAAGGAAACTACGATGGTCTGAGGCGCGAGTTGGGTAGGATTGATTGGGGAATGTCACTCAAAGGGTTGACGGTGGATAGGCAATGGCAAACATTCAAAGACCGCATGGATGAACTACAGAATTTGTTCATCCCAGTTTGGCATAAAAATAAAACAAAAAAGGTGACTCAACCATGGAAATTTGGGATAGCATAAGATCCAAGGAGAGGACATATAAATTGGCCAGAAAAAGCAGTAAACCTGAGGATTGGGAGCAGTTTAGGATTCAACAAAGGAGGACAAAGGGATTAATTAAGAAATGGAAAATAGAATATGAGAGTAAGCTTGCAGGGAACATAAAAACTGACTGTAAAAGCTTCTATAGATATGTGAAGAGAAAAAGATTGGTGAAGTCAAGCGTAGGTCCCTTGAATCAAAATTAAGGGGAATATATAATGGGGAACAAAGAAATGGCAGACCAATTAAATACATATATTGGTTCTGTCTTCACAAAGGAGGACACAAATAACCTCCCAGAGATGTTGGGGAACATAAGGTCTGATGAAAGGGACAAACTGAAAGAAATCAGTATTTGTAGGGAAATAGTGTTAGGGAAATTGACGGGATTGAAGGCCGATAAATCCCCAGGGCCTGATAATCTACATCCTAGGGTACTTAAGGAAGTGGCCCTCGAAGTAGTAGATGCATTGCTGATCACCTTCCAACATTCGATGGAATCTGGAACAGTACCCATGGATTGGAGGGTAGCTAATGTTACCCCACTATTCAAAAAAGGTGGTAGGGAGAAAACGGGGAATTACAGACTGGTAAGCCTGACATCGGTAGTGGGGAAAATGCTAGAGTCCATTATAAAAGATGTAATAGCAGAGCACTTGGGAAAACAGTGACAGGATCGGACAAAGTCAACATGGATTTAAAAAAGGTAAATCGTGCTTGACTAATCTACTGGAATTTTTTGAGGATGTAACTGGTAAAATAGATAAGGGAGAACCAGTGGATGTGGTGTATTTGGACTTTCAGAAGGCTTTCAATAAGGTCCCGCATAAGAGATTAGCGTGTAAAGTTAAGGCACATGGGATTGGGGGCAAGGTACTGACTTGGATAGAGAACTGGTTGGCGGACAGGAAGCAAAGAGTTGGAATAAACGGGTCTTTTTCCGAGCGGCAGGCAGTGACTAGTGGGGTACCGCAGGGATCGGTCCTTGGACCCCAGCTATTCACAATATATATTAATGATCTAGACAAGGGAACTAGATGTAATATCTCCAAGTTTGCAGACGACACAAAGCTGGGTGGGCGTGTGTGCTGTGAGGAGGATGCCGAGAAACTCCAGGATGATTTGGACAGGTTGGGTGATTGGGCAGAAGCATGGCAGATGCAATATAACGTGGATAAATGCGAGGTTATTCACTTTGGTGGCAAAAACAGGAAGGCAGATTATTATCTCAATGGCAATAGATTGGGAGAAGGGGAAGTGCAAAGAGACTTGGGCGTCCTTGTGCACCAGTCGCTGAAGGTAAGCATGCAGGTGCAGCAGGCGGTTAAGGAGGCAAATGGTATGTTGGCCTTCATAGCGAGAGGGTTTGAGTACAGGAACAAGGATGTCTTGCTGCAGTTGTACAGGGCCTTGGTGAGACCACACCTTGAGTATTGTGTGCAGTTTTGGTTGCCTTATCTGAGGAAGGATGTTCTTGCCATGGAAGGAGTTCAGCGAAAATACACTAGGCTGATACCTGGGATGGCAGGAATGATGTATGAGGAGAGATTGGGTTGATTGGGCTTATACTCGCTGGAGTTTAGAAGAATGAGGGGATCTCATTGAAACTTTTAAAATTCTGACAGGACTGGACAGACTAGATGCAGGAAGGATGTTCCCGATGGTCGGGTTGTCCAGAACCAGTGGTCACAGTCTAAGGTTAAGGGGTAAGCCATTTAGGACATAAATTAGGAGGAATTTCTTCACCCAGAGAGTGGTGAACCTGTGGAATTCTCTACCACAGAAGGCAGTAGAGGCCAATTCATTAAATATATTCAAGAAGGAGTTGGATATATTTCTTAAGGCTAAAGGGATCAAGGGGTATGGGGAGAAAGCAGGGACAGGGTATTGAATTTGGATGATCAGCCATGATCGCATTGAATGGCGGAGCAGGTTCGAGGGGCCGAATGGCGTACTCCTGCTCCTATCTTCTATGTTTCTCTGTTACCCCACTAGTTACAGCCTGCCAACCTGAAAATGACCCGTTTATTCCTACTCTGTTTTCTGTCTGTTAACCAATCCTCAATCCATGCTAGCATATTACCCCCAATCCCATGAGCCCTAATTTTGTTTAATAACCTCTTGTGTGGCACCTTATTGAATGCCTTCTGAAAATTCATATACACCACATTCACTGGTTCCCCCTTATCTATTCTGCTAGTTACAACCTCAAAAACTCCAACAGATTTGTCAAACATGATTTCCCTTTCATGGATCCAGGCTGACTCTGCCCAATCCTATTATTATTTTCTAAGTGCCCTGTTACCACGTCCTTAATAATAGATTCCAGCATTTTCCCTATTACTGATGTTAGACTAACTGGTCTGTTGTTCCCTGTTTTCTCTCTCCTTTCTTAAGTTGTGGAGTTATATTTGCTACCTTCCAATCCACAGGAACCATTCCAAAATCTATGGAATTTTGGAAAATGACAACCACTGTATCCACTATCTATATAGCCACCGCCTTCAAAACGCTCGGATGTAGGCCATCAGGTCCAGGGGATTTATCGGCTTTCAGTCGATTTAATTTCTCCAGTACTTTTTTTTACTAATACGAATTCCTTTCAGTTCCTCTTTCTTGCTATTTTTCACTATTTCTGGGAAGTTTTTTGCGTCGTCTTCTGTGTCTTCTCTTTTACTTGAGTTATTTATAATGTTGACCTAAAAATGTCAGTGTGATAGTTTCTTGGAAACTTGTCTTTGGCGTTTCTAGTTAACCACCATTCTGAAGATATTTCCTCCTTGAGACTTGCTTATTTCAGTTAACTGTCTCAGAACTTATCTTGGTTTGTAGATCTGAGTTTAACAGCTTATTTTTCCCCTAAATGTGGTCTCCCCATACTGTGCACGTTCAGGGATCTATTTCCAGATCTGTATTAATGCTGCACTGTAACCTATTGCTAGGAGGTGTGAGAGATTTGCTTTTGCTGTTTGGCTCTGTTGTTTTTACCCCTCTTCCTTTGGGGGAAATGCTTGACCTGCAATTAACACCTTTGGAGGCTATCACAGATGAGATTGGAATTCACAAGTACGAAACTATACCTACTGCAAGTGGAGCCGTGTGTTAGAACTCCGTCATGCTGTACCAATATGTCCCACATTCTTAGCAGTTGAAAAGGGCATTACAAAACTGATAGAAATATTTAATCCTTGTAGCTAATGCCTAGTTTGCTTAACAGCTGAACTCTTACTGTCTCCCATAATTCCAGCACACTAACGATTTTGCCCTGTACACGGAGGCCATTAAATTTTTCAACCACTCGGAGAGCATGGTCAGAATTGCTGTCAGGACAATCACCCTTAATGTGTATAAAGGTGAGTACAGCATTGTATGATTATACATATTAATGCAATTTGTGAATGCTCGCAAGGAAGGCTCTGACAGAAGGCACATTTTAACAAGCTGGCGTGCATTTTGTGTTTTGAGATACGATTTTAGCACTAATCAAGATGTTTGCTTCAAAACATCTCAAGTATTTTTAAATTATGTCCTAGTAGTCTGAATGACTTGTTACTTCAAAATGAAAGAATGCTTTATTTACAAATAAAATTGATTATACAATTGTAATATCAAAACTTTTATCCCCTCTGTTTTTCTCTGGTAATTGCAGTTTAAAATGCTTAAAAAAACAAGCCTCAAAGTACTCAAATTAGGCAGCCCTTCCACTTTTGCCTTTCTCTCTTCTCTCCATTGCACCCAATCAAGTAATTTTCTCTCTACCATCTATAAACTAACCCTAGTATAAATCTTACATATATACTTGCGGGCTTAAATTTGGAATTCATGCCAAGAATCTACTATGGGGGTTTTTGTCTTTAATTTTCCACCTTGGCTAGATTGCATGCTGAGCAATGAACTGGGAAGCAAATGTAATATATATTTCGAATTGTTTTAAGCATGCACAGTATGTCAAACATAAAGGAAGCTGTCCATAGCAGTCTTGTGAAAGGTCCATAGCAAATTATTTTGTTTAGTTGATATTAAATGAAAATTTCACCTACAGTTCTCTTGCCAGCTTTTAAGTCCGTATCATCTTTTTATTAAACTCCATTATTGTCTGCAGTATAGCCTCGTTTTAATGACGGGCACTGGAATTTTTATTCCATGGTACAGGTATTAGGTGTAAACTTGATTAATTGGAGTGCTGCAGTTTTAAATTATTTGCTTTCCCATTAGAACAATAATTGGATCCTATTTGTGAACATGTTTTAACTGTGTCTCAGATCCTGTAGCAGAACGGCACTGTTCCAAATCAGTGAACCCCAAATTTTGAAGAATGTAATTTATCAAGTGTGTCACTTGATACAGCAAATGTTGTTCTCCCCAATTATTTCCCCCACCTAGATGCGGAAGCAGTTTTTCTTCACTCGGTGTTGATCTGGTACTTCCTGAGTTGGAGAACCTACTCATATTAGTTATGCCACCAAGCAACCAGCTGTGAAGACTTATTCTGTTATCCCAGAAAAATATGTTCTACATAGTATTGTGCATTTAAAATAAGTGTGCATTTAACGAGGTGTTTTATTGGGAAAAGAAACCGTTCACTTGGATTTTCAACTTTTGCAATGAAACTGTTAAAAACAAGTTTATTGCAGGGTTTTTTGCCTGCAAAATAATATTTAATTTTGCTACACTCAGTATTTCAAGCTGTGCAAACCATTACCACATTATGATCACTTTGAAGTAACATGAACAAAAGAGCTGAATTCCAGAGGTGAGGTGAGAGTGACTGCCCTTGACATCAAGGCAGCATTTGACCGAGTGTGACATCAAGGAGCCCGAGTAAAATTGAAGTCAATGGGAATCGGCGGGGGGGGAAATGCTCCACTGGCTGGAGCCATACCTAGCACAAAGGAAGATGGTTATGGTTTTTGGAGGCCAATCATCTCAGCCCCAGGACATTGCTGCAGGAGTCCCTCAGGACCATGTCCTAGGCCCAACCATCTTCAGCTGCTTCATCAATGACCTTTCCTCCATTTTGGGGTGTTCGGCGATGATTGCAGTGTTCAGTTC
Organism: Somniosus microcephalus; assembly: GCF_052327205.1. Classification (NCBI taxonomy): domain Eukaryota; kingdom Metazoa; phylum Chordata; class Chondrichthyes; order Squaliformes; family Somniosidae; genus Somniosus; species Somniosus microcephalus. The sequence goes on from NC_140997.1 coordinate 52,133,306, forward strand.
CATTCACAACTCCTCATAGTGAAGTAGTTTGAGCCCGCATGCAGCAAAACCTGGACAGCGTTCAGGCTTGGTCTGATAAGTGGCAAGCAACATCTGTGCCACACAAGTGCCAGGCAATGACTGTCTTCAACAAGAGAGATTCTAGCCAACTCCCCTTAACATTCAGCGGCATTACCATCGCCGAATCCCCCACTATTAACATCCAGGGGGGGTAACCATTGACCATAAACTTAATTGCCCAGCCACATAAATACTGAAGCTACAAGAGCAGATCAGAGGCTGGATATTCTGCAGCAAGTGTCTCATCTCCTAACTCCCCAAAGCCTTTTCCCCCATCTACAAACCAAAAGTCAGGAGTGTGATGGAATACTCTCCACTTGCCTGGATGAGTGCAGCTCCACCAACACTCAAGAAGCTCGACACCATCCAGGACAAAGCAGCCCGCTTGATTGGCGCCCCATCCACCACCTTAAACATTCACTCCCTCCACCACTAGCGCACCGTGACTGCAGTGTGTACCATCTACAAGATACAGTGCCACAACTCGGCAATGCTTCTTCGACAGCACCTCCCAAACCCACAACAAGGGCAGCAGGCGCATGGGAACACCATCACCTGCAAGTTCTCCTCCAAGTCGCACAGCATCCTGACTTGGAGTTATATTGCTGTTCCTTCATCGTCGCTGGGTCAAAATCCTGGAACTCACTTCCTAACAGCACTGTAGGAGTACCTTCACCTCACGGACTGCAGCAGTTCAAGAAGGCGACTCGCCACCATCTTCTCGAGGGCAATTTGGGATGGGTAATAAAAGCTGGCCTTGCCAGCGACTTCCACATCCCATGAACACTTTTTTAAATTTGTTTTTTGAGAATCATATAATTGTTGCGAAGCAGCTAGCAACTGAACAAAGCACATCTTCTAATGTTGTAATATGTCTAACAGGGAGGCAACATTTTTTACATCTGCACAGGTAGAGTGTATGGCATGCGCTCAACCTTATTGCACTTCCTTTAAGAATCCAAGGAAATGAGTAGCACATGTGACCTATGGATCTAGTTTAAATCCAGTCCAGGCTGATGATGTCATTTTCAACTGTGTGTAGTGAATCTGACTCGAGTGCAAAACTGCTCATTCAGAGAAGCCAGTGTGATGGTAGTTAAAAGTAATTGAGAGTGCCTCACCGGTGCAGGTTGGGCATGCAGTTGAGACAGCTAGAGGGAACTGTACACTCCATAAAATCTGTGCTAAGCTTGACCTGGAAATGAGTGGTGCTGGATATGAAATGTAGAAAATTGTGCTGTTCACCAGCACTAATGTCACCCACTTTGATAAGCACAGCACCCAAAAACTTGTTTGTTTTCTTTCTTTCCCCCCACAAAAATTATGGAAAGTTTTGTGCATTGGAATAATTACAAATATTACAGTTTCACGAAGAGCATATACTGGGCTGATGGTCCTTTTAAAGGCAGTCTGCACATGGCAGCTTTTTCTAGGGTGTTTTTGCTGGTCTGCTATGGTATAACTGCTGCTAACCTGCTGTGTCTTTTAGTTCTGTGTGTTTCCTATTATAGCTAGGCTAATTGTTTTCTGGAGGATGCCGTGCTCTCCAAGTTCTTGTCTTATTAACTGTTCTGTTTTTGTCCTTTCTTCAATGATGATTCCAATGTACCACATTTCAGTGTCATGTAAGTTGATTCACCTTTTAACTTTGGTTTGTTATGCTATCCATCAGATATATTGTCTTTTATCTTTATGTTCTGAAGATTACAGGGTAATTAAGCCTAAAGGTGACTTGTATTACAGTAAAACAGCTATCCCTTTGAGGCTGAAGTGCTAGTACTCTTACACAGACAGTTTCCACAGAAACAAAGCCACCTTTCTTTGGGAAAAGCACAGTTGTGAAATGTGGCCACTGAACACTTCCTGAATGTCACTATAGACGTGAAGCCTTGTGTATGGTTAAACATTTCATGTTTGGAGAGAGGGGGGGAAAATCTCCTTTTCAGATTCAGAAATGGTTTCTAAATTAACCTAATTTGATGGGTGGATATATGGGTACCTTGTAGACCTTCCCAAGTTGTTTTTCTAGATAACTAAAATAGATGTTATATGACTGCATACATGTCTCTAGGAAATTTTCCCTCTTCACCCCATGCAGCTTTAAATCTCGCTGATAATGTGGAATGAAACTGGTGGTCACAATGGCCAGTTTCACAAGAAAACATTCCTAATTTTTTAAGTTGGAAGTACTCTTGATTTTAGTCTTTCAAAAACACTTCTTTTTGCACCTCAGAGGGTGCTACGTTACTTTGTAAAAGCATGCATGGCCCATTAAAGATTTGCAGACAGAAACACCTTTACAAATAAAATATAGCATCTTTCAGAATTTGTCTGAAGCCACTTGTGGTCTGAACATGGAAAACTTAGCATGCGAACCATTAAGCCTCATGTTTATGAATAACTGTTCAAATAATAAATACAGAGAATATAAAACTTGACTAAAGCGAAAAGATTTTTAAAATAATGGCGTTTGTTTTAGCAAAAATTCCCTTTCCCTAAATGTATGTATGTGCAACTCTTACTCAACAAAAGTTTTCGTTTTGCATTTTGAAATGTGCAGTTGTATTTTCTTGCTAGTTTTGTTGATGAATTCCAGATAAAATTGTTCAATTTAATTGTGTGCTGTTTATGAAAAGTTTGAACCTAAAGTTGCCTGGAATTAAAAAAGCAATCAAAATCGCTTTAATATTTGAAGCCAGCACCCCCCCTCCACCCTCGCCCTGTCCTGAAGAGACAGAGGGGCTGATCGCCTTCTGGTACCTTGCTCATTCTTCACATGTAACCCTATTCACATGAATGGGAACACTGGCAGATCTTTTTATTTCCCTCCCCTGGGGCATTAGTGTAGTTATAGCCAATTGCTGCCATGGCTAATATCAGCTAACCCAACACAGACAGGGAATCAAATCTGTGACCTTGTGGCCTGTATGGGTTGGTTAAATCACGGAGTGTTGTTATCCACTAGACCATCGAGGGAGCTCTGAAGCCACCATATTTTCAAGATTTGAACTTATGAAAATTTCATACATAAATAAAGGTTTCTAATGTATGTGAAGGCTGCATATTTTGTTGTAATTTTAACTAGTATATCCAAAACTCTGAAATATATTTAAAATCTCATGGATTGGTGGAAGTAAATAACCTTTAATTCTTGATTATAAATTATTTGCAATTGTGATATTAATTCCTTGGTGAAACAATAGCTCTAGCATTGGTTTAAACATCTGATAATTGAACCAATGCCAATTGTCAAATCCGATGATAAATGTACTTTTTTTTAGCCAATCACAAACATACATGTGTGTACATGGTAAAATAAACTCAATAGACAACCGAAGAATTCAAAAGAAATGCCACTAGAATGTTGTGAACTACAAAATATGCCTGATTGCTTAAAAACTCAAGTGCCATAGCCACAAACTAGTTTGAACAAGGCCAAGTAGATTGAAAATAAGAGAGACTGGGCTTTAAGTATGTTGAGAGTTTGAGATAGAAAAATTATGTCATCAAAGTAAAATAGTGACCATAGTTATCTCAGAATTAATATTGTAGTTTAATGCCCAAGATGTTTTGGACCGTAGTACTGAGATGTAGAGTTTCTGTTTTGCTTTCTCTAACCTAAAGCTGTGTTTTGCTTTTTATGTGGACAGTGGATAACCAGCTTATGCTGCACTACATCAGGGACAAAACAGCAGTTCCCTATTTCTCCAATTTGGTTTGGTTCATTGGAAGCCATGTGATTGAGTTGGACAACTGTGTGCAAACCGACGAAGAGTAAGTTTCAAAATGCTTTGTAATGCTTGGCAAAAATTCTTTTGCTTTGCCATCTGTATTGTGAAGGACTCTGTTAATATGTGTAGCGCATTGTTTTGTAAGAAGTGAAACTTAGGTTGCCTAATGTATAATCTGCACTTGAGTCATCAGTAGCCATTCCATATCAGCACCAATTTTGTTCAAGCTAATGATGGGATCCACTTGAGCTGCTAGTAATGCATGTTTAAAAGAAACACTGATTGAAATTTACTGGAAGCCATTAATGAGCTTTTTTTTTTATTCGTTTGTGGGATGTGGGTATTGCTGGCAAGGCCAGCATTTATTGCCCATCCCTAATTACCCTTGAGAAGGTGGTGGTGAGCCGCCGCCTTGAACCGCTGCAGTCTGTGTGATGAAGGTACTCCCACAGTGCTGTTAGGGACTTCCAGGACTTTGACCTGGCGACGATGAAGGATCGGCGATATACTTCTAAGCCAGGATGGTGTGTGACTTGGAGGGGCAATTGGAGGTGGTGGTGTTCCCATGCGCCTGCTGCCCTTGTCCTTCTAGGCGGAAAAGGTCGTGGGTTTGGGAGGTGCTGCCGAAGAAGCCTTGGCGAGTTGCTGCACTGCATCTTGTAGATGGTACACACTGCAGCCACGGTACGCCGGTGGTGGAGGGAGTGAATGTTTAAGGTGATGGATGGGGTGCCAATTGAGCGGGCTGCTTTGTCCTGGATGGTGTCGAGCTTCTTGAGTGTTGTTGGAGCTGCACTCATCCAGGCAAGTGGAGAGAATTCCATCACACTCCTTACTTGTGCTTTGTAGATGGTGGAAAGGTTTTGGGGAGTCAGGAAGGGAGACACTCACCATAGAATACCCAGCCTCTGACCTGCTCTTGTTGCCACAGTATTTATGTGGCTGATCCAGTTAAGTTTCTGGTCCATGGTGACCCCAGGATGTTGGTGGGGGATTTGGCGATGGTAATGCTGTTAAATGTCAAGGGGCGGTGGTTAGACTCTCACTTGTTGAAAATAGACATTGTCTGGCACTTCTGTGGCGCGCATGTTACCTGCCATTTATCAGCCCAAGCCTGAACGTTGTCCAGGTCTTGTTGCATGCGGGCCATGGGCTGCTTCATTATCTGAGGAGTTGTGAATGGCGCTGAATACTATGCAGTCATCAGCGAACATCCCCATTTCCGACATTATGTTGGAAGGAAGGTCATTGATGAAGCAACTGAAGATGGTTGGGCCTAGGACATTGCCCTTAGGAACTCCTGCAGTGATGTCCTGGGGCTGTGATGATTGACCTACGACCACCGCAACCATCTTCCTTTGTGCTAGTTATGACTCCAGCCAGTGGAGAGTTTCCCCCCCTGATTCCCATTGACTTCAGTTTTACTAGGGCTCCTTGATGTTACACTTGGGCAAATGCTGCCTTGATGTCAAGGGCAGTCACTCTCACCTCACCTCTGGAATTCAGCTCCTTTGTCCATATTTGGACCAAGGCTGTAATGAGGCCGGGAGCCGAGTGGTCTTGGCGGAACCCAAACTGGGCATCAGTGAGCAGGTTATTGGTGAGTAAGTGCTGCTTGATGGCACTGTCGATAACACCTTCCATCACTTTGCTGATGATTGAGAGTAGACTGATGAGGTGCTAATTGGCCGGATTGGATTTGTCCTGCTTCTTGTGGACAGGACATACCTAGGCAGTTTTCCACATTGTCTGGTAGATGCCAGCGATGTATCTGTACTGGAACAGCTTGGCTAGAGGCGCGGCTAGTTCTGGAGCATAAGTCTTCAGCACGATAGCCAGGATGTTGTCGGGGCCCATAGCCTTTGCTGTCTCCAGTGCACTCAGCCATTTCTTGATATCACGTGGAGTGAATCGAATTGGCGGAAGACTGGCTTCTGTGATGGTGGGGGCCTCAGGAGGAGGCCGATATGAATCCTCCACTCGGCATTTCTGGCTGAAGATGGCTGCAAATGCTTCAGCCTTGTCTTTTGCACTCTCACATGCTGGGCTCCGCCATCATTGAGGATGGAGATATTCATGGAGCCTCCTCCTCCCGTTAGTTGTTTAATGGTCCACCACCATTCACGACTGGATGTGGCAGGACTGCAGAGCTTTGAACTGATGTGTTGATTGTGGGATCGCTTAGCCCTGTCTATAGCATGCTTTCTTAAAGTAATTACACACTGCTGACTTTGATAAGTTTTAGGGTCTGTATTCTTCTCTAAATTTTTGACAAATTTGAAGGGTGGCTATATCAACAAAAGTGCTTTGCCATTAAATTAGAAATTTTTGTTTTTAACTCTTAAAGTTGAAATAAAACATAGTTGAATATCCTCTAATACTATCTGCAGATCTCTCATTTGAACACTGCCTTTTTTTAAGCTCATTTTTGTTCATCGAGTCCTCTGTTTCCCGATGGTTCTTCAGCACTCCTTACTGTAGACCTGCATCACTCTGAACCTATTCCTATACTGTACCAGAATTGTCTGTATAAAAAATACATTAGCCCATAATTTCTGATAGGCGGCTTCCTGCGTGCAGATGCCTCCTATCGGAAATCAATCTATGAACTTACCTGAGGGCTCCCGAGGTCCGGACACTTCCACTCCTGGGCCTCTCCGCAGTCGAAATGCGCAGGGCCCACGTATCCCATGGACGCATGCAGTTCACAAGCATCCCTGGGATCACGTGGGCCAGGCAAGCCAATGGAAGAAGGATACCTCCCTTTGTACTTTTGACAGATAGACTTGTCAAATATATGAATGGCGATCACCCCAAAAAGACACAAACATTAAATAAATTTTTAAAAATACCATCACGTTTTTAAAATGAGTTAAAATTACATTAAATTAAATAGTTTAAACAAAAATTTAATTTTTTGAAAAAATAATTAGTTTTTAACGGGGCTAAAAATAAACTTACCTTTTTTAAAAGTTTTTTTTAATTATAAATGAGTGAAAACTTTTTTTAAACTTTTTTTCAACTCTTATGCTGGTAAAAGCAGGCCTTACGCCTGCTTTTACCAGGTGTACGATTTCTTAAGGGTTTTCAGTGGGCAGGGGTTCTGCAGAAAGCGGAACTCTCTACCCGCAGAGGCCCTTCTCTAGGGCAGGCGTCCGATGTGTCAAGAGCATTCTTGACTGATCGGAAATGCCAGTTTTCAGAGCATGTGCTTCGCATGCCTGACACCAGCATTTCCGATGTCCTTACGGGTGTGTACACACCCGTAGGCATCGGAAAATACGGACCATTAGTAACTGCAAAGTGATCTAAGTATTCCTTTTTGCCATTACTGTATTACATGTGTAAGGGTTTCAAGCACCTGCACATAAAATTAGATTCCACAAGCATTAACAAGTTTGCCTGGTTTATTAGGACAAGGAGAAATGTTTTCTTTGACTTTCCAGAATGTTAAAGTTAGATGCTGTAATTTATGGGTATTGCATGTTGCAAAATACATGTTGCTCTTAGTAATTTTTAACTCTTGTTATGGCAGGCATAGAAATAGAGCCAAACTGAGTGACTTGGTAGCAGAACATTTGGATCACATACATTACCTGAATGATATCCTGATCATTAACTGTGAATTCCTGAATGATGTGCTGACGGATCATCTATTAAACAGACTTTTCCTGCCATTGTATGTCTATTCATTGGTGATTCAAGAACAGGTAAAGGGCCTTGATATTTTATTGTGTATAGCAACATGGCATAATCTTCTAGAATATAGAATATTCTTTAAAAATCTGGATGATCTCTATTATATTGCATATTGCTTATGGTTGGTGTGACAGTGAAACCGTATTTTTTTTAAAAATTGGCTATATAAATAATTGTGTGCTTTTCCAAAAGGTCTAGTGCAACAGATATATAAAATCACATTAACCTGATGTGTATTAAAAATGTTTCTCAGTATTGATTGGGAGACCGACAGCATTCTTTCAATAAATGGACATTTTGTGGTCCAGATGATGCCATTGCAGTTGTGTGAAAGGTACCACATGCATTCAGATGGAATGTGCTGCGAGAAACTTTAAATATATTAGCAAATCTTCTTTGTGCTGCTCACTAAGACAGTGGATGTGCTGTTTTATAAGGACAGGACCATTATAACCATATCATCATGCACAATATACTCTGCTGCTAAAGTGTGCAAATGCACAATGCAGGAGTGTGTCCTTTTTAAAAGTAGGAGTTGTAATTACTCTGCATTCTTAATCATTTACATGATGATTGCTCTTAATGCTCTAGTTAATTAGAGGTCAGAATGGCTTTTTTGAAATACATTTTTTTTAAGCCTAACTCTTTAGGTCAGTTAGAGGCTTGAGACAATCTCACTCTTGGGTCAATAACATTTTCTGTTGCTGGGGCAAGTTTCTTTTTAGACTACAAATGTTTGGCTTTCTATTTTTCATGTTACTGTTTTGTAAGTGTGAGCTAGAATTTGCATTTAGTAAAGTGTGACACCTGAAGTGTGATGGGTAAATGCACAACACACACAAAGTGTATACATAGGTGGCTCGATGGGAACTTCAACCCTGTACATCTGTGCAAACAACTGTTGTGTACCGTGACCTAGAAATTAGTCTCGGACGGTGGCACAAAACGGTCGGTATCGGATCGGCCGCCCGTTATACGCAGCGCCTGATATTCAGTTACATTGACTGCAGTAGAGCTGAATATCAGGAGCTGCGTATAACCGGCGGTCGATCCAATACCGCCCGTTTTGAGTCACTGCCCGAGACTAATTTCTAGGCCCATGTATTTATAACACATTTTAGTGAGAAAACACTGAATTACTTTTCTGTTTCTTCCTGCATGCTTGATTGGTGAATACACACCTGTGTGTGACAGAGCATGCTACACACTTGGCTTATAGTGATGAGCTGCAATTTATTGCAGTGTTCTATCATATTGCACAAGGAAGAAACATTTAAGTAAAGCTTTGAGTTTCTGTGTTTCCTATATTTTGCAAGAATTGGTGGAAGGAATAATCAACAGACCAGTTTTGTATTTTAAAAGTTCCAGATAAATATTTTTCCAGGAGGTTATTGTAATTGACACAGCCTACTGTTGTCAATCACTTGTTACAACTTTCCTGACTTTGAGCTAGAATGGATAAAATTTAAGAAACCAAATGTCAAAGTTTTTTGATTTTGAGTCCATGTCATTGAAAGTGAATGCTGTTCTTGTCATGGTGTATGCATGTGCTGTTAATCTGAGATGGCCTGAAACTTTAAAAATTGCTACAAGGCCTCAAGGTTATGTTTTTAAAAATGTTCTTGGAAAGGAATTCTTGGGTCCAGGGAAATCAATGTTTTCTAAATAAGTTCACACCCCCCCCCCCCCCCCCTTGCTCCCTTTTCCTTCACTCCTTTCTTAAAAACACTGGCTCAAGAAGGGTTGTGATTTTTGTGGTCACCAGTGGCTTTCTAGGACTTCAGACTAGTAGCCAATCTTCATTTTTGCCCAGATAACAAGTGTTAGCAGGTTAATTGACTGCTGATGGTTGATCAGTCAACCTGATGTTCACAGAAACACTTCTCGGAAGCAGTCACTGGATAGTGATCAGGAGCCAGAACTCTTGCTAATTTTTCCCCCTACCCTTCTCCAGGGCACTGATCTCAATAGTTACTCACTGCTGCCTCTGATGAGATCAGCTATTTGCATAGGCCAAGGATTAAGCCTAGGATTTTTCTATTCTGCATGGTTCAGCAGCATACTTTTTGCACTAAGTCATTGGGGGTGCGCTCTAAGTGAATTGTTAAGGTAAATTGGTCAGTCTCCACATTGTGCACAAGGCATGTAGTATTCAGGTAGGCAGATTAGATTAGAGGGCAGAGGATAATTGAACCAAAGCATGTTAGCATAAGGCGGTGTCTTTTTTTGTTTAAAGTCATACATTCTGTTCTTATTTTTATTTGTCCATTATAAATTCCAATGTCCGCATTTATAATACAAGCTGCCCACGTATACTTAGCAACTGTCGCTTCCGAGTCAGAAGGTCATGGGTTCAAACCCTACTCCAGAGACTTGAGCACAAAATCTAGGCTGACACTTAGTGCAGCACTCCTGCAGTACTGCACTGGTCAGTTGCCGTCTTTCAGATGAGACGTTAAACCGAGGCCCCATCTGCCCTTTCAGGTGGACGTAAAAGATCCCATGGCACTATTTCGAAGGGGTGCAGCGGAGTTCTCCCGGGTGCCCTAGCCAATATTTACCGCTCAACCAACACCTAAAAATATCTAGTCATTATCACATTGCTGTATATGGAACCTTGCTGTGTGCAAATTGGCTGCCGTGTTTCCCTACATTACAACAGTAACTACACTTCAGAATGTGTTTAATTGGCTGTAATAAGCTTCGGGACATCCTGAGGTCGTGAAAGGCATTATATAAGTGCGTGTCTTTCTTTCTCGTGCAAAATTGCACCCTTCTGCCAGTGGTGGTACTGCGGCGTCTTCAGTAGTGGGACAGCATGACAAGTTTACATAGGCAGCTTCTGTTGTAAATGTGGACATAGAAATTTATAATGGAAAAAGTTGACTGGGAGATTGTGCATTTGTAATGGTTTTTAAGATATGTAGATGGACATCTATCACCAGACAGTGGCTGGTCTGCTAAACGGCAATGCCATTTTTCATTACATCTCCTAATTTATCTACAGCTCTCAGGAGCTCTGTCCCCAACTCTGCTGATAACAACCAGCAGCAGGATTGGAACGAAGCTATACAAATTGAGGCTAAGTTTTAATTTTTTTTAAAAAGTGTTTAAACTCTCGGTCTCAGAAATGCTGCTCCTATCCAAAATCAAGACATTTATTTGGTAAATTAAGTGCAACGCGGTGGGATATATTTACAATAAATGCTCACGGTTATGGCCATTGTTTAACCATGTTAATGAAGATTGTTTTATTGTGCAGGTGCATTGTGCTCCAGTTGTATTTTAATGTTCCAAGCAGGCAATTAAAAAAAGGAGCTTGAAAGTGAGAAGGTAAAGATTGGTGGAAACAAAAGTGAAAGTTAGTTAGAAAGCAGAAACTGGAGATTAATCACTTCAGAGAAAGAGAACAGAGACTGAACAAAATGAAGATGGAGTATAATGTGGGGAAATGTGAGGTTATTCACTTTGGTAAGAAGAATAGAAAAACAGAATATTTTTTAAATGGTGAGAAACTATTAAATGTTGGTGTTCAGAGAGATTTAGGTGTCCTCGTACAGGAAACACAAAGTTAGCAGTAACAACAGAAAATGCTGGAAAAACTCAGCAGGTGAGGCAACATCTGTGGAGAGAGAAACGGTTAACGTTTCAGGTCGAAACCCTTCTTCAGAAAGTTAGCATGTAGGTACAGCAAACAATTAGAAAGGCAAATGGCATGTTGGCCTTTTATTGCAAGGGGGTTGGAGTACAAGAGTAAGGAAGTCTTACTACAATTGTTCAGGGCTTTGGTGAGACCACACCTGGAGTACTGTGCACAGTTTTGGCCTCCTTATGAGGAAGGACATACTTGCCTTAGAGGCGGTGCGACGAAGTGTTGATCCCTGGGATGAGAGGGCTGACCTATGAGGAGAGATGGAGTAGATTGGGCCTATACTCTCTGGAGTTTAGAAGAATGAGAGGTGATCTCATTGAAATATACAAGACACTGAGGGGGATTGACGGGGTAGATGCTGAGAGGTTGTTTCCCCTGGCTGGAGAGTCTGGAACTAGGGAGCATAGTCCCAGGATAAGGGGTCAGCCATTTAAGACTGAGATGAGAATTTTCTTCACTCAGAGGGTTGAGTGTTTTTGGAATTCTCTACCCCAAAGGGCTGTGGAGGCTCAGTCATTGAGTATATTCAAGGCTGAGTTGGATAGATTTTTGGACTCTAGAGGAATCAAGGGATATGAAGATCGGGTGGGAAAGTGGAGCTGAGGTTGAAGATCAGCCATGATCTTATTGAATGGCGGAGCAGGGTCAAAGGGTTGTATGGCCCACTCCTGCTCCTGATTCTTATGTTCTTTTGAAGCACTGGAATGAAGAGGAAAACTAGAAAGGGAGAGAGAACTGAAATAGAAAATAACAGCAATGAGAATTGAGAGAATATAGAAAATTGTGAAAAACAGAAAATATGTATTTAGTAATCCTTTAAAAAAGTGTGCTAGGGTGATAGCTACAAAATAATAGTTATAGTTTAGGTAATATCTGTATGTGCCACTTAACACCAAGCTAGGAATTTGTAGTCTCTAGGCCAGTTAATATTTTCTTACTGTGAGTCATAAAAAGGATTGGAATGAAAGACAATAATTCAGTTCAGCTTTTTCATCCTGAGGCTTGCAGTTTGCTATGCAGGTCTGAACAGGCAGGTTTTCATTTCAATATGGCATTAGTTTATGAAGTGGAAGCTGAGGTAAATACCTGTATGTATCACATTGGATTGCATTGTGTATAGTAGTCCTTGGACCAGAAGTTTATGGGTAAGGATATTGCAAGACATTTCCATATTGTAAGCTGAAAGATGTTTAATGCAATCTGAATATAATGATTACTGGGAATCCGAAACACAAAAAAAGGAAAATACTGGAAACACTCAGCAGATCAGTCAGAAGAGCTGCATTGATATTTCAGGTGTAGGCCCTTCGTTAGAACAAAGGGACTGTAATATATAAGTGGTCCCTCTGTGCAAGATCTTAAAACAGTTGGCAGCGTAATTGGGGCCATAGTGCTGGAATGGAGACAGATCTGAGAGTGGAATTTGTCAGTGAACCTGGACCAGCTTCAGCACTTGGGGGGTCACGGTTCAGCTGTCGTTCTCAGACTCCAGCACAGATCCGCTGTCCAGGTGTTGATAGACCTGTATTATACAGGGCTGTAATACAGTGGAATATAATACATACATGCCAAATTGAACGTCTGCATTATGGAGTACACAGCTGAACTTTTTCTAAAAGAAATTTGCCATTGACTTCTGTTCAAAGTTAATCAGGACTACAAAAAAAATAGACAGATGACCATTCTATAGAGATGGCCATAAGTAAAGTTGTACCTCTCATTGTTTCATACCAAGTTGTGATTTGTTCCCATTAATGATATTGTAGATGCTTTGATCATAGACTAAATAGGCATGAATAAGATATTCTTCGAAAATGATGATTGAAGGTGTACTCTGGGATAATGTCCTGCAATGATCAATCCTCAAGTGTTTAGCTGAAAAGTGCAGCTGGGTTGCTACATGTTGGAATTTGAGCTTTCTGGAAATTTTAAACAAACAGGATATCAAAAGTTTGGTTCCAAGGTAAAAATGCTCATGATTTTTCCAGTTGAAAAATCCTATTTCTCCTGAAGTAGAAGTGGAATATTCATTCATTGGTACTGTGTGATACCACTGAAATAATGTCGTACATTTACTGCAGCTATTTATCGTCAGATTTATTTTAGTCTGTAGTAAATGGGAAATGATTGGAGTATTTGCCAGTAAGGTCATTTCTGTAGAAGACTGTAGAATTGAAGTGTAAGGTTCGGCATTTTCAGATAAAGGACATATCTGATATAAAAATGAAAATTATATATTTTAGGATATAGAATTTATATCCCTATTTGTAGTAAATGTGCTTTTTTTTAAATCAACCCTTTCATAAATTGATTATCTGTGGAACAAAAGTGTTAATTTGAAATGTTCTGATTTTGTTTCTTTCCAGTGTGGTGATCGTCCAAAGATCAGCCGCCAGGTGTCGTTATATCTCCTTTCACAGGTATGCGAAAGTCAGCCTTTTAATTTTTAACTTAAAGATCTGGTTTATAATATGTTCTTAAATCAATCACTCTGAAATTTTAGTGGCCTGTTGATTTTTTTAAAAAGTGTCAATACTTCATTAAGATGAATTTAAGTATTGAATACTTCATTACTAATACAAATGCAAGAATTAGATTAACACATAATCATCAGAGATGAAAGTTGAAAAGAAATTCTTGTGGCCTATTAACTTTAAATTTGTCAAAATGAGATTGTTTGATAATGGAAGGAATCTTATCTGATGTGAAGCTGTATTTAATAATTGGAGATGTCCTTTTTATCTCTCCTCCCTGTCCCTCCCCTACCCAAGACACATGCTGTACCTATAGTTGAGTACAGGATTTGACAAATTGAGAATAATGTGCAGATGTTTCCTCATTTGAATTTAATCAGCGTCATACAGGTAGACTATCCTTTATCCGAACTTCCGAAAACCTCTGAAAACCGAAAGTTTTTTGGTTCAGCGTAAGTCGTGCGCACGACATGACCCGAGTGGCGCAAAACATGACACGAGTGGTCCTCCGGGGCCCAGAACAAGAATTCCTGCAGATTGTCAACATGCTGGCCTTCGCTCTCAATGTTAAGTGTGACTGAGGGAGTTCCCTCCTGGGTAGGAGATTGCAGGCCGAGCCGGGCAGTGTGAAGGAGGTACCGGGAGAGTGAACCCAACAATACAGCGGCCCGTCCGATATTCTTTTTTCCCCCCCCCCCCCCCCCCCCGACCTGATTTGCGGGCCAGCTTAGCGTAGGAGTCAGCCGATATCCGGCTTTCCCACAACTGGCGGCGGCAGTTGAGCCCCAGACCCCCGCTAAGTCAAGGAATTCAGAGAAGCAGGAAGGGGAATGAGACACGGAGCAGGGGTGCTGTAAACAGACTGTGAGCGGCAGCACAGAGAAGCAGGAAGGGGAATGAGACACGGAACAGTCGCAAGAGGTAGCCTGAACTTCTAAAATTTATATTAAATACAAATACTAATTACCAAATTAATTTAATGTTCAGAGTTTCCCAGTCTGAAATAATACTTTCTGAAATCCGAAAACCGAAACACAGCTGGTCCCAAGGTTTTCTTTGTCCCCTTTTTCTGTTCTTTCCCTCTTTTCTAAAGATTAGGTTTCTACAGCACAATCTTTGTTCCAGCCCAGAGGTTGGGCAAGTAACCTCCTTTTGTACTTCTCCTTAACTCCGTTGCTGTCATGTGCACAAGGCTGTCATGGTTTGGTTCACTCTCTAGTTTTTCCCCATCTCTTTTTGAGAAGTACCTTAAATCCACTTAACTGATGTTCCATGCTGATCCCCTGAGATCAGGAGCATGCTATATGGAGAATTCACACTTTCAATTCCCTGTGTAGCAAGCTGTGGATCTCAGTTATTCAGCACAGAGAAGCAGTTAATACATGATCCATGTATCATGATATTTAAAGTAAAACCATTTACGATGGTCCAAATGGCCTCCTTCTGTGCCATGCATTTGTATGATTCTATGACCATTAACCAGTATGATTATTAATTACTGTTTAGAGGAATCCTGTTTATCTGCAGTCTTTTGAGAATGATTTTAAAAGTTTCAATGGGGCCTGAAAACAATTTGCATAATCGGGGAAATTTGGTTGTAATCTGGATTGCATATGTACAGTGCACCTGTCAGTTCGCTCCGGCTTGGTCATGATGGCTGCTCAATGCAGGATTCTGATAAAACAGCCAGGAAGATGTCATGAGGGCTATGTTCCATCCTGCCTCAAATAGGGAATTTTCTGTAATAAGTTTTTGTGATTTTTAAAAATAACCTTTGCATTTCCAGAACAGCTTCTTTGTCTCTGGGTTAACTAAATAGTCAATATATGAAAACTATCCAGAGTACATCCAGAATTTCTGAAAGTATTGGATGGTAGTAGTTTGTTGGTTCCTTACCCAAAAGGCCATTCATCCAATACATAAGCGAGCCTGGCTATTAGACAGCAGGTACTGTCATACGTGAGCCTCGCTCAGTTAACTACAGCTGCATTTCCTGAGAGATCACTTGAACAGGAACAGGGGTCCTGGCTGGTTTCCCACCCCATCCCACCCCTACAATGCCCCATCCTCCTCTCCAACTGAGATCGACTGACTCAACAACAACTACTTGCATTTATATAGCGCCGTTAATGTAGTAAAACATCTCTCAGCACTTCAACATAAGATGGGGATTGAATCTGGAACATTTCCTAGTTTATTTGCACATAACAGATTGCATAAACACACACAGCAATTGGGGAAGCTTTCTGCTGAAACTGTTAACTTGATTTTTTTTGAGTAAGTGCAGAATTTTAAAACAGAAGTATTAGAGTCTGAGGTTTTATATTACTGTAAATATAAGCAATTCTCTCAAAAATACAGAACATCCAGGAACCTGTGATAGTATAATGCTTTATTCCGGAAAAAAAATAATCTCTCGGTTCCTATTTTTAGCCTCCTCCACTTCTTAATCCCTGTCCTCTGGTGAAGCTGGCTGTTTTGTTGTCTAAAGATAAGCTTAGCATCTTAGCCACAGAGGGATTTTAACATGCACTCAATAGAGGTCAGGCAACATAATTGAGTGCCGTTTTTTTTTAACAAATACTACTACGGATGGGGAAGAGCTATTTGTACTTGCCTGTCCATTTCAGTCTGTTTTTGCTATAATCTGATACTAAATTTCTATTGATTGCCAGTGATGGAATGGACATTAATATAACTTTAATTACAGTTCTGAATTTTTTTTATCCTAAAATATATTTGGGCAGCATGCTTTATTTTATTGAGAAGGCAAGATGAAGGGGCAATGGCTAGAGTTCAGGACACCACCAAAGTTGGAAAGAGTATGCTAGAGGTGTAACTTTGAATACACTACTGGTGGGGAGTCTTGTCTGTCTGCTGCACATATTAGAAATGTGAATGTGCGCTGCGTATGACTTTACAACATTTAAAATGAGTGGTTGGAAAGTCAAGTGCAGCATGCGGACCATAGCAGTCGGCCTATTTTACGCCCTTCCCAGAATGGCCCTTTGCACCCGCAGCTTGCCAGTGGCATTTAAATGACGTCCAAAGTGAATTTTGCTTGGGCCTCAGGCCAGCACGGACTGATATTCACACTATGACCTCTCGGTGGGCAAGGCTTCCTTCAGGCAGAATATTGCGTGTTGGGTAAAACAGGAAGTGGTGATTAGGTGACGCTAACCTTGGGTTTTAAAAATCGAGAAATTGCAGGAGGAAGGAAAGAGTGAGGAAGGTAAGAAGTTCCATAATGTTTACATTCTTGGGAAAGAATGAGTTGGAGGGGAGACTTTGAAGTGAGTATTCATTACAACACAGTATGTAGGAGAGAAGGATTGAGAGTAGAAAGTTCAGAGCAGCACTGACCACAGTAGTATCAGTAAAATAGAGGTGAGAGAGTGAGACCAACTATCAGATGGCAAATGTTTTCTTGCATCCGCTCTGGAAATCTGTGAGGTTCTTAAGGGGCCTTCCCAGATATGAGAGCAGTATGAGACAGACTTGATCTTTGTAGAGGGGTAAAAGTTAATGAGGTGAAAATAAGTTTTTGGCACAAAAGAGGAATCCCAGCTTCTTGTAAGCTGCTTTAGCAAGGGATAATCTGTGGGTGTTGCATTTGAAATTAGAGACTTTAGTGAAGCCAAGAATGTTAATATGTGAAGAAGGGCTAAGGATGGAGCCAACAATTGTAAGAGGTGGTAGCTCCTGGTTTAACCCAAAAGGGCGCAAAGTCAGTAAAGTGATGCCTCCACATGCCGGCCTGAGGCCTGTGGCAAATTTACTTTGGACCTCATTTAAATGACACTGGCAAGGGTTCTAAAAGAGGTGGCTGCAGAAGATAGCGGATGTATCGGTTGTGATCTTCCAAAATTCCCTAAATTCTGGAAATGGATTGGAAGGTAGCTAATGTAACCCTGCTATTCAAGAAAGGAGGGAGAGAGAAAACGGGGAACTGAAGGCCAGTTAGCCTGATATCGGTCATTGGGGAAAATGCTGGAATCCATTATTAAAGAAGTGGTAACAGGGCACTTAAAAAATCATCATATGATTAGGCAGAGTCAACATGGTATTATGAAAGAGAAGTCGTGATTGACAAATTTATTATAGTTTTTTGAGGATGTAACTAGCCACTTCGATAAAGAGGAACCAGTGGATGTAGTATATTTGGATTTCCAAAAGGCATTCGATAAGGTGCCGCATAAAAGGTTGTTGCACAAGATAAGGGCTCATGTGATTGGAGGTAATGTATTAGCATGGATAGAGGATTGGTTAATGGACAGAAAGCAGAGAGTTGGGATAAATGGGTCATTTTCAGATTGGCAGGCTGTAACTAGTGGGATGCAGCAAGGATCAGTGCTTGGGCCTCGGTTATTTACAATCTATATTGTTGACTTGGATGAAAGGAAAGAGTGTAATGTATCCAAGTTTGCTGATGATACAAAGCTAGGTGGGAAAAGAAGCTATGAGGAGGATGCAAAGAGCCTGCAAAGGGATATAGACAGGTTAAGTGAGTGGGCAATAAGGTATCAGAGGGAGTATAATGTGGGGAAATGCGAGGTTATTCATTTTGGTAGGAAGAATAGGAAAACAGAATACTTTTTAAATGGTGAGAAACTATTAAATGTTGGTGTTCAGAGATTTAGGTGTCCTCGTACAGGAAACACAAAGTTAGCATGCAGGTACAGCAAGCAATTCGGAAGGCAGATGGCATGTTGGCCTTTACTAAGGGGTTAGAGTACAAAAGTAAGGAAGTCTTGTTGCAATTGTACAGGGCTTTGGTGAGACCATGCCTGGAGTACTGTGTACAGTTTTGGTCTCCTTATCTAAGGAAGGATATACTTGCCTTTAGAGGCGGTTCAACAAAGGTTCACTTGACTAGTCCCTGGGTTGTCCTATGAGGAGCGATTAAGTAGCTTAGGCCTATACTCTTTGGAATTTAGAAGAATGAGAGGAAATCTCATTGAAACATATAAGATTCTGAGGGGGATTGACAGGATGGATGCTGAGAGATTGTTTCCCATGGCTGGAGAGCCCAGAACTAGGGGGCATAATCTCGGGATAAGGGTTGGCCTTTTAAGACTGAGACGAAAAGGAACTTCTTCACTCAGAGGGTTGTAAATCTTTGGAATTCTCTGTCCCAAAGCTGATCTACAACCTCAACACCACTTTCCTGCCCTGTCCCATCCTCTATGCTCTAAACTTTAGCTCATCTAAACCTCTGCTGCCCATACCCTGTCCCACACCAAGTCCTGATAACCTATCACCCCTGTTCTTGATGACCTATTTTGGCTCCCAGACACTCAATGTCTCTGATTGAAAGTTTGCCATCTCATGTTTAAATCCCTGTATGGACTTGCCCCTCCCTATCTGTGTAACCCCCTCCAGTCTTCAACAACACCCCCCACATCTCCATTCCTCCGACTTGGGCCTCTTTTGCAGCTCTCCCTCCCCACCTCAGCATTGGCGGCCGTGCCTTCAGCTATCTCGGCCCCTTGCTTTGGAATTCCTTTCGGCTCGCCTACATTACAACAGTGACTACACTTCAAAAGTACTTTATTGGCTGTAAAGCTCTTGGGATGTCCTGAGGTCGTGAAAGGCGTTATGCAAATGCAAGTCTTTCTTTCATTTCCACCTCCCTCTTTAAAACCCACTAATTTAACCAAGCTTTTGGTCACCTGCTAATATCTTCTTTGGCTCTGTGTTCATTTTTGTCTTCTGTGAAGTGCCTTGGGATGTTTTTCAACGTCAAAAGTGCTTTATAAATGCAAGCTATTGTAGCTTGTTGACAATATGCAGTTAATGAAAGCTTATGTATACCACACAATGGAAACTATAAATATATATATCCTGTGTGAATTTTAATCCTGCCCCAACGTAGAGTGGCTGCCCTAAATTTTTTACATGTTCTCTAAGCCGAAAACTGTTGGTCTTTTAGTCTAGGCCCACTGTCCAGGGCCCAAAACACTCCTTCCAGGTGAAACAGCAATTTACTTGGACTTAATGCAATTTAGTATACTGTATTCACTGCTCACGATGCTGTCTCCTCTACATTGGGGAGACCAAATGCAGATTGGGTGACCTTTACGGAACACCTCCGTTCAGTCCGTAAGGGTGACCCCGAGCTTCCAGTCGCCTGTCACTTTAATTCTCCGCTCCACTCCCACTCTGACCCGTCCGTCCTCGGCCTCTTGCACTGTTCCAGTGAAGCTGGAGGAACAGCACCTCATCTTTCGATTAGGCACTTTACAGCCTTCTGGACTCAACATCAAGTTCAACAATTTCAGATCATAACCTCTGCCACTATCTTTTTTTCATTTTTTTCCCTCTCTCGCAAGGCAGCTGTTGATCATTCTGCCAGTGCCATTTACACTTCATCTAGTCATCTTTTGTTTCTTAACTTGTCGCATTACCATCTCCTTTTGCCTTGCACCATCATCCCTTTTGTCTCTTAATCTCTCCTGCCTTCCATCCCATCACAGACCGTCCCTTTTGTTCTTTCCTCCCCTCCCCCCTTTCCCTGTCCCTACACTTGCTTAAAAACCTGTTCCATCTCCAACTTTTTCCAGTTCTGACGAAGGGTCATCGACCTGAAACGTTAACTGAGTTTCTCTCTCCACAGATGCTGCCTGACCTGCTGCGTATTTCCAGCATTTTCTGTTTTTATTTCAGATTTCCAGCACCTGCAGTATTTTGGTTTTGTATTTGGTCTTTTAACCTGTTTGAAGTTACAGCAATTGGGGGGCAAAACATGTCTGAAACGTTTATATTTGAATTTTAACACCTTGCAATCCAAAGGATTAGAACATTATTGCTTAATGATAGGATATAGAGTTTAAAGTTTAAACTCTGTTAATCCAAATACAAGGTTTTAATCCCTGTAATTATTAAAATTTGAGGAACATATTAAGCATTAATCAGAGCAAAACTCTTAATTTGTGGAAAGCATAATAATGTATTAAACTCTGAAGTAAAACACAAAAAATGACATGAATGCTTTGAATCTTAGTGGGTCTGTGCATAATGATTTTGGCCATTTGCTCCTGATTTTCCGATTGAGATGTGGTAACAATATGTGATCTCTTTTACATCCTGGGTAATGAGTGTAACTAGAATTGCAATTTGGTGAATTTCAACTAGCCCAGTACCCAGGGTTTTTGAAATTACCAATCAGTAATGCTCCTACAACAGAAGCAAAACCTTTGGTTTGTTAAATATCCACATTTCATATACAGTTAAGAACTTTAAAAAATAAGCCTATTATGCAAAGCTTTACCTTCCTGGTTATGCTGTGAATGTCTATTGTTGATTTTTATTGTACTTTAAAAAGTTAAAACCGTATATATTCACAGCACTGTACATAAGATAGGGATATTTAATTACCCACAGGATATTCTATACTTTTTTTGGGAACATAACTCTCTTGTGATTTCAAACATATGGGCTTCTCAAAGAAGAGCCAAATGGCACACCCAAGTCTGACGTTTGCTAAATTCATGCTGAGCTGTAATAATATTATAGACATTATCTGTACTGTACTTTCAGCCCTCAAGAATGCTTCTTAAACCTTGTCCTCTTGTTAATAAATCTATTAAGGCCTTCAATTATACAATTTAAAATTTTTAAATAGTGTTAATTTTAACTTTTTTTTACCTTAGGTGTTTTTAATTATACACTATAGGCCGTTGGTGAATTCTTTGGCTGATGTAATCTTGAATGGGGACCTTTCAATGTTTAGTCTTCATTCAGAGCAAGATGCTTTGAAGCGTTCAGTAAGTACGTCTCCTTTCAGTTCAGTTGAAATGGATATCAATTGTAGGATAGCTGGACTAAACGTCTAACTTGAGTTCAGAGATTCTTTGTTCCTTGTAATATCTAAGCTTTTCCAGTCTTCTACCTTTTCTAAATCCTTGGCTCCCATTATTTTTGTTTCAACTTTCATATACATTAGCTGAATGTAATGGTAATTAGATTGTTCAACAAGCTGGTAAGCTGTGTAAATGAGAACTGAAGATAATTACATGAAGGAAAACAGTTTATAGATTTTGAAATCTCTGGAACATATATTCAGCAGTACTTGGAAAAAGCTACAAAGTCTGAAGTTCATCAATAACCGTGGCAGCACTTGAACTGCTCCAGATACGCATTCCAAAATATTAGAAAATAAAGCTGCAGACAATAGGGGAGACTTCCCTTGAATTGTTTTTTTTTAATAAAAACCCACAGATGCTTTCATATTCCAAATGCATGTCTTTTGTGTTATTAATTATATACATTTTATCTACTCTGATCATTTAAATGTGCCCCCCCCCCAGCTATTCTTAGGAAATAATACTTTTTAAATACGTACATAATTACCTTTAGCAGTAGATAAGAATACTGCATCTGTAACAATATTGTAATTATCTATATAAATATTGAACCACAGTGCAAGATTTTACACAAACCTTGGTCAGCTATCCTTGAAAATAAAGTATAACAGATGGATTGTAGTTTTGCTTTTCTGGCAGTTTTTGCCATTAATTCTCCACTATGCAGAATCTGGAATATGTTTGTCCTGTTAATTTGTGTAAAGTCGAGGAATCTTTTTATTGGTGCAGTCTTGTGAAGTTGTGAAATGTCCTGCCGTTGTAATTTATTGTAGTTACTGTAATTGTAGAAAATAGATTGTGGTGTTCCCTGGATTGGCATTGACTGCATGGCACAAAAAGAGTCAGCGACATGCTTAACATAACTTGGGTGACAATAATGATGGACAAATAATGAGTTCCAAAAAACCCAAAATGAAATGCATTAGCTTACTCCTTTTTATCCTTAAGTTTTATAAGTGATCTACAATTGAGAGAAGCCATATTGTTTACTGAGGGAGGAATTTATTTCAGTAGGTCTTTTCAAATACAATGAAATAGTGCCATTTAAACAAAATATTCAAAATGCAAAACAGGTTAATCAGCATCTTCAAGAGAAAATGAAAATCATGCTTCACTGTTTTCATTCTTCAGAAGCTAACCTCTGAGACGTTAGCTTAACGATTATTTATTTGAAAGCAACAATAGAAGCCTGAATCCACTTTATTGTGACACTCGATTTGGATTCGGGCAGGAAACATCCACTTGCCAACTATCCCCTGACAAGTACCTTTTCAGTTTTGGTGGCCTGAAAATGCAATTTGTCTGTTTGTAAGTAATGCATGTATTTCTCCCATCATCTCTAATCTTTTAATATTCTTCTTCTGCTTCCTTGCTGCTTCTGATCCTTTGTGGCCTGTTGTAGCTTTTTCCTACTCCAGTGACTAGCTCCCTGTCTGCGCCAAAGGTTTGTATTATTCCTTTATTGTGGTTAAAGTTCGTCTAGCAGCTTTGGCTAATGAAATGGCAAGTGACTTTTAAAACCAAACTGATTTTTGATTCTAATTGTATTCCTGTAGTTATTGGGTTACGTAGTCAATATATGGGAATGTCAACTTGGAGTGCTACTTTTCCAACAAGTTGCACTTTAAAACAGAAAGTAATGAGGGCTAAATATTTTGCTTGCCCAGTTAATAAAGCAATGCTTATAATATTTCATAGACAGGATGCAAATGATGTAATTGAAAAAAGGGAGCACTGACTACCTGTCTCTTATATTTAAAAAAACAACAAAAAACTAGATGGTGAAAATTTTGTTGGAAGGAAGTTAACATTTTTGTATATAAAGTCATGTAAATGTGATTCAGATGTTTTGACTATTATTTGAAAGATGTCCATAAGCAGGTTATCCAGTGAGTAGCTGAACCACACAGACCCAGAATCGATCCCTGGTCTGTGCTGTGTTAGCTAATCTCTGCTGAGATGATGATAGAGGCGTTACCATTGGCTAGGATTGTGTTCCTGATTTGCTATCCAACAATCCCTGCTGGAAGTGGGCTTTGGGTGAGGACAAGATTGGGCTCATTTATGATTCCCCCTACTGTTGAAAAGCCTGTTAACACTTATCGTCAAGGTTGATTCATGAATACTGGCTCGAGCAAGGTAGTGGTGGAAACCACATCCATAGAGAGGTCAAGAAGGATGAGAAGCAACAGTGTAACATGGTCACAGTCTTGGAGGATGTCATTTCTGACTTTGATTAGGGTCGTTTCAGTGTTGTGCAAGTGGCGGAAACCTGGTCAGAGATTTTCAATGCGTTGAGGAAACGATGGGCACGGATTTGGGAGGTGACAACACATTCAAGGACTTTGGAGAGAAAAGAGAGTTTGGAGATGGGGTGGTAGTTTGCAAAGAGGGGTCAATGGTGGATTTTTTGAGCTCTTCACACTTGTTACAGGTGAGGGTGGTGGGGGGCAGACAAGAGGGGTTTAAGGAGAAAAGAAGCTGGGGGTTATCTTTGCATTCCAGGATGATTCTGGAGTACTGCATAGTTTTGCCAGAGAGCAGAGCCAGATTGTGCTCGATGAATGGCTAAACCAGTTGTGCTCCATATATATGTTCAAGTCTGCACCCCTTGGACTTAAGTAAGTGAAGATGGGGGCCGTAAAGGGGAACGGCCAGGGTGGGAGCGAGCAAGATTTTTACTGGGGGAAAAAGGCAACAAAAGCGAAGGTGAGGGGGTGATTGAGCAGGTCAACAGGTGCAGAAGTATCGTGGCCAAAGAGCAGACAGTAGGGAGTTTGAAAGTACAGTTGTAAGTGACTTGGGGAACGTTTTTGCCATGGGCGTACACAGAAGGAGCTGGGGGTGGAAGGGGAAAGGAGATGTGAATTGTGGGGAAAAAAGGAAAGCCAAAGATGAAATTGCTGATCTTCATGACTCACTACCGCACCCACTGGCCGAAAGCAGCTCTTTCAATGCTAGCTTGAAAGTGTTCTTAATTGGGATAAGAATTATGTTCATGGGGATATTTCAATCCAAATGGATAATTGAAACATTGATTCATGTAGCTTGAGTGTGAAACCAGCTCCGGATGCTGTATAGAAAATCTGTGAAAGCTGAAAGTATACATTCCATACAGTGATTATGCTTATTTGTACTGTATTGGTGCACTATAAATCATAAACTATAGGGTGCAGTAAAAGCCCAGAGTACAGTGCTGTTCTTTGTGTTAAACAAATAAAATTATAGCTAATGTCAGTACCTCAGAATATTTTGAGGCAACACCCAAAATTTTCCTTCATGAAACCGGTGAATACATTATAAAATGTAGCTAACTCGCCTTTTTTCAAAAAAAAAATAAAAGCCTTGAGTGAGTTTTAAGTAGACTACAAATTTCACCCTTTTTTACTCTAGAAGTGTGTAACCATAGAATGTTCTTTACACCACAATTTCATGTATAATGCAATAGTAGTAAAGAAAAGTGTGGCTCTGTACTAGTGCAATGTGTCTTTGTGGTGATGGATGCTTATTCATACCCCTGTGTAAAGACTACAGAGATGCAGTGAGAAGCACGTTCATCAAGTGCCATTTATTCTGAGGAGGCCCTTCAGTGGTGTGTGGTGTAACATTTGAGATTGTTTGCTTGGTGCGGTAGCAGAAGAGTACAGTGGCTTAGAAGTTTGTGCTCTAACAGTAGGTGAACTGTGTAGCCTTCATGAATCTCATTTGAGTGTCATACCATGGCTACCCATCCCCATGATGCTGTTCCTGAACCCTCTTGACCAGACAATGCAGAATAGTGAACCAATTTAGTAGTCATCAAATCTGTATGGGCTATTAACAAAACTTATTGTTATAAAGAATTATGTATGAAATATCTTGTGTAGTTGTGCTGGTCCTTCGATAATCTAACTGCCATTATGTTGACTCTTTATGTACTGGCATTGAAATAATGGTTTGACAAGTTGAATCCATCGTCTTTGTTCAACACTTTTTATTTGACTTGCAATCCATGATTTGAAAACTAAACCATAATTGCTGTCAAGGCAATTTGCTTCAGCAAATATTTCTGATAATTTTCCTCTACTATTCTTTGTCCCTTTTCCTCTTGAGTTCCAGCTATCAAGTTGCATACTTGGCAACTTTGTTGGAAGATGAAGAATGATAGGAGCATTAATTGGTTTAAAAAATAATCACTAAACTAGTGATGATGGGACTTGGGAGGGAACTGGCTATTTCACTTTAGCTTCAGTTGACACATAGTACATGGAGATATAGAAGCTCTGTCCAGTTTGCATATCCAGTCTTTGCATTTGGGGGTTACTAACATTTCAACAACAGTACCACAGGAAAAAAATGGCCCTCGTTAATGCAAGTCATTATTAGAAATGGCCGGTTCCTGATTTTGCTTAGTCAGAAGGAAAAGAGCTGTTTTCTCACCCCTTGCCCCAACCACTCACCTGTACTTTTAGTTAGGTTCAAAGTACCAATTACAGGGGTAGAGGCCCTCTGGCTCCTTCAGTTGCTTCATGGCTGGTAGGGGGGAGGGAGGATGTGAAAAAGGGAAGAAATTATAATTTTAAGGTTGGAGGCTTCCACAAACTGCAGTCATAACTTTTGTTTGGCCTTTAAATTAAATAAACAATGGAATACACAAGTCAAGCACATCCCAGAACTCCGAATTGGCGGGGAGGGGGAGGAGAGACTACTTTTTGACAGTCTTCTGCTGATAGTAGCAGTGCCCCAGGCAGCTGCAAAACTGGAGAATTATGAATATGATCATGTCTTGTTACTTAACATCACTAGATTGTATCAGTGATTTATAGAAGCACAGAAACCGGCCATTCAGCCCAACTGGTCTATGACCGTGTTTATGCTCCACATGAGCCTCCTCCCACCCGACTCCATCTAACCCTATCTGCATATCCTTTTATTCCTTCCTTCTGTACTTATCTAGCTTCCCCTTAAATCATCTATGCTATTTGCCTCAACTACTCCCTGTGGTAGCAAGTTCCACATTCTAACCACTCTCTGGGTAAAGAAGATTCTCCTGAATTCTTTATTGGATTTATTAGTGACTATCTTCTATTCATGGCCCCTAGTTTTGGACTCCTCTCTCTTTTTCCCCCCCCCCCCCCCCCCCAACAAGTGGAAACATCTCTACGTCTACCCTGTCAAACCACTTCATAATTTTAAAGACCTCTATTGGGTCATCCTTCTCTTTTCTGGAGAAAAGAGCCCCAGCCTGTTCAGTCTTGCCTGATGGTAAAAACCTCAGATTCAGAGCTTCTGTTGTGCTAATCGGCATTTGTTACAGTGGTTGTATTTTCTTTAATCATATTTCAAAATTTTTAAATTTGTGTCTCCCTCCTCCCCTAAAAGTTGTGTTGCTAATGAGGATTTTTAAAATTTATTTTCTACTTGTATTTGCAAAACTACTAAAAATGTACTGCAGTTGTTCCTTGGAGCGCTCTTATTCTGATTGAACTATTTTGCCTTTTCATTGTTTTAAAATTTATGTTTAGGCATTTTTAGTTTCCTTTTTCTAACAACTGGAAAAAGCCAGTGTAAAAATTTTAAAAATTGGCATCCAATTTACTGGCAACTTGTGTTTATCTTAAATAATGGCCCTGAATTTACGGTCGGAGACTTCCCACGGGGAAATGCCTCTGATCCACAAATAAAATCCACGCCTACCTGTTGGTCCGGGTGCTACGTAGACCCATGGTCCTGGGTCTCGCCTGGTACATGCGGGCAGAGGCCCACGTATCCCAGGGGCGCAGGCAGTTTGCGAGCGCCCCAGGGATCACGTGGACTGGACCAACAAATAACACACAAGAGAATTCCCATTCATACTTATCGGGATTCCGTATATGCGGAATCCCGATAAGTATGAATGGGAATACTGCAAAAAATACACCTAGGCATGAAATACATTTTTTTTAAATCACCTATTTAAAATTAATTAGAATGGCATTTAATTAAATATTTAAAACAAATTAAATTTTTTGAAAAATAAATTAAAATGTTTTAAAGGGGCTAAAAATAAAATTACTTTATTTAAAAGTTTTTAAATGTATAAATTATTGATAACATTTTATTTTTCTGTTTTTTAATACTCTTATGCTGGTAAAAGCATAAAGAATTTCATGGGCATTCACTGGCCAGAAGTTGGTCAAATAGCCCAACTCTCCGCCCACGGATGCCCTTTTCCCAGGAATGCAGAGGATCTGTCAAGAAAATTCTTGACAGATCGCAAGTTCTGGGTTTTTGCGCATGCACTGCGCATGCCTAAACTCAGAACTTGTGTGGCCTTTTCCTTGTACACACCCGTAGAGGCCGCAAATTATGGCCCACTGATTCACACTTGTGAAGACTTACTTCCTTAATAGTCATCTTTTGTTTTCATTTCCTGTTTTAGTCTAGACCATTTGTGGGCACATTTTGTCACTTCCTGATTATTAATTTTAAAAAAAACACTGGTCATCCTTGATGTTTGCTTCCTTTTTGGTTATTTTATTAACACGGTTCTCCTAAAACCAAAATGATTTTGAATTGATCCCTATCCACGATTGCAGGTTGTTCCATTTCATGTATTACAAAAGTGTTTGTGGGAGCAGTTTTAATCTGTTTTGTTTTGGGTACATACTTGTTTTTTCATAAAGTGACACTGGATGCTAGGCTGCTGCGATTTGTATTGTATGAATCTGAATTGAAATATGATTGTTCAATGTGTTTTAAACTGCAGAAATATTTAGTATTATCTCTCTGAATTTTACAGGTGAATAGAATGACAGGTGTGTGTTATAGGCAAATATTCAACATTGAGTCAAGAATTGCTTCAATGCAGAACCTGAAGTACAGAGTTGTTTTTGCACCAAAGCGCACAGAGATGTATCATTCTATTTGGATTGAGATAAGCTTACACAACTTTCACAGAGATGCTGTTCAAGATACCTGAAGTCAGTATACCAGCTGCAAGTGGAAACAGAAAAAACTTATCTGCAAGTGTATCAGCCAAGCATTGCACTTGCAGTACCATTTCAGTGTGAAATTCCCTGCTTCTTGTATTTTCTACTAACCTCTGATGTGATTGCAGCATCAAGGTCTAGTGGTTCTTTACTTGCAAGAGATTCAGGCAGTTTGATGGCATGCTACAATGCAGGGTAGGGGCATGGGCATGTGACATGCAGAATCGCAGTACAAGTTCCAAGCAAAAATTAACTTCTTAAAACGAAATATTTCTGCAGTTTAATCTCTGAAGCTCTGGATCTTGCATACTTCAGATTCTGCACTGAGATTTTTTTCATTCAATACTGCTGAAATCGTAATACAGGAAACTTCGCGATATCCGGCACCGACGGGACCGGCGTGATGCCGATCTATGAAAACTTCCGGACAGACCAGCGCTAATGTTGAAGGATACGGAGGTTTTCATCTCCGTATCTGACAACAAACACTGTTGCTTAGCAACAGCTTGTAAACAGTCCGCCCGTACCTTGGAAGCGTCTCTGTAGCTTAGCAACAGCTTCAGAGAGGCTTTCCAGAGACTGACTGACTTTATAAAAAAAAAAAATGCTAGGAAAAGAAAAAAAAACTAACAAAACGGCTGCTGATTTCTGCCGTTAGATCGAGGTTTCCGGCCATACAACCTCCGGATAAACCAAAGTTTCCTGTATTTAATTTTTGAATAGACTTTGATACTTTCATAGTTTTGAACTTCACTGCAAATAAGTGTTTCCTAAGTGTCTACTTTTAATTTGCACTCTGCAATAAAAACCTTCCTTCCCCTTCCTAACACTCCTCTTGAAATGGGGGTGGGAAAGAAATTATGTTTGATGTGTCCAAACACTAACAAGTCACCTCAATAAATTAGTGACTTTTTTAACCAAGTTTAATACAGGAAACTTTCGTTTAAACGGAGGTTGAATGTCTGGGACGCTCTATCCACCGGCAAAATTCAGGAGTCGGTTCAGATAAGTTTTTTTACTTTTCGTTGCTTTTTTTCTCCAGTCATGGCTCTGCAAGCGTCTAGCTGAAGCTGTTGCTTAGCTACAGAGACGCTTGCAAGCTGCGCCGACTGTTTTGAAGCTGTTGCTAAGCAACAGGGTTTGTTGCTTCAGACAGCGCTCAGAAGCTCCGTATGTTTTAACATTAGCACTCGTTTCTCCAGCAGTGTTGATCAACCGGCACCAGCTCGGTCCCGTCAGTGCCAGATACCAGAAAGTTTCCTGTAGAAGCGTCTTCATTTTCTTGTTGTCATTCCTTCCTCCTACACTCTAAAGGTTTTTTAAGACCCAGTTTTGGCATCACCAAACCATTACTTCAAGATTTACCTCATTTTCTTTTATTTTCTTTCAATTCATTGGTGCCCTGCATTATGGGCTGTGACATATCACTTTGGTTTATTTGTTTAAAAATACCCGAGTATGAAAATAGGCAAACTTGAAGCCATACTCTTTGTATATCTAAGCTCCAGTATTCCTCAAGCTTGAAATGCTGCAGCATATCCTGTGGAGAGGTAGCTCACATGTTTGGGAACTCAAGTCATGGAGTAAGCCAATGCAAGTTCATGTTCCATCAATCTACATTTTTGCAAACTATTGAACTGCCTAACTCTCCCGGTTCTTAAAGGCAGTACTTTGCTTTTGCTTTGTATTACTCTACATAACTCTTGTCCAATACATTAGCCACTTGTAGCTAATTGGAAATCTAGATGTGGATAATTGCAATTCTGATTTGTAAATAAAAAATGAGTAATAGGCACTGTTATTGAGCGTGTGATCTCAATACTTCTATTCACAAGGTGTATGTGTGTGCTTTCATCTTTTTGTGTGTTTGTTGGTAAAATGGTAGCAACTTCTATTTAATGGTAAGACAAAAAGCAGTGTGCGAGTGTTTTTTGATGTGATTTACTTCCTTGGTTACTGAATGGTCATAGAGTCATAGAGTAATACAGCACGGATAGAGGCCCTTCGGCCCATCGTGTCCGCGCCGGCCATCAAGCCCTGTCTAATCTAATCCCATATTCCAGCATTTGGCCCGTAGCCTTGTATGCTATGGCATTTCAAGTGCACATCCAAATGCTTCTTAAATGTTGTGAGGGTTTCTGCCTCCACAACCCTTTCAGGCAGTGAGTTCCAGACTCCAACCACCCTCTGGGTGAAAAAGTTCTTTCTCAAATCCCCTCTAAACCTCCCGCCCTTTACCTTGAATCTATGCCCCCTAGTTATTGACCCCTCTACTAAGGGAAAAAGCTCCTCAGCATCCATCCTATCTATGCCCCTCATAATTTTGTACACCTCAATCATATCCCCCCTCAGCCTCCTCTGCTCCAAGGAAAACAAACCCAATCTGCCCAGTCTCTCTTCATAGCTGAAGCGCCCCAGCCCTGGTAACATCCTGGTGAACCTCCTCTGCACCCTCTCTAACGCGATCACATCCTTCCTGTAGTGTGGCGACCAGAACTGCACACAATATTCCAGCTGTGGCCTAACCAGTGTTTTATACAGCTCCATCATAACCTCCTTGCTCTTATATTCAATGCCTCGGCTAATGAAGGCAAGTATCCCATATGCCTTTTTTACCACCTTATCCACCTGTGCCGCTGCCTTCAGGGATCTGTGTACTTGCACACCCAGATCCCTCTGACCCTCCGTCTTGCCTAGGGTCTTTCCATTCATTGTGTATTCCTTTGCCTTGTTAGTCCCCCCAAAGTGCATCACCTCGCACTTTTCCGGGTTAAATTCCATTTGCCACTGTTCCGCCCATCTGACCAACCCATCTATATCGTCCTGCAGACTGAGGCTACCCTCCTCGCTATTTACCACTCTACCAATTTTTGTATCATCCGCGAACTTACTGATCATACCCTTTACATTCATATCCAAGTCATTAATGTAGACCACAAACAGCAAGGGACCCAGCACCGATCCCTGTGGTACCCCACTGGCCACAGGCTTCCAGTCACAAAAACAACCTTCGACCATCACCCTCTGCCTTCTGCCACTAAGCCAGTTTTGTATCCAATGTGCCAAGGCACCCTGGATTCCATGGGCTCTTCTTGACCAGTCTCCTGTGCGGGACTTTATCGAAGGCCTTACTGAAATCCATGTATACCACATCCACTGCGTTACCCTCATCCACACACCTAGGCACCCCCTCAAAAAATTCAATCAAATTAGTCAGACATGATCTTCCCTTGACAAAGCCATGTTGACTATCCCTGATTAATCCTTGCCTCTCCAAGTGGAGACAAATTTTGTCCCTCAGGATTTTTTCCAATAATTTTCCTACCACTGATGTTAGGCTCACTGGCCTGTAGTTCCCCGTTTTTCCCTACTACCCTTCTTGAATAATGGTACTACATTAGCGGTTCTCCAGTCCTCTGGCACATCCCCTGTGGCCAGAGAGGTCCTGAATATATGTGTTAGAGCCCCCGCAATCTCCTCCTTTGCCTCACACAGCAGCCTGGGATACATTTCATCCGGGCCTGGGGATTTATCCATTTTTAGGCCAGCTAAAACCGCCAATACCTCCCCCCGCTCGATGTTAATATGTTCGAGCATATCACAGTCCCCCCGCCCTATTTCTATGTCTACATCGTCCTTCTCCATAGTGAAAACAGACGCAAAAAATTCATTCAATGGTGTTAGATGATAAATAAACATACACATGTGAAGTACATTTTACCTATGCTGTGTGAGTGTGCATGTAAGGCATTTTCTAACAAAAGTACTGCATGTGGCTAAAGTGGTGTTGTGGTAGCCACACCTCTGGCTAGTCAGCAGTTTCTATTGGATAACACTGCTTTACTGGGGATTTGTGGTAAATTTGAAGAATTTTTCCCGTTTGAAGTACTAGCTTTATTACAAAGTACCAGGAAACTCTCTTTTAACTGGCACCTAAATATACGGAAATCTCTCTTAACCGGCAAAATTCAGGAGTAGGTTTAGGTAAGTTTTACTATATATTAGTGGCCGTGTAACTGGGGTTCCTGCATCTGTGGCCGTGCAACAGGGACTCCTGCATCTGTGGCCATGTAACTGGGACTCCTGCACAAGTGCTGTGTAACCGGGGCTCCTGCACCTGTGGCCGTATTCGGGGCTCTCGTACCTTGGTAAGTATACCTCGCTGTAATCCGGACTTTTTGATCAACCGGCGCCACGCCGGTCCCGTCGGTGCCGGACAAAAGAGTTTCCTGTAAAATGGACCTAGTGATAAAATGAGATCAAAGTGCTGGAGCTAAATTCTTGATTAACTTGAGGGACAAGATTATGCAAAGCAATAATAGTGATTCTTTATATAGACTAGTTTACAATGCATTTTTTTCCCCTATAGTAGTTTAAAAAAAAACATAGGAACATAAGCACAGGTGTAGCCCATTGAGCCTGTTCTGCCATTGGAGATCATGGCTGATCTGCGACCTAACTCCATATATCCACCTTTGGCCCATATCCCTTAACACCTTTTAGTTAACAAAAGCTTATCAATTTCCGATTTTAAAATTAACAATCGATCTAGCATCAATTGCCATTTGTGGAAGAGAGTTCCAAACTTCTACCACCCTTTGTGTGTAGAAGTGTTTCCTAATTTCACTCCTGAAAGGTCTGGCTCTAATTTTTAGACTATGCCCCCCTAGACCTAGAATCCCCAACCAGCAGAAATAGTTTCTCTCTATCTACTCTCTTCCCCTTAATATCTTGAAAACTTCAATCAGATCACCCCTTAACCTTCTAAATTGTAGGGAATACAACCCTAATTTGATTAATCTCCTCGAAACTTAATTCTTGAAGTCCAAGTATCATTCTGGTAAACCTAAGCTGCACTCCCTTCAAGGGCAATATATCCTTCCTAAGGTGTGGTGCCCAGAACTGCTCATAGTACTCCAGGTGTGGTCTCACCAGGGTTTTGTATAGCTGCAGCATAACTTCTACCCTCCTTGTATTCTAGTCCTCTAGATATAAAGGCCAGCATTCCATTAACCTTTTTGATTATTTTCTGCACCTGTTCATGGCATTTTAATAATCTATGTACCTGGACCACCAAGCCTTTTTGGACCTCCACTGTTTTTAGCTTTTCACCATTTAGAAAGTACCCTGTTCTATCCTTTTTAGATCCAAAGTGGATGATCTCACATTTGCTTACATTGCATGCCATTTGCCACAGTTTTGTCCTCTGGGGGAGGTGGGACCAGTATAAAACTGACGGTTTGCACCTGGGCAGGGCCGGGACCGATGTCCAAGGGGGAGTGTATGCTAGTGCTCTGGGGGAGGGTTTAAACTAAAATGGCAGGGGGTTGGGAACCTGAGCGATAAGACAGGAAAGGGAAACTAGGATAAAAGCAAAAGACAGGAAGGAGAAAAACAAAAGTGGCAGACAGAGAAATCAAGGGTTTAAATCAAACATGGCCACAGTAAATAATAATTCTAAAAGATCTAAGAGTGTTAAAACAACAAGCCTGAAGGCTTTGTGTCTTAATGCGAGGAGCATTCGTAATAAGGTGGATGAGTTAGCTGCGCAAATAGAGGTAAACAAATATATGATTGGGATTACGGAAACATGGCTCCAGGGTGGCCAAGGCTGGGAACTCAACATCCAGGGGTATTCAATATTCAGGAAAGATAGGCAAAAAGGAAAAGGAGGTGAGGTAGCATTGCTGGTTAAAGAGGGGATTAACACAATTGTAAGGAAGGATATTCGCTCTGATGATGTGGAATCTGTATGGGTAGAACTGAGAAATACCAAGGGGCAGAAAACGTTAGTGGGAGTGGTATATAGACCTCAACAGTAATGCAGAGGTTGGGGATGGCATTAAACGGGAAATTAGAGAAGCATGCAATAAGGGCACAGCAGTTATCATGGGTGACTTTAATCTACATATAGATTGGTCTAACCAAATTAGTAACCATACTGTGGAGGAGGAATTCCTGGAGTGTATACGGGATGGTTTCCTGGACCAATATGTTGAGGAACCAACTACAGATCAGGCCATCTTAGACTGGGTATTATGTAATGAGAAATGATTAATTAGCAATCTTGTTGTGCGAGGCCCCTTGGGTCGGAGCGATCATAATATGATAGAATTCTTCATTAAGATGGAGAGTGAAGTATTTGACTCCGAGACTAGGATCCTGAATTTAAATAAAGGAAACTACGATGGTATGAGGCGCGAGTTGGATAGGATTGATTGGGGGATGTCACTCAAAGGGTTGACGGTGGATAGGCAATGGCAAACATTCAAAGATCGCATGGATGAACTACATCATTTGTTCATCCCAGTTTGGCAGAAAAATAAAACAAAAAAGGTGACTCAACCGTGGCTAACAAGGGAAATTAGGGCTAGCATAAGATCCAAGGAGAGGACATATAAATTGGCCAGAAAAAGCAGCAAACTTGAAGATTGGGAGCAGTTTAGGATTCAGCAAAGGAGGACAAAGGGATTAATTAAGAAGGGGAAAATAGAGTATGAGAGTGAGCTTGCAGGGAACATAAAAACTGACTGTAAAAGCTTTTATAGATATGTGAAGAGAAAAAGATTGGTGAAGTCAAGCGTAGGTCCCTTGCGGTCAGAATCAGGGGAATTTATAATAGGGAACAAAAAAATGGCAGACCAATTAAATACATACTTTAGTTCTGTCTTCACAAAGGAGGACACAAATAACCTCCCAGAGATGTTGGGGAACATAGGGTCTAATAAGAACATAAGAAATAGGAGCAGGAGTCGGCCAATCGGCCCCTCGAGCCTGCTCCACCATTCAATAAGATCATGGCTGATCTGATCCTAACCTCAAATCTTCTATCACTCTCCATCCCACCCGAACCCATGTGATCTCCCGGGAGAGGCGAAAAACCAGATTAAAAAACCCAATGGCCAATTTGGGAGAGAAAAATCTGGGAAATTCCTCTCCGACCCATCTAGGCGATCGAAACTCTTCCAGGAGATCACTTTGTCCCTATATTTTCTACAGTACTTACCTTCTGTAAAGGCGATCTCCACCCCAGCCAGGAACAGGAATAAAACCATCTCCTGAATTCTAACACAGAATTAGAACACAAGAAGTAGGAACAGAACCAGGCTACACGGCCCCTGGGCCCGCTCCACTACCCACAGGGCCATGACCATTCCGAACCTAGACTCATGTCCAATTTCCTGCCCGCTCCCCGTAACCCTTAATTCCCTTTACTTCTAGGAAACTATCTATTTCTGTTTTAAATTTATTTAATGATGTAGCTTCCACAGCTTTCTGGGGCAGCAAATTCCACAAACCTACCACCCTCTGAGTGAAGAAGTTTCTCCTCATCTCAGTTTTGAAAGAGCAGCCCCTTATTTTAAGATTATGCCCCCTAGTTCTAGTTTCACCCATCATTGGGAACATCCTCACCGCATCCACCCGATCAAGCCCCTTCACAATCTTATATGTTTCAATCCGATCGCCTCTCATTCTTCTGAACTCCAATGAGTAGAGTCCCAATCTACTCAACCTCTCCTCATATGACCACCCCCTCATTCCCGGGATTAACCGAGTGAACCTTCTTTGTACTGACTCGAGAGCAAGTATGTCCTTAAGTATGGACACCAAAACTGTATGCAGTATTCCAGGTGCGGTCTCACCAATACCTTGTATAACTGCAGCAATACCTCCCTGTTTTTATATTCCATCCCCCTAGCAATAAAAGCCAACATTCCATTGGCCTTCTTGATCACTTGCTGCACCTGCATACTAACTTTTTGAGTTTCGTGCACCAGGACCCCCAGATCCCTTTGTACTTCAGCACTTTCCAGTTTCTTGCCATTAAGATAATGACTTGCTCTATGATTTTTCCTGCCAAAGTGCATAACCTCACACTTTCCAGTATTGTATTCCATCTGCCAAATCTCTGCCCACTTACTTAGCCTGTCTATGAGCCTGTCTATGTCCCTTTGCAGGTTTTTTATGTCATCCTCACTCACTACTTTCCCTCCCATCTTTGTATCATCTGCAAACTTTGATATGTTACACTCGGTCCCCTCCTCCAAATCGTTAATATAGATTGTAAAGAGTTGAGGACCCAGCACTGACCCCTGCGGAACACCACTAGTTACTGATTGCCAGTCTGAGAATGAACCATTTATCCCAACTCTCTGCTTTCTGTTAGAGAGCCAATTCTCCACCCACGCCAGAATATTACCCCCAATCCCGTGATTTTTTATCTTGAGCAATAATCTTTTGTGTGGCACCTTGTCAAATGCCTTTTGGAAGTCTAAATACACTACGTCCACTGGTTCCCCTTTATCCACCCTGTATGTTACTTCCTCAAAGAACTCCAGCAAATTTGTCAAACATGACTTCCCCTTCATGAAACCATGCTGAGTTTGTCCTATTAAATTTATGTTTATCCAAATGTCCCGTTACTGTCTCCTTAATAATGGACTCTAACATTTTACCAACCACAGATGTTAGGCTAACCGGTCTATAGTTTCCAGCCTTCTGCCTATTACCCTTTTTAAATAAGGGTGTTACATTAGCAGTTTTCCAATCTGCCGGGACCTTTGCTGAGTCCAGGGAGTTTTGGAAAATTATTACCAATGCATCCACAATCCCTACCACCACTTCCCTCAAGACCCTAGGATGTAAGCCATCAGGTCCAGGGGATTTATCCGGCTTAAGTCCCATTATTTTACCAAGTACCACTTTAATGATTTTAATCGTATTTAGCTCCTCTTCCCCCCTATAGCCCCCTGTTTGTCCAGTGTTGGGATATTCTTAGTGTCCTCTACCGTAAAGACTGATACAAAAGCTGGGTGGGCGTGTGTGTTGTGAGGAGGATGCCGAGAAACTCCAGTATGATTTGGACAGGTTAGGTGATTGGGCAGAAGCATGGCAGATGCAATATAATGTGGATAAATGCGAGGTTATCCACTTTGGTGTCAAAAACAAGAAGGCAGATTATTATCTGAATGGCAATAGATTGTGAGAAGGGGAAGAGCAATGAGACCTGGGCGTCCATGTGCACCAGTCGCTGAAGGTAAGCATGCAGGTGCAGCAGGCGGTTAA
The DNA here is from genome assembly GCF_052327205.1 of Somniosus microcephalus. NCBI lineage: Eukaryota > Metazoa > Chordata > Chondrichthyes > Squaliformes > Somniosidae > Somniosus > Somniosus microcephalus. The sequence continues at coordinate 52,170,803 of NC_140997.1, forward strand.
GAAGGCAAATGGTATGTTGGCCTTCGTAGCGAGAGGGTTTGAGTACAGGAACAAGGATATTCTGCTGCAGTTATACAGGGCCTTGGTGAGACCACATCTTGAGTATTGTGTGCAGTTTTGGTCGCCTTATCTGAGGAAGGATGTTCTTGCCATGGAAGGAGTGCAGCGAAGATTCACCAGGCTGACACCTGGGATGGCAGGAATGACGTATGAGGAGAGATTGGGTCAATTGGGCTTGTACTCGCTGGCGTTTAGAAGAATGAGAGGGGATCTCATTGAAACTTATAAAGTTCTAACCCAGCTTTGTGTTGTCTGCAAACTTGGAGATATTACTTCTAGTTCCCTCGCCCAGATCATTTAATATATATTGTGAATAGCTGGGGTCCAAGGACCGATCCCTGCGGTACCCCACTAGTCACTGCCTGCCACCTGGAAAAAGAGCCGTTTATTCCAACTCTTTGCTTTCTGTCTGCCAACCAGTTCTCTATCCAAGTCAATACCTTGCCCCCAATCCCATGTGCCTTAATTTTACACGCTAATCTCTTATGTGGGACCTTATCGAAAGCCTTTTGAAAATCCAAATACACCACATCCACTGGTTCTCCCTTATCTATTTTACCAGTTACATCCTCAAAAAAATTCCAGTAGATTAGTCAAGCACGATTTACCTTTTGTAAATCCATGTTGACTTTGTCCGATTCGGTCACTAGACAGACTAGATGCAGGAAGGATGTTCCCGATGGCGGGGGAGTCTAGAACCAGGGGTCACAGTCTAAGGATAAGGGGTAAGCCATTTAGGACAGAGATGAGGTTGAATTTCTTCACCCAGAGAGTGGTGATCCTGTGGAATTCTCTACCACAGAAGGCAGTAGAGGCCAATTTATTAAATATATTCAAGAAGGAGTTGGATATATTTCTTAAGGCTAAAGGGATCAAGGGATATGGGGAGAAAGCAGGGACACGGTACTGAATTTGCACGATCAGCCATGATCGCATTGAATGGCGGAGCAGGCTCGAGGGGCCGAATGGCCTACTCCTGCTCCTATCTTCTATGTTTCTATGTCCATTCACTTAATCTGTCGATATCCCTTTGTAATTTTATGCTTTATCTACACTGCCTACAATGCCGCCTTTCTTTGTGTCATCGGCAAATTTGGATATAAAAGACTTTCTATGCCATCATCTAAGTTGTTAATTAATACTGTGAATAGTTGAGGCCCCAACACCGATCCCTGAGGGACACCACAAGTCACATCCTGCCAATTTGAGTACCTACCCATTATCCCTACTGCCTGTCTGCTGCTGCTCAGCCAATTTCCTAACCAGGTCAATAATTTGCCCTTGATTCCATGGGCTTCTACCTTTGCCAACGGTCTCTTATGTGGGACCTTATCAAATGCCTTCTGGAAATCCATATAAATAACATCCATAGACAGTCCCCTGTCCACTACTTTAGTCACCTCAAAAAATTGTCAGGCCTGACCTACCTTTCACAAATCCATGCTGGCTCTCTGATCAACTGAAATTTTTTGAGGTGTTACATTATTTAGAAATATCTGAAAGTCAAATTTGAGTTAATTGAGATTTCAGTAAAAATGGGATTAATCGGCTTTAAACCACTTGTGCAGTCTTAATGGACTATATTGAATGGGTCTCTTCTATATTGTGTACGTTCATTATTGGAAACTGGGCATAACTTTCTCTGCAAAATCTTATGTTGTAATTATGTTTATATAGCACAAATAAACCAGAATTACTTACACTGGTTCTTGCCTCCATACCATTACAATAACATCTGTTTTGGGAAGGTAGAATGACACCCTGTCCTCTTCAGTGCTGGCTGCTGCAGGTTTCACCTTCCTTCCTGTTTGGTGAGAAGTGTCGCCAGTTGTTTCCTGAACAATAGATATGTGGTGTGATTATACCTGCATTGGGCTTGTTGGGCTTATAACCTACTTTCTCTTTCCTGTAAAGAGCACCAGACTTACTGGTATTGCTCTGTTTTACCAGTAAATGACACAAGATCAAACCAAGAGTGAGAGAGATTCAAAATTACTTACCGTACACCAAGTAGAATTGGTTACTGTACACCACGTGTACAAGTTTAGACCAGCTATAATGGCCATTCTGCTGCAGAAGATTGACAATTTTTTTGTGTGGTGCTTTTATCTACTTTTCAGAAGATTATGCATTACCTTTTTCTCTATTGATTCTTGCAGTTTTGTTTAGGCTGTGTTTAAACTGCAACTATATCAGTTAGTTAGCTGCAGAATTGGTTTCAGCCAGTGAGTACTTGGCTTACTCTGCCTTGCTCCCAGCTGGGAGGCCCCTGCACAATATGTATATTTTGAGAGTTTGGGCTTTCTGAAAATATTTTAAACCGTTTTGTGTAAGTTGGTAATGTGCCGAGGGGGAGAAGGAAAGAGTCCAGACTTCGTGTGATCCAGGTACTCGCTGAATACTTTTTACTCTTCTTCAACACAATATTCATCTTCCATAAACAAACCGCTGCTTCCTCTAAACCAAAGCTAGGCCATGTGCACCATAGTATTTATGATACTGGGGTTCCGGGTAAATCATTTTTTTTTTAAACTACTGAGGTACACATCGGAAACTATGAGATATCACTATGCACTCTTGATCTCTCTGGACTGTAAATGCTATGTTTGCAGACTATTTCACTTTAGCTGAAAACTATAAACCAGGTTTATCAAGAAGTAATACTAAACAGAAGCATGAGCAACACTATATCAGATTTAGCTAGATTGGAATACTTCACGTAATTTACATAGAAGCATAGATTTTCTGACTGTGAACGCCTGTTTTGGGGGCATTAAGTAAGCGTTCCCAATCCGAAAATTGGATGGAGATCCATTATGCTAGATTTCAAGCTATTTTTGTGAATCTCCTGGTTTTGAAGTGATGCAGGAAGGTTGCGTGTAAATTGGTGCACAATGTAATGATTCGATCATACCCCCAATTTTCCAATGTTTCCAGCTATTAAATGCCATTTCCTTTACTCACCCAAAGAAAATCTGTATTCAGGGTTGCCAGGCACTGTCTCCATTTGGAAATAGTTTCGAGTCTAGTATTGAGATTGCAACATTAATGCTATTGCTGAAGCTTTTTTTTCTTCTTATTATAGAATCTTTATTTCTAAGATTGAGATCATTTGAGCAGCAGCCTCTGCAACTACTGTATGAATTGATGTCATCTCAGTGACATTTTAACCAGTTTCAGGTGTGCTGTTCCCTCCTCGAGACAGTAGTTTGTATTTAAAAATGCAGTACTGTATTAACAAATCGCTGTCAGAGGCAACCCACTAATGTAAATGGGCTATTTGTGTTTTTCCTTCTTCTCCAGTGCAGAGGTGCATTGACTATACTCGTGAACTAAACAGTCAGAGTGTTCCTAAGATTAAGGAACTTGTATGAGATTCTAGGTACAAGCCAATCTGCAATATTGCTTTTTGATGCACCAATGCTCCATTCTGCAGAGCTACCTAGACATCTTGTTTCTTTCATAATCAAGTCTGTAATATATTAAAATCTTACATCTGCCTACATTTCCTGTCGGTTTTTTCCTATTCTAAATTCCTGTGTCCACCGTTGGTGGTAGGGTGTAATTACAGTATGAGATGTTTATGTAGACAGCTTTGATGTAAAAGATGGATATAGAATTTTATAATGACTATCAATAATATGTTAAAGATCTTCTGCATGTGCACACTTCCTATCTCTGCAATTTGGTTTCTTAGATTTTTGTTGCATTTTGCCTATGTAAACTCGTCAATCTGCACAATGTGGTGTCATTTGTTTTTGTCTGATTATGCTTCTGTGAAGTGGCTTGGGATGTTTTCCTACATTAAAAGCACTATATAAATGCAAGTTTTTGAAGGTTCATATCCTAAAATTGCCATAATGTAGCAGAAATCAGCAGTCTTAGTTGGATGTTATTTAAAATAAAGTTGGCATGTGAAATAGAAATGTCCTACCCTGGCCAAGTAGGGAGTGCTATCTGAAGTTGGGTTAAGTTGCATTGTTGGGAACTATATGAGAGAAATTATTGCTAGTTACTGTGCATCTAAACTATGTTATATCTGATCTGGCAATGCTCGATGGTAGTTTTTTTTGTTTTAAAACTCACTTGTTCCACATCTAGTTGAATAGATGTGGCAGGATGTGGTTTTGCATCTGTGATTCTCCACACAAGTTCACGATCTCAGCTCTGCTGTTGAGGGTAGGTGCTGAGCAGAGGCCAGGTGCTCCCCCACAGGAAAATGGGACGGTTAGTCACTTAGAGACACTTTGTGCTCTTCCAGTTATGAAGTGATATTTGAATAGCCCTGGCAGCAAACTTTCTATCTGCCCTTTTGATATGTTGACACGATAGAGATGCAGGTAGTGCAAGCTTACACGAGAGCGGCATCAGTACAGAGTCTATGAAAGTAGTCGCTTTACCCTAGCTAGATGAGCATGTGTTTGCATACTTGGTTTCCAAGGAACTCCTCCCAGCAGGTTGTTGTCTCGAGCCTCCGTTTCCTCGTCAGTTAGTAGGCCCAGAAATTCGGGTCGGGGGCTTCCCGCGGGTGCAAGCCCCCGACCTGCACTTACCTTGCGTGCCGGCAGTTGAGCTCTGGGCTCCCGTGGAATTCCGCTCCGGGGCCTGCTCCAACTCCCGGCGCGCTGTGCTTGCGTGTCCCAGGGGCGTAGTTAGTGCGATGCGTCCCCTGGGATCACGTGAGCCATGGGCAGCCAATCAGAGGAGGGAAAAGCCCATTCATAAGATTGACAGAAAGACCTGTCTAAACGGGCCCCAAAATAACTAAACCTTCAAATAATTTTTTTTTTTAAATCACACTTTTTAAATAAACTATAAATTGCATTAAATAACTATTTTAAACAATTTAAATTTTTGGAAAAAATAATTTTATAAAAAAAGGGGCTAAAAATAAACTTACCTTGCTTTAAAGTATTTAAAAATAATAAACCTGTGGAAAAAATGCTTTAGTTTTAATTAATTGACCACTTACCTTTTAAAATGCTGGCCTTAGGCCTGGTTTTTGCATTTCTAAAATCTAAAGACTTACCCTCACGGAAAAACTTGTATAAAAAAAAAACGTAAGTTCAAAGCGCACGCGTTCAACCTCTGAACCCCTTCGTTCAGAGGAACGGAAGTGCTGGTTTCCCGTGCATGTAAGAAACCGGCACTTCCATCGGGTCCACGCGTGAGTACCCTGTGCGTACTCATGCGTTGGGACCCGAATTTCTGGGCCATTGGATATTCACCTTCAGTGGGGTAGAGGGTCCTATGCAGGACAGCTTCAGATGTGCCAATCAGCTTGATATTACAGATACCCCATTCTAATGCCAAGTCCCAGGCTTAATCCAGCTCCTGATTTGAAGTCCTCATGGACTTTGACAAACTGATTTGTCTGCTATGTGACTGACTTTCCCACACACCCCTCCCCTTCCCTTAGGGTGCTGAGTGACTGATAAGTGTAGCTACAAAAGCACACTGCTTCAACTGATCATACTGGACATGTATGGTTAATATGTGTATACAGTATCCTTGGAAATTATTGCTAAAATTTGAGGGAATAGGTTAGTGTGATTTGAAGTAGACAAATAAATGTTGGAATGTTCCCTTCCTGGAAGAGTTTGGCCAACTGCCATACACTTCCTATCTGGCAATGAAGTGTGGAAATCTGGTAGCTTTTGCTATTACAGTAATAAGTTTGATTTGGTTATTTGCCTTTCAGGGGTTTTTGTTTTGTAAAACTGGAAGTTAGAACTTTACTGTAATCAGGATCTGATCTTCAGCAATGAGTTACTGTAAACATTAGTAACTGAGGAAGAGTGAAATTATTCTGGTCACTGGATTCATTGTGCTTGTGTGTGTGAGATTGCAACATTAAAGGAGGGAAGGAATCAAATAAGTTTGGAGGATGGATGTGTGTGCAATTGGTAGGATAAAGTTTTCAAACTGCAGGTCATTGGGAGAAAGCCACAAAAGCAGGCTGGTACTAACTCTTTAGAAGGATAGGGCATTGCTGTGTTTTTTTCCCTTCCACAATTAGATGACATTTATATATTGGAAAAAGTAGGCTATAATCTATAAAATAAAACCATGGCAGATAGCCTAACATTTTGCAAATATGACCAGTCATAAAAGGAAGAGCTTACTTTATTTAAGGTTCCACAAACTGCAATGAAATTAATCTGTTTGGTGGTAGTTGATCAATAAGTGTTGGTCAGGACACTGGGAGAACTGCATGCTCTTCATTGAATACTGCCATGTGATCTTTATTGTCCATATGAAACACCAGAACAAGCAAACTAGGCTCGCTTTATCATCTCATTTGAATGACCGCTGAAAATGCAGCACTCCTTCAAATGTCAGCCGAGATTACATGCTGAAATCCTAGAGTGGTCTTGAGACCCCCAATTTTCTCATTCAGGTGACCGTGGTACCAACTGAACCACATTTATACTTAATCATACATAGCACCTTTAATCAGAGCCTGACTTATCGCAACAGAAATAACAACTACTTGCATTTATATAGCGCCTTTAATTTAGTAAAACGTCCCAAGGCGCGTCACAGAAGCGTTATAAACAAAATTTGACACTGAATCACATGAGATATTAGGGCAGATGACCAAAAGCTTGGTCAAAGAGGTAGGTTTTAAGGAGCGTCTTAAAGGTGGAAAGAGAGGTAGAAAGGCAGAGAGGCTTAGGGAGGGAATTCCAGAGCTTACAGCTTTGGCAGCTGAAAGAACGGCTGCCAATGGTGGGGCGACTAAAATCGGGGATGCTCAAGAGGCCAGAATTAGAGGAGCGCAGATATTTCAGAGGGTTGTAGGGCTGGAGGAGGTTACAGAGATAGAGAAGGGTGAGGCCATGGAGGGATTTGAAAACAAGGATGAGAATTTTAAAATTGAGGCGTTGATTAACCGGGAGCCAATGTAGGTCAGCAAGCACAGGGGTGATGAGTGAATGGGACTTGGTACGAGTTAGGACACGGGCAGCAGATTTTTGGTTGACCTCAAGTTTGCGGAGCATGGAAGATGGGAGGCCAGCCAGGAGTGCATTGGGATAGTCAAGTATAGAGATTAACAAAGGAATGGATGAGGGTTTCAGCAGCTGAGGCCGGGGCGGAGTCGGGCGATAATAGGTGGTCATAGTGATGGCACTGATATGTGGTCGGAAGCTCATCTCGGGGTCAGATACAACACCAAGGCTGCGAACAGTCTGGATCAGCCTCAGACATTTGCCAGGGAGAGGGATGGAGTCAGTGACTAGGGAACATAGTATGTGGCAGGGACTGAAGACAATGGCTTCTGTCTTCCCAATATTTAGTTGGAGGAAATTTCTGCTTATCCAGTACTGGATGTCGGACAAGCTGTCTGACAATTTAGAGACAGTGGAGGGGTCGAGAGAGGTGGTGGTGAGGTAGAGCTGGGTGTTGTCAGCGTACATGTGGAAACTGATGCTATGTTTTCAATGATGTCGCCAAGGGGCAGCATGTAGATACTGCTCCCTTTATGATAAATAATTGTTATAAAGTATTGTGTACTTTATTTCTGGTCAAGAGGCTGAATTGGTGATCTTTTTATTAACCCTCTTTTTCTTAAAAGGTATGAAGGTGGACATACAATAGCTAACATTCAAGAAAATAATGCATAATTTGCAACAAACATATATTCCTCTAGGGAATAAAAACCCAAAAGGAAAAGTGATCCAACCATGGCTAACAAAAGAAATTAAAGCTAGTATTAAGTCAAAGGAGGAAGCTTATAAAGTTACCAGATAAAGCAGTCCGCCTGAGGATTGGGATCTTTTTAGAAATCCGCAAAGGAGGACCAAGAAATTGATAAAGAAAGGGAAAATGGAATATAAGCACAAACTAGCGAAAAATATAAAAACGGATTGTAAAAGCTTCTATAGGTATGTGAAAAGTAAAGACTGGCGAAGCTAAATATAGGTCTTTTACAGTCAGATGGGAGAATTTATAATAGGAAATGAGGAAATGGCAGAGAACTTAAATAAATACTTTGTTTCTGTCTTCACGGAGGAAGACACAAAAAACCTCCCAGAAATACGAGAAAACTAAGGGTGTGGCGAGAATGAGGAACTTAGAAATTATTAGTAAAAAAACAGTACTGGCAAAATTAATGGGGCTAAAAGTCGATAAATCCCAAGGACCGGATGACCTACACCCTAAAGTTTTGAAAGAGGTAGCCATTGGGGTAGTGGACGCATTGGTTGTCATCTTCCAAAATTCTATAGATTCTGGAACGGTTCCTGCAGATTGGAGGATAGCAAATGTAACCCCGCTATTTAAGAAAGGAGGGAGAGAGAAAAACAGGGAACTGCAGACCTGGTAGCCTCACCTCAGTAGTTGGGAAAATGCTGGAATCTATTATAAAGGATGCAATAACTGGGCACTTACAAAATAATAGTAAGATTGGGCAGAGTCAACATGGATTTACGAAAAGGAAATCCTGTTTGACAAACCTATTGGAGTTCTTTTGAGGATGTAATTAGTGGAGTAGACAAAGGGGAACCGGTAGATGTGGTGTATTTGGATTTTCAGAAGGCCTTCAATAAGGTCCCACAAGAGGTTGGTGAACAAAATTAGGGCACATGGAATGGGGGGGGGTAATATACTAGTATGAATTGAGAATTGGTTAACGGACAGAAAACAGAGTAGGGATAAATGGGTCTTTTTCAGGATGGCAGGCTGTAACTAGTGGGGTACCGCAAGGATCGGTGCTTGGGCCCCAGCTATTCACAATCTATATCAATGATTTGGATGAGGGGACTAAATGTAACATTTCCAAATTTGCTGATGACACAAAGCTAGGTGGCAGTGTCAGTTGTGAAGAGAATGTGAGGCTTCAAGGGGATCTCGACAGGCTCAGTGAGTGGGCAAGAACATGGCAGATGGAATATAATGTGGATAAATGTGAAGTTATCCACTTGGTAGAAAAAACAGAATGGCAGAGTATTTCCTAAATGGTGAAAGATTGGGGAATGCAGATGGGTGTCCTTGTACATGAGTCACTGAAAGTTAATGTGTAGGTGCAGCAAGCCATTAGGAACGCAAATGGTATGCTGGCCTTCATTACAAGAGGATTTGAGTACAGGAGTAAAGAAGTCTTACTCCAATTATTTAGGGCTTTGGTGAAACCACACCTGGAGTACTGTGTACAATTTTGGTCTCCTTACCTAAGGAAGGATATACTTGCCATAGAGGGAGTGCAACGAAGGTTCACGGGGTTGATTCCTGGGATGGCGAGACTGTCGTATGAGAAGAGATTGAGTAAACTAGGCCTGTATTCTCTTGAATTCAGAAGAATGAGAGGGGACCTCATTGAAGCATACAAAATAATTACAGGGCTTGATAGGGTGGATGCTGGGAGAATGTTTCCCTTGGCTGGGGAGCCTAGAACCAGGGGCCACAGCCTCAGGATAAAGGGTAGGCCATTCAGGACTGAGATGAGAAGAAATTTCTTCACTCAGAGGGTGGTGAATCTTTGGAATTCTCTACCCCAGAGGGCTGTGGAGGCTCAGTCATTGGGTATATTCAAAACAGAAGTCGATAGATTTCTGACTAGTAAAGGCATCAAGGGATATGGCGATAGGGCTGGTGAATGGAGTTGAGGCAAAAGATCAGCCATGATCTCATTGAATGGCGGAGCAGGCTCGAAGAGCCGAATGGCCTACTCCTGCTCCTATTTCTTGTGTTCTTATGTTATGTAGACTATATCCATTTAGAATGCAAGAATCATAGCATTTTACAGTGCAGAGGAGGCCATTTGGCATATCATGCCTGTCCCAACTCTCAAAGAGCATTCCCTTGTTCTTTCCTCATAGTTCTTTTTCAAATTCTTATCTACTTTCATAGAAACATAGAAAATAGGAGCAGGAGTAGGCCATTCGTTCCCCTCGAGCCTGCTCCGCCATTCAATGAGATCATGGCTGATTATCCAAATTCAGTACCCTGTTCCTGCCTTCTCTCCATATCCCTTGATCCCTTTAGCCTTAAGAAATATATCTAACTCCTCTTTGAATATATTTAATGAATTGGCCTCTACTGCCTTCTTTGGCAGAGAATTCCACAGGTTCACCACTCTCTGGGTGAAGAAATTCCTCCTCATCTCTGTCCTAAATGGCTTACCCCTTATCCTTAGACTGTGACCCCTGGTTCTGGACTCCCTGACCATCGGGAACATCCTTCCCCATCTAGTCTGTCTAGTCCTGTTAGAATTTTATAAGTTTCGATGAGATCCCCTCTCATTCTTCTAAACTCCAGCGAGTACAAGCCCAATCGACCCAATCTCTCCTCATACGTCACTCCTGCCATCCCAGTTATCAGCCTGGTGAATCTTCGCTGCACTCCTTCCATGGCAAGAACATCCTTCCTCAGATAAGGTGACCAAAACTGCACACACTACTCAAGATGTGGCCTCACCAAGGCCCTGTACAGCTGCAGCAAGACATCCTTGTTCCTGTACTCAAACCCTCTCGCTACAAAGGCCAACATACCATTTGCTTTCTTAACCGCCTGCTGCACCTGCATGCTTACTTTCAGCGACTGGTGCACAAGGACGCCCAGGTCTCGTTGCATGTCCTCTTCTCCCAATCTGTTGCCATTTAGATAATAATCTGCCTTCCTGTTTTTGCCACCAAAGTGGATAACCTCGCATTTATCCATGTTATATTGCATCTGCCATGCTTCTGCCCAATCACCCAACCTGTCCAAATCATACTGGAGTTTCTTGGCATCCTCCTCACAGCACACACGCCCACCCAGCTTTGTGTCGTCTGCAAACTTGGAGATAATTACATCTAGTTCCCTCGTCCAGATCATTAATATATATTGTGACTAGCTGGGGTCCAATGACCAATCCCTGCGGTACCCCACAAGTCACTGCCTGCCACTCGGAAAAAGAGCCGTTTGTTCCAACTCTTTGCTTTCTGTCTGCCAACCAGTTCTCTATCCAAATCAATACCTTGCCCCCAATCCCATGTGCCTTAATTTTACACGCTAATCTCTTATGCGGGACCTTATCGAAAGCCTTTTGAAAATCCAAATACACCACATCCACTGGTTCTCCCTTATCTATTTTACCAGTTACATCCTCAAAAAATTCCAGTAGATTAGTCAAGCACGATTTACCTTTTGTAAAGCCATGTTCACTTTGTCTGATCCTGTCACTGTTTTCCAAGTGCTCTGCTATTACATCCTTTATAATAGACTCTAGCATTTTCCCCACTACCGATGTCAGGCTTACCGGTCTGTAATTCCCCATTTTCTCTCTACCACCCTTTTTGAAAAGTGGGGTAACATTAGCTACCCGCCAATCCATGGGTACTGTTCCAGAGTCTATCGAATTTTGGAAGATGACCAGCAACTACAGTATTATTAATTCTGCTTATCAAATGCCTTTTGAAAATCCAAATACACATCTACTGCATTTCCTTTATCAATAAACTCCACTGTTTCCTGAAATAACATTCTGCAGTTTGTCAGACATAACTTGTTTATAAATCCATGCTTTCTGTCCTTAACTCATCCATGTCTTTATCCTGTATTATGGTCTCTGGAAGCTTATCTACTATCAATGTTAGGCTAACTAGTTATTATTTACCTGGTTTGATTGCCCATACCTACTTTACAAAAGGGAAATTTATGAAATGGCATTTTGCATTAGTCTCCATCATGGGTTTTTCCTAGATAAATTTGGCACTACAACAGGTTCTTCATCAAGATAGGCTCAAGGGGTTGGGGATATTTTCATTCGAGAAGCATGGGCTTAGAGGGGATATGACGCAGGTTTTTAAATGATGAAGGGATTAAATTCTGTCTTGTTGGTGGATAGGTTATTTGAGATGTATACGGAAGGGACAAGTGGGCCGTGCACATAAAATACGTAGGCAATAAATTGGGTCAGATGTTAGGAAGTATTCCTATTCAAAGAGTCGTCATCACCCTCTAGAACAGATCACTGAAGTGTTCGGTGAGTTTGGGTTTCCTGCAGTCCTTCTGAGGGAGCTGGACAAGTTCCTGAGAGAAGACAAGATTTCTAAATGTAGAGGAAACTTTTTTGGGATAGCTGGTAATAATAACACTTTTTTCAAATGATGCAGTCCACCAAGTGCACCACTAGCGGTGCTAATCACATCTGCAAGGACTAAAGTGGAATGGTGTTATGAGCCATGCAGGATATACTCCTGTATCTGCCATCCTGTGAGTGTCAGATGTTTGGCAATTATAGAATAAACATGGAATATTGTCCACTGTTCCCCAAAATGAGAAACTTTACCTAGTAGGTCCAAAAGAGCTAATAACAGTAAAGCCTAAAAATTACTGTTGGCGATACTAATGGATAAACACTAAATGCAATAACACTGTGGTCTCTTGGAGCCTTCATTGATTGCCTCTGGAAAAGCCCTAGTAAATACCGCTCCCCAAGTTGGCCCTAGGTTTTTTTGCCTCTCCCAGGAGATTGCATGACTTGGGTTGAATAACTGGTATACATGGCTGTACACTGTCAGACTGTGGAGGGGGAGGGGGTGGGGCTGCGCTTTATTGGCTGGATGGTCTTTTCCCTTCATTTTCATAAGTAAGTGTATATAGAGCACCAACGCATGGCACTGTTGAATGATGGGACTCTGATTTGATTTCCCACACTTTGCCGAGTTCATGATCTCGGCCTTCCTGCTATGAGGGGCAGTATCTCCTGGGGAAATATTTGGCAGAGTTTCTAGGCTTTTATACTGTGCCTCTCGATGCCCAGTTCAGAATTACATTGACATTACTCTTTGAACAGATTGCCTGCTGTTGTGGTCTGATGGAATTGGAGGATAAATACATCTTCAAAAATAATGATAAAATACATTTGCTTATTTAAAAACAGCATGGTAAGACATGGTTTTATGACCTGGGATCCCAGCTGGGCATAGGTGAAGATCTTTCCCCTTAAGAGACGGTAGACACTGAAATCAGAGGGTGAATCAACCTGTGCTACTTTCACCTCCCAGTGGGTGGCGGAAAAGTGACATTGGTAGCAGTTGGTATTACTCTGTTGTGCGGGAGAGGTAAAGAAAGGAAGAAGCGACTTTGAACACTCGGCTATCTTTGTATTCAAAAATGCTTTTTATTTTAAGCATCAAGGACCCTATTTATGCTAGGTTTTGCTTTTGTGCTTTTTGACTTTTGTAGAGCTTCACATAGTTTTAGTTGCGATAACAGCATATGATTTGACGTGACCTGGTATACTGTGCGGCTTATGTGATAACCGTTGTATTACTTTTATTCTGTTCAGGGACTAAACTTTGATTTCAATAAGAGATTTGAAAATTATTTTTTTTACATTGGATAGTGAGTTAAAAGTATCCTAGTTACATGATTCATTGCAGCAACATGCTTCACTGGAATGGCTCAATGCCTTTCTCCACTAAAGCAGACTTTTCAAGTGTCTACTCTACCTTTCATAGCAACCTATGTGATCAGTTAAGTATTTAAGTGCCTTTTTATGGTTGTAATAGCCCTCAAATAATCTGTATGTCTTTGCTTTTCACTACTATGTTATTGTGTTCACCAAAAATCCAATGAACAGCTGCGAATTATAGCTATTGATAACTTGCCTGGGTCTCCCCAACTTATCAGAATAAATTATGTGTTGCACAATTCAATATACTGGACATGTACCTTTTTGTTTTTCAAATGATGCAGTCCACCAAGTGCACCATTAGCCGTGCTAATCACATCTGCAAGAACTAAAGTGGAATGGTGCTGTGAGCCATGCAGGATATAATCCTGTATCTGCTATCCTGCGAATATGTCAGATGTTTGGCAATTATAGAATAAACATGGAATATTGTCCACTGTTCCGAGATGAGAAATTTTATCTAGTAGGTTCAAAAGAGCTAATAACAGTAAAGCCTAAAAATTACTGTTGGCGATACTAACGGATAAACACTAAATGCATTCATTCATATGACAATCTTCTGATCTCTAAAGCAGGTGCTCAGCTATTTATTTTAAATAGGTTGTCACCTTTGTTAAAATAGCAGACGCAGGGATGTCATACAAACTTGTTAACCGTTCATCCCCTAATATAACCAAGAGTCATTTATAGGCTTAATTGTATTTTTGAATTTAAATTTGAATTTGTGTCAAAACACCTATTGCTGGCAGTAATGATGTGGAAAAAGTCTCTTTGTTGCTATGCGCAGCATTAAACAAACACTTGGTAGGTTGTGGACAGCTGGTTGTATAACCTGGCATTTGAGAATTTACAGGATTTTTTGATTTTATTTTACAAACTGATTCACAACATCAATTTATTTTTGATAGGTGTCAACAAGCATTCGGTGTTTTACAAAACCTGTAGAAACATTGGAGAGATCTCTTGAGATTAGTCGGCACAAGGGAAAAAAGAAACTTCAGAAAAGGCCAAACTATAAAAATGTGGGCGAAGAGGATGAAGAGAAGGAGGGGATGGAAGAGAAGGAAGATGACACAGAAAAGCTGAAAGGTACAGAGTCTAGTACAAAAGGCATCAAGACAAGTGGGGAGACTGAAGGTGAGTGTTGCACTAACTAAAAGGCTGGTAGTTCCCCTCACTTTCCTACAGTCCAGTGATTATTCAGTATCTTTACTTAAGTGTATTCAAATTTTTAAAGCCAAATTATTTTAAGAGTTTATAAAATTGCAGGAGGATAATTACTTTTTGATCAGATGGAGGACCACTTTATTTGAAACAAGGATATGTCGTCTTGAACTGTTTTAAGGTCATATAAAAGTAAGAATAGGGGAAACTTTGTGTGAAATTCTGGAGGTTGTCTGCTGTTTCTGTGGTTCAAGAATTGCACGAGGCTAGGAATTGTTACTTGCACACCTCTGTTTCAGGAAGGTGTGTGCCTTGAGAATCTAAAAAGAGAGGGGAAAAAATTCTGGAAAACTGCAGACTATTCTTTAAAAATTGCCAATGCCTAATTTCCAAAAGATTAGCTTATCTTGGGTGAGATACATCAGTTTGTCAACTTGTAGGGGTTTGTAGCATAAGTGACCAGGGACATTTTTTTTTTTCCCTGCTGGTTATCCTCGTCATTTTTGCACAGAAATTAATTTAATGTGCACTACTGCAAGCATTACTATATTTCCTGCAGGATACGTGTACTAATGACAATGAAAAGATTGGGGTTCTTAAAACATGTTCATGTATAGCTATTTGATCTGCTCTGCTGCTCTGTCAAGAGCATTGCTGGCTATCTGTCATTGTCTCCCTCTTTCACACATCTGTGATGTCAGCTGCCTATGATCTTTGGTTTTCTACAAGTTGACCTTTGCTATATCTGCGTCACTGAAGCTTTATTCTGATTTTTGCCTCCTTTGATCTTTAGGTTGCATGTCTTTTCTTGATCTGTTTCTGTGTTCTATAGCTCCCCCTTGTCTGTCTTTGGAATTATCTGTCTCATTCTGCCTGGCAATGACTTATTTCTGCCTCCCCTAGCTGATCTTTTCTCCTGCTGTTGCATTTTTTTGTTGTCAAAGGATGAGTCGGCTGGAATGGCTGAATACCATCAGGAACATAAGAAGCAGGAGTAGGCCATTCAGCCCTTCGAGCCTGCTCCGCCATTCAATGAGATCATGGCTGATCTTCTGCCTCAACTCCATTCACCGGCCCTATCGCCATATCCCTTGATGCCCTTACTAGTTAGCAATCTATCGACTTCTGTTTTGAATATACCCAATGACTGAGCCTCCACAGCCTTCTGGGGTAGAGAATTCCAAAGATTCACCACCCTCAGTGTGAAGAAATTTCTTCATTTCAGTCCTGAATGGCCTACCCTTTATCCTGAGGCTGTGGCCCCTGGTTCTAGACTCCCCAGCCAAGGGAAACATTCTCCCAGCATCCACCCTATTGAGCCCTGTAATAATTTTGTATGCTTCAATGCGATCCCCTCTCCATTCTTCTGAATTCAAGAGAATACAGGCCTAGGTTACTCAATCTCTTCTCATACGACAGTCCCGCCATCCCAGGAATCAATCTCGTGAACCCTTCGTTGCACTCCCTCTATGGCAAGTATATCCTTCCTTAGGTAAGGAGACCAAAATTGTACACAGTACTCCAGGTATGGTCTCGCCAAGGCCCTATATAATTGGAGTAAGACTTCTTTACTCCTGTACTCAAATCCTCTTGTAATGAAGGCCAGCATACCATTTGCGTTCCTAATGGCTTGCACCTGCACATTCACTTTGTGACTCATGTAGAAGGACACCCAGGCCCCTTTGAGCATCTGCATTCCCCAATCTTTCACCATTTAGGAAATACTCTGCCATTCTGTTTTTTCTACCAAAGTGGATAACTTCACATTATATTCCATTTGCCATGTTCTCGCCCACTCACTGAGCCTGTCAAGATCCCCTTGAAGCCTCTTCACAACTGTCACTGCCACCTAGCTTTGTATCATCAGCAAATTTAGAAATGTTACATTTAGTCTCGTCATCCAAATCATTGATATAGATTGTGAATAGCTGAGGCCCAAGCACCGATCCTTGTGGTACCCCACTAGTCACAGCCTGCCATCCTGAAAAAGACCCATTTATCCCTACTCTTTGTTTTCTGTCTGTTAACCAATTCTCAATCCATGCGAGTATATTACCCCCAATTCCACGTGCCCTAATTTTGTTCACCAACCTCTTGTGTGGGACCTTATCGAAGGCCTTCTGAAAATCCAAATACACCACATCTACCGGTTCCCCTTTGTCTACTTCACTAGTTACATCAGGAAGTAGACCTGAAGGCGGAGAATGGAGCAGGGAAAAAAATGTAAATGGCTAGTACAGCCAAGCTGGGCTGGGAGAAAAATAGAGTGGCAGCTGGACAACAGTCTGGAGCAGGGATGGGCCAGAGTTGACAGTAAGAAAGGCCCGGGGCACTGGAGGGGTGTAGGAGAAGGGCCAGGGATGATGGATAGAAAGGCCAAGAGAAGTTATGGAGACAGTAGGGTTATACACACCACGGAAGCTGAAGAGCAGGGTAGGAGCAGCGGGAGAAGGGGGTTGGAGTCTGCAGGGAAGGGTTGTTAGAACAGGGCAGGGAAAGGTTGGAAAGGCAGGTAAAGATCACAGAACTGATTAGGAGCAGCCGAATGCGCTGATTTAAGAATAAGTTGGAAGAGGGGGAGGGCCTAGAGGAGAAGAGAAGATGGCAGGGTCAGAAAAGGAGGTCTGAGACTGAGTGGAATGTTATATATTTATCTTTTGTCATTGTCAGCAAATGTATTAAAGTAATTTAGAGGCTGTGTTTTAAAGTAAAATACATTGAACTTTGTTAGAGTGAGGCAAGATATTGAGGGATGCTCAGGGCTTCCAGTAAAGAGAGGTAGTGGCGCAGCAAAATGTTGAAGTTAAGAAAATAGTGGAGAACCTGGATGATGTATGCACAGTGTCACCAGTGCTGGGAGGACTAAAAGGTAAGTATAATGGTTATTGTAGCAGGCACTACAGCATTGCCCATTAAAAGAAATCTAGCCAGACATTGCTTCAGGCATTATCAAGGGTTGCAAGTTGTGACAGAGAAAGAAGACATTAGGAAGTGTGCACAGTAATAGTAATAATATCTATATAGATATATAGAGCGAGCTAGAGAGAGAGAGAGCGATGGTTACACCCTCCTTCAGTGATGTAAACTTTTTAAAATACTTTGGCTAAATTCACCTTTAAAGTACTGCAGAAATGATCCCAGAAGATTCTTAACTGTAAACTAGATCAGCTAACGTAGTGGTTTTACATGCACTGGACAATTTAGCACCAACATCATCAGTAAATTGATAAATTGTCAAAATGTAGCATGTACATTAGGTTATGGGCAAGCTTCAGTTTAACAAATTTTCTGCTGTGGTTCTTTAAAGGGATTTAAATTTTATTCAATTATAAATTTTGCTTTTGCTCCTTTGCAACGACATTAATGTGCACTAATGCTAGGACAGACTAATGCTGTGCTAATAAAATCTTGCCCCAGTTGCTGCAAGCACGCACATGCCTGCAGAAGAAATGTATTAACAGAATCTAACTGTAACATATCTCATGAAGAAAGCATGTTTGTTGGAACAGTGTTGTACGTTTTAATAATAACTCCTCTCTAATACTTGAAGTTGATTTTCTTAATTCACTTAAATTCCAAATATATGATTATGATTTTTCATTAAATGTTTTAGCATAGAAACGGGTCATTTGGCGCATCAAATGTGTGCCAGTGTTTCCTCCACATGAGTCACCTTATTCCGTTCCACACTCTTTCTCTCCCTTTACACTTGAATATTCTTATAAAACCCAACTCTCGTGGGACTTGAACCCATAATCTTTCACTAGTCCCTACACCTCGAACACTGATCATTGTGAGGCTCTTTATTAAGCCTCACTAAATTAAACTAGACTTAAAACAGTGAGTGCAAACAATCCTAGAAGTGTTGCTTTTAAACTTGGAGTCGATTTTTGAAGTGCACTGATTTAAATTGCATATACAGGCCTTTTCACCTGTGCAGGAAAGAATTGCTAATCTACACTGGAGTAAAATGCTTTGTGTACAGGGGAACAAAATGTTCTTTAAAAACTTTTAAATGGCATTGCATGTACTTTGTTCCCCTGCCCCCTTCCATGTTTGGGTATCTTCAACTTAACCTTCTATAGTAAAGTCAGCAGGCAAACGATCGTGTAGCTTCTCGGTGGACGATGTTTTTGCTTTTTCTTCCCCACCACCTTTTGGTAAGGTGGGGGGGAGGGGGAGGGGTCTTTTTGTTGCTTGTTTGGCTGGTTTTGTGCAAAGCACCAATGTTGTCTTTCTGAAGGAAGATTACCTATTACAGTTAAGACTAAAAACCGCTCTCTGAGAGTTCAAATATATCTTGGGCGAATTTAAACTTTGCTGAGAAGACTGCATCGCAGACATGATTTGGATATTAATTCTATTGCATAGTAAGGTGATGAGAAGCATGACCGGTGTAGTGTGAACCTTACCTGGCATGTTGTAGCCTGCTATACCTGGGGGGAAAAAGATTGCTGTTATGAGCTATTGTACACAGGGCAAAAACCTTTGCTGTTATGAGCTATTGTATACAGAAGTGTGAATTGCAGTTGTATTGGTGAACTTGAATGCCACAATAGCCTGGGGCTTAAGGGGGATTTTGAAGCAAGTATTTTAACAATTGTGTTACAAGTAGAGCCCCTGAAAGATAAGTTAATAAAGAAACGTATCTTGTTTTATTATTTCCCACCAGTCTAAAAATCTGAAATGTGACTGACTCCTTTCCTCCCTACCAATAGAAATGTAGTACCACTGCTTTATTTTCAGAAGTAAAA
The DNA here is from genome assembly GCF_052327205.1 of Somniosus microcephalus. Lineage (NCBI taxonomy): Eukaryota > Metazoa > Chordata > Chondrichthyes > Squaliformes > Somniosidae > Somniosus > Somniosus microcephalus. The sequence goes on from NC_140997.1 coordinate 52,190,183, forward strand.
TCACTGCACCATAAGCAAAGTGCATTTTTCAAGAGTCCAAAAGAATAGATTTGTCTGTTGTCCTGGAGATTTATTCAATTTCAACCTTGTTGTTGGACTATATAAATTAATAAAATTTCACCTTTTTTCGTAAATGCAGTGATACTGGTGTGATATTTAGCATCTGACGCTTCTTATGACCCAAACGTTTTCACTTGCTTTTGAGTGCCTTCGGAGCTAACAATGTAATATATAATTCAGTAGTTGATGATATGCTATCCAAAGAGTTGGTTCCAAAAAATAAGCTTTCAGGGGATACTAATAAGGGCGTATTTTCAGAAACCCTCATCTAGAATCTAGCTGTTTTCCTTCCAGTGTATGATTATTTGATTTGTTTCAGTACATCTGTGTAATAGAAGCATATAACATTCTTGTTTAAAGAACTGTATCTCCTCAGAGGTGACTCTCCCCCATTACAACAGTTACTGGGTAATCTTGAATGCTGAAATATAACTTTAAGAATTATCCCCATATTCAAGGTTGCTTCATACATGGCTCTAAATATGTACTTTGCCTATGTTCCAATGTCATAGTTGAAGAATGGGTGATTCTGTTCCTGAATAGAATGCATGCAGTGTAGGAGGCTCAGTATATTAAAGTATTTGATTTGAAAGGCCACAAAGCTATGAAGCCAATTTCATTTTTACATTTTCTACAGAGGCTTAGATGCTTTCTCGACATGATTTGGTATAGAGTGCATACTACAGTAAAGATTGTATAATATTTGCAGGTGCATGCATTGAGGGTCATGCATAGTTATACAATTCCATTCTATTTGGCAAATTGCAGGTCTGTAATTTCTTACCATTTTAATAATCTTTTATTCAAATAATCTGCTTGAGCACTAACCAAATTTCTGCAATAATACTTAAGTAATGGATATATAAAATTGATTAATACATTGATAGAGTACAACCTGGCTTAGACTTTTAGTCAAAATTGCCATAGTAGCTTATTAACCATCTCTTATGGCAAGAAAATGGATATTGGCTAAATTGAGCTGTTATCCTGATATTTGATACTGTTCTTAAACTATTTTGCCAATAGCTTTCCATGCTAATTGATGAAGGAACATTTACTGTGTTCAACAACAGGTGGTCAGAACCCTACATTTGTAATTTTTTTTATTGTAGATGTGAAATTCATTCTTGAATGTACAGCTTGTGAGTAGAGAACAAACCAGACCAGTCAGTCTGGTAAAATAGGAATTTCTCCAGATTTGTCCGCAGTCTGAAGGTTAAGATATAGAAGAAGAACAAAAACAATTGTGTCCAAATAAGCAATAAATTTATTCAGAAACACGATCACTTTTAAACAAATGATTGCCACATGTGCCTGAACATGAGACACATGCACACAATCAATTTGCTCATTTCATTAATTTCCACCCAAAGAAATGCACTCAATTCATCACAATGTACACTTGAAACTTACCAAGTTCCCCCAGCTGGGAGAATGGCACATGATACCTCTCTATCATGGAAGATAGAAGAGCCATAGAAGTTCAGAACACAGAAGGGGAGACCATTTGGTGCATTATGTTTGTGCTGGGTCTTTGCAGGAGCAATTAAAGACTAACCACACTGCCGCCCTCTTTTTTCCATCGTCCTGTATCTTGCTTTGCATCCAATTTTTATGCATTTTTCCCTTAAAGATGCAATGGCCTGTGTCTCAACTATTCACCATGCTGTAGCATCATAAATTTCTCATCACTCACTGTGACAGTTTTAAATTGTTGATGCCTAGTCACTGACTCCTCAACCAGGGGAAATCCTTTTCCCTATATACCCTTTCAAAACCTTTCATAATTTTAAAAATCTCTAAATCTCCAGTGGAAATAGATTAATGAAAGCAGGCCAAAATGACAATTTTAAAAACCTTTTCCATCCCTCATCTGTTGTCTAATTAGGCTAAGTGGAAAAATCCAAGTACCACTTTATGTTCCACCACTCTGGCACAGAAGGTTTTTGCATCATAGGGATGCCTAAGGTACTTGCAGCAAGAGAAACCTAGTGTCACTTTTTTTTCTATAAGTAACTTTCTCAGTGTTTAACCTCTGCACATATTTAAACCCAAGCAGCAGTAGCTTAAATCGAGGGAGCATTTTTATATGTTTATATGTGACTAGCCAGTCCAAAGGTTTTGACCACTTATATGTTTGATCCACATTTGAGATGGTTTATACATCTTTAAACTACTGTCTAATTGTACTGTATAATTTGATTTGGTTTGCAACCAGGTTTTGCTGTGTCTTTTTTTTTTGTGCTAATACATTTTTTGCTGATGTCATTCACCAAGACTAATAATGCAATTACACTGCTATGATTCCTGGATTTTAAGGACAGTGAGGGAATATTAGTCCAGATTTGTGTGATGGGTTTGGGGGGAAAAAAAGTTGGATCACTTTCATCTTCAGCCTCTTCAGTGAAACTTCTTTCTGCCTGCAACAACTGTTGTCAATGGTAAATGGAGTAAAAATGTTTTGTTCTTTAAAATCTTAATTCTATTTTTCTTGATTTGTTGGTTCAAGATGGTCAAGTGAATCTGAAGGTACTGTTGATTAATTTGCAGTTATTTATTAGGTTCATAAGTATAGTAGCACTAAGTTTTAATATTCAAACCAAAGGGCACCTTATTAGTGGCGGTGAGTTTTTGAAGGGAGCATTTTCTGAGGCTCCCATTCCCATTCCTTCTATGCGGTCTCTGCTATAAATCATTAGATCAAGAGAACAATTAGCTACCGCTGTGTTCTTTTCATTTAAGGGACCCAATCTGCTCTACTAGCCATTCCCAGTTGAGTGGTTGGACGCAAAATCTGCTCCTGGTCTCCGCTCTGACTGGCTACTAGGAGTTAAGCGAGCAATGCAGAAGACATTTCCCTTCAATTATTGCACCCTGCCTGTGGGAGAGGTGCTGCTCCAGGAAGTTAAAACTGAGATTGGTAACTGACCACATGAACAGTTGTGGCTACAACCCTGTATTCAGCCTTCAGTGATGTATTACAAGAGGCAGCTACTGTAAAACACATGGCAATGGAACAAATGAATGCTACTTGTGTAATGTGGCACCATCTCCTCCCCTCCCCCTTTACTTGTTGTGGTTAAATGTAAACAGTCACTTGATTTTATTTGGGATTTTCTACCTAATTTAAGACATTGTTTTGAAGACTGTCAAACTTGCAAATCAGGGAATCTGATCATTGGACCTGATTAAAATTCTTTCCAGTTTAAATCTCATGTTCATGTCGATGAGATTTTATCTGGTCTGTATTTCTGAAAATTGTATCTAGCAAAAATCTTCTGTGAAGTTACAATTTTTGCCCTTCATGGTCAGATGTTCTCTTGAATCTCAAATTACAGATTATTGTTGCTCACAACCAACAGCTTCCTCACACATTATCTAGTAATCTTAAAAAAGAGCCAAACATTAAACCATTTATAGATGAAAATAAATGTGTATACATTTTACATGGGTGGTTGGTAAATCATCTGTAGATGTATGTGGGTTGCTTTGTTGGTTTTTGCTTTGTATGTTTAAATGGAATGTGGGGTGGCATCTAGGTGGAGAATTTGCCCCAACTATCCAGAATTTCCCATAAACTGTTATTCATCTTTTTAAAAAAAAAAAACCCTCCTATTTGCACCTGTGATGGAAATGGTGTTGTGCTTTATGGATATTCCAGCACGCTGTTGTACATTTTTGTGAACATCTTTGCAGCATTGCTTCCATTTTCCATTAATATTCTGCTTGATCTCCAGTGGTGCACGTACCAATGGTGGTTTTTACTTTTTTTTTCAAAGTTTAGAAATTAATGGTGTGTATTACATGAGTATACATGCTGTGCAGAGTTGAAGGCTGTATTTGAATCTTGGGGTTAACTTACATAAATGGCTAGAATTTATTTTGTGGGTTTCATTCTAAATTAGCCTTGTAATTTCATAGTGTAGTATTCATTGCGCAATATGGAACTAGCAGATCTCCCATGGCATTACGTATAGTAAGTCGGAGGATATGCAGTTTTATACCCGTGGGTTGTTGCACCATGCATCACCCAATGTATTATCAGAGCCACTGGTTTATGGTGACTGTAGGTCAAATTGTACTTTAGTTGCATGGTTTTGAGAGGTTTTTAATTGACATTTTATGGATTGAATTCCGTGACTCTTACTTTTTCTGTGAAAACTAAGTCAGTGGCTTTGATTATTATTGTATCCATGAACAACGAGCCTGCTTATATTTCTCTACCTAGGCATTTAATTTTTATCTCTCTCCCTTTTTTTAAGACAAAGCATACACAACAGCATGATATAGAAGATGTACCTCCATCTCACTGCTGCCAGTTCCCAGGACTATTCTTTTAGTGCTGCCAAAGTCTAGGACTGCCCTCTGTACAAGAAAGAAAGACTTGCATTTATATAGCGCCTTTCACGGCCACCAGACGTCTCAAAGCGCTTTACAGCCAATGAAGTACTTTTGAAGTGGAGTCACTGTTGTAATGTGGGAAACGCGGCAGCCAATTTGCGCACAGCAAGGTCCCACAAACAGCAATGTGATAATGACCAGATAATCTGTTTTTGTTATGTTGAGGGTTAAATATTGGCCAGGACACCAGGGATAACTCCCCTGCTCCTCTTCGAAATAGTGCTATGGGATCTTTTACGCCCACCTGAGAGAGCAGACGGGGCCTCGGTTTAACGTCTCATCCGAAAGACGGCACCTCCGACAGTGCAGCACTCCCTCAGCACTGCACTGGAGTATCAGCCTAGATTTTTTTTTTTTTTTTTGTGTTCAAGTCCCTGGAGTGGGACTTGAACCCACAACCTTCTGACTCAGGCGAGGGTGCTACCCACTGTGCCACAGCTGTACTGTTAAGCTATCTATCATGAACCCCTCAGTACTGCTAAACACCAGGTTTCAAACTTCAAACTGGTACATCTTTCATACTATCTTGCTTTTCAAAAAAAAGATCAAAATAAAATGTATGGGTACAAGAATGTATGTAAAATAAAGGCCACCCATTTATGAATACTAAAATTAACAAGCTGACTTATTAGTTTTCACCAATAAAGATGAGCAGTCATAGACTTCAATTAACAAAACATCAATTAAAGATCACAGAATTTGACTTATTCATTCATTGCAGTTCAGTGGTTCTGATAATACTTAGTGTATTACATGGCATAACATCCCATTATAAAACAGTACCATGGGAGATCTGTTAGTGATGTGTTAACAAGATAGTACTTACCTGATTGGTACTGTATTACATTGCTAAACAACAACATAGATATTTAACATAGAAGATAGGAGCAGGAGTAGGCCATTCGGCCCCTCGAGCCTGCTCCACCATTCAATTCGATCATGGCTGATCATCCAAATTCAGTACCCGGTCCCTGCTTTCTCCCCATACCCCTTGATCCCTTTAGCCTTGAGAAATATATCCAACTCCTTCTTGAATATATTTAATGAACTAGCCTCCACTGCCTTCTGTGGTAGAGAGTTCCACAGGCTCACCACTCTGGGTGAAGAAATTCCTCCTCATTTCTGTCCTAAATGGCCTACCCTTTATCCTTAGACTGTGTCGCCTGGTTCTGGACTCCCCGACCATCAGGAACATCCTTACTGCTTCTAGTCTGTCCAGTCCTGTCAGAATTTTATAAGTTTCAATGAGATCACCTCTCATTCTTCTAAACTCCAGCGAGTACAAGCCCAATCGACCCAATCTCTCCTCATACGTCATTCCTGCCATCCCAGGTATCAGCCTGGTGAATCTTCGCTGAACTCCCTCCATGGCAAGAACATCCTTCCTCAGATAAGGCAACCAAAACTGCACACAATACTCAAGATGTGGTCTCACCAAGGCCCTGTATAACTGCAGCAGAATATCCTTGTTCCTGTACTCAAACCCTCTCGCTACGAAGGCCAACATACCATTTGCCTTCTTAACCGCCTGCTGCACCTGCATGCTTACCTTCAGCGACTGGTGCACAAGGACACCCAGGTCTCGTTGCACTTCCCCTTCTCCCAATCTATTGCCATTTAGATAATAATCTGCCTTCCTGTTTTTGCCACCAAAGTGGACAACCTCACATTTATCCACGTTATATTGCATCTGCCATGTTTCTGCCCAATCACCCAACATGTCCAAATCATACTGGAGTTTCTCGACATCCTCCTCACAGCACACGCACCCACCCAGCTTTGTGTCGTCTGCAAATTTGGAGATATTGCATCTAGTTCCCTTGTCTAGATCATGAATATATATTGTGAATAGCTGGGGTCCGAGAACCGATCCCTGCGGTACCCCACTAGTCACTGCCTGCCACTCGGAAAAAGAGCCGTTTATTCCAACTCTTTGCTTTCTGTCTGCCAACCAGTTCTCTACCCAAGACAATACCTTGCCCCCAATCCCATGTGCCTTAGCTTTACACGCTAATCTCTTATGCGGGACCTTATCGAAGGCCTTCTGAAAGTCCAGATACATCACATCCACTGGTTCTACCTTATCCATTTTACCAGTTACATCCTCAAAAAATTCCAGTAGATTAGTAAAGCACAATTTACCTTTTGTGAATCCATGTTGACTTTGTCCGATCCTGTCACTGTTTTCCAAGTGCTCTGCTATTACATCTTTTATAATGGACTCTAGCATTTTCCCCACTACCGATGTCAGGCTTACCGGTCTGTAATTCCCCGTCTTCTCTCTACCACCTTTTTTGAATAGTGGGGTAACATTAGCTACCCTCCAATCCATGGGCACTGTTCCAGATTCCATCGAATGTTGGAAGATGATCAGCAATGCATCTACTATTTCTAGGGCCACTTCCTTAAGTACCCTAGGATGTAGATTATCAGGCCCTGGGGATTTATCGGCCTTCAATCCCATCAATTTCCCTAACACCATTTCCCTACAAATACTGATTTCTTTCAACTTGCACTTATATAGCACCTTTAACGTAGAAAAAAGTCCCAAGACATTTTAAAAAGGCGTAATCGGACAAAAATGGACAGCAAGACAAAAGGAGATGTGCGGAGCGGTAATGAAAAGCTTGGTTGAACAGGTAGGTTTTTAAGGAGGGCCTTAAACGAGGAGAGGGAGTTGAAGAGGCAAAGGGCAGATGCAAAGGAAGGGAATTCAAGAGCTTAGGACCTAGGCAGCTGAAGGTACAACTGCCAATGTGAGGCAAAGGGCGTGGGGATACACAAGAGGCTAGAGTTGGAGAAACAGAGGGTTGTAGGGCTGGAGAAAGTTAGAGGTAGAAAGGAGCAATACCATGAGGGATTTAAACACTAGGGTGAGAATTTTTAATTTCAGCCATTGGGGACTGAGCCAATGTAGGCCAGCAAGGAAGGGTGACGGGTGAGTGGGACTTGGTGTAGGATAGGATATGGGCAGCAGAGTTTTGGCTGAACTGTGGTTGATTGAGGCTGGCCAGGAGGCATTGGAATAATTAAGTCTGGAGGTGACAAGGACATGGATGAAGGTTTTAGCAGCAGGTGGGCTGAAGCGGGACGGAGGCAGGTGATATTACAGAAGTGGAGGTAGTCAGTCCTTGTGAACATGTGGGGTCAGAAGCATAGCTCAAGGTTGAATAGGACAGAGAGATTGTGAACAGCCTGAGACAATGGCTGGGGAGTGGGCTGAAATCAGTGGTGAGGGTATGGAGTTTGTGGCAGGGGCTGAAGACGATAGCTTCAGTCTTCCCAATGTTTAATTTAAAAAAAAAAAAAAAAAAAAAAAAAAAATTTGCTGCTCAGTCTGGACTGGATATTGGTCAAGCAGTCTGACAACACAGCGGCAGTGAATGGATTGAGAAAGGTAATTGAGAGATATGTGTTGTCGCCAAGGTTGAGTACTGAATGGAGGTGTTCGGCAAAGCGGTTATCTAATCTGCTTTTGGTATCTCCAGTGTAGAGGAGACCAAACCGTATGCAGTGAATGCAGTATACTAGATTAGAGGAAGTGAATGTAAACTGCATTTCACATAATGTTTGGGTCCCTGGACAGTGCTGCAGGAGGCGGTAAATAAACTGGTGTTGCAATTGCACGGGAAGGTGGTGGGGAGACAGCTGGAAGACGGGGTGTTGGAAGAGTGACCAAGGTGTCCTTGACGTTCTGGTCTCTCCAGAAACTAGAGAATGGATGGAGCTACGTGCGTGGTGGTAGAATTATGTTGTCGATGGTGGAAGATAATCAGGTGAATGTGAAGGCTAATGGGGTGGAAGATGAGGACAGGGGAATGGGGGGGGATAAGAGCAGGGACCTGGGAACCGGGGAAGACATGGTCAAGGGTCCTGTTGAGTGTTGGGTAAACATCAGCTGAGGAAAAAGGAGGACATTTCATAAACTCTGTTATGGAAAGTGGAGTCTTCACAGCTAATGGGTCGGAGATGGAGAAACGGGAGAAAGGGTTGTATCTTTACAGGATGTAGGTGGGAATCTAGGTTGTTGCAGGAGTCAGTGGCCTTCTAATAAATGTCATTGGAAAGCCCATTGCTAGAGTTAGAATTGGAGGTAGAAAACTCCCAACAAAGGAAAGGAAGAATCAGAGATGTTGTACATAAAGGATGACTCATGGGTGAAAGTAGGAAGCATATGGTTAATGAAATTCTCGGTTAAGGTGAAAGCAGGTAGTAGCACCGACATAAAGAAAGAGATCAGGGTGTGGACGCGAGTTGGAATGAAATCCAGGGTGTTCCACATGTTCTAGAAAAAGACTGGCTTAACTGGAACCCATATGAATTCCCATTGAAACAATATTTAACTGGAGAAAGTGAATGGAGTCAAAAGAAAAGTTGTTCAAGGTGAGAGCAAGTTCAGTCAGGCTTGGAGAATGTGGCAGTTAATGGAGAGTGATTGGCCTGCTTGTGAAGAAAGAAGTGGAGTGATCCTAGCGAAGGATCGCAGTTTAGGACTGTATATCCATAGTGACAAGAAGACAGCTGGGCCCTTGGAATGTAAAATTGTTAAAGCATCAGAGGAGCCCCAGATGTAGGTAGGTAGGGACTGAATGGGTGGGTTGGCAGGGGTAGAATGTACAGATGAGAGGAAATTAGTCCAGTAGGTCAGGAGTAGGCTGAAACAATCTATCAGGATAGTCCTGTTTCAGAAGAAGGTAGAAACAGGCTATGCAGTGTAGGGAAAGGAGGTAAAAATGTGAGGTAAGGAGCAATGAAGTTGGAGGATGTTTGTTGGGGTTGGGAAATTTCTGGAAGAAATAGGGTTGGCAACCATCCCGGAATTGGTGACCAGGAGACAAGTTCCTTGTCTGCGCTGAATGCCCTGAATCTCCATTCCCACCCTGCACCATCCTGGCTATTTCCCAGGCACTTGAGGTGTTGCCCATCTTCGGTTTCAGACAATCGGCCATTCATACCATGCTGGCATTTCCTTGTGGCTGGTCACCCCACTGCTGCAAATGCAGCCTGTGGTTTTCATCTTAATGACTTGACTTTGGAGCAAAGAAAGGAACCAGTTAAGTGAAATTCTTGTGAAAGCGAAGTGTTACAGGTGCAGCTGAACTAGTGTGTCTTGCGCTGACTTATCAAGTCAAAAAGCCTTCAGGGTTGCTGAAAGCCACAAGAAGCCAACTTAAGCACCGGTTTAAGGAGAAAGAAACTGAAAAAAGACTGAACTACAGGGGGTCCAACCTTTTTTAAGGTAAGTGCAATAACATTTGCAAACTGCAGCGATCTAGTGCCATGTGATCAAACCCCAAGGAATATATCCAACCAGAATTGGCAACCCTCGGAAGAGCCAAAATCAGTAACAGTCTGGTAATTGACAGCTTGATGTTCAGTAGTGGAGTCGTGGTCCAGAGGAAGTTGAGGGGAGTCACCAGATAATTGGTGTTCACCCTCAGTCAGGCCAAGGTCCTTCCATCATGTGACAACAGTGCTCTCTTTGTCAGCAGATTTGATCATGTCAGGGTTGGAACTTTCTATTTTTTGTTAAATATTTGTACTGCAGGATGGGAGTTGCTTCGCAGTGATGCAAAATGAGCCTTATATTTGGCCTATTGGAAAATTCTTAAAACACAGCCTCTTCAAAGAATTTATACACAGCAGTCTAGAATCCCCATTAATACATGTTTATTTAATAAACTATCTATGGAACACTATTACTGGCACAAATTTGACACAAGTACTATGCAAAGAAACAATGCACTTGAAAAGCTCCCTGGAGACATGTAGTGGCAGAGAATTACTTTAAATTGCTCAGTCTCCAAACATTTAAAACCAATAACGTTCGAATAAAGATCTATTTGCTCATAAATGTTTTCATTGTCAGGAATGTTAATGAGTACTGAAGCTGAGCTTTCATGATTAATTCATGTTACCAACTGTTGTACCTTTCAGTGCATTGCTATCAATTTTCAAATTGTATATTTAATATTATGAGCTGTACTTCAAAAATGTGGATTTTTTCCCTCAATATTGAAAATTAGAAAATGTATTGGGACCAAATTAATTATTTTTTGTTTGTAATTGAAACTTTATGCACAAATTAGTCTCCGTAAAGTTTTTTTTTTTTTTTAAAGTGTTTTTTTTTCTCTTTTAAGAAATTGAAATGGTTATTATGGAGCGATGCAAGACTTCAGGCTTGACTGAACAAAATACCACTGATGAGGAGAAAACAGCTGCTGCTGCAAGGGTTGATCATCCAAAAAGGTAAGTTTGATTTTATATTTGTGGAGTGAAGTTCAATGATTTTTGTTGGATGTTTAAAGGGAGAAAAAGTCATCAAAAAAAGCCATAAATGCAGGAAAAAGGTCAAAAACATTGGGATGTAGACATTTTAAAGAGAAATATTGTGCTTCCTTTGAGAGGCCCAGTCCTGCCAGCAGTGGTATTTCTTTCTCCAGTCAATACTCCTGTGAACCATTCAGGATATCTCAAAATACAATTTCAAAATTTCATATTATGAAGCAGTGTTGATTATTAGTCAAGGCTGCAGTAAAGTACCCATTACCCCTCCAGCCCACAAAGCAAATGTATATGTTCGATTGGAGCATTTAGAAACCAAGTGGCTTGAAAAGTTTTCATTGATGTATCTTATGACCTGAGACCTTGGAAGAGATTTTTTAATATAAATTTCTAGTGCGGCGTTGGATAAAACATGCTGGATCACTGTAAAACGGCTAACAGTACTGTGATTAGTAATCATATAGATGTTAAACTACTGGTATACTTGCTCAAAGTATCACATCTAAATTGTTGAATGATACCTTCTGCATGACTCTGTTAACTTTTTTGCTTGGAACAAATCTAAATTCTAATCTATAATTTAAATTTAGGATTAGTTCGCTGTATTTTCCTAAAACTCCCAATATATGCTTATTAATTTGTCGGTTGTGTGTTTATTGCAATATTTTTTTATATTATTGAGAACCAATAAACAATGTTATTCACGCTAATAAGCTACTGAAGGAACCAGAATCATGAAACATTTAACAATGAAGCATTCTTTGAATAATAAACAATGTATAAAGTAGATGTAATAGAAGAACTTCAAAGGGAAGGAGCGTCATGGGGAACATTTCTTGATCAAAGTCCCATTTATGGTGGAAAAATAAATGCTTAGCAAGATACTGGTGACTTCTTTTTCAAACTTCAGTTTTCTACCTACTGGATACCTTGCACTCCCAGACAGTATAAATAAAAAGCAACAAACTGCAAATGTTGAAACTCTGAAACAAGAACAGAAAATGTTGGAAACACTCCACGGGTCAGTCAGTATGTCTGTTCTCTAAACAGATCTGTCTAGTTAAATTTTTCCAGCATTGGCCCAGAAATTCGAGTCGGGGGCTTGCCGCGCGTGTAAGCCCCCGATCTGCACTTACCCGACGCGCCGGCCGTTGAGCTTCAGGGACGCCTGGAATTGCTGTTTTAAAATGTTGACTCCCGGGCAGCGTCTGACGTCACGCCACCCAGGAGTGCAGCCAGCGCGAAGCCTGTAGCGCGCTGTGCAACTGAGACACGCCCCTTGAGGTCTCAGTTTAACAGGACACGCCCTCAATGTTTCTGCCAAGCTGCTAAGCATTTTTACATGCAAAGCAGCAGTTTAAATAGGTTTTTGGAAGTTTTTTGAAGCTTTTGGTAACTTTTATAAACTTTTAAAAACGTTTACATTATTTTGAAGAATCTGAAGTAGTTTTAAACAGAATTAAAGCAATTTAAAGACTTTTAAAAGCCCTAAAAGAATTTTTTAAATTCCATTTATTTATTTAGCAATGTCGTCGTCATACGTGTCTTCACACTGTTCCCTTTGGGGAACTGTATGAAGTGGTGGAAGGATTTATGGCCATGATTAACGCTCATTCCGTGACCGTAACCATCTTTGAACCAGCCATTAGGGCGGTTAGTCCTGTGGCGGGAGGGTTTTACGGGCTCCCACAAGCTATACAAGGAGGGGGGGCCACCCACACCCACGGACGCAAATATCCCACTGGATGTCAACCCAGAATTTAGAGCCGGAGCTCCGACTCCACTTGCCGGGACTGTCTGGAGCGGGGTTCGAAACCCTACCCTGATCTGGCCCAGCGGCGGGGATCCTACCGCTATGCCAAAGGCCCAATCCGATTAGCAACGTGAAATGGCTGGAATGAGCACAATTCACGGCATTAAAAGAACTCACAATTGAACTGATGATGACCTCAGCAATCTCCTCAAGGAGGTGGAGGCGCAGCGCCTGCTCATCATTGGTAATGAGAAGTCAAAGGCACCGCAAAAAGGGCAGATGATAGCTTGGTCTTTCAAGTGGCAGCATAGGGCTCCAGTCACGGGGAGGGAAAAGGCGCAGGAAACGTATGGGTGTCACCTTTTGTGCGGAGTGGGCCTTTTGCGTAGCAGTAAGCATCCCCGCCGCTGGGCCAGAAGGAGTAGGGTTTCGAACCCCATTCCAGACAGTCCCAGCAAGTGGAGTCGGAGCTCCAACTATAAATTCTGGGTGGACATCCAGCGGGATACTTGCGTCCGTGGGTGTGGGTGCCCCCCCCCCCCCCCCCCCCCCCTCAGATGGGTTGTGGGAGCCCGTAAAACCCTCACGCCATAGGACTAACCACCCTAATGGCTGGTTCAAAGATGGTTACGGTCACGGAATGAGCGTTAATCGCGGCCATAAATCCTTCCACCACTTCATACAGTTCCCGAAAGGGAACAGTGTGAGGATACGTACGACGATGACCTGTTGCGCAATGCACCTCCTTGGACCCTCGGTCGCAGATGCGAGGGGGCAAATCATGCAATTGTTAAATTTTTCATTTTATTGACATGTAAAATGTTGGCCCAGTAATTCCCTTCCAAATGCGCGAGTACGGTCGGGGTACTTACGCGTCTGGCCGGAGGAAATGCCGGTTTTCAGCATGCACAGCGCATGCGGGGAAAACCGGCATTTCCTGTCCTCTGAACGAAGGGGTTCAGAGGCAGAACGCGTGCGCAGTAAAATTCGCCGCTTTCATTCATGCTTTCAGTGAGGTCAAGTCCTTACAACTTACACATGAAAAAAGCATGGGTACAGTTGCTCCAGAGGCTGCGGAGGAAGATATTTCTTATTGTGGAGCTTCTGAAAGTATGTATGTCTGTATATATTCCTTTGCGTGTTATGTATATATTCCTTTACTTATGTGTATGAATGTATTATTTAATTATGACTTTCAGAGAAAGTAACTTATTGAAAAATCATAATTAAAAACATACATTCATACACATGTAAAGGAATATAAAACATACATACATATACGTAAAGGAATATATGCGGACGTACATACATAATTACTTATTACTGATGAAAAGTTTCTTTCTTAAAAGTGCTGGAAATGTTACATTACTCATTTTAGAACACTCATTTTCACATTCAATTCACACAGCCACAATTGCTCCTTCTACCTACCGTTCTGAAAACCCGTTTTTAAAAAAAAAAAAAAAAAAAATTTAAACTTTAAAACTTACTTAAAATTTCTTAAAATAACTTCCCTCCCTTTCCCAAACAAAAATATTGCCTTTCAGAAGCTCCACGATAAAATATATCTTCCTCCGCAGCCTTGGAACAACTTTACACATGCTTTTTTCAAGTGTAACTTGTAAGGACTTACCCTCACTGAATCCATGAATGAAATCGACGAAGTTCACTGCGCAAGCGCTGCCTGTGCAGTCGCACGCGCTGTGCCTATGAACCCCTTCGTTCCGAGGACTGGAAATGCCGGCGTTCCCCGCATGCGCTGTGCATGCTGAACGCCGGCATTTCCAACGGCCAGATGCGTGAGTACCCAGACCGTACTCACGCATTTGGTCACGAATTTCTGGCCCATTGTTTTTTGTTCCCAATTAGGAGCATGGGTTCCCAGGACTCTTAAGGTGGCCTGAAGTCATGGCGCTTGTTGGCCTGACATGATGAATCTCCCTGGAGGGAAGAAAATTGTTTTTTTTCTTTGTAGTGTAATATTCATTTGGTTTTATTCACAGGGAGGTAATAATGTGAAATAAGCTGAAAGTTGCTGTGCTGGTTTTTAAATATATCTTTTAAAATTCACTAACCTACAAGCAGCATTTTATTCTTATCATGAAAATATGTCCGAACCAACTGACTGCTCAATAAATTGTACAATAACATGTATTTGTATAATATTGGGCATATTGCTATTCCTGATCATTGAAATTATGATGCATTTTGTACCAAAGTACAGGTTGAGAAATCTGAACTGAGATTTCTCTGCTGCAATAACTTGCATAACCAACTGGTTTTAAACTTTTTTTTGGCTTAATTTTTTTCTTGATTTCAACTTTACAGACCCTTCCTAGATATGGTGTATAACGCACTGGAATGCTATGAAGAGGATTATTATGCACTGTTCGTGTTATGTCTTCTTTTTGCAATGTCTCACAACAAAGGTTAGTTTTTGTTTGCCTGTTAATATTTGGTCTTGAGTTGATAAGAACAACTGTTGTTAAGAAAACTTTATGTTCTCTTTGGTGTTTGAGAATTTGGTGTACACTTTATTTTCCCTTCTTCTACTAGTTTCCAATGATGGGGCAGCTTACCTGCATGCAGTTTCTTTCAACCAAGGCTGGTTCACTACATGTATTGTCTGATCCAAATGGTTGCTTTCTCCATGACTGCCACAAAAAGCCACTTCTTTCAGGTTTCCACTTTTAATCACAAAAAATAAAACGGTATCTGCTGTTATCTCGGGATGGCTTTGACCTACATGGGTGGAAACTGTTGTGGCATTTTCCTAACTGCTAAAATTACTATGGCAGAGAACACTTGTTGTTTTTCCACATTGGGTGTGTGGAATGAGATCCAAAACTCTGGTTATAGTTTTGGACTTCTAGACCTGAAAGGTTGTATGTAATGTAAGGTGTAGTTAATTGACAATCAGTGACTATACTGGGGGTTAAATTGGGCCACGGAGTGCCCATTTTTCAGGTGCTATGCAGTCTCCTAAGGTCCTAAAATTGCGGACAGGAAGCATGCGCACACTTCCAACCAGAAGTGTGCCTTCCACCATATTGGGCAAGTTCTGAGATGGTTCAAAGCACTTTTTGTAATTTAATCTCCTTCAGGTATAGACCCAGACCTGTTGGAAAAGATCCAAGTTCCTCCAGAGCAAGCTGAGGAGAAGAGCCAATACAGCCATGTACTGGCAGAAAGACTCATTAGGATAATGAACCAATCAACACACTCTGGTGAGAAAATTTCCTCGTAAGTAACTACTTATTTTTGCATGGGTATCTGCCTTCAATAGAATAGCGAGCTAAACACATTGGGGTAAGTTTTTTTTGTCTTTAGCGCTGCAATTCTCAGCAGTGTGGAGGAAACTTAAATTATTATCGACAAATGTAAAAGATTTTGAGTGAGTCTGTGGAAATTAATGCAAATCCTAGCATTGTGCTTAAACAAAAAAAACCTTTCCTGGTTCAATGCTGAATGTTACAGATGGTCACGATATTTGTGGTCACGTCTGTTTCAATATTGTTTAATAACGTTTAAAGGACAAAGCAGGAAAACTTAGTTGTGCCTGAGCACATTGCATTAAAAACAAAAATGGATAAATGATGAATGGACACTTTGGATTCAAGGGTTTTACAGAGCCTCAAACAAGATGATTGCTTTGATAGTGCTAATTCTAATACAAGAAGTCTGAACAATATAGTAAGCAGAGAATAATTTGCAGAAAGGCTCTCCTGGTGGAGGACTTGCCAGATCACTCTTATAAGCACAGTGTGTGTTTAGGTCCAGCGAGTATCAGAAACCAAATGAAGCCAGAATCATGTGTCTTTAGGAGCAAATGGGTTTAGTGTTGGAATGCAACCAAAAGAGCACAGGACATGCACTCTGTGTATGTTTTGAGAGGTTGAGTTGGAACAGCTTTAATGTATTCTAGCCCTACAATGCAACTCATTTAGTTTTTTTGATGAATTTTGTGACTCTCAAACTGAAAGATGTTGGTGCTGGGAAATGGAATATTTTTCCGTTTCCCAGTTTCAGCATCAAGGATTCTGGATCAGGTGTAACACGATTAAAGGCAGAATACTGGCGTTGCCACTCTGCCTCAGCACAATTCTACACAAACACACCCTACTTGCTACATTTTGATGCCTCCTTGAGTGAAATTGTCAGTTTAGTGCCAAAAAGAAAGAACTTGATTTATGTACTATCTTTGATGTCTTCAGGATGTACTAAAGCACTTCACAGACAACCTTTTGAAGTACATTTATTACTGTTATATGAGCAAATGTAGCAGCCAAATTTGTACACGGCAAGGTCCCACAAACAGCAAATGACATGAATGACTTAATTTATTTTTGATGGGGCTAGTTGAAGAATGTGTTGCCAGGTTGCACTTACTTCATTTCATATAATGGCTTATCATCCTCCCTCCTGATGTACAGGGAGAATTATTTTGCTTTTTGCACTGGCAGATACTTAGCTGAATAAAATTGCCTGAATAATACAAGCAATGCCTTTTAAGTTGTGGCTTCATATTTCTGTCATCCTGGCTGAGATGTCCAAACTATGACGTGAGTTCTCGTTACGTGGCCCTTAAAGTTTTTATGGCTATTTCTTTGTAAACGTGTTCACAGACCTGGAGGTTTTTTAGTCTGTATCCCTCATTAATGAAGAGGGACACATCGGGAATGGTAACATACTGGTTATGTTACTGGACTAGTAATCCAAAGGCCTGGACTAATGATCCGGAGACGTGAGTTCAAATCCCACCGTGACAGCTGGGGAATTTAAATTCAGTTAATTCAATAAATCTGGAATAAAAAGTTAGTATCTGTAACGGTGACCATGACACTATTGGATTGTTGTAAAAACCCATCTGGTTCACTATTGGAAGGAAATCTGCTCCAGACCCACAATGTGGTTGACTTAACTGCCCTCTGAAATGGCCTAGCAAGCCACTCAGTTGTAACAAACCACTACGAAAAGCACTAAGAAGAATAAAACCAGACAAACCACCCGGCACCGGCTTCGAACACGAAAGCGGCACACCCAGCCCAGTCGACATCTGGGGGCTTGTGCCAAAATTGGGAGAGCTGTCCCACAGACTAGTCAAGCAAATGCCTGACAGTCATACTCACAGAATCATACCTTTTAGTCAATGCCCCAAACTCCTCCATCACCATCCCATGGTATGTCCTGTGCCACCGGCAGGACAGACCCACCAGAGGTGGTGGCACAGTGGTATACAGTTGGGAGTCCTCAACATTGACTCCGGACCAAGTGCAGGTCAATCATGGGTAAGGAAACCTCCTGCTGATTACCACCTACCGCCCTCCCTCAGCTGATGAATCAGTACTCCTACATGTTGAACACCACTTGGAAGAAGCACTGAGGGTAGCAAGGGCACAGAATGTACTCTGGGTGGGGGACTTCAATGTCCATCACCAAGAGTGGCTCAGTAGCACCACTACTGACCGAGCTGGCCAAGTCCTGAAGGATATAGCTGCCAGACTGGGCCTGCGGCAGGTGGTGACAGAACCAACACAATGGGAAAAACCTACTTGACCTTGTCCTCACCAATCTACCTGCCGCAGATGCATCTGTCCATGACAGCATTAGTAGCAGTGACCACCGCACAGTCATTGTGGAGACGAAGTCCCATCTTCACACTGAGGAAACCCTCCCATGTTGTGTGGCACTACCACTGTGCTAAATGGGATAGATTCAGAACAAATCTAGCAGCTCTAAACATTGGACATCAATGAGGCACTGGGGACCATCAGCAGCAGCAGAATTGTATTCCACCACAATCTGTAACCACATGACCCGGCATATCCCTCACTCTACCATTACCGTCAAGCCAGAGGACCAACCCTGGTTCAATGAGGAGTGCAGAAGAGGAGCAGCACCAGGCGTACCTAAAAATGAGGTGCCAACCTGGGGAAGCTGCAACACAGGACTACATGCATGCTAAACAGCGAAAGCAGCATGCTATAGACAGCTAAGCAATCCCACAATCAATGGATCAGATCAAAGCTCTGCAGTTCTGCCACATCCAGTTGTGAATGGTGGTGGACCATTAAACAGCTAACTGGAGGAGGAGGCTCCATGAATATTCCCATCCTCAATGATGGCGGAGCTCAGCATGCGAGTGCAAAAGACGAGGCTGAAGCGTTTGCAACCATCTTCAGCCAGAAGTGCCGAGTGCATGATCCATCTCGGCCTCCTCCTGAGGTCCCCACCATCACAGAAGCCAGTCTTCAGCCAATTCCATTCACTCCATGTGATATCAAGAAACAGCTGAGTGCACTGGATACAGCAAAGGCTATGGGCCTCAACAACATCCCAGCTGTCGTACTGAAGACTTATGCTCCACAACTAGCCGCACCTCTAGCCAAACTGTTCTAGTATAGCTACAACACTGGCATCTACCCGACAATGTGGAAAGCTGCCCAGGTATGACCTGTCCACAAAAAGCAGGACAAATTCAATCCGTCCAATTACCGCCCCATAAGTCTACTCTCTATCATCAGCAAAGTGATGGAAGGTGTATTCGACAGTGCTATCAAGCGGCACTTGCTCACCAATAACCTGCTCACCGATGCTCAGTTTGGGCTCCAGACCTCATTACAGCCTTGGTCCAAACATGGACAAAGGAGCTGAATTCCAAAGGTGAGGTGAGAGTGACTGCGCTTGACATCAAGGCAGCATTTGACCGAGTGTGGCACCAAGGAGCCCTAGTAAATAGGCTCAGTGGGGATCGGGGGGGAAACTCTCCCCTGGCTGGAGTCATACAGAGCACAAAGGAAGATGGTTGTGGTTGTTGGAGGTCAATCATCTCAGCCCCAGGACATCGCTGCAGGAATTCCTCAGGGCAGTGTCCTAGGCCCAACCATCTTCAGCTGCTTCATCAATGATCTTCACTCCATCATAAGGTCAGAAGTGGGGATGTTCACTGATGATTGCAGTGTTCAGTTCCATTCACAACTCCTTAGACAATTAAGCCGTCCATGCTTGCATGCAGCAAGACCTAGACGACATTCAGGCTTGGGCTGATAAGTGGCAAGTAACATTCACGCCACACAAGTGCCAGGCAATGACTATCTCCAACAAGCAAGAGTCTAACCGCTGCCCCTTGACATTCAACGGCATTACCGTCGCCAAATCCCTTACCATCAACATTCTGGGGGTAACCATTGACCAGAAACTTAACTGGACCAGCCACATAAATACTGTGGTAACAAGGGCAGGTCAGAGGCTGGGTATTCTTCGGCGAGTGTTTCACCACCTTACTCAAGTCTTTCCACCATCTACAAGGCACAAGTAAGGAGTGTGATGGAATACTCTCCACTTGCCTGGATGAGTGCAGCTCTAACAACACTCAAGAAGCTCGACACCATCCAGGACAAAGCAGCCCGCTTGATTGGCACCTCATCCATCACCTTGAACATTCACTCCACCACTGGCGTACCGTGGCTGCAGTGTGTACCATCTACAAGCTGCACTGCAGCAACTTTCCAAGGCTTCTTCGGCAACACCTCCCAAACCCACGACTTCTACCACCTAGAAGGACAAGGGCAGCAGGTGCATGGGAACACCATCACCTCCAAGTTCCCCTCCAAGTTGCACACCATCCTGACTTGGAAATATATCGCCGTTCCTTCATCACTGGGTCAAAATCCCGGAACACTCTCCCTAACTGCACTATGGAGTACCTTTACCACATGGACTGCAGCGATTCAAGAAGGCGGCTGACTCCCACCACCTTCTCGAAGTCAACTAGAGATGGACAATAAATGCTGGCCTTGCCAGCGACACTCACATCCTGTGATTTTCTATTGTAGCGGTGGGTTTTACTTGGCACAAGTCATGATCTGTTCATGGCTCATTATGAATACCTTTTTGTATGTCATATACATCTTGATCCCAGTTTATGTGTGGATGCCAACAGAGGGCATGTTGGGCTTGGCTGTGGTGATCCACTTCGTTGAATACCATGCTGATACCCCCTACCCACTGTATGAAGATTGGCCATTTGTTCAAGGTAGAGTAAGGTTGTTTGTGTCTGTGAAACTGTACTGTAGCATGAAGTCACCAATTTCAGGAAGGTGTGAAAACTGAAAGAAGTAAAAACTGATGAGCCCAAGTCGTCTCCATGCTTAACATGTTGGACCCGACAAAGCCAATAGTTTGTCGAACCATACAACCAAACAAGTCAGAGGAAATCATGATCAAAATATACAGTGCTTTAGTCAGACCATACCTTGTGTACTGTGTCCAGTTTTGGTTACCGAGACATTCAAGCATTGAGGCAATGAAGAGTCACAGAACTGATCTCCAGCATGAGAGGTCTGAGTTATGAGGAAAAGCCGGAGAGACTTCGGCTTTGGAAAAAGGTGACTCGGGAGCGATCTTGCAGATCGCCTCTAAGGTAGTAAATGATCTGGAGTAGTAGAGGTGGAATCATTTAAGAACCAATTACATGCTGCAGTGGGAGGAAAAGTTATTTCTGGATGGATGAACTCAGATGGGGTTAAATGGCCTTCCGCATCCATAATTACCTTCCAATTGGAAAATCAGGGTAGCCAGGTTGGCTTACTCCTCTAGTCTGCTATCATCAAATTCCAAGTGGCAGAATGTGCCACTCCAGTGCTCCTGCCACAGCTGGGAATGTACATTAGTCATAACATCTTGGGCTGATACTGGCTAATGGTTCTTTTACAATAGAAAGAAAGAACTTGTATTTATATAGCCCCTTTTATGACCTCATGATGTACCAAAGCACTTTGCAGCCAATTAAGTACTTTTGAAGTGTAGTCACAGTTGTAATGATGGAAGAAACTCCCAAAGATTACTTCAGCAAAGTACCACATATATAATCACACACAGACTTTATATCCCAATCCTCTTCCCTAAAAGGTTGCAGGGCATGCAATGCTCAACCAGAAACAGTGATGGAAGCAGATATGATTATAACCTTTGGAATAGACTTTCATTTAATGTAGTGAAGGCAAAAATCTTCAAGGCTAATTGGATGTTGAGATACGAGGACTTTTTTTTTCCTCCTGGATGAATGACTTATGATGAGCTGAATGGCTTCCTCGTCTTTATTTTCTTCGATTCACAGATTGCAAGATAATGTTAAGGATGAGAAAATGCCATTCACTCCCATCAAAACTCACTTCTCAAAACTGCTTTGAGGCATCCTGTAATACTATAATGAGATTGCAGAGAGGTAATAATTATTTAAATAGAGGGTGCAACTCGATGAGAGCATTAGGATGTTGTGAATGACCGAAAAGGGAAATATCTGACACAAATGTTAATGTTTTAAATATTCCTGGGGAAGTAGAGTCTGAAACTACCATCAACACTGCGAAGTATGTGTTGGTAGGAGCCACATTTTCCAAAACGTACTGAGATTTTTATTTTGTTTTTGATAATTACTGAAAGATGGGTGCAATATTTACCATATTTGAAAAGAAAAGGAACGTCAATGGTTAATCCTCGTGCGAATGATATATTTCGTAATTAACTACATCTTTGCTTAAATCAGTGAAATGTAGTTGTGCCGATGCCTTGTTTCCTGGCTATAGATTAGTTTATAGAATGTATTTATTGGTTTGAGCCCTCGTCATCTCTGTTCTCTTCCTCCTTCTTGCCACTAAATGAATAATCAGGAACTCTTCTCCATTTTTGGCACTAGTTTTGAGAAGCTACATGCTTTAATTGTTAATGGAGGGAGGGTGATAAAATGTGGTTTTCACCTCGGACAGGATGGGTACCACACAGTCCTCCAACTGCTGTTTTTGTGTGACTGTAAATGAGTCAGTATGCGCAAAAGTAGATCTACTGGGCATGTTCCTTGAAGGCTGATGTCATTAGTAACAGATAAAGTATGGCTATATGATTCCGAACAACTAAAGCATGGGCTATTAAGTAGAAACTATGTTCTCAAAATGTATCATTGAGATATAGAGAGGAGGAGGAGGAGGATTGACTCATTATCGCTAGCCCCCATAGAAGTAGAGCGTTATGCTCCATTACACGGGTGGCGTCCCTGTAATGTAAGTATCTCATGTCGGTGACATTGGATGCTCTGAAACCCTCCTTTGGGAAGAAATTTCACTGGGTATAATATCAAAGTGTCACCAGTAATAATGAAGATAAATTGCTGCCACCAGCAGCTTTCATCTAACTTGCTATCCATGCTGCTACATTTCCTCCTATACCATATGCCTGATTTTTTTCTAATAAGCCCTCTGATCTTCAGAAAATTCATATACAATACATCTACTATATTTGCTTTATCTAAATATTTGGTCACTTTTTTAGTCAAACATGAAATGCTTTTATTAAATCCAGGCTGACTGCCCTTGATTATCTCTAAATGCTCACTAATTTGCTCTCCAGTTATAGATTTTTAAAAGTTTGCCCACAGTCTACATTAGACAAATTGGACTTTCGTTACTTAGATTAGTCTTCTCTCAATTTTTGAATAAAGTTGTTACATTGGTTACCTTCCGGTTCCTTAGGACAATTTACTTATCTGAGGATTGAAAAGTTAGTTGTCAGAGCCTCTGCCAACTCCTCTTTGACTTCTTTGAATAGTTACGGTGCATGCCATTGGGTCCAGTGACTCATCGACCTTCAGTTCTGTTAATGTTTTCCAGAATCAACTCCTTTTCTACAGTTATCGCTAAGATTGTTTCACATCCTTCATCATTATGCCTGCGTTCTCACTTCCACCATCAATTGTAAAAACTGATGCAAGATATTTATTTAAATCTCTACCATCATTTATCTTCCACAACTAAATGACTCCCTTAATACCTGACATCGCCAACTATTATTTTAGATTTTAAATGCTTATAAAAGTCCTTATTATGCCTTCTATATTATCTTCTATCTTTTATCATCTCTTTTAACCCATCTAATCTCTCTCTATTACCTCCCCACTACAGTTCTATATCTCACTTTATTGTCTTCAGTATTGTTATCCTCGGGTTAATCATATACCTCCCTCTTAAGTTCCAATTTAGTTTTAATCTCTCCCTTTATCCATGGAATTCTATCCATTGCTCTCCTTTTTCACCACCTGGGAGTATATCTATTTTGTACCCAGTCCATCTCATAATTGAAAATTTTCCACTGCTGATTCCTCATTCTGTTTGAAAATAAGAACATAAAAAATAAGAGCAGGAGTGGGCCATTTGGCCCCTCGAGCCTGCTCCGCCATTTAATGAGATCATGGCTGATCTGATCTTGGGCTCAGCTCCATTTCCTGGCCTGTTCCCCATAACCCATCACTCCCTTATTGTTCAAAAATCTGTCTATCTCCACCTTAAATGTATTTAATGACCCAGCCTCCACAGCTCTCTGGGGCCGAGAATTCCACAGATTTATGACCCTCTGAGGGAAGAAATTCCTCCTCGTCTCTGTTTTAAATGGGCGACCCCTTATTCTGAAACTATGCCCTCTAATTCTAGATTCCCCCATGAGAGGAAACATCCTCTCTGCATCTATATTGTTGAGCCCCCTCAGTATCTTATGTTTCAATAAGGTCACCTCTCATTCTTCTAAACTCCAATGAGTATCGGCCCAACCTGCTCAACCTTTCTTCATGTCAACTCCTTCATCTCCGGAATCAACCTCGTGAACCCTCTCTGAACTGCCTCCAATGCAAGTATATCTCTCCTTAAATAAGGAGACCAAAACTGTATGCAGTACTCCAGGTGTGGTCTCACCAATACCTTGTACAGTTGTAGCAGGACTTCCCTGCTTTTATACTCCAACCCCCTTGCAATAAAGGCCAACATTCCATTTGCCTTCCTGATTACTTGCTGTACCTGCATGCTAACTTTTTGTGTTTCATGCACAAGGACTCCCAGGTTCCTCTGTACTGCAGCATTTTGTAATCTCCATTTAAATAATAATTTGCTTTTTTATTTTTCCTACCAAAGTGGACAACCTCACACTTTCCCACATTATACGCCATCTGCCAAATGTTTGCCCACTCACTTAGCCTGTCTATTCCTTTGCAGATTCTTTATGTCCTCTTCACAGCTTGCTTTCACACCTATCTTTGTATCATCAGCAAATTTGGCTACATTACACTTGATCCCTTCATCCAAGTCATTAATATAGATTGTAAATAGTTGAGGCCCCAGCACTGATCCCTGTGGCACCCCACTAATTACGGTTTGCCAACTGGGAAATGACCCATTTATCCCGACTCTGCTTTCTGTTAGTTAGCCAATCCTCTATGCTAATATATTACCCCCAACCCCGTGAGCTCTTATATTATGCAGTAACCTTTTATGTGGCACCTTGTCGAATGCCTTCTGAAAATCCAAATACACCACATCCACTGGTTCCCCTTTATCCATCCTGCTCGTTACATCCTCAAAGAACTCCAGCAAATTTGTCAAACATGATTTCCCTTTCATAAAACCATGCTGACTCTGCTTGACTGTGTTATGATTTTCTAAATTTCCTGCTACTAATTCCTTAATAATGGACTCCAGCATTTTCCCAATGACAAATGTTCGTCTAACTGGTCTATAGTTTCCTGCTTTCTGTCTCCCTCCCTTCTTAAATAGGGGCATTACATTTGCGGTTTCCCAATCCGCTGGGACCTCTCCAGAATCCACGGAATTTTGGTAGATTGCAACCAATGCATCCACTATCTCTGCAGCCACTTCTTTTAAGACCCTAGGATACATGCCATCAGGTCCAGGGGACTTGTCCACCTTTAGTCCCATTATTTTACTGAGTACTTTTTCTTTAGTGATGGTGATTGTTTTAAGTTCCCCCCTCCCTATAGCCCCTTGATTATGTATTATTAGGATGGTTTTAGTGTCTTCTACCGTGAAGACTGATGCAAAATATTTGTTCAGAGTCCCTGCCATTTCCCTATTCTCCATTATTAATTCCCCAGTCTCATCCTCTAAGGGACCAACATTTACTTTAGCTACTCTCTTCCTTTTTATATACCTGTAGAAGCTCTTACTATCTCTTTTTTTATATTTCTTGCTAGTTTACTCTCATAATCCATTTTTTTAGTTGTCCTTTGCTGTTTCTTTAAAGTTTCCCAATCCTCTGGCCTCCCACAAATCTTGGTAACATTGTATGCCTTTGTTTTCAATTTGATACCATCCTTCCTTAGTTAGCCGTGGATGGTTCTCCCTTCTCTTAAAGTCTTTCCTTCTCACTGGAATATATTTTTGTTGAGAGTTATGAAATATCTCCTTAAATGTCTGCCATTGCTTAGCAACCGCCTTACCCTTTAATCTATTTTCCCAGTCCACTTTAGCCAACTCTGCCTTCATACCTTTGTAATTGCTTTTATTTAAGATCAGGACACTGGTTTGAGACCCAACTTTCTCACCCTCCAATTGAATTTGAAATTCAACCATGCTATAATAACTCTTTCCTAGAGGATCCTTTACTATGAGATCATTTATTAATCCTGTCTCATTACACAGTGCCAGATGTAAGATAGCCTGCTCCCTGGTTGGTTCCACAACGTATTGTTCTAGGAAACTATCCCAGATACACTCTATGAACTCTTCCTCGAGGCTACCTCGGCCAATTTGAATTGTCCAATCAATATGAAGATTGAAATCGCTCATGATTATTGCTGTACCTTTCTTACAAGCCTCCATTATTTCTTGATTTATACTCTGTCCAACAGTGTAGTTACTGTTAGGGGGCCTAGTTTGTTAACTTTTCTGCCAAGTTAATTTGGGCCAGATTCACTTACTCATTGAACTTTGTCTTTTTCCAATCTAGCACCCTTTGACTTCAGTTTTATTTTCTATTTTTTTACACTGTACCTTACTGTTGTGGTTTCTATTTCATAATTGTACTCATATTTTCACATCAGTTATTTGCCTGACTTCATTTAATTTCCTAATCAATATTTCTTTCCTTGTTGGACTAGAAACAAACTGATGTAGGAGGAAGTCTTGAATGTATTCTGTAGTTTGCCTTACCTTTTATTTTTATTACATGACCCTTATCCCAGTTTGTTGTGTAATTTGTAATGTTTTGACCTTAAGTGCTGAAAGGACGTAGTTTGGGGCTTAAACTTGGCTGGGTGTTTCAGGATCTAATAACCTCTTTTCAATACCAAAACACTCAGACTTACAGTCCATTCTTAGTCTTCTTGGAAAAAGTGCTGTTTTCATTGCTTCTGTATTTTTTTTAATCTGACTAGCCTTTGCTGTGTAAGAGTTACGCCATCTAAATAATTCTCAGCTAACATTTTTCTTAACTTTTTTCAAAAGGCATATATGTAAAAAAAAAATAACATTTCACTTGACCCTAATTGGCAAATGCTCTAGTGCCTGCCCTCCCTTCCAAGAGCCTCAGGCTCAATCTTATTATATTTTAATTATTCATTAAAGCTTTAGTCATTGGAATCCTAAAATGCAATGAAATTAATTGCATTAAAATATATCATTGTATCCCTTGTACATGACTTAATAGTGGAGAAAGTGACACATTGCTCTACCTCCCAAAACACATTTAATAAATACCTTTTTCAAGTGGAATGCAGCGCTAGAATTCTGTTCGATTTTCACTCTGTAAATACTCCTGCCAGTAGTTGTAGTTTTGAGTATTCTATCTTGGGTAACGAGAAGGTTCAGCAATGAAGTATACATAACACACATTGGCTTCTCACCATTACCAAGAAAATTATGTTTGTTTGGATTGCACACACATGCACATTTTAAGTTTGTGCATCTCTGATTTGAATTTAAAAAAACTGGGTTTCCTGTAAACTGAGGGGGAGAAAAAAATCAGTAAACAGCTATAGAGTTTTGCCTAGCCTATAATCTTATGTGAGCAGAAGTAATATTCTTGATAAACGTTGACCTACAAGTCTGGTTTTGAAATTTAAAAACTCACAAGGTGGTTTAATGCACAAGTTTTAAAAAATTAAAAAAAAAATTTAAAAAAATTGTGTAGCAATAGTTCCAGGATGGCTAAATTTACATGCACTATTAATGCAAATTCTGGCATGATGGGTGCCTAGTTGATCTCTTACAAATACTGTCAATTTCTGTATGTAATGCATCATGCACTCTCCTCGTTACGTTTTTTTAAATATAATGACTGATATCTGGCTTATGTTTTTGAATTACAGGAAACTTTGTGCTATCCGGCACCGATGGGACCGAGCTGTTGCCGTTCCCTCAAAACTGCTGGACACACCAGCGTTAATGTTGAAGCATACGGAGCTTTTCATCTCCGTATCTGACAACAAACACTGTTGCTTAGCAACAGCTTCTAAACAGTCGGCCCGTACCTTGGAAGCGTCTCTGTAGCTTAGCAACAGCTTCAGAGAGACTTTCCAGAGCCTGACTGTTGGGGGAAAAAAAAGGCCACGAGAAGAAAAAAAACCTAACAAAACGGCTCCTGATTTTTGCCGGTGGCTCGAGCTTGCCGGACACTTAGCCTCCGGATAACACAAATTTTCCTATATACACTTAAACCCCCAAATTCCTGAAGAGGCCCAGGGTGGTGGGGAGGTGAGAGGCAGATCTGGAGTGGAACAGAACTTTCGCCCAGCCATTGACCTCGTCTTTGATCCTGTTGGCGCATCTGCCTATTGATTTTATCTTGTGACCTATCCAACTTGGTAGGTTTCATCTAAACAAAAAGACTGCAAATGCACAAGAAATATAGACATGCAAATTATTTTTAGTTTCAATAAGGTACAGCATAATAATTGGATCTCTGGTGATAGTATGCACCAAAATTCTGCCAGTATAACTAACTTAGTTTTGTAAGTAAGAGCCCTGGACAGTTTCCATTCACCCACATTTCTGCACAGGTGCATCCAGATTGCCATGAATAAGCATAAAATCATTTAATTTTTAAGGCAACAAATGTGGTATTATAAATACTGGTAGCTTATCTTAGTTACATTGACTTGGTATGAAAACTGCCTTAAAGTGGTCTTGATAACAAACATGAGAATCTTGTAACAACCTTTGAGCCTTTTTTCAAGGGAAAAACTTCCAAAAATACCTGTGAGACATGATACTTAACTAGTAGGTGTGCATTTCCTGATCAAAGGTATGTAGAGTAGTGGTGAATAGAGACTGAATTTAGCTTAACATGAAATTATGTTGAACATAGAAAACCTGCAGTTGCCACAACAAATGTTGCTAGAGCTGTAAGGGTTATTATTTTGTTTCTCTTTACAGATGGGAAAATTCGTTTGGCTACATTGGAGATTGCCTGCCTCTTACTTAAACAACTTGTGCTATCAGGTGGCAACTGTATTATTAAAGATGTGCATCTTGCCTGTCATGAGGTAAAGCTTTTGGATTTTTAAAAATACTTGTCATGAAGTGTGTGAAAAAACAATTGTTACATTATCGATGAGTCTGGTATCTTTGTGCATAGTGGTTTAAAAAAAATTCACAAATGAAAGACATTGTAGAGAAAACTTGATTTGGAAGAAGTAGAGGGATTCAACTATTACAGAACTGATTGGCATCCATTAATAAATACAAATGCTGTCTTCCAATTAGGTGGTTATATGTGCTCAGCATGTTGAACATAACGTAACATTTTTAGCACTGATTAGTGTGTATGACATGGATCAGAATGTTCAGCTATTTCATGGCACTGTGCTATCCATCCCTTTACAGTTTTTTGTGAACAACGTTCCCTTTAAGCTGCGTGACGCAGCCGGTGAGTCGACTTTTTAATTAAAAAAAAAAAAAAAACCACGCAAGCGCGGAATTTTGAATGGGCCGCGCAGCCCGTTAAAGGGGCCGCGCTGGCCAAAAAAAATTACAGGGAACATTGCTTGTGAACCATTTATTTACAATGTTGAAGTGACAGTTTGGTTGAAGCAATTTCAACACCATCACCTCTGAGGTACAAATTTCTTAAAATTCAGATTCAAACTGCGTTTAAAAAAAGGTGACGTAGAAAACTGAAGGTCTTCTTTCAGAAGCTGCAACTATTCCTGTGGTTAGTCTTGTTGCTAGTGGTTTTTCTAATAGTGGTATTCTTACTGACAAACTGATCTTCATATGCTGGAGTACTGGTCGAATTGTCCCAATCAGCGAGTGTTTAAACAACAGGTGCCGCCCTTCCTCCCCTTCTGCCTTTATACTGTTAAGTTTGAAAATAATATTTCAGACCTGGGCAAGTCTTCTCTAAGACTATTCAGGTGTCATCCATATTAGTGGCTCATAATGTGAAAATTAGCCACCACAATACGCAGCAACATGGCTACAAGATGGCATTATTGACATCACTAGGACAAAGCCAGCATAATTAAAACAATGTAAACATTATGGCGTGTGTGCGTGCGTAGCTGTGAAGAAGATGCATCTAGACATCAACCAGTTCTCATGTATCCTGAAGAGGTCTAAATAATATGCAAGACAAGATGAGTGGTAGAAATGGGCACATATCCAGTGACCTGCTATTATCACGTACTCACAAATCTAAAAGCACTTTATTTTATTCCGTTTTAAACTATATAGCACATTGAAAATTTGGTGGAGAGTAGTAGTGGGGAAAATCCATCCGATCTGCTGTTTGTTTCAGAAGAGATAATCTCGATGTATATTGGAGCTTTGTTTTTTCTCCTCCTTCTTAAATAAAAACAAAGTGCCCTTCATGCCTTCTCAGTGTGGTCCTAAAGGATTGTGTGCATTTACCCTGACCAGGTACTGATATGAATCAACAATGGGGACAGATGCCACTTGTACCTATCAATCGATGCCTTTAAGATGACCTCTTCAGGCATGTATTATCATATTTGGCTGCACTCACCCCCATATCCCACTAGTTAGTCCATTGTTCAAGATAATGAGCAGAGTGTGTTGGATCCCTGGATGAGTCCATCAACTATGCAATATCAACTGTGAAAAGAAGTGCAACAGTACTTCCAGAAATGATAGAACAAACACTCCACTGGACAGGACTGGCAGCTCAATATTCCGGGGTATAGAACCTTCAGGCGAGACAGAGAGGGGTGTTGCAATATTAATCAAGGAGTCAATTACTGCTGTAAGGAGGGATGATATCTTCGCAGGTTCCTCTAATGAGGCCATATGGGTAGAACTTAAAAACAAAAAGGGGCAAGCACTTTGCTGGGAGTGTACTATAGGCCCCCAATAGTCAGGGGGAGATAAAGGAACAGATATGTTGGCAAATCTCAGAGAAGTGTAGAAATAATAGGGTAATAATAGTAGGGGATTTCAACTTCCCCAATATGAACTGGGATAGTCAGTGTGAAACGCTTAGAGGGTGCGGAGGACTTAAAGTGCATCCAGGAGAGCTTTTTGAGCCAGCATGTAGAAAGTCATACAAGAGAGGGGGCAGTACTGGACCTAATTCTAAGGAATGTAGCTGGGCAAGTGGCAGAAGTGTCAGTAGGAGAGCATTTTGGTGACTGTGACCATAATTTGGTGAGATTTAAGGTAGTCCTGGATAAAGCCAAAGATGGACCGGAAATAAAGGTTCTAAATTGGGGGAAGGCCGATTTTAATATGATCAGGCAGGATCTGGCCAAAGTGGATTGGGATCAGCTACTTGTAGGAAAATCCACATCAGAGCAGTGGGAGTCTTTCAGAAAGGAAATAGAGTATAACGCCAATATGTTCCCATAAAGGTCAAGGGTGGGACCAACAAGCCCAGGGAACCCTGGATGTCAAGGGTTATACAAGAATGGCTTAGGAAAAAAAGGGAGGCTTTTGGCAGATACAAAGGACTAAAAACAGTGGAAGCCCTAGAGGAGTATAGAAAGTGCAGGGGGGTACTTGAAAAAGAAATTAGGAGAGCGAAGAGGGGGCATGAAAAAACACTGGTGGGCAAAATAAAGGAAAATCCCAAGGTGTTTTATAAGTATATTAAGGGCTAGAGGATAACCAGGGAAAGAGTAGGGCCCATTAGGGACCAAAGTGGCAATCTGTGCGTAGAGCCGGAAGATGTAGGTGAGGTTTTAAATAAATATTTTGCATCTGTGTTCACTATGGAGAAGGACGATGTAAGCATAGAAATCAGGCAGGGGTATTGTGATATACCTGAACAAATTCGTATTGAGAGGGAAGAGATACTAGCGGTTTTAGCGGGCTTAAAAGTGGATAAATCCCCAGGCCCAGACGAGATGTATCCCAGGCTGCTATGTGAGGCAAGGGAGGAGATTGCAGGGGCTCTGACACAAATTTTCAGAACCTCTCTAGCCACAGGAGAGGTGGCTGAGGACTGGAGAACAGCTAACGTTGTACCATTATTCAAGAAGGGTAGTAGGGATAAACCAGGGAATTACAGGTCAGTGGTAGGGAAACAATTGGAAAAAATTCTGAGGGACAGAATTAGTCTCCACTTGGAGAGGCAAGGATTAATCAAGGATAGTCAGCATGGCTTTGTCAGGGGGAGATCATGTCTAACCAATTTGATAGAATTTTTCGAGGGGGTGACTAGGTGTGTGGCTGAGGATAGTGCAGTTGATGTAGTCTACATGGACTTCAGTAAGGCTTTTGACAAAGTCCCGCATGGGAGACTGGTCAAGAAGGTAAGAGCCCATGGGATCCAGGTCAATTTGGCACATTGGATCCAAAATTGGCTTAGTGGCAGGAGGCAGAGGGTGATGGGTCAAAGGTTGTTTTTGTGACTGGAAGCCTGTGTCCAGTGGTGTACCGCAGGGATTGGTGCTGGGTCCTTTGCTGTTTGTAGTGTACATTAATGATTTAGATATGAATGTAGGAGGTATGATCAGTAAGTTCGCAGATGACACGAAAATTGGTGGAGTGGTAAGTAGCGAGGAGGGAAGTCTCCGGCTACAGGACGATATAGATGGGTTGGTTAGATGGGCAGAACCGTGGCAAATGGAATTTAACCCTGAAAAGTGAGAGGCAATGCATTTTGGGAGGACTAACAAGGCAAGGGCATACACAATGAATGGTAGGACCCTAGGAAGGACAGAGGATCAGAGGGACCTTGGTGTGCATGTGCATAGATCCCTGAAGGCAGCAGGACAGGTAGATAAGGTGGTTAAAAAGGCATATGGGATACTTGCCTTCATTAGCCGAGGCATAGAATATAAGAGCAGGGAGGTTATGATGGAGATGTACAAAACGCTAGTTAGGCCACAGCTGGAATACTGTGTGCAGTTCTGGTCGCATTGTGATTGCATTGGAGAGGGTGCAGAGGAGATTCACCAGGATGTTACCTGGGCTGGAGCACTTCAGCTATGAAGAGAGACTGGACAGGCTGGGGTTGTTTTCCTTAGAGCAGAGAAGGCTGAGGAGGGATCTGATTGAGGTGTACAAAATTATGAGGGGCATAGATAGGGTAGATAGAAAGGAACTTTTCTCCTTAGTAGAGGGGTCAATAACCAGGGGGCATAGTTTCAAGGTAAGGGGCAGGAGGTTTAGAGGGGATTTGAGGAAAAACTTTTTCACCCTGCGGGTGGTTGGAATCTGGAACTCACTGCCTGAAAGGGTGGTAGAGGCAGGAACCCTCACGACATTCAAGAAGCATTTAGCTGAGCACTTGAAACGCCATAGCATACAAGGCTACAGACCAAGTGTTGTAAAATGGAATTAGAATAGACAGGGCTTGATGGCCGGCGCGGACACGATGGGCCGAAGGGCCTCTTTCTGTGCTATTTAAATCTCTGACTCCAATGCTCCCCTTATGATGCCATTACTGCATAAGACCGTGTACAGAATAGATGATAGTGGACAACCTTGTCTCACTCATCTTTAAAGAGGGATCATTCAGCAAGTCTCTCATCTACCCTTGCATGGATCTTGGAGCTGGAGTCCCTATCCTGAATATAATACTAGATTTGGCCACATTCTGTTGTAGCTTCTGGCTTCTTCATGAGAGCCAAAAGAGGCAATGGGTTGCTAACCTATCAATAATTGATGAAAGCAATGTAAGTGGGTATCCCTTGAGCCTTATGACCTTCTGCAGTATTGTATAAATCTACAACCTATCCTGCACATTTCTTGAACAAGATCCAGCCTGTTCTTTTCTGACATCACAAGACTCCCAGGCATCCAGTATCTGCCATGACCATCTGAAGGGCAAACTTAATAGCCACTGATTCAAGATTCCTCAGTAGTTTTCAGGTTTGCTAGGATTTTCCTTGTGGATAGAAATCACAGCTGTATTCTGGAACACTGAGGCTATGCTTGCTTCAAATAGAAACCTATTCATCATCTTAAGAAGAAATCCAAAACCACTTTGTAGGCTTTGGCACTGTTTTCCTGGACTTTGCCATTATCTCCCCTACTCCAGAGCAGGAATCAACTTCTGACATTTGGCATACTGGAAACACTTGTCAGTGTAAAATACTGTTAATTGGCACATATGATATTGTCTCCAATAAATTTTGTTTGACCTGCAAAAAGCTTCATAGACAGAGAGGAGACTGAAGCTGCCAGCCTTTGCTCAATGTTAACACTGTCACCTCTAAGTCAGTAGGCCGTGAGTTCAAGACCAATGTTTCCCCCCTAAGGTGCGCGGCGCATCAATCGGGAGATCCTGTGCAGTCCGCTCATAAGCTGTTGCTGCTGGAAGATACCCGCACATGCGCGGTCCCGCAACAAACTTAAAGGGACAGCGCACGAAAAAAAAATTAGAGGGAACATTGTTCAAGACCTTTCCAGAGATTTGATCACATAATTTAGGCTGACATTTCAGTGCAGTACTGAGGGCTGTCACAGGTCCCATCTTTCAAATGAAACATTAAACCGAGGCCCCATCTCCCTGTTCAGATGGATGTGAAAGATTCCACGGCACTATTCGAAGAAAAGTAGGGGAGTTCTCTTAGCATCCTGGCCAACATTCATCCTTCAACTGACGCCTAAAAGCAGATGATCTGGCCATTTAGCTCAGTGCTGTTTATGGGACTTTGTGTGAAAATTGACTGCTATTATTCCTGAAATTGCAGCAATGACAACACTTCAAAAGTACTTTCTCGGTTGTGAAATGCTTTGGGCCATTCTATGGTTGAAAAAGACCCTGAATAATATAATTGCAAGTTCTTTCTTTTACTACATAAAATTTCTTGCAAAACAGTTTGGAACTTATGAGGCGTATTGTCCTTATTTTGCAAAACTGAAGTGATTTATAACCACTACAAAGCTATAACTAGCCAGAATAAATAGTTATATCGAAACATTTTCTTTTATGATGCAATCTTGGGATATGTTAAAACAGTGACTTAATTCCTTTACTGTAAGTTTATGGGGGGGAAATACATGGTGAATCATTATTCTCACATCCATCTTTCTGGCAGAGAATCTCAAAAGAAATTAAATCTTGGCCATGTGTTTCAAGACATTTTTTAGTTTAAACATTAGTTCCATTTTTTCCTATCTAAAAGCTTAAAAAAAAACTTTATTAAAATATTGGAAGCAGTTGGACTATAGTGCCATTGTATTTCCATTTATTTGCATGGCACTGGCTGCCTAAACCTCACCGCCTCTACTTTTTTCCTCCTTTAAGACGCTCCTTA
Source organism: Somniosus microcephalus (assembly GCF_052327205.1). Taxonomy (NCBI): domain Eukaryota; kingdom Metazoa; phylum Chordata; class Chondrichthyes; order Squaliformes; family Somniosidae; genus Somniosus; species Somniosus microcephalus. Next base: position 52,225,183 of record NC_140997.1, read on the forward strand.
AAACCTACCTCTTTGACCAAGCTTTTGGTCACCTGCCTTAATATCTCCTTATGTGGCTCGATCTCAAATTTTGTTTGATAACGCTCCTGTGATGCACCTTGGGACGTTTTACTACATTAAAGGCACTATTTAATTGCAAGTTGTTGTCAATTGATGCACATGCGCACAAGCTCTCCATCGGAGAAGGTATTATGAACGCATTGTAGGGTGGCCTCAGGCGCATGGGAAGATTAAATCACATGCTGATTTCTGATAAAGCAGACATAAGTCTCTTTAAAAATGCTGATGGTTGGCATTCGTGATGCTGTAACTTTCAAAATAGAATCCTGTATACACGATCACAACTGTCATTCTTCTAACTTCTCTAAAAGCCTTTATCAGAGTTTTATTCGATAAACCAACTTCTGATTGCTGAGTTAAAGAAGATACCTTTTGAAAGAGGAAAACATAGAAGATAGGAGCAGGAGTAGGCCATTCGGCCCCTCGAGCCTGCTCCGCCATTCAATGAAATCATGGCTGATCATCCAAATTCAGTACCCTGTCCCTGCTTTCTCCCCATATCCCTTGATCCCTTTAGCCTTAAGAAATATATCTAACTCCTTCTTGAATATATTTATAGAAACATAGAAAATAGGAGAGGGGAAAACACTATGTATAAAAATATAGTAAATTGACTCAGGATTTTTGTGCTAGATATTCTCTGGATCAGCATCTCATGTCACTTGTATCTCGTGTAAACTCTACTGAAATATAGTCCTTGTATATTCTCCTCTCTTTTTGGATGGCAGACTAAAAAGGACTGTATGGTGCTAAGGAACAACTTCAAACCAACAAACTAGTTTATTTGACATAAAATACATGAGTAAACAAAGTGCAGTTTTTACAGCAAGAATAGTCAATTTCCTATGATCCTTGGTTTATGCAAAATAACCAAGGTGTAACATCTTTTTGTTCTCAGGATGAGTGCATCACAGGTGAGACCTGCATTTATTGCCCATCCTTAGTTGCCCTTGAGAAGGGCCGCCTTGAACCACTGGAGCTGGAGTCACACATAGGCCAGACCGGGTAAGAACGGCAGGTTTCCTTCCCCAAAGGATATTAGTGAACCCGTTGGGTTCTCGAAACAATCCAACAGCTTCGTGGTCACTTAGCAGATTTAAAAAAAAAAAAAACTGAATTCAAATTCTCAAATTGCCATGGTGAGATTTGAACTCGTGTTCTCTGGATTATTAGACCAGCAACATAATCACTATGCTACTGAATTCTCTTGCTGTCTCCGTCGACATAGGTCTACTTTCATGCTAAGCTGTTCGATCCCAGCTGGCCTAGGATTTCTCTTGCCTGCTGGGCATTCTTTCCGACTCTGTGAGAGAGACACCCACACCCACCACACACCCCTCCCTCTATGGGAATGAGTTCAGCTGCTGAGCTGTCTTTCACCAAAGGCTCCAGAGTGGACCTTGTCTTAGAACTGTGGGCAGGCAGCAGACTTCTCCCAGAATGGCTATCTATCACCATTGAATGAAAATAATCTTTATTGATAGCCTAAGATGACTGTCAGTGATTCACTTGTGGTTTTTCATTGTATTGAAGCCACAGAAGCCTCCATAAACAAGCAGCATTGGCCTCGGAGGGAGTGCAGCGTAAATTTACTAGAATGATATCTGAACTCCCAAGGGTTAAATTATGATGAGAGATTGCACAAGCGAAGATTGTATTCCATGGAATTTATAACCTTAAGGGGTGATTTGATCAAAATTTTCAAGATATTAAGTGGGATAGAGAGAAACTACTTCCGTTGGTTGGAGAATCTAGGACTAGGGGACATCGCCTAAAAATTAGAGCCAGACCTTTTCAGGAGTGAAGTTAGGAAACACTCCTACACAGAGTGGTAGAAGTTTGGAACTCTCTTCCGCAAACAGCAGTTGGATGCTGGGTCAGTTGTTAATTTTAAATTTGAGACTGATGGATTTCTATTAACCAAAGGTATTTAGGGATATGGGGCAAAGGTGGGTATATGGAGTTAAGCCACAGATCAGCCAGGATCTCTCTGAATGGCAGAACAGGCTCGAGGGGCTAACTGGCCTACTCCTGTTCCTATGTTCCTAGCATCGACGCCGGTATGTCGATGATGGACGAGCTGCAACTCCCTCTCTGGGTAGCTGAATAACACTTCTAATTGCTGTGGCAACCAGCCTGTTTTCAGCTCTTGCTTGCTTAATGTTGAGACAAAAGGATAAATTTAACATGACAGAAATATTGGCCCAGATTTCCCTGTGGACCTGCACCATTATACATCTACATGGTCAGGGCTCTTTAACGACGTGAAGAGGAAATTATGGAGTAAGTGACTTACGCCATGACTTGTGGCACTGCATATTTTTGTGGGACTTTTGCGATGATTCCCATTGCCCCTCGCTTGAAAACAGTTGGAAGGCAATTTTCATAGCTCCACCCCCCATTAAATACAATGGCAACCGAGATTTTGCCAGATTATCATGCTGCTGTCACTTATTTTAAAAATGGTGCTGGTGGCCTGGCAGCAGCATGATTTATTGCTAATAGTACTTCCAAAATTGCTTGCACAATTGCAGCAAACCATTGTATTAGCTTATACTGCGGCTTAAAAGCAGGCTCAGCAAACCTGTGAAATATCCGTATTCAAATTCGTATCACTAACAACATGTACTAAATGGCAGTAGCCTGACCGATTCCACTGAGAAGAGATCAGCCCGGTGGTGATTGCGCTTCGGATAAGTACCCTTCATTGGCTTTGCATAAAATCAAAATCTGGTTTTAAGTCATTACGTTGCCACCTTGTTTGATGTATTTGTTGAATCGCTGGTAAAATGGCTGTGCCGCTTCCTATTTGCCGCCATGCTTGCTGTGGCGTATTCTAATTAGAAATGCAGGAAAATATAGAAGAAGATATCAATGGCGAGATCAACGTGCTACATTGCTAAATTTACAATGTACGTTGCCGTTGCAGGAAAATCTGAGCCATTACAAATTAAAACAAGTCCAGTTCTGGCAATATCGGTGAAAACCAGATCATTATACAGTACTGACATATTTTAGACTATCACTGACTTTTTGTATTTGCATTTGTTTCTACAGGAACCTTTAACTAATCTTACCATGGAAGCTAACTTGTACTTCTTGTAAGACCTCGGTTTTTCAATGGTTTCACATTGGCTACCACAGCTTAGCAATTTGCATTTTGACCAGCTAAGTGAAGCCAGAATTCTCAAAATTCTTGAACCTTTTCTGGTATGAGAAACGCTATTACCACAATTTTCTTTGAACTCAAAGAATGAAGTGCTTGTGGGTCATGCCATTTTTTCTGCATTCAGATAGTGAGAAAATTCTTAGGAACTACTGATTTTTTTTCTATCCAGTGTACAAGAGTACACATTGTCTTATTGTGCTGGCTCTTAGGTTATTTTAAACTGATCGTGGTAGACTGCTGTGCATAGCTGGTAAGGCCTGTATCGAACTGCAGTCTGTGAATTGCATTCTCCCTGGCAAGAAAGAGCTTTGTACATTCATGCTTGCATGCATGCACAGAGCGCCGCTCCCCTCAGAGCTTTTAAAAAATATATATATATTAGGAGAGGATGATTGAAACTCCTTAGAACATTAAAAGGACTCGATACAAATTGGTAAATAGACCACCGGAGCACCTTTTCATATCTGCTTCACACCAGACTGAAGTTATATTTTGAACAATACCAAATCCTAAGTTGTGTGAAATATGTCTCTTGGCAGGAATGCCTCACCTTTGCTTTATGCTTTCCGTACTCGGGTTGGGGCTTCAGTCTGGAGTCACGCTGTCACTTTTGCACTGCTGTAAATTCTGAACCTCTGCATTACACAGAATGTTCAGCTCAGAAACCAGCCATTCGGCCCAACTGGTCCATGCCGGTGTTTATGCTCCACATGAGCCTCCTCCCACCTTACTTCATCTCACCCTATCAGCATATCCTTCGATTCCTTTCTCCTTCATGTACATATCTAGCTTCCCCTTAATAGCATCTATGCTCTTTGCCTCGACTACTCCTTGTGGTAGTGAGTTTCACATTCTAACCATTCTCTGGGTAAAGAGGTTTCTCCTGAGTTCTTTATTGGATTTATTAGTGACTATCATATTTATGACCCCTAGTTTTGGGCTCCCCACAAGTGGAAACGTCTTCTCTACGTCTACCCTATCAAACCCGTTCATAATTTTAAAGACTTCTATTATGCCACCCCTCGGCCTTCTCTTTTCTAGAGAAAAGAGCCCCAGCCTGGTCAGTCTTTCCTGATGGTTCTGGTATCATCCTTGTAAATCTTTTTTACACCTTCTCCAGTGCCTCTATCATTGTTGTAATATGGAGACTGGAACTGTATAGAATACTCTCAGGGCTAAAAATTGAGTAGCGCCCCGCTAACTTTGCCGGTGCGTTACTTTTAGCCCCCTAGAAAAATTAACGCCCCCCACGCTGGAACTTGAGTGGTTGTGCCCCAAGGGGGAAGCGCCCTGCATCCCTCTTGGGGTGCTGCGAGTCAATATTGCAGCATTATGTGCCGCAGCGCCACACGCTACGGCACGTCGCGCCGCGGTATTGCAGGCCTTCCTCCCCTTCTTAAAGGGGAGGGGCCTCGTGCAGCACGACCTGGGGCCCAACTGGGCCCCTGGGGATTGGGAGTGCAGGCAAAAGAGCCCGGCACTCGAGAGAAGTGCCGGGCTCTTGGAGCGCAGCCAGCACTCCGCGGGGGGGGGGGGGGGGGCGTTTCAGGAGGCCTGGGGCGGGAGCGCAAGCAGGTGCTGGCAGGCGGCCAGCAACAAAAATGGCCGCCCCGCACCTCCTTTAAATTGCGCCTCCCCGGCCCCCGTTGGACATCGCGTCCGGCGGTAAGTCAGGGGGCGCTCCTGAAGATCGTGGCCGGGGCGTGAGCGGGGTGCTGCGCACACCAATGACGCCAGCGCCGCAGGGCGCTACCGATTAGCGCCGCCACTAACCTCCCGCTGAATTTTGCGGGAGGCATGGGCAGTGCCGCGCCCGGGTGCTAGTTGGTTTGCGTCCCGTTAGCGCCCTCTTAAGGTGCTAACGGGAGGCGCAACCAACTGAATTTTTCCCCCAAAGTGTGATAAGTGCATTGATGCAAAAGTGCAATGTGATTGCTGCTTTATTTTGCAGTTTTATTTTCTGGTAATCCACTGCTGGAAAAAAATGTCCCCGTACTTTTGCCCCAGTCATTAATTCCAGATGCTTTTAGGTTCTACATCACATCATTTGTACTATAAATTTTCCTTTATTATCTGGAAAGATCCTAGCTCCTGGCGCCTAATGTTGCAGGTTAACCTACTGCCTCTACTGCTTTCAACAGGGCAATGGAGTAGTGCAGTTGGGAGGCCTGCCAGGTACAGAGTTTGGAGCCAGCACAGGCAATCTGGCATCCTCCAAGATAACTTGTAATTTTATACTTTCATCATGATGCAATTCCTTAACCAGTTTTAGTGCTTGCATTTGTAATGGTAAAAAACTAAAAGGACTGCTATGAAAAGGGGTTGACCACTGGTACTGTGGTGTTTTGTGGCATTTATCTGCAGAATTGTACAAACTAATCTTTAGAAATCCTGTATAGATGTTTTATTTTATGCATCAAAATGAGGAAAGTCTGCCTGCCTGGACAGCAAACTTGAGATGTTAAATTTTGTGTCTAGTATATTGTTTGCACACTTGTCACTTTTAAGCATTTGTGCTATAAATGCTTTTGAATTGTGACTGCAACACTCTCGGCATTTTGTCGTCTTTCAAGTTTTGTGATTTTTTTTGGGCGGGGGGTGGGGGAGGAGGGGTGGTTTAAGCAACCTTTTACAGATTCAAAACACTTCTCATTTTCATTTTCTTCTTCAAAGCCAAACTTCTCTCCATTCCACAACAGTTTTCATTTGCATTTTGGGAAGGCAGAGAAACAGTTGGAAGATCATTCTAATTACCACTGCCTGTGCTCCATTTCCTTTTCCCAGGCACTGTAGCTGAAATTAATGTTGTAGAGAATACAACTGTTGCATAACTTGCATGGGCAGCTGTGGTTTTTGCGTGGTACATATATATTCTTTACCTGGAATTAGTTTGCATATCTTCTAAGACACATTAAAGTTGGAACCATTGTGGACTGACTGAGATCTACAGCATTATGTAAAGGGGAAGGCAAACCTTGATTAAGTAGAGAAAAATAATGCACTCTGTTGTGTCTGTGTGTTGATCGAGACACTGAAGACAGGAGTTTGGTTCATAGGTGTTTACTGAACAAAGTCGGGAGGGGAACTAACGGATACAACACAATATACAGGCTTATATAGCCCGAGTGGCCATTACCGGCATTGCAGTACACATGGGGCTCTTAAAGGCACATGCACTACAATTTGCAACATTTTCCTTGTTTTAAAAAAAAAAGTCAATTTTCTCAGCTGCTGGAATAAGAACATAAGAAGTAGGAGCAGGAGTAGGCCATACGGCCCCTCGGGCCTGCTCCGCCATTCAATAGGATCATGGCTGATCCGAAACTAGACTCACGTCCACTTCCCTGACCTCTCCCCGTAACCCCTAATTCCTTATCTGCTAGGAAACTGTCTATCTCCATTTTAAATTTATTTAATGTTGCAGCTTCCGCAGCTCTCTGGGGTAGCAAATTCCATAGATTTACTACCCTCTGAGTGAAGAAGTTTCTCCTCATCTCAGTTTTGAAAGGGCAGCCCCTTATTCTTAGATTATGCCCCCTAGTTCTAGTCTCACCCATCAGTGGAAACATCCTCACCGCATCCACCCGATCAAGCCCCCTCACAATCTTATATGTTTCGATAAGATCGCCTCTCATTCTTCTGAACTCCAATGAGTAGAGTCCCAACCTACTCAACCTTTCCTCAAATGTCAACCCCCTCATCTCCGGAATCAACTGAGTGAACCTTCTCTGAACCGCCTCGAGAGCAAGTATATTTTTTCTTAAATATGGAAACCAAAACTGCATGCAGTATTCCAGGTGTGGCCTCACCAATACCCTGTATAACTGCAGCAAGACTTCCCTGTTTTTACACTCCATCCCCCTTGCAATAAAAGCCAAGATTCCATTGGCCTTCCTGATCACCTGCTGCACCTGCATACTAACTTTTTGTGTTTCATGCACCAGGACCCCCAGATCCCTTTTGTACTGTAGCACTTTGCAGTTTCTCTCCATTTAGATAATAACTTGCTCTTTGATTTTTTGTGCCAAAGTGCATAACCTCACACTTTCCAACGTTATATTGCATCTGCCAAATCTCTGCCCACTCACTTAGCCTGTCTATGTCCTTTTGTAGGTTTTTTATGTCATCCTCGCTCACTGCTTTCCCTCCCATCTTTGTATCGTCGGCAAACTTGGATATGTTGCACTCGGTCCCTTCCTCCAAATCGTTAATATAGATTGTAAAGAGTTGGGGTCCCAGCACTGACCCCTGCAGAACACCACTAGTTACTGATTGCCAGCCCGAGAATGAACCATTTATCCCAACTCTTTGTTTTCTGTTAGATAGCCAATCTTCCACCCATGCCAGTATATTACCCCCAATCCTGTGATTCCTTATCTTGATCAGTAATCTTTTGTGTGGAACCTTGTCAAATGCCTTTTGGAAGTCCAAATACACTACATCCACTGGTTCCCCTTTATCCACACTGTATGTTACATCCTCAAAGAATTCGAGCAAATTTGTCAAACATGACTTCCCCTTCATAAAACCATGCTGACTCTGTCCTATTAAATTTTGTTTATCCAAATGCTCGGTTACTGTTTCCTTAATAATGGACTCCAACATTTTGCCAACCACAGATGTTAGGCTAACTGGTCTATAGTTTCCAGCTTTTTGTCTACTTCCCTTCTTAAATAAGTGTGTTACATTAGCAGTTTTCCAATCTGCCGGGACCTTTCCTGAGTACAGGGAGTTCTGGAAAATAATCACCAATGCATCCACAATCCCTACCGCCACTTCTCTCAAGACCCTAGGATGTTGGCCATCAGGTCCGGGGGATTTATCCGCCTTAAGTCCCATTATTTTACTGAGTACCATCTCCTTAGTGATTTTAATCATGTTTAGCTCCTCCCCCCCCCCCCCCCCCCCGTTGCCCCCTGTTTGTCCAGTGTTGGGATATTTTTAGTGTCCTCTACTGTAAAGACTGATACAAAATATTTGTTCAGCGTCTTTGCCATCTCCATGTTCCCCACCACTAGTTTCCCGGTCCCATCCTCTAAGGGACCAACGTTCACTTTAGCCACCCTTTTTCTTTTTATATAGCTGTAGAAACTCTTGCTATCTGTTTTTATATTTTTTGCTAGTTTACTTTCATAATCTATCTTCCCTTTCTTAATTAATCTTTTAGTTATTGTTTGCTGGCTTTTAAATGCTTCCCAATCTTCTATCCTTCCACTAGATTTGGCTACTTTATATGCCCTTGTTTTCAGTCGGATACTATCCTTTATTACTTTACTAAGCCATGGATGGCTGTCTTCTTTTACTCCCCTTTTTCCTCAGTGGAATATATTTATCTTGAAAGATGTGAAATATCTCCTTGAATGTAGACCACTGCTCTTGTACCGTCTTACACTTTAATCTGTTTTCCCAGTCCACTTTAGTCAATTCTACTCTCATACCTTCATAGTCTCCTTTATTTAAGCTCAGTACGCTGGTTTGAGATCCAACTCTCTCATCCTCAAACTGAATTTGGAATTCAACCATATTATGGTCACTCATTCCAAGGGGATCCTTTACTAGGACATTTTTTATTAATCCTGTCTCATTACACAGGACCAGATCTAAGATTGCCTGCCCCCTGGTTGGTTCAGTTACATACTGCTCAAGGAACCTGTCCCTAATACACTCTATGAACTCTTCCTCAAAGCTGCCATGCCCAATTTGATTCGTCCAGTCAATATGAAAGTTAAAATCCCCCATGATTATAGTTGTTCCCTTATTACAAGCCCCAACTATTTCCTGATTTATACTCCGACCAACAGAGTTGCAACTGTTAGGAGGCCTATAGACTACGCCCACTAGTGACTTTTTCCCCTTATTATTCCTTATCTCCACCCAAACTATTTCACTATCCTGATCCTTTGACCCAATATCATTTCTCACTATTGCAGTGATTCCATCCTTGATTAACATAGCAACCCCACCTCCCATTCCTTCCTGTCGTCCTTCCTAATTGTCAAATACCCTTGTATGTTTAGTTCCCAGTAATGATTATCTTGCAGCCATGTTTCCGTAATGGCCACCAGATCATACCCATGTGTAGTTATTTGTACCGTCAACTCGTCAATTTTGTTACGAATGCTGCGTGCATTCAGATAAAGAACTTTCAAATATGTTTTCTGACAATTTATTCCTGCTTTTACTACTTTACCTTTATCATTATACATTCTGTCCCTTCCTGACACGCTCTGGTTTTTAATTCCCCCACTGCTACCTTGCTCTATTGCCTTCTCCGCTATCATTTTTATTTTTCGCTCTCTTAAAACCTCCCCCCCACTAATTAGTTTAAAGCCCCCTCTACAGCCCTAATTATTCGATTCGCCAGGACTCTAGTCCCAGTACTGGCCAAGTGACGTCCGTCCCAACGGAACAGCTCTCTCCTGTCCCAGTACTGATGCCAGTGTCCCAGGAATGCACTAGGTGGGTCAGACCTTGCTCCTTGCTAAATTACTCTGTGATGTCATGGATGCATAGCATCTCGCAGCAGCTTTATTGCAAACTTTGGACTGGCCTAACAGCTGTTGTGGAGTCATTGGACTGGAGAAACTACGCAGCTAGTTGGATAAGCTGCATTGTAAGCTATTAGCATAGTTTCCCAGGGGCTGAGATTTTGGAGCAGTTCTAACTCCAGTCCAAAGTTGTAACCCACCACCACCACCTCGAGGGCAAGTTAGGCATGGGCAATAAAGGTTGGCCTTGTCCGCGACGCCGCATCCTGAGAATTTTTTTATTTTTTATTAAAAGTACCGATTGCAATGGAGCCATTCCATAATGCTGTTCGTGACATCTCAAAGGGCCTCGGAGGGAGGATGGCCTGCGTTCATGTGCCTCCCTGTAACTGACAAAATCATTTTTTTAAATATAAAAAAAAAAGTGGAATGAAACTTTAGTGAGTACATTATTTTTCTCCATACAAAATGAAGGAGTACTGTGAATAAAAATGACTCCCCTTAGACTTCATTTGAGGGCTTGGAGAATGGTGCATATTTGTAAGAATTTTGTGAACTACTCTATTTTAGTTTTATTCTTTATTGTTTTGCTTAAATGATGCTCTAGTTCCTATGTTGAATATTAAAGGCCGATTCGTTTCTCTTTATATTTATACTGTGAAGAAAATGGAAACTTTAATTTTATGGGTGTTTTTTTCACTGAAATTCTACACAATCCTTGAATGGTTAATCAGGATACTTGAATTAAAGCCACAGTGCCATAAGATTCTCGAGAAGTGGGCGTCACTGGCAAGGCCGTCATTTATTGCCCATCCCTATGTGCCTTGGGAAGGTTGCGGTGGCCCTTCTTGAAACCGCGGGTAGCGATTTGATACAGCCGAGTGGCTTGCTAGTCCACTACAGAGGCAGTTGGTGTCAACAACATTGGTGTGGGACTGGAGTCGAATATAGGCCAGACTGGGTAAGGACAGCCGGTTTCCTTCCCTGAATGAACCAGTTGGATTTTTACAACAGCGTTACAAACCTTCAATGAAATGGACCCCTGAAAAAGAAGGGAAATTTTAAAATCTGTAATTTTACTCGTACCAATTTTTTATTTCCAGATTTAAAAACAAAAAACAAATCCAAATGATCAAACTGCCACAGTGGGATTTGAGTTCGTGTTGTCTGGATTATTAGTCCAGATGTCTGGATTATTAGTCTACACTATACTATCGTGCCATTGGTGTCCCAGAAAAGCCTATATGGAATTGATTAACTGTTGGGAATGGTAACAGTTGCTTAGTGTCGGTGAAAACAACATTTTTTGTAGACATTTGCTCAAATGAAAGGTTAATTGCTAAGCATTAGTAAGGGGTTTGCAAAATCATAATGAACTAAATTATTGTAGATTTTATTGAAGTTTTAACAAGTATCCATTCATGCTGGTCTTGCACCAAACATTACAAAAATTGTCTTTCTGCTAGTTATTTGAAAGCTCCATTTGACTATGGAATTAGTTAACAATCCACTTACCAGCCTGCATGCTACAGGTTTAACCTAAAAGAGGAAGAAAATACATTTTGAAAAATCTCTGTAATTTACTAACTTTTTTTTTGCTTTTGGATAAAATGAACCCCTGCAAAAGAAGAGAAATTGCAAGAAAAAGGAAATCTGAAAATCTACAATTTTGTTTCTCTCTCTCTCGCTCATGCTCACCCTCTCACTCTCTCTTTGAAGGCTGTCACTCCTGCTGGGGTATTGTTCCATGGGCACATTCACCATCTGGTAGCTTGCCCAACTGGCCATTTTCTCAAATGTGAGAGGCTAACTGGTGAGCATTGGCATTCATATTCGATTGTGTGGAGCATTATAGTCGCATAGTGCACTTCCCAGCAGGTGTCACTGTATAATGATCAAACATTTGAACCTGATCATTGTCTTCTACCTATACTAAGGGCACAAGACTCTGTTAGCCCTCGTCCTGGGAGTTTTCTACTTCCATCCCAACTGAGATCAGTGAATAGGAAAAATCCAAAACCCAGTCGGGCAGCATTTTAGAATGATTTTTTTTTTCCTTGCATTAAAAAATATTCCTTGACATGCAGTGAAACCTGTAAATCACAGACACCTTAGAGACTGACATCAGCTGTCCTTTATTTGCAGGTGGCCTTATTTTCAAAATGGTCATTGTATGTACTGTAAATATTTTCAGTAGAATGGGGAGTTCTTTACTCCACATCCATAGCGGCAGAGATCCCGCTCTTTCCCTGGGATGGAGCCGTGCAAGCATTCAGTCCCAGAGATAGAACACTTTCTCTGCTGCAATGGATATGAGGTCAAAAGCTCTCCCGTTCCACCAAAGCTGCTGCTTTCACAAAATCCGCTGCCGCCTCGCGCTGACCCATCCGTTCTGTGTTTTATGTTGGAAAATGGCTTGGTGCATTGAAGACTGTTCGTAGTTCGGAATTTGCGAGTGTCCGTGGTTTCATAGTGCCTCTTGTATATTTTACCATGTAAGTTATTTGGGTCTCTCTCAATAAGTGTCTGCTTTTTGCAGGCATCTGTGTTTTGGGAGTGTCCATTTATACAGGTTTCACTGTATTTAAGAGTGGTAACCTGGTGCAGTTTCATTAATACAGCTGAAAATGGGTTTATCACAAAAAATAAGAATTTTAAATCCGTGTCTAGTCTGCCACCTGTGAGCAACCCGATTTTAAATAACTGAAAATGACCTTAAAAAAAACTGCAGAACCATTTACTAGTTTCATTAATGTATAATATGAATATACTTGGGATTTTTTGTAGCTGTTTGATGACTCAACACAATGGGCTGAACCTTGCTGGAAAAATAACGGCGTGTTAACTACACGCACCGTTATTAATGTGCAAATGGGCCAGCAAATTCAGGGGATTAAGAGATACGCCCGAGTTGCGAATCTCCAGAACTTGCTGGTCAAATTACGCTGCTCCACTGTTTGCTTTGCATAAATGGCATCTTTCCTTTAGACTCCGTTATTTTTATGAACTTGCTGGGTTTGCACATACATTACCCATTAAACTCGCCGCAGAAAGTTAGGGCTGGACCTTAACGATGTAAATACCTTTTCAATGGCGTAATAATTGTTAATGCAATGCCAATCAACCTCTGGCCCAGAAAGGGAACAATTTAAACTATTCAATCTCATTCCTGCATGCAGTAAATTGTTGTAAAGGAGATTTTAAAAATGTCAATTTGTCTCTGTTAACTCTTAATCCAATCTTTCTTTCCCTTTCTTTATTTCTCTGTACCTGATTTGACTCAAATTCACCCTCCTCCTCCGTCATTCCTCTTTTTCATTCTCAATCCTTAAATCCCATTGGTTAAGAAGATACACTGATGGTCCCGCCATTCACTGAGGTCCCAGATGCCCTGTTGTTATGATCTCGTACTTCCAGCAAGTTACAGCGCCAAACATTTTCAAGCTGAAGGGTGCAGGAAAATGCTTCTAGCCCTTAGCCAATATTGCTAAGCAAAGCAACAAAGAAACTTGTTTTGATTAAAAAACCCAGCAAAAGGACTGCTAGTAATGGTTTGTTGCAATGATTCTATTAAAAACAGAGTTTATAAACCATTAAAGATAGCTCAGCCGAATGATGCTGTTTCAACAATGGCCTTTTATTAAAAAATTTGTAGGGCCGCAGCAGTCGTTGCTCTTTTCATCTGTATATCTAATCAAATCTCAGACAAAAACAGAAAATGTTGGAAATACTCAGCAGGTCAGGCAGCATCTGTAGAGAGAGAAACAGAACTCTGTTTCTCTTTCTACAGATGCTGCCTGACCACCTGAGTATTTCCAGCATTTTCTGTTTTTGTTTCGGATTTCCAGTATCCGCAGTATTTTCCTTTTGTAATCAAATCTCAGAACAGCTGTTCCATCACGAAGGCATTGATGACATTCTATAAATGAATAGGTTCATCTGAATGTATTTGTTCCAAATTCTGAGAATTCTGATTTCATGAGTTTTAAAAGAAAAACTTTAAACACTCCTCACTTATACCAGTCAATTCCATGGAACAGCTGATGATGATGGATGTTGCAATAGGTTGGAGAGAGAGAGAGAGAGAGAGGAAAAACATTTATAACCAGAAAGTCCCCCCACCAGAACTGGATATGGAAGGAGCAAAACTGCAGTTAGTGAAGATTTTGCTGTTCAGATTTGTATAAATGTGGATTTATTATATTTAGGTGACATCACTTAATGTTTTTTTGTTGTTGCATTGATTGAACAACACATCCTGGATCTAAATGCGTTATCTTCAGTATGTTACCTTGGAGATTCAACACTTATTTCCAACATTGTTCAGTAAAATTGATTGAATGATCATAAGATAAATACAGTTGGAAAAAGGCCATTTAACTCTTGGTTCATCCATTCAGAAAAAAATTCTTCAACAATAATAACTTGTATTTATATTGCACGTTTAGCATAGAAACTGTCCCATGGAACTTTACAATGTGGAGGAACAGAGACTTAACCATGGAGGGTGTTAGATCCGTGGTTCAGTGGATAAATAATTACACGGATGCTGTACATAAACAAATAACAGGTCTTTACTGGAGGAGGGTGATCTCTAGACTGGGGTACAGAGGCATGCGCACAGCTTGTATACCGGTGTGGTCACTGCCGGTACTACAGTATACAGGAGCTGTAAAAAGTAGTTCTGACTTAAAGCACATACACTACAGAGGGAGAATTGAGAGGTGATCAAAAACATGGTTGAAAATATGGGTTTTGAGAAGGTTGCTAAAGGTTGATAGGAAAGGGAAGAAGGGAAGGGGTTTAAAGAAGGAATTCCAGGGAGTAGGGCTGAGGCAGCTGGAGGCTCTGCACCTCTGGGAGGATGGAATGGACAGAAAGCCAGAGTCACAGGACCATAGGTTGCAAGAGGGGATAGAAAACTAGAGTACGGTACAGAGATAAGGTGGGCTGAGGCTATGGTGGGATTTGAAGGCAAGGATTTAAAATTCAGTGCGTTCGGGGGGGACAGGAAGCCAATGTAGGTCAATGAAGATAGGAGTGATGGGTGAGGACTTAATGCGGGAGAGGACATGGGAGACTGAGTTTTGGACAAATTGGAGTTTATGGAGGGTGAAGGAGGGAACGACAGCAAGGAGATCGTTGGAGAAATAGAGCCTCGAGGTGACAAAGCGATTAATAAGTGTGGGTAAGGAGTTCAGTGGAGGTTGGCAATATTGTGTAAGTAAGTGGTGTTGGTAATGAATTTGAAGATTGAATCTGGGTTGAGCAGGGGAATAGGCCCAGATAGAGCTTCATGAAGAACTATGTTACTGCTGCAACAATTCAGCATGGCAGGTGATGAAATTAAGTGCAGGTGGCGTGGTTTCAGTGAGGGGAAGGGAGTTGCTGCCCATAAGCCAGGTTTGGTAAATTCATCTATGTTGAAGTCATGGATAGCGAGGACCTTGTTCATGAGGGATCAAATGTTCTAGAGGATGAAATAGAGCAGTGTGGTAATTGCTGTTCCACTGGTGAGGTTGGGGACACAGTGGAAGAGGGAAGCAGGATTGGGGCAAGTTTAGAGAAGTTAACCACTGAGGAATGGGCTGGGTGGTGTTAGAGGGGACTCCAATTTCCTCCCCCTCAGTCTAGACAGATGATGGCTCGGACCTCACCGTCCTTGGCCTCTTGTATTGTTCCACAGAAGCTCAACGTAGACTCGAGGAACAGCACCTCATCTTCCGATTAGACACTCTGCAGCCTTCCGGACTCAATATCGAGTTCATCAATTTCAGATCATAGCCTCGGCCCCTATCACATTTTTACTTGTAATTTTTCTACTGTTTTCCCCCCCCCCCCCCCTTTTTGTTTCTCTCTCACACCTGGCAGCTATCTCTTGCCCTGCCAGTACACTTCACACCTAATCTCAGCCTATTACTGTCTCGTCTAGCTTCAAATACCTTTTATTGTCTCTTTTACTACTTTTGTTTCTTTTACTACTTTTGTCCGATCGCAGCCCTGCCTTCGATCTATTTTTTTTTCTTTCCAGTTTTGAAGAAGGGTTCAACCCGAAACGTCAACTCAAATTTCTCTCCACGGATGTTGCCTGACCTGCTGAGTTTTTCCAGCATTTTCTGTTGTTATTTCAGATTTCCAACATCTGCAGTATTTTGCTATCGATCTTTATTCAAGCATATATGCAGGGGGAGACTCTCACTTGACCGCTCCAATTGGGACTTCGACGATCTCTCACATTTCATTTACTTCTATACATTTGTTATTGCTTATGCAAGCTATTACAAAATATCATGTGCTAGTCACACTATTTGTTAATGCTATCACATTGCCCATGTTAGGAGTCTCTATCCATGAGTTGCACTCCTTAGTTCCCTTGTGAAACTTCCATTTAATCATTTGCTTGGTGAGTATTCTTTTGCACGTATATAATTGGGTTTTGACTTGGTTTTTCACATTTTATCACCTCACCATTGTTAACCTCTAAAGTTCTTTATTGTTTGGTCAATCAGTAGTGTTTACTTGTTAATTATCCTTACAATTCCCCCCTTTTGGCCCTTGGCTAAGCCCATAGAGGCCAACATAAGTATATTTGTTAGTACCTGTAGTTGAGATGTTAGCACCTGATTTCCCTTTCCCGTCGGTGGCCGGCCTTCGGTCGTTGGGTCCTCCAGTCACTGGCATCTCATACCAATTTTCCTCCAGATTCTTTTTCCCTTTATCATTTACCAGTGGTGTGATTTCTTCAACTATACCACTAATTAGTCTTTGTCTTTTGCGACGTTTATACTTTAAACAACAATCCAGTAACAAATAACATATCATACACATTTGGAATGCTACTAATACATGAGATATTATTCTGATCCATGGATGGACCTGTACATTCATACCCCAGTTCCATAATTTTTGTATACCATGGAGTTGCTTTCCAGATTTCAGCGACATCTTCCTTAAGATCATTAATCTTCTTGCTCAACGTTATGTATGCCTCACGTTTTTTCTCAAGTGCCCGTTGCAGCTCCTTATCATCTTCTTCTACGTATGGGATGGTTGGTCCTTCTTTAGGTAGAAATTGTTCCAAATTCTCCGACCATTTCGTATCATTGATCTCAATGTCCTTCAACCTCATTGAGATAATCTGATCTCCGATCTGCGTTTTTTTTCTTTTGGGTCAAAACAAAAGTCTGTCACTGTAATATTACAGGTGGTTGTCCCATATGTGTAACTTTTTTTTTAGTGCTCACACACCATGTCCGTTTACCAGGTCCCAACGGGGCCATCCTGGTTATTTCTCCGGATTCCAGTGATATGACCTTTAGTATGCATCCCTCCATCCGGCTTATTCCGCAATAGCCTCTCCGTGACATTGTCCATTCTTGTGGGCACAAGAGATGTGTGTTCTTCCAGGCACACTGTTCGGTTCTCACTCCTTGTTTGGTAAAGTTTTGGTCGACCTGTGGTTGAGGTAAGGGTTTGTTATCTCTCCCTACGTTTACTGCATAATCTGGTACTTCATGGTATTTTATCCTTGTTTTATTTTTAATTTCTCCTATATTGTGGACTCTCAGTTTACTAGCCTTATCTATATCTACTTGTATTGCTAGTACAACTCCAATAATAGCCTCATGTCCTGTGAGACATTGTATCTTAGGTACCCATGCCATACAGAGGGTTCTAATTTTAAATGTTTTTGACATTTTTATGAGTCCATTGTGTCAGTACATTACTACTCACCCAGTCAGGCACTTGGTGAATCTGCATCTGTTCTAAATTCTTAGCTACTTCTGTTAATATCCAGTCCCCGTAGGCTGCACATATATTAGCTTTGTTTTGCTCTTTAGTCTCATTACGTTCTGCACCTATTAATTTGTTAATTGTTCTGGCATGTGTCTTTAAAATGTCATTTATTGTAAACAGTTCCTCATTAGTTCCACTTCCTAGTTCGCTCACTTGGCTGGTAACATTGGTTTCTTTACTCATGATTTCTTTAATGCTTTTTTCCATTTGTTGTACAGAATCATATATATTTCTTCGATCTATGGTTACAGTGGCTACTCCTGCTGCATACCCTGCTCCTGCCATTTCTATTATCCCTCGTTTGCTCCGCTTAGAGGGTTTTTGTTCTATCTTTAACATATCATGATTCGGGCCTGCTATCATGCACTTTGTCAGGTTTTTGTATACATTTCTGATATTTTCTTGACACATTTCTGGTAGTTGTAATTCAGTTAGGTTGATACACATTTTCACCAATTGGGTTAATACTCCAAAGTTGACGAGTAGCTCGTCATCTTCATAGACCAAACCTCCCTTTACTCCAGGCAACTCACTAGGGCACACTGGGTCAGGGATTTCTGTGGTGGTTGGCATCTCTGTAGTGGTGTCAGGAGGTGTTGGGAGTGGAGTTGTGGTAAATGCACCTATTGGTATGATTTCTGTTTGGTAATCTGATGTGTTGGTGCATTTTGTTGTATTACTACCAAACGTCATACTTTCCCATTTTTTTCCTAGGCATCGTATGCATGGATTGTCACTGTTATCAGTTTGGTAGCATTGCACTACCGTTATGTTGCTATTCTTTATTGTCCATTCCCGTTGGATATTGCTACACTGTGTTTTTCATTGTCTTGGGGTTTTTACTAATTCCCCGGTGGCTCTATTCTCCGTGCTATTAGTCTTGCTGCATTTTACCTCTATATCCACACTGTGGTTGTAGCTACAGTTTCCCACGTTAACATGAGTTTTATTCCATGCTAACTCGTGTTCCCTTTGACCCTCCCTTACAACTCTCCCAGCTACCTTTCTCTCCCTTGAATTGGATGTTAGCACTTATTACCACATTTTATCTGATTGGGTTTAATCAGATATTTACTTAAACATTCACCATCATGATGGATGGGTTGTTTTCTACTTGGTGTTGTCTGACTTGTTCCATCCGAAGTGGTCTGTGTTGGTGTCAGGATCGTTCCGACCACCATACATATTAGGCTCAGGAGTAATCTGTAACACAAAATGTCCAGTCATCACCGGACGTATTAGTGATTTTTATACTCTTTTAACTGAGACCAGTGTTTCCACCGTCGTCGTCCTCTTTTTCATATCCACACATGCACAGGTGTCACTTGACATAATGACATGATATGGTCCATCCCACCTAGGGGCGAGACCTGGTTTTTCTGGGATTATTTTTACCATTCCCTGAGTACCTACCTGTGGTACTCCGGATTTTTGCACTTTATTATCATTTTCCATGTCCCTAATTAGTTGCTGATCTCGCACTTCCTGTTTCAGTTCGTGCAATCCCACACAATTGTCTGACAAATTCCCTTACTTTATCTTTTACCGGTCCTATATGATCCGTGCCTCCTGTGATGACTCCTTCAGGGAGTCTCATGGCCCTTCCTGTCATTAACTCAAATGGTGTTAGACATGTTGTGCAGTTCAGCATTGCGTGTAATCGCATCACGATACCAGGTAATACATCAGTCCATCCTTTTCCTGACTCATGTATGCTTTTGTCCAATGCTAACTTTAGGGTTCGGTTCATTCTTTCTACCATCCCTGAGCTCTGCGGGTGGTATGGTATGTGATACTTCTGTTTGATACCCAGTAATTTACAAGTTTCCTTTAATCACCTTTCCTGTGAAGTGCGTGCCTTGGTCGGAGTCAATTTGTAGGGGTACACCCCATCTTGGCACGATTTCCTCTGCCATAATTTTGGCTACTGTAGTGGCTGAGCAATCTCGTGTTGCAAATGCCTCTACCAAACGAGTAAATTGATCAATTACTATTAGGCAATAGGTTTTCCCTCTACTGTTTGGTAGTGGGCCAGAAAAATCAATCTGTAAATTCTCCCATGGTCCTTTTGGGCCTGGGTTGATGACTGATTCTGATTTTTATAGGTCTTCCTGGGTCGTGTTGTGCGCAAATAACACATCTATGGCAATATTTTGCCACATCCTTTCCCATACCTGACCACCACCAACATCTCCTCATGTTGTATAACATGTTGTCTCTCCCTTGGTGTTGGTGGCCGTGGTATAGTTCTAACAGCTGCTGTTGTATGCATTCGGGAGCAGGTACCCTACCTTCCGGATTTCTCCAGATTCTGTCATCTCCCTCTTTTGCCTTTGATTTATACCACAAGGCCTTTTCTTCCTTTGTGGCTTCTTGATGTAATTTATGCACATTCACTTCCTCAGGTCCTCTGGCACATAGCTACATCTACTTGTTTTACCTCTTCTGGCTTTAAGTCTTGCTCCACTACCTGGTTTGCTGCTTCATCTGCCCACTGGTTCCCTAGCAGTTCTGGGTTGTCTGCTTTATGGTGAGCTTTTATTTTGATTACTGCAGCTTGGCTTGGTTTCTTGGCTGCTTCTACCAAGTCCCTAATCCTATTTTCATGCTGTATGGGTGTTCCCCCTGAAGTTACATATCCTCTTCTACTCCACGCCGTCATATAGTCATGCACCACACCAAAGGCATAACGACTGTCTGTACATATATTTACCCTCTGGTTAGCTGCCATTTCTAAAGCTCTAGTTAATGCTACTAATTCTGCTACTTGAGCTGAGTGTCCTCCATCTAATCTTCCATGGTCTCTTATTTGTCCTATTTCATCTACTACTGCCCGTCCAGTTCTTGGTGTCCCATCAATATATTTACAGGGTCCATCCACATAAAGAGTCATATCTACTTCTGGTATAGGTTGTTCTTTAATCAAACTACTTGCTTCTTCCTCTTCTGTTGCACAGATATGTTCCGCCCCTTCATGCATCATCAGTGCTGCAGGGTTCCTTCCTATGTCTCGTATGATTTTACTGACTTATCTTTTGAAATTAAAATTGCTTCCCATGTTGCCCTTCGGCTATCTGATACGGCTTTCAGCTTTCCTGTATTTAGTAGCTCTACTAAAGTATGGGGGAGCGGGGTGTAAAATTATCACACCCATCAGTGTCAGTGGTTCACAAACCCTGACTGCCCATGTTGCACAATCTATTGCAGCTACACAGTTTGCCATTCCTGCTGCTACAGGATCCCTCTTGGTTGAATAATAGGCTATCGGTCTCATGCGGTCACCGTGTTCTTGGGTCACTACAGCTGTATAATGTCCCCCTTCATTATGACTGTGGAGGTGAAATGGTTGACTGTGGTCTGGCAGCCCCAGTTCTGGGGCAGAGATTAATGCTCGTTTTAATTCCTTAAATGCTTGTTCGTGTTTACTTTCCCAATTAACAAGTTCATCTGATGCCCTCCCCCCTTTGATCAACTCGTACAAAGGCTCTGCCTTCTGGGAGAAGTTATCAATAAAATTCCTACAGTAATTAAACAATCCCATCATCTTTCTGACCCCTCTAATGGTGGTGGGTCGGCACATTTCCATAATGGCCTTTTTCCTGTGTTCTGGCATTTCTCTCTTTCCTTCTGTGATTGTATACCCCAAATAGGCTACCTCTTTCTTCCCTATTTGTGCTTTCTTGTGGTTTACTTTTAGTCCTGCATCTTGCAGCGCCTCAAATACCCTTATTATTGCCTGCACATGTCCTCCTGGCGTCTGAGGCTATTGGTATGTCATCTACATACTGCAGGAGGGTACTCTTATTTTTGGTTAAATCTACTTTCTCCAAGGCCTCTGCCATTGCCTTGTGAAATATTGCTGGACTATTATGAAAGCCCTGAGGCAATTGTGTCCAGGTATACTGCTGATTCCTGACTGTAAAGACAAATTTGTCCTGTGACTCTTGTTGCAATGGTATCGACCAAAATCCGTTTGCTATGTCCAATACTGTAAATATCTTATGTTTCGGTCCCAAATCATTAAAGATAGTTGCCAGACTCGCCACTATCGGCAGCCCCCGTTTTTGCCACTTTATTTAGGGCTGTATAATCAATCGTTAGCCAATATATCCCATCTGGCTTTTTGACTAGCCACACTGGCGAGTTGGTTGTGGTGCTAGTTTGTCATACCACACCTTGTACTTCTAATTCTTTCACAATTTGTTTCACTGCCCTTTGAGCCTCTACCTTAATCGGATACTGTTTATGGGGTTTGTGTTCAGGTCCTGGTATATTCAATGGTTCCATTTTTACTAAGCCGCAATCATTTTTATGGGTTGCCCATAATTTAGGGTACTGTTGACATAACACACCCCAGGCTCCCTTACCTTTCCAATCAGGATCTGTCAACTTTAAAGATCCTATCTGTACCACATTGTCCCCTGGCGCACCATATTTCGGCGTATTTCATGTTTGTCTGGCCAGATTATAGTATTCTCTTTAGGATTGATTATTCCTCCTAATTCTCTGAGGCTATCTATGCCCAAAATGGTTCCCTCAGGATTTTTACATACCCATATACATACAGGGACCATTACATCTTTCATTTCCAATAATACTGTTTCACTTTTATATGCTTTAAGGGTTTTCCCTCCTACTCCTTGGATTTTAATACAACTATTTGTTGTTGGGAGGGGGAGGTCTGTTTCTAGGGAATCTCTAAATCCCTTTAATGGAGCTAACTTCTTCCTGGGCAGCTTAATAGCTGCTATCTTTCCCTTGAGCTCAGCGCTCTCTCTCGTGTTTGTTCTTATTTCTGTCATTGATTCACGTAACAAGCCATGACACTGATATTTGCAGTTTCTTCCTTGTCCTTGGTCTGTTTTAACCACCATGTTTTTTGTCTGTCTGGGTCCTTTCTCAGATCCCACCCCTTTTTCTCCATTTTATTAATCATTTTATCTTTCTTTTCTGCGAAGTAGTGAGTTATGGACTCTTCTGGACCCCAAACCATTTTGGCCATTATAAAGATCGCTAGCAGGGACTTTCCAGTCTCCGTCTAGTAAGTTGTCTACTCTGTTTTGGCTGTTGGTTACTAACTTTGACTCGATCAGATACTATCCGCTGTTCGGTTTACAGTTATACAGCTCTACACGACGTACGACACACTCAATCGCACCCTCTGCCAAGTCTGTCTATTTGTTTTGTTCGGATACCAAGTCTTACCAGAGAAAAATGTCAACAATGATTACAGACACTAACTATGGGTGGTAATATAAATGTACTCACCCTTGATTGCCCTTCATTGTTGCCACTCTGGGTGCTTTGGTATCCTGCCGACTATGCCAATTTGTTAGAGGGGACTCTGATTTCCTCCCTCTCAGTCAAGACAGACGATGGTAGATAGGTTCACAACGATCTTTATTCAAGCATATGCAGGGGGAGACTCTCACTTGACCGCTTCAAGTGGGACTCTGACGATCTCTCTCATTTCATTTACTTATACATTTGTTATTGCTTATGCAAGCTATTATGAAATATCATGTGCTAGTCACACTATTTGTTAATGCTATCACATTGCCCATGTTAGGGGTCTCTGTCCATGAGTTGCACTCCTTAGTTCCCTTGTGAAACTTCCATTTAATCATTTGCTTGGTGACTCCTTTGCACGTATATAATTAGGTTTTGACTTTTTCACATTTTATCACACCACCATCATTAACCTCTAAAGGTCTTTATTGTTTGGTCAATATTTAATTACCCTTACAGGTGGGATGATCACTGGGACCGTTTGAGATTGCTCCTCTGGGAGAATCAATGACTGGCGCCATGATTGACATGGTGGAGAATACTAAGGGAGGCCGTGGACTTATTGAAGAGGGATTTGAATCTGGGATGGTGGCAGATGAGAAATTAGGCCGAGGAGTAGTTTTGATTGAAAGGAAGAATTAAGGAGGGTCTGATGTTGGGGGGTGGGGCGCAAGAAAGGGGCATTGATGGATGACATGAAGACGAGGAAAGAGCAGAGTATGTCCTGGGACTGGCTGAAAATGAAAAGTGGGCAGTTGGCAAGTTCAGAGCAGTAGCCAATACGTGAATGTGTCTCTACCCAGAGGGCAGCCTGAAATGATATGTACCAGCAGTAGAGAGCTTGGCATGGCAAGGAAAATCTTAGGAAGGGGCAGATATGAAAAAGGCAACCAGTCCTGCCATGTTTCACCGCCGTAAATTCAATTTTTCCACCTCTAAATTTGCCTTTTACCGGTTTAGACGTGTGTCCTCTTGTTCTACTCTCGTAATTTTCCTTACTCATTGTGTGGCGCAAATAAGTTTAAGACTTGACTGGGCTTATGGTATGTAAATGATGCATAGAATTTACTGCCCAGAAACAGGCCATTCGGCCCAAATGGTCTATGCCAGTATTTATGTTCCACACGAGCCTCCTCCCACTCTGCTTCATCTAATCCTATCCTTCTATTCCTTTTCTTTCACCCGTACTTATCTAGCTTACCCTTAATGCATCTATGCTATTCGTCTCAACTACTCCATGTGATAGCAATTTCCACATTCTAACCACTCTAGGTAAATAAGTTTCTTCTGAATTCCTTGGATTTATTAGTGACTATCTTAGATTTATGTCCCCTAGTTTTGGACTCCCACAAGTGGAAGCATCATCTCTACGTTTACCCTATCAAACCCCTTCATAATTTTAAAGACCTCTATCAGTTCAAACTTCAGCCTTCTCTTTTCTAGAGAAAGAGCCCCAGCCTGTCCAGTCTTCCCTGATTGTTATTACCTCTCAGTCCTGGTATCATCCTTCTAAATCTTTTCTGCAGCTGCTCCAGTACCTCTATCTTTTTTGTAATACGGAGACCAGAACAGCACTGTATTCAAAGTATAGTCTAACCAAGATTCTATATAAGTTTAACATAACTTCTCTGCTTTTAAATTATTTTCCTCTAGAAATGAACCCAAGTGCTTTGTTTGCATTTTTATGGTCTTGTTAACCTGTGTTGCTACTTTTAATTGTGAATCTGTACCCCTTGATCCTTTTTGCTCCTGTACCCCATTTAGATTCTTATTTTTGAAGGAGTATGTGGCCTCCTTATTCCTCGTACCAAAATGCAACACCTCATACTTAACTATATTTAAATTAATTTGCCATTTACATGCCCATTCTACAAGTTTAATAATGTTTTCTTGTATTTTATCAGTCTTCCTCCGTATTAACTATACCCCCAATTTGGTTTCATCTGCAAATTTTGAAATTGTACTTCCGATTCCCAAGTCCAAATTGTTTATGTAAATGATGAACAACAGTGGTCTCTGTACCGATCCCTGTGGAACACCACTTCACACCATCCGCCAGTACCTTTAACCGCTACTCTTGTTTTCTATACAATAAGTGTTCTGTCAGTAAGTGAGGCATGGATTAACATAGAAACATAGAAGATAGGAGCAGGAGTAGGCCATTCGGCCCCTCGAGCCTGCTCCGCCATTCAATGCGATCATGGCTGATCATCCAAATTCAGTACCCGGTCCCTGCTTTCTCCCCATACCCCTTGATCCCTTTAGCCTTAAGAAATATATCCAACTCCTTCTTGAATATATTTAATGTATTGGCCTCTACTGCCTTCTGTGGTAGAGAATTCCACAGGTTCACCACTCTCTGGGTGAAGAAATTCCTCCTCATTTCTGTCCTAAATGGCCTACCCCTTATCCTTAGACTGTGACCCCTGGTTCTGGACTCCCTGACCATCGGGAACATCCTTCCTGCATCTAGTCTGTCCAGTCCTGTCAGAATTTTATAAGTTTCAATGAGATCCCCTCTCATTCTTCTAAACTCCAGCAAGTACAAGCCCAATCTCTCCTCATACGTCATTCCTGCCATCCCAGGTATCAGTCTGGTGAATCTTCGCTGAACTCCTTCCATGGCAAGAACATCCTTCCTCAGATAAGGCGACCAAAACTGCACACAATACTCCAGATGTGGTCTCACCAAGGCCCTGTATAACTGCAGCAGAACATCCTTGTTCCTGTACTCAAACCCTCTCGCTACGAAGGCCAACATGCCATTTGCTTTCTTAACCGCCTGCTGCACCTGCATGCTTACCTTCAGCAACTGGTGCACAAGGACACCCAGGTCTCGTTGCACTTCCCCGTCTCCCAATCTATTGCCATTCAGATAATCTGCCTTCCTGATTTTGCCACCAAAGTGGATAACCTCGCATTTATCCACGTTATATTGCATCTGCCATGCTTCTGCCCAATCACCCAACCTGTCCAAATCATCCTGGAGTTTCTCTGCATCCTCCTCACAGCACACACGCCCACCCAGCTTTGTGTCACCTGCAAATTTGGAGATGTTACATCTAGTTCCCTTGTCTAGATCATTAATATATATTATGAATAGCTGGGGTCCAAGGACCGATCCCTGCGGTACCCCACTAGTCACTGCCTGCCACTCGGAAAAAGACCCGTTTATTCCAACTCTTTGCTTTCTGTCTGCCAACCAGTTCTCTATCCAAGTCAATACCTTGCTCCCAATCCCATGTGCCATAACTTTACCCGCTAATCTCTTATGCGGGACCTTATCGAAAGCAGCAGCATATTTTGTTTCATGTTGATGCATGGCTTGGTTTGTGGTGTAAATGCATGTGTTTTAGTTCAGGAGTCTTCAAAGGAAATCCACACCCTTTACTATGTGCCAGAATTTTTCTCTGGAGGGAAACCGGTGGTCCAGTTGTCATGCAAAGCCGATTTTAATTTGGGAAAATGTGCTTACCATTATATATGGTGAAAAGTAAGATTTTTTTAATCAACAATTTCCTTTAGATTGGAAATGCAGGCCCTATTTTATTCATTCCACCACTGACAATCTTTCACACAGTTTTATGTGGGCATTAAAGCTTATGTTAGGATTTGCTTTCTTTTATGCAGTTTCGGCACCACTGTTCTTAAAATTAAAGGTAAACATGGTGTACTTAAAAATACATTCAGGAATATTTCACAGTTCAGCTCTGTAATGGCCTTTCTAGAGGTGATTCTCCTGGCATCATTCTTTAGTGTTCCCACCTTCATCCAAGAAACAACAAAAAAATCTTGATTCCAATAGTATATAAGTAAATGTCAGAAAATTAGATCAAAAATATTTATTTGCATATATAGACTCTTGTTTAGAGCACCTTTTTTTTGGCTCTTTCCCAGATTCAGGCTCGGTGGGAATGCTCAAGCATGGCATGTTATTCAGTGAAACCACTATCAGACAGTGTGACATTCTTTCACCCACAGCTCATTTAAGTTGATCATGTTGACTTGCAGTGTATTTTATTATGCAATCTCCCATGGTTGGAATTCTATCTATAATTACTTGTGTTTTTTAAAACTGTCACATTCTTGCTATTGACTACAACAGTCATGTGATAGGATGCATATTTTCAGTGAGCCTCCGCACATGAAATAGTCCATTGGGCTTGTTCAGGGCTGTGGGTCTGCAGCAAACTTCTGGCCATTGCTGCAGGATACTTGCACAAAGCAGGTGCTTCTTAGTTATTCTATCTTAGTGACGAGACAATAAGGTGCAAGAGTTTTAAGGATCTGGGTTGTGACCATTAAAAATATGGGTGCAGATATACTTTGAGTACTTTTACAGAAAAAATGCAACTGTGCAGGCAAATTTGTCAAGGGAAGGTGTGTCCAACTGTTTGGAGCTGAGGTTGAGATACACTTGTCAAAATCAGTGAGTGGGTTGCATATAATTACTCGGCATTGTAAACTCCCATACACACACGAAGTGAGATCCTCCTCCATCTTCCCTTATCAACCAAATTACACTTTGGTTTCTCCCTGTACTCCTTGGACACATTCTCCTTCGATCACCTCACCCTGCTCCACCCCTCCCTTGCATTTAAAATCCTGGTTATCCTCAAGTGCCGCCCCAAGTTTCACCCACGATATTCCCCTTTTCTTCTTCAGCTGCTGCACTGATCAACTCCTTGTTCTTGGTGAATTCACCACCTTCCTGTCCTACTTAAACCTTTCCCTTTGTATAAACTCTCCAACCCATTTTCATGACCACCCCATTGGCCTTGCCATTTCCTATGGTCTCTCTACACTGACAAGGTCATGTCCAACCATTTCTTTGGATCTCAGACAACCCTCATTCAACTACCCCTGTGAACCCCACTTTCTTCTGCGTGTGCTCATACAAAAACTGTACCCAAAGTTGCTTACAGCTGCACGTTCAAACTGCTGGGTCTCTGGTCCGCCATTTGCCACAAAATCTCTTCAGCTGTGGTCTACTTCCTTACTTCTACCTTTGATGCCCTTGTCCCCAACAAAACCTTCACTGTCTCCCAACCTGATTGGTCCCCCAATATCACCATCTTCACTCACTCGAGCTCAGTGGGTATAGGCTTGAGCTTATCTGGTGTACAACCAGCTCAGCCATCTATCACCACAGCTGGCTTGACCGTGTCATACTCTACTGGGCTTCATTCCCCCTTGCCAACACAAACCACTACTCTAGCATCATCTTGGAGAACAAAGAATCAACTTCAGCTTCATTTCTCCACTACTAACTGCCTCCATAAACCCTCTCCTTTATCTCCTGCACCCTGATCTCCAACAATAAGTGTTTGGAGCTTATGAACTTCTTTGTCATGAAGATAGTGACAATCCACTCAGTTGCCTCTGCTGCTTTCCCCCCTTGCCCCAAGCCATACGTCTCCCAAAGTCGCCAACCTGCCCCTGTACTGGTTCTCCATCTCCCTCCCCATCCCCAGGACTTAACTTATGCCAGGGACCATTTCATTGGGTCCCAGATAACAACCAGCCTCCACCCCAATTCCTGCCCACCATCTTTGACGTCATTTCTGCCTGCTTTGGGCGGGAGACCGATTTCCAATATTAAAATGAAGCACAGCCTTTAAAATTCTCCGGGCCTCGCTTCCTTCAGAGTTTTTTACTCCACCCACTTCAGGCCTCCCACGCATCAATCCCAAACTCCCTCTTTTTGTATTATCTGATCTCATAGGATCAAGTAAATGGCAATATCGATCGGAGCTTGTTTTGCAATGAATGGAGAGGTTTTTGATAGACCAATGTGATAACCCCGAGAGATTTTAACTGAGAGTTAAAGAGCATCAGTGCTGAAAAGATTTACATTTTGATGACTTGGGCCAGAATTTTCCTGGACCGGTGTCCGTGACGGGCCCCAACCTCGCTGCTGGCTCCATCCCGCTGTACAAAATTAACTTGCCTTAATGGGGCCTATTAAGCCCATCCAGCGTGTTACATAAGAACATAGGAACATAGCTTGCCAACATGGTCCTTTTAATTATCTGTTCAAATGTCAACAGCTATGGTGTGGGGAATTCAAGCTTGTTCTATCACATGAGGAAACATAAGAAATAGGAGCAGGAGTAGGCCATTTGGGTCCTCGAGCCTGCTCCGCCATTCAATAAGATCGTGGCTAATCTTCTACCTCATCTCCACTTTCCTGCACTATCCCCATAGCCCTTGATTTGCTTAATATCCAAAAATCTATCGATCTCTGTCTTGAATATACTCAACGACGGAGCCTCCACAGCCCTTTGGGGTAGAGAATTCCAAAGATTCACCACCCTCTGAGTGAAGAAATTTCTCCTCATCTCAGTCCTAAATGCCCGACCCCTTATTCTGAGACACTGACCCCTGGTTCTCGACTCCCCAGCCAGGGGAAGCATCCTCCCTGCAGCTTCCCTGTCGAGCCCTATAAGAATGTTGTATGTTTCAATGAGATCACCTCTCATTCTTTTAAACTCTAGAGAATATAGGCCTAGTCTACTCAATCCCCCCCTCATAGGACAATCCCCCATCCCAGGAATCAGTCTGGTGAACCTTCGTTGCACTCCCTGTATGGCAAGTATATCCTTCCGTAGGTAAGGAGACCAAAACTGTACACAATACTCCAGGGGGCGGAGGTGGAAAGGGTGGCCAGCTTTAAGTTCCTCGGAGTCCACATCACGGAAGACCTCTCCTGGTCCCTCAACACCTCCTCTCTTGTGAAGAAGGCCCAGCAGCGCCTATATTTCTTGAGGCTGAAGGGATGTAATCTGTCACCCCTGATCCTCTCTAACTTCTACCGCTGCACTATAGAGAGCATCCTGACAAACTGTATCACGGTATGGTATGGCAGCTGTAGCTCCCATGACCGGAAAGCCCTGCAGCGGGTAGTCAAAACTGCCCAACGCATTACTGGCACCCGGCTACCGACCATAGAGCATATATATCAGAAACGCTGCCTACGGAGGGCACGGTCCATCATCAAAGACCCTACCCACCCCAGCCACAGTCTGTTCGCCCTCCTACCATCTGGAAGACGCTACAGTTGCATTCGCACCCGTACGACCAGATTTAGGAACAGCTTCTTTCCCAGGGCTGTCATCCTACTGAACTCCACAAATAAACACTAAAGCCTGCACATCTGCCAATGCACTTTATTATGGTCATATTTATGCTAATATACTGCAAGCCAAATGTATAAATGTATGTTGAATGTTTAAGTGTCCTAATCCAAATTGTACACTCTCGGGAGCCGCAAGCCTACATTTCGTTGTACTGCACTTGTGCACTAGCAATGACAATAAAAGTTGATTTGATTTGATTTGAGGTGTGGTCTCACCAGTGCCCTATATAATTGCAGTAAGGCGTCATTACTCTTATACACAAATTCTGTTGTAATAAAGGCCAACATACCATTTGCTTTCCTAATTGCTTGCTGTACCTGCATGTTAACTTTCAGTGATTCATCTACAAGGACACCCAGGTCCCTCTGAACACCAACATTTCCCAATCTCTCACCATTTAAAAAATACTCTGCATTTCTATTTTTCCTACCAAAGTGGATAACTTCACATTTCTACACCTTGTATGCCATGTTCTTGCCCACTCACTTAGCCTGTCCATATCCCCTTGAAGCCTCTTTGCATCCTCCTCGCAACTTGCATTCCCACCCAGCTTTGTATCATCAACAAACTTAGATATATTACGTTTGGTCCCCTCATCCAAATTATTGATATAGTTTGTGAATAGCTGAGGCCCAAGCACTGATCCTTGCGGTACCCCACTAGTTACAGCCTGCCAACCCGAAAATGACCTGTTTATTGCTACTCTGTTTTCTGTCCGTTAACCAATCCTCCATTCATGCTAGTATATCACCCCCAATCTCATGAGCCCTAATTTTGTTTAATAACCTCTTGTGTGGCACTTTATGAAGTGCCTTCTGAAAATCCAAATACACCACATCCACTGGTTCCCGCTTATCTATTCTGCGAGTTACAACCTCAATAAAGTAACAGATTCGTCAAACACGATTTCCCTTTCATAAGTCAGTGTTGACTCTGCCTAATCCTATTATTATTTTCTAAGTGCTCTGTTACCACGTCCTTAATAGATTCTAGCATTTTCCCTACTACTGATGTCAGGCTAACTGGTCTGTAGTTCTCCGTTTTCTCTCTCCCTCCTTTCTTAAATAATTCTCCTGTCTCAGCCTGTAAGGGACCCACATTTACTTTCGCTAATCTTTTCCTTTTTACATATCTATAGAAGCTTTTACAGTCTTTTTATGTCTCTCGCTGGTTTACTCTCATATTCTATTTTCCCTTTCTTTATCAATTTCTTGGTCCTCCTTTGCTGAATTCTAAAATCCTCCCAACCCTCAGGTTTACTATTTTTGGCAACATTATAAGCCTCTTCCTTTGATCTAATACTATCTTTAACTTCTCTTGTTAGCCACGGTTGGACTTTTCCTGTGGGTTTTTTGTGCCTTAAAGGAATGTATGTTTGTTGTAAATTATGTATTAATTCTTTAAATGCTAGCCATTGCTTCTCTACCGTCATACCTTTTAATGTAGTTTCTCAATCTACCGTAGCCAACTCACCCCTCATACCTGCATAGTTTGCTTTGTTTAGATTTAAGACCCTAGTTTTGGATTTAACTAAATCACTTTCAAACTCGATATAAAATTCTATCATATATGGTCACTCTTCCCTAAAGGCCCCTTTACTACAAGGTTATTAATTAACCCTTTCTCATTGCACAATACTAGATCTAAAATAGCCTGTTCCCTCGTTGGTTCCTCAACCCGGCCCAATTAGATGGAGCGGCTCTGGTGACTCCATTCATGTCGTGTTTCAAGCCGGGATCGTTAAAGGGACCCTGGCTACATTGGATTTTAAGTCTTGCACCAAACATTACAAAAATTGTCTTTCTGCTAGTTATTTGAAAGCTCCATTTGACTATGGAATTAGTTAGCAATCTGTTCGCCGGCCTGCATGCTGCAGGTTTAACCTAAAAGAGGAAGAAAATACATTTTGAAAAATCTCTCTAATTTACTAACTTTTTTTGCTTTTGGAATCTTCAATGAAATGAACCCCTGAAAAAGAAGAGAAATTGCACGAAAAAGAAAATCTGAAAATCTACAATTTTGTTTCTCTCTCATTCATGCTCACTCTCTCTTTGAATGCTGTCACTCCTGCTGGGGTATTGTTCCATGGGCACATTCACCATCTGGTAGCTTGCCCAACTGGCCATTTTCTCAAATGTGTGAGGCTAACTGGTGAGCATTGGCATTCATATTCGATTGTGTGGAGCATTATAGTCGCACAGTGCACTTCCCAGCAGGTGTCACTGTATAATGATCAAACATTTGAACCTGATCATTGTCTTCTACCTACACTAAGGGCACAAGACTCTGTTGGCCCTCGTCTTGGGAGTTTTCTACTTCCATCCCAACTGAGATCAGTGTATAGGAAAAATCCAAAACCCAGTCGGGCAGCATTTTAGAATGAATGAATTTTTTTTTTCCTTGCATTGAAAAATATTCCTTGACATGCAGTGAAACCTGTAATTCCCAGACACCTTAGAGACTGACATCAGCTGTCCTTTATTTGCAGGTGGCCTTATTTTCAAAATGGTCATTGTATGTACTGTAAATATTTTCAGTAGAATGGGGAGTTCTTTACTCTACATCCATAGCGGCAGAGATCCCGCTCTTTCCCTGGGATGGAGCCGTGCAAGCATTCAGTCCCAGAGATAGAACACTTTCTCTGCTGCAATGGATATGAGGTCAAAAGCTCTCCCGTTCCACCAAAGCTGCTGCTTTCACAAAATCCGCTGCCGCCTCGCGCTGACCCATCCGTTCTGTGTTTTATGTTGGAAAATGACTTGGTGCTTTAAAGGCTGTTCGTAGTTCGGAATTTGCGAGTGTCCGTGGTTTCATAGTGCCTCTTGTATATTTTACCATGTAAGTTATTTGGGTCTCTCTCAATAAGTGTCTGCTTTTTGCAGGCATCTGTGTTTTGGGAGTGTCCATTTATACAGGTTTCACTGTATTTAAGAGTGGTAACCTGGTGCAGTTTCATTAATACAGCTGAAAATGGATTTATCACAAAAAATAAGAATTTTAAATTCGTGTCTAGTCCGCCACCTGTGGGCAACCTGACTTTAAATAACTGAAAATGACTTCAAAAAACTATGCAGAACCATTTACTAGTTTTGTTAATGTACAGTAGTCAATTTCTTAGTAAATTAAATGGCTTTTTAATATTTAAAAGCTTTTAAAAGGTGCCTATTAGTACCCTTGTGCATAAAAAAAGCTTTATTTTAAGAGTCTCCACGAAGGGTTGCAGATGGGTACAGTTAGCAGAAACTCGCCATGGTGATTAATTCGTTTGGGGTGGGGGGCGGTGGCCAGTTTTATGGGTGTGGTCAGCTTTGTGAGTGGGGCCAGCTTCCAGCGCGATGTTTGTTAAACTAGTGCAAAAGATCACGGAAGCTCGATTTGCTCTGGATGTAACTTGCGCTTGAAATTCCTTGATCTTTTGCACTGGTTTGGACGATTTTGGATAAATTGTGCTGGAAAAAAAACAGTGCAACATGGTGGAAACTCACCCCAATGTTCTTATCGCCACCTAAGTGAGTATCCAGATACAATAGAGTTCATGGATTTGGTGGATGTGACTGCAAGATTCACTTGGTTTTGATTTTTGTGGGCTGCCACAAAGGTTTATTAGGGAAAACAGCTACATTATCGGTCGCAATGAGAGTTGTGGGGAGAGAACAATTGAAATTAGAATTCAACATTCTGAATGAATATACTTGGGATTTTTTGTAGCTGTTTGATGACTCAACACAATGGGCCGAATCTTGCTGGAAAAATAATGGCGTGTTAACTACGCACGCGGTTATTAATGAGCAAATCGGCCAGCAAATTCAGGGGATTAAGAGATACGCCAGAACTTGCTGGTCAAATTATGCCGCTTCACCGTTTGCTTTGCATAAACGGCATCTCTCCTTTAGTGTCTCCGTTATTTTTAAGAACTTTCTGGATTTGCACATTCATTACCCATTAAACTCGTTGCAGAAAGTTAGGGCTGGACCTTAACAACGTAAAAACCTTTTCAACTGCATGATGATTGTAAATGAAATACCAATCAACCTCTGGCTCAAAGGGAACAATTTAAGCTATTCAATCTCATTCCAGCATGTAGTAAATTGTTGTAAGGGAGATTTTAAAAATGTCAATTAAAAAAAAAAAAAAAACTTTTCCTTTCTGTCTCTATGTTCACTCTCTCTTAATCCAATCTTTCTTTCCCTTTCTTTATTTCTCTGTCTGTACCTGATTTGACTCTAATTCACCCACTCAAATTCACCCTCCTTCTCCGTCGTTCCTCTCTCTCATTCTCAATCCTTAAATCCCATTGGTTAAGAAGATACACTGATGGTCCTGCCATTCACTGAGGTCCCAGATGCCCTGTTGCACTTGCCCCATCGTTATGATTTCCTACTTCCAGCAAGTTACAGCGCAAAGCATTTTCAAGCTGAAGGGTGCAGGAAAATGTCCAACTATAACGGCTTATGTTGCGAGATGCACCACTCCAGCAAGATCTGGCCCAATGTTGATGGCATTTCAGCCTGAATGTAATGGATAAAATGTGATTTTTGTAAAGTCGGTTTACCCAATGCTAGTGATAGTTGTTTCACAATCTGAGCACTTTAAGAGTAAAATGTGCAAGTATTCCCCCTTTGTTCCCACTCACCAACAAACAATTTGAACATTTGAATGTTTTTGAAATGGGAGTTCCTTGGGGAACCTGATGATTCCATTTGATGGGTTTACACCTGATATTTCTGCCGCAGGAAGTTCTTGATCTCAGCTGTGCTGCTAAGGGGAAGTACTGAGCAATAGGTTGTATGTTCACCTGCAATGAAGGCGGAATAGTTGGAGGGCAGGAAACTCTTGGGAATTCTTGTGCACATTCTGTCAATTGGCTGAAGAATAGCATTCGTACAGACACAGGAGAGGGACATTTGCCTGATGTTTTAACAGTGAATAGTATGTACCTGGGGGACATAAGAATATGAAATTGGATAAACACTTGAAAGGAAAGAATTACAGGGCTATGGGGGAAAAAGCTGGGGAGTGGTATTGATTGGATAGCTCTACCAAATAGCCAGCACAGGCATGACGAGCCAAATGACCACCTCCTGTGCTGTATCATTCTAGGATTTTATGAAAACAGATTAAGACAGCGAGCAAATGAGCTGCTTCTAGCCCTTAGCCAATATTGCTAAGCAAAACAACAACAAAACTTGTTTTGATTAAAAACCCAGCAAAAGGACTGTGCTAGTAATGGTTTGCTGCATTGATTCGATTAAAACACAAAGTTTATAAACCATTAAAGATAGCTCAGCCGAATGATGATGTTTCAACAATGGCCTTTTATTAAAAAATTTGTAGGGCCGCAGTGGTCAGTGCTCCTTCATCTGTATATCTAATCAAATCTCAGACAAACACAAAATGCTGGACTGCTCAGCAGGTCAGGCAGCATCTGTAGAGAGAGAAACGTTAACTCTGTTTCTCTTTCTACAGATGCTGCCTGACCTGAGTATTTCCAGCATTTTCTGTTTTTGTTTCGGATTGCCAGCATCCGCAGTATTTTTCTTTTGTAATCAAATCTCAGAACAGCTGTTCCATCACGAAGGCATTGATGAAATTCTATAAATGAATAGGTTAATCTGAATGTATTTGTTCCAAATTCTGAGAATTCTGATTTCATGAGTTTTAAAAGAAAAACTTTAAACACTCCTCACTTATACCGGTCAATTCCATGGAACAGCTGATGATGATGGATGTTGTAATAGGTTGGAGAGAGAGAGGAAAAACATTATAACCAGAAAGTCCCCCCACCAGAACTGGATATGGAAGGAGCAAAACTGCAGTTAGTAAAGATTTTGCTGTGCAGAATTGTATAAATGTGGATTTATTATATTTAGGTGACATCACTTAATGTTTTTTTTTTGCATTGATTGAACAACACATCCTGGATCTGAATGCGTCATCTTCAGTATGTTACCTTGGAGATTCAACACTTATTTCCAACATTGTTCAGTAAAATTGATTGAATGATCAGAAGATAAGCACAGTTGGAAAAAGGCCATTTGGCTCTTAGTTCATCCATTCAAAAAAAAATTCTTCAACAATAATAACTTGCATTTATCTCGCACTTTTAGCATAGAAACTGTCCCATGGAACTTTACAATGTGGAGGAACAGAGACTAAACCATGTAGGGAGAATTAAGAAAGGTGATCAAAAATATGGGTTTTGAGAAGGTTGCTAAAGGTTGATAGAAAAGGGGAGAAGGGAAGGGGTTTAAAGAAGGAATTCCAGGGAGTAGGGCTGAGGCTACTGGAGGCTCTGCACCTCTGGGAGGATGGAATGGACAGAAAGCCAGAGTCACAGGACCATAGGTTGCAAGAGAGGATAGAAAACTAGAGTACGGTACAGAGATAAGGTGAGCTGAGGCTATGGTGGGATTTGAAGGCAAGGATTTAAAATTCAGTGCGTTCGGGGGGACAGGAAGCCAATGTAGGCCAATGAAGATGGGAGTGATGGGTGAGGACTTAATGCGGGAGAGGACATGGGAGACTGAGTTTTGGACAAATTGGAGTTTATGGAGGGTGAAGGAGGGAACGACAGCAAGGAGATCGTTGGCGAAATAGAGCCTCGAGGTGACAGTGATCAAAAGTGTGGGTAAGGAGTTCAGTGGAGGTGGGTAATATTGTGTAAGTGTAAGTAAGTGGTCTTGGTAATGGATTTGAAGATTGAATCTGGGTTGAGCAGGGGGATAGGCCAAGATAGAGCTTCACTAAGAACTATGTTACTGTTGCAGCAATTGGGCATGGCAGGTAATTAAATTAAGTGCAGGTGGGGCGGCTTCGGTGAGGGTGAAGAGAGTCGCTGCCCGTAAGCCAGGTTTCTTTCAGTTCCAGGGTCTTGGTAACTGCATCTATGTTGAAGTCATGGATAGCGAGGACCTTGTTTGTGAGGGATCGAATGTTCTAGAGGATGAAATTGCTGGTCCACTGGTGAGGTTGGGGAAACAGTGGAAGAGGGAAGCAGGATTGGGGGCAAGTTTAGAGAAGTTAGCCCCTGAGGAATGGGCTGGGTGGGATGATCACTGGGAGCAGAGGGTGAGACCGTTTGAGATTGCTCCTCTGGGAGAATCAATGACTGGCGCCATGATTGACATGGTGGAGAATACTAAGGGAGGCCGTGGGCTTATTGAAGAGGGATTTGAACCTGGGATGGTAGCAGATGAGAAATTAGGCCGAGGAGTAGTTTTGATTGAAAGGAAAAATTAAGGAGGGTCTGATGTTGAGGGTGGGGCGCATGAAAGGGGCATGGATAGATGACCTGAAGATGAGGAAAGAGCAGAGTATGTCCTGGGACTGGCTGAAAATGAAAAGTGGGCAGTTGGCAAGTTCAGAGCAGTAGCCAATACGTGAATGTGTCTCTACCCAGAGGGCAGCCTGAAATGATATGTACCAGCAGTAGAGAGCTTGGCATGGCAAGGAAAATCTTAGGAAGGGGCAGATATGAAAAAGGCAGCCAGCCCTGTCATGTTTCACCGCCGCTATTTATTGTCTCAGTGATAACATTGGGTAACCTGAGTAGATTGGGTTGTCAGTTGCTCAGGTTATGCAATCCACATTTGAGTGACCGCCTATATAGAGCTATGCTTTCTAATAGTTAAGTCTGCCTCTTATTATTAGAAGCCAAGATATATATGCATATAGCCAATCTTCTGTGGCATGTGCCATTTTTGTTTTAATGCATATTTAGAAGTCAAGACCAGGTTGACGGGAAGAGCATTTTTCTTCTCATGGGGCAGGGTGTGGGGGAATCGTAAGACGGATAGGCCACGAGATACCTCTTGTGTAAGGGGAGCTGCTTTGGGCTGTAATGAATATCTGCTTGGGAGGGATTGGTGTTGGAAGCAATACGTACTCGGGCAGAGGGTGAACAGAAAGTCATGGTGGCTGAGTAGGTTCCAGCTCACCAGTGACTGGTAGCTTTGCTCACTGCTGCTTGCCATATTTTGGCTTCAACTGTGTTGTGGGTTCCAGCAAGATCATGATTCATGCTGACTGGGACGACAGTGCAGGGTTGGATTGGCATTTTTCGTTTAATGGTTTGGGAAGGGGTGGTTTACTGGAGCCTCTCTTCAGTGTTACCATTGTTTTTAATGCTGTAATCTTTGTTTAAAGAGTTTAAGTTCAGATGACGACATAAATTACAAGTGGTTTATACAACTTGGGAAAATTAGCCTGTTTCAGCACCTTGCAATTTGCTTGTTTCCTGATACTGGACTTTAGTGCAGAGAAGTGCATCTAATTAGAAACACAAGGGTGGCATGATGCAATAACATACTCCAACGCTCTGCGTTATGAAGTACTAGGTTCTGGATTCTCAGGATGGTTTAAAAATCTCACTAATTCCATTGAGGCTGTGCCAAATGGAGACCAAATGTTTTCCTTATGGAGATGGAGGGAGAATTACATGAACAGTTTTCACATCTCGGGATGAGTCGAATGCTTCATTTTGTTTTGGAGCATCACTTCTTGTAGCTGAATCATCAATAAATCAATAAGCAGTAATAAATGCACTTGACTGTCTGGATGGAGAAAGGTATAGGTGCTACAGTTCCTCAGCCCATAAATAGCTATCTATTTTGACCACCTCTGACACTTAAATTGGAGGCTGAGACAGTGCCTGAAAACCGCCTATCTTGGTTGTGCTGTTGCTGTTACATTGGAGTAAGCTGCTACCAACAACAGCAAAACATTGTAAAGTCAGATTTTTTTTCCTTTTGATTTTAATATTTACCTAATTTTATTCTATATGTAGGAGTTGGTTGTAACCCAATTTGACTTGATGTTCTCTGTATCCATTGATTAGGTTACAGCTGCATTCATTGTTTTAGTATCTCTGTTGCTCTATATTTTTCTCTGTTCTACAGGGTGCAAGAGAAGAAAGTGTCCACTTATTGCGGCGTTTCTATAAGGTAAGGCTGGAGATGGTAAATCGCATGATGTAATTCTGTGGAATTTTTATGTATTTGGAGGCTGGAGTTAATGTGATGTAACCCTGAAGCGTGCCTCAAAAGAATCATGTTCTTAATCGGGTAAACTGAAAATATGGAAAAGTCAAAATCTCCCTGCTGTATAAGGGGGAGAAAGTACTCTTTTTTTTCAATATTTTTCTAGAGGTGCTTAATTTTAAAATCTGGCACTTGACGATTCTAGTGCAATTTTGCAGCAAGTGTGGAAGTTTGAAATATTGACTGAGCAAATAATAGTTTAAAGGAGAATGAAAATCTGTTGGTGTGATTCTGATACTTCTGATGAACAATATTGTCTTCAAAGACCACTTTTATGTACTAAAAATACACCAAATTATTTTCTTTCGTTATGGAAGAAAATGGCATTTGGACAGCAGGCTCCTTCATCTGTAGTGCTTGTGTTGGAAGAGCGTGAAAGACAATAATGAAGAAGAAAATTTTATGCACACTCAAAACTGTGGCAAGTGTAATGTGCAGGATATTTTCTTAAACCAGAGGTGGGAAGGGAAAATTGCCAATAAAAGTCATGTGATTGGTGTTATGTGAAGAAAACCTCAAGGAAATCTTGGCAGAGTCTGCGGCTTCCATAGCTATTTAACAGTGTGAAGAAAGTCATTGTACCATGCCCTTACCCTTAGGCAAGATTCCCTTTCTAAGTAGAAACATGTTTGTTTTGTAGTTCTTCGTAATTATTGGTTGGTTGGGGACAAGACTCTCTTGCTCTCTCAATCTCGTAATTTTTTTCTGTGTCCCCCTCTTGTCTTTTTATTTTCCTTTTCACTCTTGTTTCTTTGTTTCTTTCTCCCCTTTCTTTCTTTCTCCCCTTTCTTTCTCCCCTTTCTTTCTTTCTCCCCTTTCTTTCTTTCTTTCTCCCCTTTCTTTCTTTCTCTATCTCATTCCCCCCACCACCACCCCTCTCTCCCCAGAGACTTGAGTGTCTGATACCCACAGAAGTTACCTTGCCTATTGCTGAGTATTAAGGAGGGAGTGAGGCAAAGAATGGTGTAGATGCAAATTGAGAGTTAAGCTAGTGGAGGGGGTGGTGAGCTGTTTCAGCGATTAAATGGCACACATGATGATGATGATGATGAGCAATGAAGGTGAACATGATAAGAGAAATGAAAATCCCATCTGAGAGACGAGCAGAGCTTCTTCAATGTCAGACATTCCTGTAAGAGAGATGGTAGTGAATTAAACACTAAAACCAAAGCAAAGTAATGTGGGTGCTACAAATCTGTACAGGTCCAGCGGGGTGGTTTGCACTGGGGTCTCTCCTTTCTTCTGCCACACTCCTGGGAGCCCTGCCATTTTAAGCCAGATTTTCCATGCTTCCCTCCTCCTGCTGTTCTGCTGTAATCATTTACACCTCCTCTGGACCCATCATTTTGTGATCACCATCATTCCTTTTGTCATTTAATCACTCCTGCCCTCCATACTATCACAGACTTTTGTTCTTTCCCTACCCCCTTTTCACTGGCTCTGCGCTTGCTTAAAAGCTGTTCATCTCATAACATCTTCCAGTTCTGATATTTGGTCATCAACCTAAACTTCAACTCAGTTTCTCCTTCCACAGCTGTTGCCTGACCTGCTGAGTGTTTCCAGCATTTTCTGTTCATTATGCTGGTGTTTTAACGTGTGCATGTTGTTCAAAGCAAGCTGTGCTGCTTGGCCAAGTAATGTCTGTTTTGTTTTTTCACTTTCTTATATAAACATTATAACTGCTTTTTGCTTGGCAAATTTCATAAATTCATTTTTCTAGTTTATTTTTTTTTGGGTTGGAATGATTTTGTGAGTATTTCTTTCTTTACTTGTCTAGCCTGTGGTTTGCACCCAATTCTAAATTTATTCTGCAAAAAATGGCATCAGCTTTTTATTCAGAGTCCTAGACATTTGGTTATTAAAATAAGACTAGTTCAGAAGTTTTCTTGCAATACCTTAATTTGATAAGTTTATTTATTAAGTAGGCCGACCAAAAATGGAATGCAATTTCCACTA
Organism: Somniosus microcephalus; assembly: GCF_052327205.1. Classification (NCBI taxonomy): domain Eukaryota; kingdom Metazoa; phylum Chordata; class Chondrichthyes; order Squaliformes; family Somniosidae; genus Somniosus; species Somniosus microcephalus. The sequence continues at coordinate 52,266,119 of NC_140997.1, forward strand.
AACTTTATTTATATAACGACTAATCTTTATTTTCCCTGGGCCAGATTTTGCAACATCTTGAGTCATTCTCCATTAAAGAACTGTCACAAAATGACTTTTAGTTCTCATTGCATCAATACACTTGTTGCTTTCAAAGACCAACTGATGAAGCAGCTCAGTCTTACTTAAAAGTAGGAAGGGCTTTTAAAATAATTTTTCAGACACTGAAATAAAGAATTTTTAAAGCAGGTCCAACTTCCAAATATAACTAAGCTGCTTCAGCGGTTGTTTTTTGAAAACATGGAAAAGTATATGGGTGTAATTGGGGCACTAAGAAATCAATTTTTGACAGTTATTTGATTTCCTTCTTTCCTACAGATAATTATTTTCACCCGTATTCGTGTTTTCTTCCTTTGCGTCTCCTCTTCTGAAGGTGGTAATACATTCTGATTCATGGCTCCATACGTGCTAGCGGCTCTCCACTACCTTACACAAATGTCCAATCTTCATGCACGAGCCCAACCAGTGACTGTCAGTGGGCTACTTGATCTATGAGTGCTGCACAGGAGATTGGTTCATAATATTAGTTGGCACCGAATGGGGGAAAGCTTCCTCAGTGGATCAGCAATCGGGTCAATCAGAGGAGCAAAGTGTAATTGTACATGGAACTGTATTAAAATGAAAGGTGATGATTAGCAGGTTGCTTCAGGGCCATTATTGTTTACTTTGTACATAAGTGATTTGAAAGTGATGGCAGAAAGAACTTTGCTGATGCAAAATTGGGTGCAAGTGGATTAAATACAGCGAGCAATCTGGAGAGATAGGGGCATTGGGCTGACATAGCAAATGCCATTTAATGTGGGCAAATTGTTTCACGTAGGCAGATGCAAGGTGATGAACCTTAGAAAGGGAATTAAAGAAAGACTTGCATTTATATAGTGCCTTTCACGACCTCATGACGTCACAAAGCGGGTTAAAGCCAGTGAAGTACTTTTGAAGTGTAGTCACTGTTGTAATTAAGTACTGGGAATGTAAAATGAATGATAATAGACTAGAGTATTGATGGATAGCTTATTGAAGCCATCAAATGTGCCACTTTGAGAAGGCTATAAAAAAGGCAAACAAAAGCTTAGGGTGTGTAGCCAAAGGGATAAAACATAAGTTCCAGCAAGTAATGATGAGCTTATATGAAGCACTGATTTGGCTTACCTGTAGACAATTGTAGTCACCATACTGCATGAGACAACTGGCTATGAAGAACTTAGAGGGGTGCAGCTAAAATGATGGGAGGATAAGCTACTTGAACTACTAAGGAAGCTGGAAATGTTTACACTGGAAAAAAAATGATGTGGAAGTGGGGGGAGGGGAGGGAGAGGAGACTGGAGAAAATACGGGGAAGTTGGGAGAGGGGTATGGGAAGAGGAAGAGGAGAATTTATCAAGATTCAAACGGATACAAAGAAATTGAACCCTAATAAAATAATTAGCATAATCACAATCTGTTCCCAGGGACAAGGAACTCCAGTTAAGAAAGTGCTGGTGAATGTGTGGAACTGAATGCGCAAAGACATAGTGGATGTGGATAGCATCAGAAACTTCAAGAGAAGCTGGATACTTTTGGCAAAGGAAGTATGGTAGGGTAGAATGGTATTTTTTGAACTTTGGAACAGCTAGATGAACTGCAATGGCCTTTTCTAGTCCTATTCCCTATTACCATGTTTGGCATCAAAGCCACACAATTAAGTTAATCATGTCCTCAACTGAAGTCTACATGGGCATACTTCCAGAAGGGGTTGTTGCATGTTGATCATGGTAAATGATTTTTCCTTCCCTAATCCAGGAATGCTGAAACCAATTGTACCTTGCCTCAGTGGTAGCACTCTCGCCTCTGAGTCAGAAGGTTATCAATTCAAGTCCCACTCCAGAGACTTGAATGCATAATGTAGGTTGGCACTTCAGTGCAGTACTGTGAAATTGCTTCACTGTTGTAGATGCCGTCTTTGGATGAGACGTTAAACTTCTCAGGTGGATGTAAAAGATCCCGTAGCACTATTTTGAAGAAGATAAGGAAGGTCACCTGGTGTCCTGGCCAACATTTATCCCTCCACCAACACCTAAAAAATTATCTGGTGCACAAATCGAGCTGCTGTGTTTCCTACATTACAACAGTGGCTGCACTTCAAAAGTACTTCATTGGTTGGAAAGGGCTTTGGGACGTCCTGAGATTGTGAAAGGCGCTATATAAATGCAAGATCTTTCTTTACCATGTCAAATGATGGGTTTCCCAAATGAGTTCTTGGAGCTTGGCAGTTTTATTTTAATTAGTCCTGAAATTAAAGCTATGGTGGACTTCACAAAAGAAGGAAAAGCCAGGTACAAAATTAGATTTCTTTCGCAGTGTGAACTTGAAATTAGAACTGATAGCACTTCAGTGGAGAAGGGCCCATTCACAGAATATTTGTGTCCAGACTTATGATTCAGCCTGCAATATATGTAGCAGTCACCACAGACATTCTGACATTCCAGACCTTTAGTAATGTCTGCCTGTGTTGTGTGGCAAATTTTATTTTCACTTGGACTGAAGCATTTCTGACTCTATTGGAACAGGCAGTGTGGATAGCACTGCAAACAGGCCTCTAAGATTTGAACAATGAAGTATTAAGGGGGGGTGGAGCGTGGCGGGGCAACCGTATTCAACTAAGGCAGACAACGAAGAGATTCAGTTATACAATAGCAAAATACTGCAGATGCTGGAAATCTGAAATAAAAACAGAAAATGCTGGAAATACCCAGCAGGTCAGGCAGCATCTGTGGAGAGAGAAACTCGGTTAACGTTTCAGGTCGATGACCCTTCGTCAGAACTGGGAAAAGCTGGAGATGGAACAGGTTTTTAAGCAAGTGTAGGGGCAGGGAAAGTGGGGGGTACGGGAGGAAAGAACAAAAGGGACGGTCTGTGATAGGATGGAAGGCAGGAGCGATTAAGAGACAAAAGGGATGATGGTGCAAGGCAAAAGGAGATGGTAATGCAACAAGTTAAACAAAAGATGACTAGATGAAGTGTAAATGGCACTGGCAGAATGATCGACAGCTGCCTTGTGAGAAAAAAAAGATAGGGGCAGAGGTTATGGTCTGAAATTGTTAAACTCGATGTTGAATCCAGAAGGCTGTAAAGTGCCTAATCGAAAGATGAGGTGCTGTTCCTCGAGCTTACGTTGAGCTTCACTGGAACAGTGTACAAGGCCGAGGACGGAGAGGTCTGAGTGGGAATGGAGCAGAGAATTAAAGTGACAGGCGGCTGGAAGCTCGGGGTCACCCTTATGGACTGAACGGAGGTGTTTGCAAAGCGGTCACCCAATCTGCGTTTGGTCTCCCCAATGTAGAGGAGTCCACATCGTGAGCAGTGAATACAGTATGTATACTAAATTGCAAGAAGTACAAGTAAATCGCTGTTTCACCTGGAAGGAGTGTTTTGGGCCCTGGACAGTGGGTCCAGACTAAAAGACCAACAGTTTTTGGCTTAGAGAACATGTTAAAAATTTAGGACGGCCACTCTACATTGGGGCAGGATTAAAATTCACACAGGATATATATATTTATAGTTTCCATTGTGTGGTATCGTGAGCAGTGAATGCAGTATGTATACTAAATTGCAAGAAGTACAAGTACAATCGCTGCTTCACCTGGAAGGAGTGTTTGGGGCCCTGGACAGTGGGAAGGGAGGAGGTAAAAGGGCATGTATTGCATCTCTTGCACAAGAGGGTGCCGGGGGAAGGGGTGTTGGGGGTGATAGAGGAGTGGACCAGGGTGTCGCAGAGGGAGCGGCCCTTCGGAATCCTCCCTTCCAAGGTATAGCCAATATTCCTTTATATGGATGGGGAAAAACAAGTACATTAAAGTTTGAAGGGGTTTACAAATGTTGAAAGCACAAGATTTCTTTTCCAGGAGGATTTTTTTTTTTTAAAGATCTTTTATTTTATACATTTTAAGACTTTGCAATAAACAAGAATGGCACTGATTTTCATCTGCAAGCACGGACACATGGATATTGCCCATAAAACAGGTCAAATGCTGGCAGTTTGGATACAAGTGTAAAGTAACCAAATCTTATGAGTCCATTTGTTGTTCCTGTTTTCTCTGGCTGTATGCTATAAGTCAGGAGTGTCCAACCAGCAGGCCTCGAAGCCCAGGCAACGCGAGTCTACTTGGGCTTATATTTCTTACTTGCTGGTTTGCCTTGTTTGAACTTTGTGGGCTGCAGAGGTTTAGAAAGAGCTATTTTTAGCTATTGTCTCATTGGTGCATAGATCCTAATCAGAACAGCAAGATCTGTTGGTATCAGCAACTTGAGAGAATTATTCGGATAATTCATTTAAACTTTGTGTGGCTCCCGGGCCCCGTGGAACGCATGTACACGGTCCATGAGGAATAAGGGTTGGACACTTGAGCATCAAGTTTCAACAGGTTTTACCACGTGCACAAGTCTCCATAAACTAATCCTACGACTTGTATTGCTTACATTTACACTTTGCAAAGACCAGTACGATAATCATGGACCTACAGATTCTCTTGGGTTTGAAGTTTGGAATCCTGCTTAACATTTTAGTAGTTTAGGGTTGCTGTGAATTTCTGACCTTGATTCAAAAGCATTGATGTGTAGTGTCATCAACTTACATAGTAATGTGTTCCAGGATTCTGTTTATGAACTGGAGTAAGAAATGTACAGTAGTTCAATACTGTGGTAATAATAATGAATGTTATAGCTTGTATGCATGATGGATTAGAGAACAAAAAATTGATTTAGAACATATGGTATATCCCAAAGATTTAAATCTGCTCAAGGTCCTTAATTCCACTGAGAAAATGCTGGCATATTTATACTGGCATTAATATTACTACAAGGAGATTTCTTGTAGCATTGCTCATTGGCCCATCTGCTCAAAATATTAAAAAATAACTGTTTGGTAGGCACAGGTGCAAAGCATTCCAACAGTGAGAGTCTGATTCATAGCTGGCAATGTAAGATGGATCTTGTTGGCTGCAGATTATGGTCTACAATTATACTAAGTTTATGATTAGACCAATGGAACAGTATAACCATGGCATAAGTTTTTTTTTATGAAAGACCTTGGTTTAGTGATGCGACTTTGATTTTGTCCTCTTTATTTAGATTCCTGTTAGTTGCTCCCTTGTATACTGGGTTGTGCAGATGATCTGCAGTTGGGTGTTTCGCCAGTGCTGCTCTAACTGACTGTTGATGGAGTTAGCCATAGTATTTCCTGCTTCATGGGTGTCATACATCCTCCTCTTGTACAAAGTATAAAAGTTATGCCTCCAGGAAAGTAGAATATACTTGTATAATTTTGATCTGTGGTTGGTGCTGGACTTAGTGTTCAACCATCTCACGTAAAAATGTTCAGGCACGTGGGGCTCAAAAAATAAGTATGGACAGTATCTGGATCCAATTGTCCAAAAACGCAGGATGATTAAAAAAATTAACACAGAGATAAGTCAAAAATTTTGGCCTTGGGCAATGACAGATGCTGGGAGATTTTTGAGCTATAGCAGAATCCAAAACTTTTCTGTTTTTCAATCTTGCAGCCACCATCCTACATATTGCAACAGTTCCAAAGTAAAAAGGGGAATCCAAAGTAAAATTATCAGTAACTCTACTGTCTCTTAAAAACCAGGAAATGCTTATGTTGTGGTTATACAATGCCACTGGTCTGAGATCAGTTTGGGTTCCACCAGGACCACTCTGCTCCAGACCTCATTACAGCCTTGGTCCAAACATGGACAAAAGAGCTGAATTCCAGAGGTGAGATGAGGTGAGAGTGACTGCCCTTGACATCAAGGCAGCATTTGACTTGAGTGTGGCATCAAGGAGTTCTAGTAAAATTGAAGTTAATGGGAATCAGGGAAAACTCTCCACTGACTAGAATCATACCTAGCACAAAGGAAGATGGTTGTGGTTGCTGGAGGCCAATCACCTCAGCCCCAGGACATTGCTGCAGGAGTTTCTCCGGTCAGTGTCATAGGCCCAACCATCTTCAGCTGCTTCATCAATAACCTTCCATCCATCATAAGGTCAGAAGTGGGGATGTTCGCTGATGATTGCACAGTCTTCAGTTCCATTCACAACTCCTCGGATAATGAAGCAGTCCATGCCCACATGCAGCAAGACCTGGATGACATTCAGGCTTGGGCTGATATGTGGCAGGTAACATTCGCGCCACAGAGATGCCAGGCAATGACTATCTCCAAGAGAGAGTCTATCCACCGCCCCTTGACATTCAACAGCATTACCATCGCCGAATCCCCCACCATCAACATCATGGGGGGGGGTTACCATTGACCAGAAACTTAACTGGACCAGCCACATAAATACTGTGGCGACAAGAACAGGTCAGAGGCTAGGTATTCTGCAACTAGTGTCTCACCTTCTGACTTCCAAAAGCCTTTCTACCATCTACAAGGCACAAGTCAGGAGTGTGAAGGAATACTCTCCACTTTTCTGGATGAGTGCAGCTCCAACAACACTCAAGAAGCTCGACATCATCCAGGACAAAGCAGCTCGCTTGATTGGCACCCCAACCACCACCTTAAACATTCACTCCATCCACCACCGCCGTACCATGGCTGCAGTGTGTACCATCTACCCTCCCAAACCCACGACCTCTACCACCTAGAAAGACAAGGGCAGCAGGCACATGGGAACACCATCAGCTCCAAGTCACACACCATCCTGACTTGGAAATATATCGCCGTTCCTTCATTGTAGCTGGGTCAAAATCCTGGAACTCCCTCTCTAACAGCACTATGGAAATACCTTCCCCACACGGACTGCAGCGGTTCAAGGCAGCAGCTCACCACCACCTTCTCGAGGACAGTTAGGGATGGGCAATAAATGCTGGCCTTGCCAGCGACACCCACATCTCAGGAACAAATAAAGTAGATACAGATGTAAATCGCAGCCAGCAGACCCCTGTTTTATTGCCAGGCTGCGAATTGATGCCAGAAGTCTATTGCTATAAATGCTGAAAACATAGTGGCCTAGAAATTCGGTTGGTAGCGCCGGCGCTGAGCGCCTAAAGAGACCTAGAATTGGGGCGATACCCTATGTTGGGGTGTTCGCTATGAAGATAGCGACAACGACAACTCAGATATTGACTATACATTTAGCGCCTGCGCTAAGTGTTTGCGCGCGCCCGCAAGCGCAAGCAGATCATAACGTCATTTCAGTGTGCAACGCCTTTTAGGAGCGCCTGAGCGCATATTGGGTGGCGCCCGGAGCCTTAACGCCCAGCGCTATTAGTGACAGTTGGAGGGAGGGCTAGCAGGCCCTTCTCGGAGTAGGGGGGCGCTATTTAAAGGGGACAGCTCTAGTGCAGAATCTTCAGCCACTTGGCCTGCTCATTGCGATCGTTGCTGGAGAGAGTTGGCGAGCTAATGTGGAGCGGAGTTCTGGGAATTTAGCTTTAGAGTACTTGGGACCTTCAAACCTGTCCGAAGCACTTGCAGCACTACACCTAAAAGCCTTTTGACCAACTGGCATCGGAATGGGAGCTTCTTTGGAGGGCGATGGCCTCATCGCCCAACACTGTGAAGGGGCAGAGAGACGGCCGGGATTGGTCAGAAGGAGGAGAGGCAATGGAGGTCGGCCAATCCGACGGGAAGCTGCGAGGGTCTTTAGGCAGCAGGTGACAAGTCTTGACATGTCGGAGGAGCAGTGTTTGGGAAGGCTCCGATTCTGGAGGGACATTGTTACTGATCTGTGCCACCTGCTTGGTCAGGATCTGCAGCCGCGTGAACGCTGCAGAACCTCTCTGTCCGTGATCGCTAAACTGACTGATGGCCTCAATGTTTATGCCAACGGATTCTTTCAGTCAGCCATTGGGGACATTGCGACTGTCGCTCAGGTTGCAGTCCACTGTTGCATCCGGCAAGTTACAGATGCCCTTTATAGGCGAAGGCGTCAATTCATGACCTTCCCTCTGACCCTGCACAAGCAGGCGGAGCGCGCGCAGGGTGTCGCTTCTATTGCGGACTTCCCCATGGTGCAGGGGGTGAGTGACAGCACACACGTGGCTTTGAGGGCGCCATGCCATCATCCTTAGGACTTCCGCAACCGCAAGGGGTTCCACTCCCTCAACATGCAGCTGGTCTGTGACCAGCGCCAAATCATCATGGCAGTCACCGCGCATTTCCGAGGGTGCAGCCACGATGCCTTTATCCTGTGGTTGACCTCAGTTTGTAACCTTTTTGAGGGGCTGCCTCGAAGACGAGGCTGGCTTACTGGGGACAAGGGCTATCCTCTCTGGCCATGGCTGATGACAACACTCCGTGTGGCTGACACCCCAGCAGAAGAGCTGATCAGCAGCGGCCATCAGGCGACCAGGCACAGTAAACAGCACACTATTGGTGTTGTCAAAAAGCGTTTCCGATGTCTGGAACATTCGGGGGGATCCCTGCAGTACTCGCCGCAGCAAGTGGGACACGTCGTCGTCTGCTGCATGCTCCACAACTTGGCGAATCGACGCACCCAGCCAATTCCAGCTGTCCCTCAACGACCAGTAGAGCAGGAGGAGGAGGAGTATGAGGAGGAGGAAGATGGAAGGGCTGCTGAAAGTGGAAGGGCCATACGTCAGAGGCTCATCTGGACTAGTGTCGAGACCCCTGTGGCGGAATGATGAGAGTCTTAACTCATGCGCACTTTGGATGTTTGACGGCCTCTGAATGCCAGCATCACTGAAACTAGTCACATGCACCATGCCACATTGAAACTTCTGTTTATTGGCACAAAAGTCTTTCATTACAGCTAAACAACATAGTGTCAACAGAAACCATAACTTTCAAAATAACTGTGAACTCTTCGGCAAAGCCGCAAAACTCAACAAACCTTCTGCAAATATAACAACAGGTGAGGGTGTCCTTGAATTTGGACAAACAAACGTCTCAGCACCTCCCTCTACAACTGGCCCCTTGAGGGAGAACGACTTCTCTTTCGCGCCCGGCCCCTTCCCTCCCTGCTGCTCCTACGTAATTGGACCCCAGTGGCGGGCTCAAGGCTGGGGGACGCCTGCTGGCTGTCTGGAAGCGCAGAAGCCCCTGAGGGACGGCCTGGCCGACCTCTGGGCTTGGAGGGTGCGGACGCAGGATGCTTGATGTGACCGTGGCTGGAAGCAGTGTGGCCTGCAGGTGGTGGCAGCTGCAATGCAGGCATCCCAGCGCTGGCATGTGCAATGGTCTCCTGCCGAGAGAGGACACCTGCACCATGGTCGGACGACACACTGGCTATCTGAGGGGAGCGGCTCGGCTCATCTGCCACAATCGCATGCTCCACTGATTCCTGGCCTTGTATGGGACTGGAAGGGCCTGGGGTGATCCTAACTGATGCAGAGAGGGTGGCTACAGTGAGAGATCGCGTTGCGTCAATCTGGGTGTGGAGGAGCCCAGCAAGTGACTGCGTGGCAACAGTGAGGACCTGTGTGCCAGGCGCCAGTGCTTCGGAGAAGGCCTGGACAGTTCTTCCCATTGCTTCGGACAAGGCAGGTGCCGACCGCTCCACTGCCTCGGACAAGCCCTGGACAGACCTTTCCAGGGATTGTCCGAAGCCCTGAACAGTCCTTTCCATAGCCGACTCAAAGCCGTGGACAGTCCTCTCCATTGTTGGGCCGAAGCCCTGGATAGTCCTGTCCATTGTTGCCCCGAAGCCCTGGATAGACCTGTCCATTGTTGCCCCGAAGACCTGGAGAGTCCTCTCCATTGTTGCCCCGAAGTCCAACATACTCTTAGCCAATGAATCTATTGACTCCGGCATCTTCTCGACTGCAGCCATCAGCTCCGTGTGTCTGCCCCGGGCCTGTTTGCTCATCTCAGCCAGGCGACGCACCTCATCTGCACTCTGTGCAGCAGTCATCACTACCTGCCTTGCCCTCCGGGGAGACGGTGGCCGAACTTGCCTATCCCCCGTGCGTTGCTGCATGCTGCTTGGTCCGGCAACTGGTTCATCCTCAGAGCCCCCCCTCCCCTCCAGGGGACTACTATCCCCAGTCTGTAGATGTGTCTGCTCCCCGGATTCTGCAACGGCTGGTCCGGATTCCTCCTGGTCCTCGCCTCCGGTGGCACTGGCAGCTTCAGTGCGTTCAGCCCGAGTTGGTGCTGCTTCATCTGAAAGTGGGAGGTGGAAGAGTGGCTTTAGCAAAAGGACAGGTTTTCTGAAAGGCATGCCAGATTGCGGCAAGGCTCTGACATGGCTGCACACTGAGGAAGCATGCTGGCGGGGGGACCAAGTGGAAGGCAACAGGTGAAAAAGGTGAGAGTCTTACCCTCGCTGTCGGAAATGGGGTCGGCAGATGCAGTGGTCACAGGACCAGACAGACGTCCTCCAAGTATCTGGTGCACTCTCTCCTTCAGATCCGTGAGAGTGACCACTTGTGGAGGTCCGCCACCGGTTCGACGCTGCTCCTTTCGGATCATCGCCAGCTTGGACTGCAGGGGAAAGAAGGGGAAGTTCTGTAACATGAGGCCTTGAGACATCATCGCATGCCCCCCCATGGCGCAAGAGCCCTTGCATGAGGCCTTCTGTCCATGTGTGTGCCCAGAAAGGGCCATGGGTGCTTGCTGACAGATGGCCATTGGGGCATCATTGCAACAGGGTGCCCGAAGTCAGCTGCAGATGGAGGGAATCAGAAGTTTGCTAAACCATCACTCACCCTAACGATCCATGTGAGGTCGTTGAATTTCTTCCTGCACTGAACAGGGGTCCTGGTCGCCATGCTGCTGGAGTTGACCCTCACAGTAACCTCCCTCCAAGATCATCGGTAAGCCTTCTGATTCAGCCTCTTGCCATTGTCCGGATACAGGACATCTCGACGGCGCTCAACTGCAGCCACCAAGTGGTCCAGAGCCTCAGTGCTGAAGCGCTCTGCTCTCTGTCTAACCTTCTCCATGCTGAACAAGTTTCTAACGCCAGACAAGGGCGAGCGCCGAACCTGAGGCCTGCAGGGCATTGGGTGTTGAAGCTCAGGCTGACTGACCCACCCCTTTAACAGCCGGCCGGTGCCTGGAAGTCTCGTGGTTTCCCGTAATTGAGATCACCTGCGCTGCGCCCGTCCGCGTCGATATGAAGTCGCGCCTGAACCTTTGCGCCTTAGGAGCACCGTGCAACGGCTGAATTAGCGCCTCAATCCCCTTTGGGGGCGATGCAACCCAATATCTCGCCAGGCAGCGATAACTTTCGTCTGGCTATAAACTTAGCGCTCCGCCAGTTCTAACGCCTCAAGCAGGGCTATACCCAATTTCTAGGCCAGTGACTGTAGATTATGTGGAGATTTTGATTCCTTTCTTATTAATGCCACAGCATTTTAGATAATGAGCCTACGAAAGGCAAATGGGTATTTTGCACTGTAAAATATAGTGCTCAGTTTTAATTTAGTTGTATTATGTGATGGATATGCTAATAGCATTAGCTACATGGATAGAATGTTTCGCGTACACTGGGTTCATGAACCTTCGATATAAAACCGAAATGTAAAAACCCAAATTACTAAATCTACCTACTTTACTCCTTAGTTGCTAAACCTTCACTTTCAGTTTAATTTTTAAGAAATGAAACCTATGTTTTAATTGTATAGCAGTTTAGATTTCAGAGTTATAAACTCAAGGGGCTAGAAATTCATCTACTTACTGCTACTCCGTAGCGCCATAAAATGGCGGCCGCCACTTTCGCCAACTGGTGGCGGGTCTTGCGCGGCCGCCATATTCCTCTTCCCCCTTTGCGCTGCCGGTAACTGGGAGAAAAAATGCCAGCGTGGTGATGTCAACGCAAACTTCGACCCCAATGCTGAATTCAGTGCCGTGTCCCAAGCACGCCAGGTTAATCTGGCATTCAACCAAGCTGACAGTGGCGATGTCGCAATCAGGTAAGTTTCAATTTAAGGGTTTGGACTGGGCTTTTTTAATTTTATTGACATGGTAGCTTGCTGCAATAGATGTGAAAAGTTGTTTAAGTGTGTAGGGAGTGCTGCTGGACGCTTGTAAGGGCTCGGATGGTAAATGAAGGCCTTTGAGAAGACAGAACATGCTGCAAATACTCAGCAGGTCACTCAACATCCATGGAGAGAAAAGCAGAGTTCACCTCTCGGGTCGATATGCTGCCTGACCAACTGAGTATTTCCAGCATTATATGCTGTCATTTCACATTTACAGCATCCATTTGCAGCGGGAACAGGAAGACGCGGAAGAGGAGGAATCTGGCAGAAGGATGCAGCCCAGACAGCCCCTTTGTGGCCGGGTTATCCGGGATGGAATAATCTACCTACAGTCCCACTGGCTGGGCAGGCTGCCTCCTCTTGTTGACCCACTGGCTGGGCAGGCTGCATTTCTTGGGTGTGTGAAATGAGGAAGACACAAGGGTGGAGTTCTTCTGATGGGAGGGCAAGAAAGCAAGAGGTGCATGCCAGAAGGAGGATAACGTACGAAGATACCTGCATCTTGTATCCTTTAAGCCCCGCCGCTGGCCAAGGACTCAGCCATGCCTCTGCCAAGAATGGCCTGCACCGTCTCTTCCAAGGGGGTGAGGTGAGGCTAGGAATGGGAGATGTGCCTCATCATTGGTGCAGATTGTTGGTAGGTGAGCGATTGGGGGTCGTACATTGAGCAGTGTGTGAGGCTAGTGGTGCAGTTGGTAGGAGATGGCTTTTGAAGATGCATTCACTGACCTTGACCAATAGTCTGAGATCATGAAGCTTCTTTGGGCCCTGGAGCCAGGTGGGCGGGGGTGACACTGCTGGCAGTGTTGGCCTTAGTGATGTAGTCCCACATCGTTCTTTCTGCAGGGCCTCCTGGCCCCTGTAGGTAAAGGTCTGCTCTTGCAGTGTTGACCCCCTGCACAAAGCTGGAATGCTGTGTGTGAGATCCTCGGTGCCCCTTCCCTGGCTTGCTGAGCCATTGGTGTTAGTGCTGAAGCAGTTTTCCCATTTGTTGAGGTTAGGTAGGTAATTCAGCTTTAACAGCTGAATATTCACATTTGGAACTTCTTTTAAATATTGAATATTTCTTACAAGGCAGAAAGGGCTGAAAAATGTATCGATTCACTGCATTTTATTTTGTATTGCTTCAGTGTGCATGGCCCCTTTAATTCTCAGACCTCTTCATTACCCACAATTCCTTGCGAGCTCCACAGCTTCGCTCACAGAAGCCGGATCTGGACAGAAACTTCGTCCTGGATCCCTCCAACAATGCCAGCACGACGGCGTTGCACGGAAGGTGAGCGCTGTGCCATGTATCTCCATGCCCCCCAGACTCATTTCACTCGGTTAGCGTTGCGGCCGGTAACTTACCGACAACTTTGCTGGAGAACACACATTTTGCCCCCAAACTGTTTTGTTAATCCTTGGGCAAGACAGATTTGACAACCTTGCTTTTTATGATGCACACCTGTAGTGACAGGCAATTTACCTTTTTTTTTACTTTTGGAACAAGCGTGGATTAAATTTGAAAACTTAATTTTTCTTAACTCTTTGTAGCCTAGGATCTTTCTTTAGATATTTAAAGGGTTTTTTTTAATTTTCAAAAATGTATATACACATAAATATTTGAAGGCATTGTACATTGTGAATACTTTGTGCTTGCAGGAGGAATGCATTGTGATCTCTTGTCATGATTGTATTTGCAGTGGGATTGATATGGGTTTAAAGGTGAAAGCAAAGTGCACTTGGTCCCTGGGATTCAGTTAGATTGTGGAGTGAGGGAGGTCTTTCTATTTGTAATCCTCATGGTTGGGGTCATTGTCCTTTCCCATCTGTGAGTAAATCATCATTGTTGGTCTGTTCTCTCCTGGGATTTGGAATTTTTGTAGTGGGGGCAGTGGGGCAGCATGAGCTTACAAGAGCAGGGCCCAGACTACCTGATAGTTTTCAAATTCCAGACATAGGCTGACCATCGCACATTCAGATTAGGATGTGCCAATAGGTGTTTCAGCCTCATGTTGGAGGAAACGTTGCTGTTCCACCACAGTAGGTGGATGTACACTCTTGCAGTTAGTGGCAAGAGCTGGGCTAGCCTTCAGGGGATTCTTGCTCTCCAGTGAGTAGGCCCAAAAAACATTGCGCTTGGCCCTCTGGAATTGCAGGGCCAGTTATAATCCTTGTGGCCTCCACAACGGCTAAACGTGAGGGCATGTCCAGAACTTCTGTAAAATGTTTTGCTGAAACATTTTCCTATTGGCCCTTGTTGACTTGGACAAATGAAGTGTCCAGCAGAAAGGTAGATCATTCACATGGCATTTTAGGACTTCATTGCAAGTAAAATAGATTCCTTTCAAATTGACTGAATTGATTAAAGCACCACACTCATTATAGTGTAAATTTCACACCTACAACATTTGTACTAGACAGCCAAAAATTGGTGCTCACACACGTGCACGGCTCCTATCCTCCAGTTTAGAAGCTGTAAAAACCTGCACCAAGGCATCACTTGTGCACTGGGTTGTCTGGCACCAAGCTATTACTTTGAATTGCCTGTTTTGGCTCAGTGAAATTATTTCTCAAGTTCACTGCTAAACAGAGCATTTCATTGGCGCAAGTAATTTGATCTTGGGAAAATTAAGGAAAATCCTGTCTGTCTCACCCCCACTTTGACTCATGCTAGTTGACCATGTGAAAGTTATGATAATGGTTGTGGAGAAGTCTGTGGCCCAGACTATGCTGTCTAGCTTGAGGAAAGAGGACGCAAGATGTGCAGAGGCAAAGGGAGAGATGCATTCCCTTCTTATACAAATATTTGGTTGACCTGTTGAGGGGAAGTTATTGGAATCTATAAGGACAGAGTGATTGAGCACTTCGAGAAATTTAAGCTGATTAGAGAGAGCCAACAAGGATTTGTAAATGGTAGTTCATGTCGAACGAACCTAATTGAATTTTTTGAGGAAGTAACTAAAGTAGTAGACAGGGGAATGTCAATGGATGTAGTTTATATGGACTTCCAGAAGGCATTTGCTAAGGTTCCACATAAGAGACCATGAGCTAAAATGAAAGCTCATGTAATTGTAGGCAAATTATGGACCTGGTTAGGCGGTAGAAGACAGTGAGTCGGGATAATGGATATGTACTCTAATTGGAAGAAAGTGACTAGTGGAGTCGCACAAGGATCCGTGCCGGGGCCTCAACTATTCACTATATTTATTAATGACTTAGATAACACAATAGGGTACCATATATCCAAGTTTGCCGATGTCACAAAGATTGGTGCTAAAGTAAGTAGTGTAGACGGGAACATAAAATTACACCAAGACATTGATAGATTAAATGAGTGGGCAAAACTGTGGCAGATGGATTTCAATACAGGCAAGTGTGAGGTCCAAATCCATGTACGCAGATCGCGAAGATGTAGTCGGGTACAAAAAAAAATCAAAAAGGCTAATCGAATGTTCGCCTTTATAACTAGAGAGCTAGAATATAATGGGGAGGAAGTTTTGCTACAGCTATACTAAGCCCGAAAGACGACACCTGGAGTACTTTCTACAGTTCTGGGCACCACACCTTAGAACTCCGTTCCCTAGCCACCGACTCCATCCCTCCCTGGCAACTGTCCGAGGCTGAACCAGACTGTTCGCAACCTTGGTGTCATATTTAGCACTGAGATGAGCTTCCGACCCCATCTCGGCGCCATCACTAAGGCTGCCTATTTCCATATTTTTTGCACCACAGATTTATTCCAAAAATATACTAATTTCTAAGAGATATTCTAATGTAGAATACTTGTTCAGTTTTTTTTAACTATCTGAAACTTGTACTGTGTCTTTACAAATCTGTTTCTAAAAAGGGATACTGAAGTTTTTTTCCCAAAAATATGTCAATAACTTCTTCGAGAGAGTCTCATCATCTGTAACCTATTTTTTTAAACCAAAAAAAAACTTGTTACTACCATCTTTGTTTTTATTGATTTGATATGTGAAGGAAAAGCTGAGGATGGAATCTTGGTGAAATAACTGAAAAGTTGCTAACCTGGATGGTTTCAAAATGTGAATTAACAGTTGAACTGACAAGACCTGAACTGAAGTACCTGTGATTATCAGTTTTTGTGATTCCTGCTAATTAAACTTTTGAATCAGCCAGAATCTATCTCAGCCTTTGAGTTTGCACCAGAGACAACTTGGAGGCATGTGGAGTAAGGAAACACTGAATGTTTCACTGTTGAATCACAATCACTCAAATTCTATGCCAGCAGCAACAGTAAAACTAAAAAGAAAGTGCAAAATGAAAACAAATGCACATATTGGTATACAGGCACGGGTTTTTCTTTGCACTTTGTTTTTTGTTTACTGTTTGAATGCCAGTACATACATAAGACGATTTTAGAAATGAGTAAAGGTGCAACAAGCCTGTCTCTCTTGGATTTCCACCCAGCCTATATGTTCTTATGTTCTTATGTGTCCTTCAATCTGTTCTCTCTCCCGTGCAGAAGCAGTGGATGAGGTGAATAGCATATGATTCCTGGATTTGCTGTGGGAGTGTAGGAGCCATCGGGGAATTAGGGGGAGGGTGTTTCCTACCTCTGACGTGCTTGGCAAAATTACCCTGATTTATAAATGTTGCAGTTTCATGCTTCAGCAGAAAAAATATTAATTTATCAATTTGCATGTTGAAGCCATCATCCTCTTTGTACATGAATCAAATGATTTTTTTTGCTGAAAAGTAGAATGTCTGCATCAACGTTGTGTCAACAATAGATGTCACTACTGTGTTTATTTGCAAAGTATGCTATTTGAGGTAAATTTGTGCAAGCTACAAAGAGTGTGCGTTTGCTCATCCTTGATCATTTGGATTGATTTCTTTTTATATTGCAGACTCATTCTCTTCCCTGACTTAAAACGTGCTTTTTGTGAATTTTTATTCCAAATAACTGTGAATAAATAAAAATAAATCCAGGTGACATTAGAAGTTCTTGTAAACCTGTTTTATTTAAGCAGAGCTGCGACTGATGTTGAAGTCTCTGGTCATCGTTATGTAAATTTAATGGTGTTTGGAATTTTTGTGAACTTTGAAGGCACTTCAAGTCTGTGCCAGTTTGAAGAATAAAAGCTTCCTCTTGATTTCCAGAATTTTTTTTTACTGAAGTAGTTTGACTTCATAGTAAGGGATTTTTCAATTTCTTTAAATGAAAGGAGGTCAGAGAAAAACATTTTACCCAACTACTGTGAATTGGCACTATTTTACTGTGTTTCTGTGTCGGGGGAGGGCAAATTGGGGAAATGAGTACAGTACTGCTTCTTGGAAAATAGATTGTAAACAATTTAACTCTCTTGAGGCCAGATTAAGAGCAGTCCCTTCTGAACATTTTTCTGATTTCTACATCCTATTTTACATTCATACTGATCTTTTTTGGCAATTGATTGAAGGGAAGGCATTTTTCTCACGCTGCAGTTGATAAAATAGCTACCATCCAACTAGACATTTAGGGGTAGAAATTGCACAGCGCCGGCACAAACTGGGGGCAGGGAACGATCCCTGTGCTGGAACAGGAAGGGCCGAGACCTACTAGTCCGATGGAAATTGAGTCTCAGGCCTGATTTAAATTAGACCGGCGAGTTGTGGATGCCTACTGCGCATCCCCAGGCAGCTCGGCAGCAAAGCGGACATCAGTGTCGGCACTTGGGTAAGTCCCCGGGATGGTAGTTGGAGCAGGCTATGAGGGGAGATCACAACACCTGTGAGCCCTGCTCCTCGGAGCTCCCCAAGAAGTGTTTTTAAAAGTTAAAAAATATATATATTTTTATAACTTTTTGTTTGTGGCCACGAGGGCCACTGAAGAATCCTGAGTGGGGCAGGCCAGACGCCTGATCATCACTGACTAATTTTGAAAAGGGATCCTTTTACGGGCCCCTAATGAGCATATTCAAGGAGCCCAGTGCTCGTTTTAGGTGTCCGCCTGTGACGTCCAAAAATTGGGCCATGAATTTAGCAATGAGACCAACACCTCTGCAGATTGGGCGCAGGTCATCCCACTGCTAAATTGGTGTACTTGTACCCATTTTATGCCCTTAAAACAGGCACAACGCATACCAATTTCTAAACCTTAGTGTTAATCTGTCATAAGCGCTCACTTGACTATGTGCTTTAGCGCTATTTCTAGAAGTTTTTGGCTGTTTTGCTAGCTGGAGTAAGTTCCTTACGTTGCAAAAACTCTTTTTTTATATTTCCTTTTTTCCTAGGGAGAAGAAATTTTTCTCGACATGTTTGAAGATGAATATCGAGGCATGATGGTAAGTGACCATCTGAGTTAACTCAATATCCAGCTCAGCTCAAGTAGTTGAAACGCTTCAGCCTAAATTCTATAATATATGTGCTATGTATACTTATGACTCGAGAATGAAAAATCAGTTATGTGCTTTATTAGTGAATTTATACAAGCTTTGCACTGAAGAAGTGTAGATTTGTACTATAGAGCAATGTTTTCTTAAGGATGACCATAAGGCAAACTTGTTGCATGACTGTCGCCCCAGAAATACCCACAGACACGAGAACAGATATTGCAAATAGATCCTTCTTTTCAGCCTACATAGATACTTGAAAAAAATCTAATCATTGTCTTTCAATAATGCAAGAAAGACATTAATTAAACTAATTTGGAACATTAGTAGTTTGTCGCTATTACTAATGTATATCTTGAATAAGAATTTGAGATTACCTGTTGATAATACTCAGCATGGAATACATTTATTAATACTTTCCCATCATTAGTGTACTTAATAAATTTGTAATCATTTTCAGATTATGTTGGCTGGTATTAAGTTCTGAGAAAGTCCTCCGTTGAGTATCGGTATCATACATTTATACAGATCTGAGCTGATCTTTCTTACCTTTTGAGATGAAATATAGCGCACCTAACTTATACTTGAAATGTTAATCAGCTGAGATTACATTACACAAATCCTTATTTGTGGATGTTATCACTGCACAGTACATTTCTCAATACAGCATTTAGATGGAACTGCATTGCAACAAATTCAAAGAAAAAACTTGCTGGAGGCTTACATATATTTTGTGCAGAATTTAATTTTACTCTTCAAAAAATGCTGAAAGGTGAAAAATTGTTGGATGATGTACAAAGATCCTATCAGGCAAGTCGTGAACAAAAGGGGCGTGAAAATAGCTCAATATGGCATGAATATGAAAACAAAAATTGAAAAGGATGGGATAGGAAGTGGAAGGAGAATGGGAGAAACAACAACAACTTGCATTTATAACATAGCCCCTTTTAACGTAGTAAAACGTCCCACGGCACTTCACAGGGGTAAAGAATAAAACGGACGTAGAGCCAATGAAAGAGAAATTAGTCTTTGTTTTAGAGTTAGGTTTTAAGCAGGGTATTAAAGGCAGCGAAGGAGGTGGAGGGTTTTAGGGAGGGAATTTGGAACGTTCGGCTTGGGTGGTTGAAGTATGGCCGCCAATGGTTGGGCAAAGGGAGGGTGGTGCACAAGAGGCCAGAGTCAAAAGGAGTGGAAAATTTGCGGGGAGGTGTTGTCATACTAGAGGAGGTGACGGAAAGGAGGAGGGATTAAGTCATGGAGGGATTTATACACAAGGATGAGAATTTTAAATTTGAGGCTTTGGGGGACCAGGGGTCAGTGAAGGTCAGTAAGGATGGTTGCTGGATGAATAGGACTTGGTGTAGGATTGGATATGGGCAGCAGAGTTTGGGATGAGCTGAAGTTAATGGAAGGTGAAGACGAGAGGCTTCCACGAGAACATTGGGATAGTCGAGTCTGGAGGTGACAAAATGGATGAGGGTTTCTGCAGCAAATGGGCTGAGGTGGGCAATGTTACAGAGCTTGAAGTAGGTGGTCTTTGTGATGGAAAGGATATAAATAGCGAAGAAAGTGATGGAGACAACTAAGATGTGAAATTGTGATAAGAGCAATCATCCAGATTTTTTTCATCTCCTTCCAACTTTCTTAAAAAAAAACTATTTGGCTATTAAACCTAGTAACTAACTCTTAGTGACAAGAGTCGCATACCTGCCTCTTGACTCTCTTGCCTGTGGTCTTGCCTCCTTTCCCCCCCCCCGCCCCCTTAAGTTTTTTCAGCCGAATTAAAGGGCTTCTTATCTACCAAGTTGTGATGAAGCTGTTAGCTCAAAATGTTAACCTATCTTTTCTCTTTTCAGATGCTGTATGCTTCCGATATCTTCTGTTTTTATTTCAGATTTCCAGCACTTGCAATTTCCACTGTCCATGTATTTTATTAATGTTGACAGGATTCTATAATAGACACAAGTTTCCAGATCTTAACTTTGCTTGGAAATAAATGTTTTGTGTCAATGTTCCCCAATCACAATCGGGCTTTTCCTGTAAACAGATCTTTTATTTTCCCCCTCCCAAATATTTTTCTCATGGTTTTTGCTTTGTGCATGCAAGTGACAGTGTGCCAGGAGAAACATGGAAACAACCCGTAAAGATATTTTGATCCTTCTGTGCTGAGCTAACTTCTGTCAGGGTGACATTAGGGTATTGATCACAGTGCTTCCAGTACAGCAAAAGAAAAAAGAAAATCAGCCGGGGTTCCTGCTCCTGATCACTATGCAGTAACCTGCTGGAAATGTGTCAACAAGATTGAACCTGGCTTTGAGAGCACTTGCTTGAACACCAATTAAAACAGACTGTCCAGTTTCACACATGAAAAAATAGCCACTAGGATAAAGTACTGGAGCTGCCATGTGCTATGGCCTTCAGGAGCAGTGAAATAGGCAATGAAAGTTGGGGGGGAGGGGTGGGTGAGAAATGAAAATAATTGACCCAGGATGTGTAAACAGGAAAAATTGTATTTAAACATTGTTCGCTCTCTGCAAACCTTTTCTTCTGCATCCTTATAGGTTCTCTGGGAATTTTGTTCCATTGCCCTACTTAGGGTCTCCAAAGTCTGCACTTTCTACAGGGGGAACAGTCGTAATCATTTAAAAATGGCAGCAGAGATTCTTCAGTAATTGGCGCCAAATTCAAGAGTTTTTTAAAAAAAACTGTAGCCTAGTATTTAACAGGAACTAGGTTGCGTTTGGCCAAGCTCATTTTGTTTGGACCCTTTTTAAGAGGAGTTTTTGATTCCTTAAGTTTGGACAAGATGGGCGAGAAATATATGATCTAACACACTGCCATCGTTTCCCCCATCCCTAATAAGTCACACTTTAATACTGCGTACAGTTTTGGTGTCCATACTTAAGAAAGGACATACTTGCTCTCGAGTCAGTACAAAGAAGGTTCACTCGGTTAATCCCGGGGATGAGGGGATGGACATATGAGGAGAGGTTGAGTAGATTGGGACTCTACTCATTGGAGTTCAGAAGAATGAGAGGCGATCTTATTGAAACATATAAGATTGTGAAGGGGTTGGATCGGGTGGATGCGGGGAGGATGTTCCCGATGATGGGTGAAACTAGAACTAGGGGGCATAGTCTTAGAATAAGGGGCTGCTCTTTCAAAACTGAGATGAGGAGGAACTACTTCACTCAGAGGGTGGTAGGTCCATGGAATATGCTGCCCCAAAAAGCTGTAGAAGCTACATCATTACATAAATTTAAAACAGAAATAGACAGTTTCCTAGAAGTAAAGGGTTACGGGGAGCGGGCAGGAATTTGGACATGAGTCTAGGTTCGGATCGGTCATGGCCCTGTGGGTAGCGGAGCGGGCCCAGGGGCCGTGTAGCCTGATCCTGCTCCTATTTCGTGTTTTTAATTCTGTTAGATTCAGGAGATGGTTCTGTGATAGTGGATTGGCGGTTAGGATCAGATCAGCCATGATCTTATTGAATGGCGGAGCAGGCTCGAGGGGCCGATTGGCCTACTCCTGCTCCTATTTCTTATGTTCTTATGTTCATTGTGTTGGACAGAACAACTGAAGTAGAATACAGACTTAATTCAATTATTTTTATTAATAATATGAATGCTGAGTCTCTCTTAAACATTATTAGGTATATTAATTGTTGATTTTATTCCCCCCAGAGTAAACCCCTGAATGTAGAGTATCTGATGATGGATGCATCTATTCTGCTACCTCCTACTGGTACCCCTCTAACTGGTATAGACTTTGTGAAAAGGCTGCCTTGTGGCGATGTGGAGAGAACAAGGCGGGTAAGCACCAGAATACAGTCAGAACTGATAAACTTATCAGCAAAACGACTCAGAATTGATGGATTTTATGTTGATTCGCTAGTGCTCCACACTTCAAAATAAAAATATAATCATCAAATGAAATGTGAAGTCTTTGACCATCCTTTTGGGTTTACGTAAATCTCTAAAAGTGAAGCTAAGTTCTAGTTAGGGAAGTTTTATATTATATTAGCTTATAAAAGATACTTCTTTAAATGTTATGGCAACTGTTTTATTTGCAATATGGTGTACAGATGCAAAAATTAAATGATAATTAGAATTGGCCATAATGAACTCAGGTCACGCCCTAGAAGCTATTAACTGTTGATGGTGAAAGATTTAGTTAATTCCCCTAAATGCCACTGTAATTATCATTGTTCATTGTCCTGTTTAATTTCACTGATTAAACTTGCACACCTGTTGGGAGAAATTGAATTGGGCAATAAAGTAATAAATAATAATAGTGCTAGAAGGTGAGTGAGGCTTTGATCATGCACCGACTGTACTTGTAATGCTGCAGCGAAACATTGAGCAAGTCGCAGGCACAGCATCGCAATCACAGTTAACAAGTGAAGTACTCAATCTGTACCCATGTATGGTCACAGGAAATCATTCAAAGCCACTTTGTGCCTAAATAGACTTTTCTCCGTTAGTCTGTGCTGGATTAGAGCCATGCAGGACCCAGAGGACTGTCATACTCATTTCTTTCCTTTTCTTGCCAATATAAAATGGGTATTTGTGTTTTATTATGCCGACCCCATTTCCAACAATTGTTAAATTTGTACAAATCTGTGTTAAATTTGCCACGTATGTATCACTGAAAAGTCGGCTTGGCGTCACTGTTCCCTTTAAGTGCCGCGCAGCGCTCTGCAGCTCCTGCGTAGCTGGTTCACCGGCTTTTAAATAGGAAAAACCGCGCATGCACGGTATTTTCAAGGGGCCGCACACGCAAAAAAAAATTAAAGGGAACATTGCTTGGAATGTGCTCCTGCTGCAGGTTGACTAATGTACTTGGCTGACTACTTTAGATGCTGTGTCAGAACAATGACCAAGTTCCAACCACACCACCGCAGTTACAGTAATTCATTAAAGCAAACACTTTGCTTTGCTTCGAATGTTTGTTGTCCTTCAAAATCATTACAATAAGGCTACAATGTAACTTGACACCATAAGCCAATGGTCAGTTATACATTGTCCTTTCATTCATGCCACATCTACTAGTCATTCTTTGTTTTATAAGGAATAACGAGCAACTCATGGTGAATGTAATTCAGTCATGGAATTCTGGTGATACTTTGGTTTTGTAACTGGTGACCTCAGAATGCGCGATTTGAATTAGTGCATCTCTAACTTGTTACACTGGTAACAGCAAATGTTATTGGTACTAGTAACAAATATCATTATCAAAGTTAGAGAATCTTCTATATGAACATAAAAGAAAAAACATTAGGAGCCATGTGCTATTTAAATGCCTGTCCTGGCTCAGCATAATTATCAAAATGCTGCTTCAGATGACTGAGAGTCTCTTGTTTTTTGTTCATTTTGCTTTCTTAGTATTTTTGCAAGAATTGTTCGGGCAATTTTACTGCCCTTGGTAAGTCTAAGGAGAAGTTTTCCTGCCCAATCTTTTGTAAGCAAACCTGAAGGAGCAAATAAAAATAACATTTTAACATGAAAGAGTTCTAACAAATCTTTATAAAGAAAAAAGAACTTTGCATTTATTTAGGGCCATTCACGTCCTCCGGATGACCCAAAGCGTTTCATGACCAATTAATTACTTTTCAAAGTGTGACATTTCTTCTTTGTTCACAGTAACACTGTACTTTAGTTACCAAATTACTGAACTAATTTCAAATCTTATAACTAGAGTTATCAAGCTGAACTAACATTTCATTTTTTTCTTTTAGGCTATCCGGGTTTTCTTCATGCTCCGTTCTTTGTCCTTACAACTACAAGGAGAGCCAGAGACACAACTACCACTGACGAGAGAGGAGGATCTGATTAAAACAGATGATGTATTAGATCTGAGTAAGTATTTTTAATGCATTGTTGGTGCTACTTGCTTTTTGTGTTTCTAGCTATTGGAGGGCTGCTTTTTTTTCATTTTAAAAGAGCATGTTTTATTTTTTTTTTCCCCTTTTAGTAAAAAAAACACTTACAACATAGAATTATTTGAACAAAAATAAAAGTAGAAGCACACCAGTTCAAGTGTTGTGTAAACCTTCCCTTTTTTATCTAAAGGAAAAATATATAAGAATTTTGTGAAGTTGCTGTACACTTTTGTAACATGATATATACACAACCATTGACTCATTGAATTTGTTGCATGCTGGGAGCCATGGTCAAGGAAATCTGGTGGCGTCGCTCCGTTTCAACTGATGGACGGAAATTTGACCACCTTAATGTCCGTCTACTTCGGATCCATCGACGACCCATTTTATTTATGGAAAGAGCTGTTTTTACCGCACTAGGTTATGCTGCGAGGAATCCTGTTCAAATTTTTTTTTAAGAATTATTTTAGATCTCGCCCCAAGTTATAGATTGTAGGGTTAAATTGCTAGGTGAAGTTAAAGTGTCAATCTACTTTCAAAGATATACTGAGAAAATGCAAGAAAAATACATGCCTACGATCAACATGTGCAGATTAAAAAAAAACATGAACCTAAATACTTCAACAAGGCAATCAGAAGTGAAATAAGAAAATAAAACAGCTTGGCAAAACTCTTTGAACTTTGAGTAGGTGAACTGTTATGAATTACATCATGTTGGCACCGTATTTGCTGTTTGACATTATTTCAGGGAGCCTTGCACCCCTGTCGAGGCAAATTCATTCTTGTGTTTTGAACAAGCAAACTTCAATCTGATGTTGGGTGAATTTTATGCTAATCAATGTGAAAGATGACAGTGCTGTGAGGAATGAGATTCCTCCACTTTTGATTCCCAATCTGAGCACCAAGCACACACTTTTGTATATATAGGTATAGTGTGAGTCAATTGTACAGTTAACACTACTCTGCCCCAGTAAAGTTGCCTTGGCTTCAGTTCAGGTGAGTACCCCTACTGCACGAGTGCCACGTGCATTCCCTACATTATAATAAGCTCAGGCCCATGATGAGGAGGATAAGAAAGGTTAGCGAGAGAAATCAGAAAATTATAGGCCTGTTAGTCTAACATCTGTTGTGGGGAAGTTATTGGAATTTATAATTAAGGACATGGTGACTGAGCACTTAAAGAAATTTAAGCTAATTAGAGAGAGCCATCTTGGATTTGTAAAGGGTAGGTCAGGTCTAACAAACCTAATTGATTTTTTTGAGGAAGCAAGTTAAGTAGTAGACAGGAGAATGTCTATGGATGTAAAGTTATATGGACTTCCAGAAGGCGTTCGATAAGAGACTGTTAGCTAAAATTAAAACTCATGGAATTGAAGGCAAATTACTGACCCAGTTAGGAGATTGGTTAGGTGGTAGAAGACAGAGAGTAGGGATAATGGGTATGTATTCTAATTAGAAGGAAGTAACTCTGTGGTGTCCCACAAGAATCTGTGCTGGGGCCTCAACTATTCACTATATTTATTAATGACTTAGATAACGCAATAGGGAACCATATATCCAAGTTTGCCAATGGCACAAAGATTGGTAGCATAGTAAGTAGTGTAGATGGGAACATAAAATTACAAAGAGACATTGATAGATTAAGTAAGTGAACACCACTGTGGCAGATGGATTTCAACGTAGCTAAGAGTGAGGTCATCCATTTTGGACCAAAAAAAGGATAGATCCGAGTATATTTAAAGGGTGAAAAGCTAGGAACAGTGGAGGTCCAAAGAGATTTAGGGGTCCATGTACACCGATCACTAAAATGTAGTCAGGTACAAAAAAATAATCAAAAAGGCTAATGGAATGTTAACTTTTATAACTAGAGAGCTAGAATATAAAGGGAAGGAAGGTTTGCTACAGCTATACAAAGCCCTGGTTAGACCACGTCTGGGGCACTGTGTACAGTTCTGGGCACTGCACCTTAGAATATATTGGCACAGATTCACCAGAATGTTACCAGGGCTCCAAGGGTTAAATAATGAGAGATTACATAAACTAAGCTTGTATTTCCTGGAATATAGAAGGTTAAGGGGTGATTTGATTGAGGTTTTTAGGATTTTGAAAGGGATTGATGAGGTAGATAGAGAGAAACTTTTTACGCTGGTGGGGGAGTCTAGGACAAGGGAACATAATCTTAAAATCAGAGCCAGGCCATTCAGAAGAGAAGTTAGGTAACACATCTTCATGCAAAGGGTGGTAGACGTGTGTGGAACGCTCTCCTACAAAAAGCAGTAGATATTGGCACCATTAATTTTAAATCTGAGATCGATAGATTTTTGATAGCCAGCGGTATTGAGGGATATGGTAAGAAGGCAGGTGGATGACGTTGGGATACAGATTAGCCATGATCTCATTGAATGGCAGAATAGGCTAAAGGGGCTAAATGGCCTACTCCTGGTCCTATGAGTCACAGAAGCAGTATCACTTTATGATATTCCGACATGGGGCCCTTGGTCCTATGTCTCTCTTTCATGCTGTATCAAAGTTAATTCTTTCTGCATCAAAGTTAACTCTTTCCTGGGCATCAGTTCTTTTCCCTATCATCAACTCGGACTGCATATTTGTAACTTCCCACATCTGTGTAATTATTATCAACCACAGTAGCTTTGTCTTCACTCTTGGCATAGCCTATAGTCTGTTGTTGAACAGTTGACGAGAAGGCTGAGCATTGGCACTTTCAGGCTTAGTCTGTATCTGAGCTTGGTCAATTTAATGCCAAAGTTGCAAAAGTTTTGGATACTTATACTTTACCTTTACCAGCCTCTAAAGGAGACTCCATTCTCTGCCATTTGTAAATATTCGTCATCAGTTACTTAGGTTGCTATTCCTTGGATATACTCTGGTATTGCATGTGCATTATTGATAAGTGAACCCCCACCTCAAGTTTGATTGGTTACACCATAGACCGTAGTGTGGTTTAGTCTTCATAGAATTCCTGAAGTTTAGTGGGGGTTTGGAAGAATCCTGTTCTTTCAGAAAAGAAACATAAATAAAACTAAATTCATGGAATAAGAAAAACTACATCTAATGTCTCGACACTATTAACAAGCTCACTTCACTATATTTCCAACCCAACTTCATTTTGTTCATTTGAACCAATGATTTTGATTATTCCCATCCATCAAAAATGTACTATGGATATATTGATATTGGCAAGGGGCCGCAGCCATGGGTATCTTTTTCCTTTGCCATTTGTGCCTTTGGATTTTTGGGTTTGCCAGTGGACCTCCAATCCTGGAATTTTGGAGATATTAAGGTGGTATTGGCATTGTTTGGGGAACAGACTAAGCCAATTCTGAATTGCAATAAAAACTATTTGGGAAAATAATCTTGCTATGACCTACTCTGGGTGTCCTGTTGGAGTAAAATGGGTGAACCCAAGTCCTTCAAGAGCAACATTTTGATTACCAGTGCTTCAAACAATGTAGACAAGGCAATAGAGAATTAGAGGGAAGTTTCCATATAGTGATGGTTTTTCCATCTCTGCCTCCTAGCATTGATCCCACTCACTTCCTGAACTAAAATTCCTTTTGGTGGCTGCTTGAGGTTTGTGGACCATTGTAGGGTTGATGATACTTGATGCCTGGATCATTGAGGCAGTTCAACTACGTTATCGCTTGCATTTCATACCAGTAAGTTCTCCATTGCTATCTGGAATTATTAACAACTATATTATCAGATATCCTCAAGTTTGTATTCAAAAGGTTATGTGTAACTGTCTTTTTATTTGTATTGAACGTTGTTGTTTAGACCTGTCTTCTAAAGAGGTGCTGCTCTGTGACACATCTACCCAACTATTAGAAATTGCAAAAAGGAATTGCCTTCATTTACTTGGGATACAACTTAGTTATGATTCCAGTAGTATATAGAGAATATGAATGAAGAGGAAAGGTTGTCTATCTTGTGTGTGTGATCACCTTCATTTCTTTGTAGAATGCATTCCTCACATGCCATGCTGGAACAAATAGTATTTCCCTTCCGTATATGCGTTGTTCATACTCTAAAATTGTGTTGATTGTTCTAGTGTTGTACATGCTGGTTGGCTTGTCCTGGGGATCCTCAATAGAAGTTGCCTGTTACACAGCACAGCAAGGCATGTCGCAGGATCAGTGGCATAATGGTATTGTTGGTCAACCTGTTGGTAATTTGGGCTGATCCATCAGATGCGTGTGCTGGCATTTCCAGACATGAGAGGTGAGCGGGTATGGGGCATCCCCACTTCCCCAGTCGGAGCAATGTGCAGTTGGTGTGCTCTGCACCCATGGTGCAAACCTACTTTTATCTTCCCCCAGACTCCTGAGTCATTTGTGCCTGCTCCACTATGCCAGTTTTCATGCTTCCCATTCTACTTAGCTCTTCCCACACTCTGGGCTGAATTTTGCCGGCGCTCAGAGAGCCGGTTTGGAGGTGGGTCTGCTGTCAAAATAGCAAAGATTGACGGCGGGTAGGAAACCCGCTGTCAACCCACCTCCACGTGAGTCTCCCAGGTGTTGGGTCTGTCTGCGCAGAACTGACCCAACACCAAGTGGTGGGGGAGACGATTTAAATCATTAAATGGCTTGTTAACAGCCAATTTAATGCTATTTTGAGCCTACCTTGTAATTTTACGTTCTCCCCCATGGGTTACCCGCTGCTCAGGGAACACGCCAGCTCACCGTGGTGTGAGTTGAGTCTGCTTTGATTTATCTGATAACCTGACAGCTGCAGAAGTGGTGTAAAGGATACCATGTTGTAGCTGTTCAGTTTCAGAGCTCAGAAACTGTTGGTTACTACATTTGTAAGACATAGAGATTTCATTAGCTTGCAAGTGTTTAGAGCCAACTCTATATCCAGTGGCCCCTCATTGGAACAACCTCTCTCACCATTGACAGATCGCTTCAGTCATCTCAACTGCAGTTGCCATCCATTCCAGCAACATCAGTGCCCTTGAAAAAATCTCACCTTGGCCCTCTGAATCCTTCCACGATCAGCCCCAACACCAACATCACCAGGCACACCAACATCACCAACAACAACCTTCTCCGCCATCACCTGATGCTGCACAGGACATAGGGCTTCAGCACCTGACAACATTGCTGCCCGGGAGACCAGCGATGGCATCACCATGGCCAGATTTACTTCACTTGACGCTGTATACCATGGCTGCCACATGATGCGCCAGATGACACCATCCCACACCAACACCATAAAGCATCCCTATAATGCCCAAGCCATTCCTTTCACACTCCTCACAGGGGACGGAAGTTATGTCTCAGCATTCACTGGAACTCACTAAGACACTTCTCAAGGTGCGCACAGATCTGTCCAGTAAGGTGAAGTGTTGAAAATATAGATTTCAATGTTTGACAACACATTAACAGAAACTTCATATGAACATTGGCTAAACCTTTCAAGTGCCTACCCTTGTGTGTTGTTAGTTGGTATGCTTGCAGTAGGATGAGTGTGAGGGGTGGCTAGTGAGATGGGGAAGTGATAATGTAGATAGAGAGGGACGGGTGGAGTTGCAAGGTAAGTTGGTGTGATTCAGGATGTGCAGGAGTAGGGTAGGGAAGGCCGAATGATGAGGATGTGATGAGTGGCACAGCAGGGTGAGTTTGAGTGTGGCTTTGCAGTAACGTTTTGTGATCTGCTGAGATCATTGAAAGGTTGGCGCCACTGCAGCCAGGGACTCCTGACGACATCCCTGCTTGTGCCCTCCTGTGCAATGTGCAACCAGGCTATGTTGATCTCCTGGGGGGGGGGGGGGGGGGGGGCGGTCTCTTCCACCTATGGGAAGGGAAGAGAATCTCCCTGCGTGCTGGGACTCCCTCCATAAACATGTGGAGGGAGTCATGCATGAGCCTGGGTGCAGATGTGCACCTTTGTGCAGTGCTTGTCAGTGTTTGCAGCACCTCGATGCTGCAGAACACAGCACAACTGTCAAAATCAATGTGGTTGTGGTCCCTTTAAGGAAACCGGCTGATGATGCGTCATCAAATGATGTCATCAGGCCCGCTTCCTGTTAATAGGCCAGGAACCCCGCAGGCGGGTTTAGCGAGGTCAATCTACGGAAAATCCTTTTCAGAAAGCGGCTGCAGATGGGAACAGGACCAGAACCCGCCAACCAGCTCTCCCGCCGCCATCCCGCCCCTGCAGGGAAAATCCTGCCCTCTGTCTCATATGTCTTTTATTTCTTTGATTTCTCTCATTATGCCTCCTTTTGTCTCCTACGCTCATCACTTTTGCCTTTTAACCATATTTTGATCCCCCACCTTAGCACTTTACAGGTCAATCTATGCTTTTTCCATTGTAAATGTGGACATAGGAATTAATAATGGAAATATAAAATTAAGTTCAGAATGTATGACTTTAAAATTGGGACTGGATTATGCCTGCTTGCCCTGGTCCAAATACCTCCCAGCCTCTAACCCCACTTCACCTGCAAGCGAAACTTAGTCTTGACTTCCCATGTGCAGGTCATTTTTGTAAGTTATAAATATAAATTTAATATTCTAACAAAAATGAAGAACTTGTAAGTTTTGGTGGTGGAGGGAAGGGAGGTGAACAGGGAGTAGAATATTCTGCTTTTGCCTCTTCTCACTTTTACCTTTGCAATCCTCAGACTTTTGGGATTGTATGCATGAGGATTAGTATACTTAAATTGTTTCCAAGACCTGAAGACAATTTAGAACCCCTCAAAGAGACAGATGCAATTGGCTACTGATCTTGACTTCTTTTATAGGGGCAGGACAGAGGAGGAGAGAGGAAAGTCTAGATATTTGTGAATTCTGTTACTCATTTACTAGCCAATAATGAATTTGCAGTACAGCATACTATGGTATAGAATCCAGCAATTGCTTTGGCAGCTATGTTTCCTGCCCCAGGATACTATTTAACATTTTATTTCATGAAATTATAAGTTGTTCATGACTATTGCAGTAAAATGAGTAACCCTATTGATGCAAACTTTTCAATGGGAGTTTAAGTTTGTGAGTAGGCGCTTTTAGCTTTATGATATTAGTCAGGTGTTCCACATATTCTTTCTTTACATTGGTGTGGGGGGTAGTATAGCACATAGTAGTGGTTTTCCAGTACACTTCACCAGCTTTACAGTAAATGATTTAACCACACTACAGTTTAGGTAAGAAAGTGGGATGATTTTACATCGTGTGATTAATTTGGTATTGTGGCATTCTGCTTTTGGTTGGTGGCTTATGGTGTACATGTCTTTTTCAAGTGGCGCATAATAGTCTTGAAAGAACAGCTGAATTTGAGACTGTTTTAAAACACTTCATTCAGAATGTTCAACAAGGCACAGTGGTCTGTTGACAAAATCAGACATTATTTGATTGATTTTATAGCCATTTGCTGCTGTTGTAGTGCCCTGTTTGTAGACAAAATGAGCAAGAGTGTGTAGGAGAGCAGTAGTCGCTGTGGTTTAGCATTCCTAGGGCTAGATTTTCAGTTGCTTGCGCCAGCAGTTAGCGCCTTAAGAGAAGTGATTTTCGGGCGCTATGCGTGTAGCGCCCGGGCGCAGCGCAGTTTGCGCCCCGCCCCAAATTAAGTTGCCCGTTAGCGCCGGCGCAAAGTTTAGCGGCCGCCCGGATGCGCGCGCAGAACATGACGTCACATCCTCGTGCAACGCCCTTTGGCCGCCCCGAATACAAACTTCAGTCGGACCGCCCGATTGTGCGGCTGGCGTCCAGTGCGTTTGTAAAATGGAACGCAACACACCCTGGGGAGCGCAAATTAAAGGGCCCTCCTCCTGCACTATAATGGAAGGAACCAGTGTGTTCTGAATAGTGTATTTATGTTTCCGGCCACCACCACCCTCCTCCTCTTCCTCTTCCTTCTTCTTCTCTCTCTCTCTCCCCCCCCCCCCCCCCCGACTCTGCCTTTGCAAAAAAAAACACATGCACCCTTCCCCTTTAAGAGCTCACTGGCACCAGAGTGTCTGCCGTGCGCTGCGCCCGAGCACCGCCGGCTTAGCGCCTAAAGATAGTAGTGGAACGCCTCTTTTAGCGCTCCACCAACCTCTTAGGGCGAAGCCACTGAATTTCCGGCAACGGGGCGCTACTTTGGGACGGGCGCTAAGGTTAGCGCCCCAAAACTGTCTATACTGAAAATCTAGGCCTATGACTTTTAACCAACTTCTCCCAAAACTCCGTTTGAATTCTTTTAATCCAATTTCCACCCTGCTCATATCACCGAGACCACCATGATCAAAATCACAAATGACACCCTCTTCAAAGAATGATTGAGAGAAGGATGGGCATGTAGAATAACTACTTTGAGCTGAGAAGGAATAAGAGGAAAGCTTAGAGAGCACTGACTGCACTACTGAGAAAATAAAGAATTCATAATGGTTGTGACATGGGGAGAAAAGTTGGAAGCTTGAGGTGACCGAGGGATCAGTTATCAGATGCCAAGTTTTTTCTTGCACCGTTTCCAGGAGTCTGAGAGGTGCTATGGCAATGACAGATGATTTGTTAAAGAGCAAAAGTTCCAAAGTTGCGTGACATAGGCAACAAGAGCATGTGAAATGAAGTGAGGATACATTTATGTTACCAGCATTATACATCTCCTAAGAGCAAGTATATGATGCAAGTAATGACCACGACACACATTCCTCAGTCTGTTTCTCTCTAGTTTTATGATATCATGTATAAAGTCAAGAGGTGGTAGCTACACATTAAGAAATCTATCTATGCTAACAAGTCTATCCATTGTTATTTCATCTATTTCCATTTGACTAGAATTCTATCAGGCTTGAAACATCAAGGCCCAAAATTTGCGGTCGGAGGCTTCCCGTGGGCGGATGCCTCCAACCTGTTTAAAAAAAAAAAAAAAAAAAAAATCTACAAATGTACCTGGTGGCCCGGGAGATTCGGAGACTTGTGCTCCTGGGTCTCTCCAGCTATGCACGGGCAGAGGCCCCCGTACCCCAGGGATGCATGCGGTTCGCCAGCACCCCTGGAATCCCGTGGGCCGGCCCAACCAATAAAAGAAGGGAATCCCCATTCATACTAATGGGAGTTCTGCACATACGGAACTCCCATAAGCATGAATGGGGATCACTTTTTAAAAAAAAAAAAAAATAAATAAAAAAATTTAAAAAAATACACGGACACAGGAAATAAATTGATTAAAAATGACCTATTTAAAATTAATTAAAATGCCATTTAATTAAATATTTTAAACAAATTAAATTTTTTGAAGAAAGAAGTTTTAACGGGGCTAAAAATAAACTTACCTTATTGGACAGGGTTTTTAATGTATAAATGAGTGAGAAAATTTTATTTTTCTATTTTTTAACACTCTCTTTTATGCTGGTGTTAGCAGGCCTTGTGCTTGCTTTTTCCAGGCGTAAGAATTTCATGGGCATTCAGCGGGCGGAAGTTGGGCAAATAGCGCCTCTCTCCACCCGTGGAGGCCCTTTTCCCGGGGATGAGGATGATCTGTCGAGGATAATCTGTCAAGAAGATTGTTGACGAATCGTAAGTTCCGGGTTTTAGCGCATGCGCTTCGTATACCTAAACTCGGAACTTGCGCGGCCCCTACGGGCGCGTACACACCTCGTGCGTACACACCTCGTACGTACCCGTTGGGGTCGCAAAATACGGCCCCAAATCTTTAAATAAAAGGAATGCATTTTTTTGTATTAGGGTCTGTGCATATCTGTTGGTGTGCAGGTTAGGTAATTTAGTGCAATATGGATTTAGCATAATTTTGGGCACACTATCACATGCTGCTTTGGGTTGGACTATGTTAGCAATTCTGTGATTTTTTTTTTTTTTTTCCTGATGGAAAGCCAATAAAAGAAGGGAATCCTCATTCATACTTATGGGAGTTCCATAATGATTTATTAAAATTGCTTAATTTGAACTGCAGGATAATTCAATTTTTAATCATAGAAAAAAAATGACTTTGAATTAATGGGAGTAGACTGTATGTCCTCCAAAGCAGATACTAATAGTTTTCCAGCTCCCTTTTAGGGATGCAATGCAGTAGAACCACAGCCTAACAAATTGGTCTGGACTGTGTCCCGTTTATCAGATTAAAAATGCGATTGGCTGGCCAATGTAGGAATTGTATCAGAACCCACCAGCCCAACCCCTTCTCCCCAACCCTTGGATGTCTGGTTCCCAAAGACTTTCCCCCAGTTAATATCTCCATTCACCAGAATGTTTTAAACTAGCCATGCTCAGCTGCATGACGGTGAAAGAAATTGCTGACAGCATAGTTTGATGGTCCTACAGTCAACATGTGCTCTGTTCTGCTCGCCAGCACTGTTTAAAGTTAGATTCTGAATTAAATGCATATATACTCCAATGGTAGTGTCAGTGTGAAATGGTTTCATTTAGCATTGACACTAAATCCAACCCAGGGCCCAACCTGACTCGAGTGAAGCAAAGTAAGACTCCCTGTAGGGGCAATGTGCTTCACTCAAGCCAGATCAGATTCTGACTCTGGATTTACATTAAATCACTTTAGCATTGGCGTGAAGCTAAAATGCAATGCGCCGTTGTAGGGTAAATGAGCTGTTACAGTGCCAGTGAGCAGAGTGCATGTTGACTATGTAAGATCAGCTGGTTACTGTACCATCTAGCAGTTTGCTTCTGACTAAAATTAAAGTTGCCAGTAAATACAGGAATTGATGGTGAAAACTTTCTGGACTTGGCAGGACGGCAGCTACTGGGGATATCCAGGGCCTTTGATTCTGTGGCGTTTCTTAGGCTAGGGTCCTACTGTGTCAGAATTTGGTGTCCAGCTATGTAGAAATGTTCTAGCAGGGGATGGTGAGTTGCAGCAGTATAAAGAATGTGAATAGCCCATAACTCTGGGCAGTGCATAATTTTATTTTCTGTATGGGCACAAGCCTGGCCATGGATTTATGGCTTATGTTTTTGTTTTTCTTTAAAAGAACTTACTGATGTGTTTCAGGCACGCATTAGATGTTGTGTATCCAACAAATGACTCTTATAGTAACACAAGGGAAAATACTGGTGTTTCCACAATGGCAAAATCTGGATTTTGTCAAAACCTTCATTGCACACCTGATTACACTTCCATACATTTATTATATACATATGTTTTGCACTCAAAAATGGTTATTGACCATTTTACACAAGCTGTAAGATTGTGTTTTGTATTTCCAGAAGATAGATTGATTTATTTATTCTTGGGATGTGAGCATTGCTGGCAAACCAGTATTTATTGCCCATCCCAAGTTGCCCTTGAGAAGGTGGTGGTGGTGAGCCGCCTTCTTGAAGCGCTGCAGTGTAGTAAAGATACTCCCACAGTGCTGTTAGGATTTTAGGAGTTCCAGGATTTTGACCCCCATGACGATGAAGGAACGGCAATGTATGTCCAAGTCAGGATGGTGTGTAACTTGGAAATGTTCCCATGCGCTTTCTGCCCATGTCCTTTTAGGTGGTAAAGGTCGCGGATTTGCGAGGTGCTGTCGAAGTCTTGGTGAGTGCATCTTGTAAATGTACGCACAGCTGCGCCGGTGGTGGAGGGCGTGAATGTTTAAGGTGGTGATGGGGTGCCAATCAAGCGGGCTGCTTTGTCCTGGATGGTGTTGAGCTTCTTGAGTGTTGTTGAAGCTGTACCCATCCAGGCAACTGGAGAGTATTCCATCACACTCCTTACTTGTGCCTTGTAGATGGTGGAAAGGCTTTGGGGAGTCGGAAAGTGAGTCTCTTGTCGCAGAATACCCAGCTTCTATGCTCTTGTAGCCATAGTATTTATGTGGTTGGTTCAGTTAAGTTTCTGGGCAGTGGTGACTCTCCGGTTGTTGATGGCAGGGAATTTGATGATAATGCCCTTGAATGTCATAGGGAGGTGATTAGATTCTCTCTTGTTGGAGATAGTCATTGCCTGGCACTTGTGTGACGCGAATGTTACTTGCCACTTATCAACCAAGCCTGAATGTCGTCCAGGTCTTGCTGCGTGCGGGCACAGACTGCTTCATTATCTGAGGCGTTACGAATGGATCTGAACACTGTGCAGTCGTCAGTGAGCATCCTCATTTCTGACCTTATGCTGGAGGGAAGGTCATTGACGAAGCAGGTGAAGATGGTTGGACCCTGGACACTGCCCTGAGGAATTCCTGCAGCGATGTCCTGGGGCTGAGCTGATTGGCCTCCTACAACCACAACCATCTTCCTTTGCACTAGGTATGATTCCAGCCAGAGTAGAGTTTTCCCCCGATCTCCATTGATTTCAGTTTACTTGGGCTCTTTGATGCCACACTCGGTCAAATGCTGCTTTGATGTCGAGGGCAGTCACTGTCACCTCAACTCTGAAATTCAGCTCTTTTATCCATGTTTGGACCAAGACTGTAATGAGGTCTGGAGCAGAGTCATCCTGGCAGAACCCAAACTGCGCATCAGTGAGCAGGTTATTGGTGAGTAAGTGCTGATGACGACCGCTCCCATCACTTTACTGATGATTGAGAGTAGACTGACAGGGCGGTAATTGACCAGATTGGAGTTATCCTGCTTTTTGTGGACAGGACATTTCTGGGCAATTTTCCACTTTGTCAGGTAGATGCCAGAGTTGTAGCTGTACTGAAGCAGCTTGGCTCGAGGCACAGCTAGTTCTGGAGCACAGGTCTTCAGCACTACAGCCGGGATGTTGTCAGAGCGCATAGACTTTGGAGTGATGTTCCCATTTTATTGCCTGTTGATATCACTTACTAGCTACAGTTGCCTCTTGTGATCAATTACCAGGCAGTACTGATGACTCTTTCATGTTCAACACATTTTCACCCAATATTGATTAGCATTTCAGGCAAAAAACATAGCACAAAATGCTGTGGAAGTACAGATTGAAAATGGTGTCCAGTATGCAGAAAAGATCTAGCAGAGGATGATGAGTTAGAATAGTTTTGTTCAGGAGTACAAACAACGTATAACTTGAGTGTTCTGGGTAGTGTTTTGAATTGCATCATTTTATAAATGATATGGGCACATGGCTTTTAAACTTATTGCCTGACGCACTGTTTTCAGTGGATTATTCTGGACTCTTTCACGTGTAAATTTTCTTAGTTTATTTTTACAATTTATCTATTTTTTTAAATCCATTTTCTTAGGTTCTCTTCCACCCTATCCCAGTGATATATGCACCATTACCCTCATTAAGAGTGCAGATACAGAGCCCACCTAAAAATCAAGATCAATGCCATTCTATAATCAGTCACTAAAGTTAGCAAAAAAAAAGTTGTTCTGCCTCCAGTTGTTTTTTCATTGCTGTGGGGGAAGCACCTTGCCTACTCTCGCTGCCTCCTTCAGATGACTTCATTGAAATCGGGCAAATGTGCGGAATAACGGGCATGAATTTTCATTTTAGATTTTTCATAAATCTGTAAAATGAATGAGTAAATCTATTTGATATGGCTGGACTAGTTGATTCTTTTCAAGTTACCAGATAAAGACCTAGTGTTGTACCCTAAGCTGCTTTTGATCTACCTATTCCAATCCTGTTCTATGTGAGAATTGCAGTAATAAACAGGAGCATGAACAGTGCATTTCCATTTGATCCTCATATTAGTAAGTAGCCCAGTTAATCTTTCCATATCTTTAAATCCTATGAAATAAATCCAAAATGTTTAAAAAAGATAATTTTTCTCTAAATCTAGACTGTAATATGTGAGTGAACTTGTAGACTATTCAGTCCTGACCATGGGAAAAATACTCTTTTAAAATTGTGGCATGGCTTTCAAGTGCAGCGTGGAAGGTTTCCATTATATTGACTTTAGATGTTCCATCGATTTATTTCAAAAGCATGGTGTGTGAGAACAGAGCTTATGAATTACTTCAGCTTGCAATGAACACAGGCATTGACACATAATACTGAAACTTTACAGAAATTAAACACGCTAACCTGGGTAGTGGGTGAGGTTTTTTTTGGATTAATGATTGCAGAATATTATGTAGACTTGCTTAAAAAAAAAAGTGGTCAATTGGTCAAAGCTTTTCAGATGCCCATGGGGAAACCTAGATTTTCTAACATCTTGGCAGCAATAAGTATTCAAAAATAAAGTGTTGCTGTTTTTCTAAAACAAAAATGTAATTTTTAGGCCTTTTGAATTTGGGTTTTACTTTTTCCTGAATTCTGATCAAAGAATCAGATGAATTCAGCTGCAAGCAAACGCATGTCCTATAGGTCAAAAATATCTCCAAATGGGGAAGATTTCCTGTGTGTGCAATGTACAACAAAAGTTTAAATCAATTTTTAAGCAGGTTTACAATATTGTTAAACATAGTGTACAGAGGAAATCTTCTCCCAACTTTAGTAATCTGAAAACATTAGTTAATCAGCAAAATAATTTTGAAAGGAACAAATAAAATACTTAACATAATAAATACTTGCAGCTAAAAAGATTTGAAGTTCACAGTTAGCTGTGCTGCTGGCGTCTCCTCCCCCTTGAAACTTCATTCTCTTTTCTGTACATGCCACAGGTGTGCTCGACATTGTGGCTGTGTGATGGTAAGGCAAACTGGCTGTGTATATCAGCTGAACACTGCAGTATGATAACATTGCCATTTTGGGGTTTCTCCTAAATTAGGAATTCTTATTTTGGGCGGTAATTATTGGGTTTAAATGAAAATCGGAACACCTTTACTTATTTGTAATGAAAATATTCATTTCTTTATTTTCCTTTTGGTTTCAATCTTGAAATAGCAGGGTTGCAGACAGTTCCAACACTCTGCGCAGGATGAATATAGATAAATAAAACACTTATTTTTCCCTAAGTGCAGCCAAATACCTCCCCAGCAATTCAGATGAGAGATGCTAAAAATTATCATAACATATAATAGGCAGCTTTGAGTTTCGTTTCATGGCGCGACTCAATTGTGTGATTGTAGAAGAGGTTCCTCACTTTCGTACAATAGCACCACTGTCTGTTACGATTACCATTTTCTTTTCATTTTGCATTTTAGTTGCAATCTCTTGATTTTCTTTCAAAGTGTTGATGTGTACTGGAAAAGGATTGGTCAGAAAAAGACGTGTTAAAATCATAATGAGTTTCCACTCATTGAAAAGTTATTTTTAAAGAATTGTATTGTTCAAGATGAAGGGTGTCTGTGCTAGAAATGGAATGGTTTTCCACTTTGGGCATCTAGTGACTGAATTGGCAGAGGCCTGGAAATAAATTGATCCTCCCACTTTCTCAAGTGGAATATGATGAATAGGGAGACCTAAAATTGGGGGGGGGGGGGGGGAAGAAAAAATGCAACATAACTTGCAACAAAAAGTAGAAGAACTGATGACCTTAGTAAAATACATAAATCAAAGTATTAAACCAATAATCTTTGATGCATTTAAAACCATTCTTGTGTGCAGTGTCAAATAATTTTTGTTATAATATCTGTTGCTCCAAAATATTGGTTTTTTTTTGTGACTGCCATGATCCAGTATTACTGATAAAATAGAAGAGGCTTTCTACACAACATTGTTCATGAGCAAAAAGTTCCATAAATACAGGAGCTGATCTTTTAAATGTATTAATGTAATTGAGAACCCTTGAAACTTGTCAGTCTTATACTACCAGAGAAAACAAAAATGGGAATCCTGCAACTTCTGTGAAATATTTATCCTGCTAAGTCACAGTTCTGCATTCTTTTTGTAACTGCTGCACTGCAAAGATTGGTGATCTGTGGTCTTTTACTTGGTAAGTCTGAGACGCTCCACTTCATCAGCCAAATTTTGGCATACAGCTGTGGCATGTTTGATGTAAGATTTTGAAGCCAGTTCCTTTATTTGTTTCTGTACTATACTTATGAAGGTCACATAACATGCCACGGTTCATCCACCATGAAGTGGTACCTCTTTTCTCCTTTGGTAGCTGCTGCCAATCAAAGTTTATTCTGGAATGCTTTCTATTCCAAATAAACACGGACATAATTTTTGAAACATGTTAATAAGTTGAATAGGCCACATTCTAAAAAGGTGCAACAATTTTGTCAGCATATTTGTTATGTTTTCCATTTGCTGGGGTTGGTTGGGGGGGGGGGTTGTAAAAGAAAGTGTCAAAATTCTAGGTCTGAATAGATTTTCCTGTTAGTGTTAGTTAACTCAATACAGGCTTGATTCAATTGTGTTTTATTGACCCTTGGATATCTGAAACCATAAATGGTCCAATCGAAAGAAAAGCCAACTGAGATACTTGGCACTCGCCCTCAGTGACCTATTTTCTATTTCATCCACATTCAGTCAATACTTTTGAGGCTTGCCAGTAATCATCAGAATCCTGAGTACGTTAAGCAGTGTCACTGGCTGAGCATGTGTCATTGGAAGAACATTGTCTGCATAGAAACAGATGGCTGTTCTGTGCTACCAACTAGGGTTCCCTAAATATTTGTATTGCTCCTACTTGAAGCCAGCACGAGTTTAATGGAATTTACAAACATGAGCTGTAACAGAAGATACACATATCTAATCCTATTTTGACAATGAAAAGGGGATGAGTTTGTTTTGTTAGTGAGCCCTTGTCCTTGAAAAATAATTTAGAATGTTAGCCCAGTGAACAAAGTTCATCTCCAAATCTATTTGCATCAAGGTAACCAGCAGAAACTCTCATTCCACTATGCCAAATATCTCCTTAGTAAAGAGGGACAACACCAGGTCTGTTGTTGCCAATTGTTTCTGCATAAGGATACATTGCAGATTATTTCTCCTTTGCTGAGTAAACCCCATCTGATTTTGTTGAATGTGTGACGGAGGATAAAGTATTCTCCAGATGCAATGTAAACATCTAATCCAACACTTTGAAATCAACATTTACTAACTATATTGGTCAAAACTACACGTACTCCTGTAGTTTTTTCTATTTTAACACATTTGATTTGGGGGAATTGGAATAAGCTATAATTTATTATGTCGAATAACTGGAAAACCAGCTGGAACTGCTTTTCATTGGGCATGCAGATTATTTTGTCTAATATAATCATCAGACAGTGTATCTTGGGAGTAACCTCTACTTAACTACCTGATCAAGTCTGGAATGCATAATTAATAATATTTATTATTCCATATATGGAGTTTTATCTAGCTGTCTGCATTTTTGTGTGAAAAGATGGGGGTGAGAATTTCCACTTTGGGCACAACCAGCAATCCGGGTGAAAATTGCACTAGTTTTCCGAAGTGAAGTTATGGTTCAAGTTTCTGTTCAAACTCATTTGCATAATCACAAACCTAAAATCTTCCATGAGCCAGCTCAGTTGGGCAGCGTTTTAGAATGTAATTGTATTTTTTTCACCTTTTCATATTCCTTATATATTTGAGTGGTAGCCTGGTAGTTTTATTAATACAGCTGAAAATGGTTTTTTCACCAAAAAATATTTTTTTTTAATAAGAGTGTCTAGTTTACCACCTGTGAGTAACCCAATTTTAAATAACTGAAAATGAATTTTAAAAAAACTATACAGAACCATTTACTAGTTTCATTGGTGTACAGTAGTCAGTTTCTTAGTAAATGAAATATTTCTAAAACTTTTGAAAGGTGCCTATTAGTGCTCTTGCACACAAAAAAGCAGCTTAATTGTAAGAGCCTCCTCAAAGCATTTCAAACGGACGCAATTAGCGGAAACTCACTGCTGATTAATTTGATCTACGGGCAGGGCCAGTTTTGTGGGCAGGGCCAGCTTCCAGCACGACGTGTTTTTAAACCTGCGTAAAGGATTGCGGAAACTCGATTTGCGCTGGACGGAATTTGCGCTTAAAATTCCTTGATCTTTTGCGCTGATTTGGCCGATTTCGGATGAATTGCACTGGTAGCGGAAACTCTAAACCGGGGTATTGAACAGCCTTGTAGAAATTAGATTAAACACTTGCTTCATGTCCCTTTGGTTATAGTTTCATGCTTGGAAATTCTCCTGGGAATGGTTCCTGCACAGGTAAAAACATTTGGAACTCTTGCTTAATAATAGTCATATAGCTCTTACTGGCCATTCTGCAGACTGATGTATCCGTTTAATAGGTTATTTTGATGAGTCTAAAATACCACATTTTTGAAGTGTTAAAGTGTTAAACCGATGTTTTCGCTTGTTTATTGTCACCTTTTTTGGTGATTTTTTTTGTCTTTTGAGGTAATAGTATTTGAGGTGATCATGTTGGGAGGTGTAAACTGTAAAGTCTGTAGGTATTATGGCGAATTAATACACAAAGTTACTCTTGTAGTCTAACAGGACTTTACTATTCGAAGGTCAGGGTGAATCTGCCCAATAAATCCTGACACAGCACTTATATATCTGTGTGGTCACCGTCGGTATTACAGTATACAGCAGCCAAGATAAAGTAGTGCCACACCTAAAATAGTTCCCTTAAAGGTGGACGGTTACATACAATAGTTCTCTTAAAGGTAGAACAGTTACATACACTACAATCCTCCCTTTTTAGCTTACAACATACTTATTCCCCATTAACATAACATCATAACATATATACAACTTATGCAAAACAGTTCACAGATTCAGTCTCTCTGGAGGCTTCCTGACTCTGTCCGGATAACGCCTCGGTGGTGTAGTAGTTTTCGGCGGGGTAGTAGGTTCTTCTGGCAAGGTCGATTCGGCTTGAAGGACAGTGTCAGGTTCATCTGATTCCAGTATTACCAGATCGGAGGTAGGTGCTCTGGGTATCTCTGCTTCAACATTAGCCGTGTAAGGTTGTGGAGTAGGTTGGTCCTTTGTGGATGACCCTATGATCTGGTCAACATGGCGCCTTATTATGCTGTCACCAATGTCCACGGTATACATCAGCGGCCCTAGCCTTTTCCCAATAGTTCCAGGCTGCCATTTCTCGGTACGGTAGTCCCGGGCCAAAACTTGTTGACCTATCTGAAAGGATCTAGTTGGCCTTTCATTCATGCCCTGAAATTGCCGGTTCTCTACGTCCCTTCTGACATTTGGCTTAATCAAATCCAGCCGGCATCTTAGTCTTCTATTGAAAAACATCATGGCGGGAGTTTGGTTTGTGACCGCATGTGTTGCATTCCTGTACGCCAACAAGAAGTTATCTACCTTATGTTGTAGGTTGATGTCTTCATTACCCATGGCCTTTATGGCCTTCTTGAAGGTCTGGACAAACCTTTCAGCTAATCCATTGGTGGCGGGATGGTATGGGGCTGACGTGTAGTGCTTGACCCCATTCCTTTTTAAGAACTTCCTGAATTCTTCGGACACAAATTGCGGTCCATTATCAGAACAGATCTGTTCCGGCAGCCCATTCCTGGCAAATATGGTCCTTAATACTGTGATGGTTTTTTCCGTGGTGGTGGAGGACATCTTTATTACCTCCGGCCACTTGGAGTGTGCATCCACCGCGATTAGAAACATTGAGTCCATAAATGGACCAGCAAAGTCGACGTGTACCCTTTGCCAAGGAGATGAGGGCCACTCCCATGGATGCAGAGGAGCTTGTGGTGGTGCGTTTTGGACCTTCTGGCATCCTGGACAGCTCTTGGTTATTTCTTCGATGGCTCCATCAATACCTGACCACCACACAAACGCTCTTGCTAGGTTCTTCATTTTCACTCCACCCAGATGCCCCTCGTGAAGCTCCTTTAGCACCTTCTGCTGAAGTTTGGGTGGAATCACCACTCTAGATCCACACATCAAGGTTCCTCGGCACACTGACAGCTGTTCTTTTCTTTGTGAAAATGCGGGCAGCGTTGGTTCGCCATGTGCTGGCCATCCCTCCACTGTTAAATCGTAGACTCGTGAGAGAGTCGGGTCATTTCTTGTTTCATT
Source organism: Somniosus microcephalus (assembly GCF_052327205.1). Classification (NCBI taxonomy): domain Eukaryota; kingdom Metazoa; phylum Chordata; class Chondrichthyes; order Squaliformes; family Somniosidae; genus Somniosus; species Somniosus microcephalus. The sequence goes on from NC_140997.1 coordinate 52,310,069, forward strand.
TTCGATCATCGAATTTGTTACTGGTAGACATTCCACTATGGATGAGTGGAACATCTCTACCGGGTCCACTGTAGCCGCCTCTTCTACTACTGGCAACGGTAGGCGAGATAACCCATCAGCATTTCCATGCTGTTTGGACCTTTTGTATTCGATGTCATATTGGTGTGCCCCAAGTAACACGGACCAGCTCTGTAGCCTTTGCGCTGTCATAGTGGAAACGGCCTTGTTAGGGTTGAATATGGACACCAACGGCTGGTGGTCTGTCAGTAATGTGAACTTCTTGCCCTGCAGGTAATGATTGAATTTCTTTACTCCCCACACAAGGCTGAGGGCCTCCCTATCTATCTGAGCATAATTTCGCTCAGCGGAGGTCAATGATCGGGACGCAAATGCGACTGGCCTTTCCGAGCCATTTGGTAACTTGTGTGAAAGTACTGCTCCAATTCCATAAGGGGAAGCATCACAAGCTAGACGAAGAGGTAACGTTGGGTTGAAATGAGCCAACACTTCCTCAGAGGTAATCAACGCCTTGCTTCTGCGAAAGGCCTTCTTACAGTCCTCGCTCCACTTCCATGGTACTTCTTTCCGCAACAGAGCATTCAGCGGATGCAGCACCGTGGATAGATTTGGCAGAAACTTGTGGTAATAATTAATCAACCCCAGAAACGATCTCAACTGTGATACATTTTCCGGAGCGGGGGCCTTCATGACAGCTTCTATCTTGTCAGGTGACTTGTGCAGCCCCTCTTGGTCAATGACATGACCGCAGTACGAGATCCGTTTCTGGAAGAACTCGCATTTCTGGCGATTAACTCGAAGGCCATATTCCTTCAACCTGGTGAGCACCAGTTTCAAATTTGTGAGGTGTTCCTCCTCCTCTTCTCCCGTAATCAGGATATCGTCCAAGTAACACTGCGTGCTTGGAATACCCTGTAAGACCTGCTCCATGGCCCTCTGCCAAATTGCTGGAGCCGAAGCTACTCCAAAAACCAGTCTATTATAACGATACAAGCCTCTGTGTGTTGATTGTGAGATACTGGCGCGACTCTTCCTCGACTTCCATTTGTAAGTATGCTTGTGCCAGGTCTATCTTGGTGAAGTGTTTCCCGCCAGACAATGAAGCAAAGATATCCTCAATCCGCGGGAGCGGGTATTGTACCGTGTGAAGCACCGGATTAACTGTGATCTTGAAGTCTCCGCAGATGCAGACCTTTCCCGGTCCCCCTGGCTTGTTACTTGATGAAGACTTCATGACGGGAACAATGGGCGTGGCCCACTCACTCCAGTCCACCTTAGACAGTACCCCTGAACGTTCAAGCTCTTCCAGTTCTGCCTCCACAGCAGGTCGTATCGCGTAAGGTACCGATCTGGCTTTGAAAAATTTTGGGCTTGCATGTTCTGCAATCTTGATTTTTGCTTTAATTCCTCTGTGTTCCCAGTCCTTGCTGGAATACCTCTTTAGCTTCGTCCAATATTCTGGACAACCGTTCAGGTTTGACATCTTCCTTTCCGGAATCTACCGTCATTGTGTTTAGTGAATGCCAGTCTATCTTTATTTTCCTGATCCACTCCCGTCCCAGACGTGGTGGACCTCCCTTGGGCAGCACATACATGTCCATCCCTTGGTGATCTTTGTCCTTGTATCTCACCTTGACTTTTATCTTTCCGATGGGGTATACTTTGTGCCCCGTGTATGTCTGCAATACTATCTCCGTATCCCGTAGGGGAATATGTTTGAATAACTTTTTGTAATCTTGCTTCTTCATGACCGTCAACGCCGATCCGGTGTCCACTTCCATCTTCACTTGGACTTCTGCAATCTGTAGTGTGACCCAGATAGTTTGTCGGTCAGCTTCTTTACTCACATTGTGAATCCTCAGACTACCCAGTTCCTTGCTGTTGGAGTCCGAGTCCGAATTCTGTTCATCTGGACTCTTCCCAGTCACCTTATGTACCTTTCTGTACTTCTTCTGCGGTGACTTATTATTGCTGGTCTTCTTTCCTGACCGGCATACCTTAGCTATGTGACCAAGCTTGCCACATTTTCTACATTCCTGGTTTTTAAACCAGCATTGGTTCTGGTCGTGTGTTGTCTTCCCACAACGATAACATTTCGTTGTACCCGAAGTCATTTGATCCACACTGAGTACCGCTGTCTTCCGCTGCATTTCCGCCGTGCCTCTCGCTGCGGCTTCGTGTGATGCTGCAATAAGGACAGCCTTATCAAGTGTAAGATCGTTCTCTTCGCGCAGTCGTTTTTGTGTTCCTTCCTTCGACATCCCGCACACGAACTTGTCTCTCAGTGCCTCTGTCAGATTTACCCCAAACTGACAGTATTTTGCTAGCCTACGCAGTTCAACCAGGTACTCCGCGTTGCTTTCCTCTTTTCGTTGCGTTCTCACGTAAAATTTTGATCGTTCCGCTAACATCAGCAGTGCGGGGTTAAAATGATCCTTCAGGACAGCAACAATATTAGCGAAAGACTGATCCGCCGGTTTAGCTGGTGATAGAAGATGCTTCAATAACCCGTGTGTCTTCGCACCCATTGAGTTTAGTAAGGTTAGAGCTTTGTCATAATTTGCTATCTTATTGACCTTACAATATATCTCGATGCGTTCTACATACGTGGCCCAATCTTCCACATCGGAATCGAAACCGTTGATGTTACTACGCTTAGGCATCTTCACACTCTTCCTGAGAAACAACAACGAAATATTTCTTTAACTTTTTTTTTCAAAATGGTGGTTTCCCGCGCTTGTCTTCTTTCCCCGCCCACTTTCAAAATGGCGGTTTCCCGCTTCTGTCTTCTTCCCCCGGCGGGAGGGGTAAGCTTTTCCCTTGGGCGACGACCGCTGGCTTTCGGGGTTCGCAGCCTGCGCGTCGGCTTCAGTGCGTTCCTTGTTCCCTTTTCTCGGCAGGGCAACCGGCGCTGGGTACAACCCGTTGACGGCGAACAGTTTCAGCCGCTGGGCTGGATCTCGCTCAGTCTCCCTCGCTCGGGCTCTGTCTCTCCCGCTCGCTCGGGCTCTGTCTCTCCCTCAGCGGCTTCCAATCGCGCCTCCCAGCCCTCTCGCAGTCCGGTGCTTTCCTCCCCGGCTGAGTTCTCCGCGATTTATTTATTTTTATATCTTCCCGCGCCTTACGATCCCGGTCGCAGCGCTTCGTGGCCTTGGTCGCTGCCCGGCCTTTTTCGCCGGTCGCGGTCTAGCTGTCTCACGACGCCGTTGCGTCTCCCAGCCCGCTTGTACCGCGGCTTCCGTGCTCCACGCTGCCCCAGTCTCAGCGCCTCTGGGCCCGACTTCTGTCCGGCTCCTTTCCCCCAACCGTGGTCGAGTTCACCGCCCTTATCCTCCGTTTATTTTTTTTATTTTCCCTTTACTCACAGTCACCGTGGCCGACTTGCTTCTCGTGCTGATCGGCTCACTCACCACCGTGGCAGAAGGGACAATCAGTGCCTGTTGCTGATGGAAGGCTTCGTGTCTGAATTCTTCCTTCTTCCTTGCTCTGCAGACTCGAGTTTTCTCTCAGCAGAACGACGAGGGCGGGTGCCTCTTCTCGACGCTCGTTAACTGCTTCGGAAGTATTGTTGCCGCAGGGTAAGATCGAACTCGTCGCCACTGTAAAGTCTGTAGGTATTATGGCAAATTAATACACAGACTACAAGAGTAACTTTAACAGGACTTTACTATTCGAAGGTCAGGGTGAATCTGCCCAATAAATCCTGACACAGCACTTATATATCTGTGTGGTCACCGTCGGTATTACAGTATACAGCAGCCAAGATAAAGTAGTGCCACACCTAAAATAGTTCCCTTAAAGGTGGACGGTTACATACAATAGTTCTCTTAAAGGTAGAACAGTTACATACACTACATAAACTATTTCCACATTTGGCACCATGTCCACAACGAGTACTTTAAGGTCAAATATAGCAACGATTATGAGCAAAGTAAAACTTTGCAGTAATCCAATAACACATCTTGGATGGGTGTAGAATGGTCTTAACGAGGCCCAATTTCGGGCACACTGTCCTGCGGCCCAAAGACGCGTGAAAAACTTCAGACCCAAGATTGGGTGGGGCCATTTTTCATGTGTCCAGGACTGATGCCGAAAACAGTTGTCAGGCTTTGCATATGCTTATGAGGAACCAAAGCCTGTTTTAGGACCCCTCCGGGAAATTGGGCTATCTTGAACTAAGCAGGCATCAGGCATTTCCAGACGTAGATGTGACCTATCCAATGGCCACAACCATAAAGGTAACTTTAAAAAAATACATAATTAAATTCAGATGAATCAGATGTGCTCCTCCTGACTCTACAGCACTCCTCCCGGTTATGATTTTTTTATTTGTTCATGGGATGTGGGCGTCGCTGGCAAGGCCAGCGTTTATTGCCCATCCCTAGCTGCCCTTGAGAAGCCACCTTCTTGAACTGCTGCAGTCTGTGTGGCGAAGGTACTCCCACAGTGCTGTTAGGGAGGGAATTCCAGGATTTTGATCCAGCGACGATGAAGGAACGGTGATATACTTCCATGTCGGGATGGTGTGTGACCTGGGAGGTGGTGGTGTTCCCATGTGCCTGCTGCCCTTGTCCTTCTAGGTGGTAGAGGTAGCGGATTTGGGAGATGCTGCTGAAGAAACCTTGGCGCGTTGCCGCAGTGCAGTTGCTGATTGGCCTCTGTGCTTCCCCAGCACTTGCCTGAGGGCCACTGCCAGCAAAGCAAGCGGTCCAAAATATTTTTTCAGCTATGGGCAGGTATTTGGAGGCACCAGCAGCTTGCCCAAATTGTTGAAATGAGGCTCGAAGCGCAATTTCAGGCTGGCTTCGGGCTTCCCAGTTGGGGCACACTCTTACACAGTGCCGATTCTGGGCCCAAGGACTGACCCAGACAAATTTTTACCCCTTTACCTCTTGCTACCTCACTATTACATTTCCATCCCCACATCAACATCCTTGTAGCCTGTGTGGAAAAACAGGCTAAAATTCAGGTAGGTTTTAGTATTTTGAACTGTGGCATGCTGAGGATGCTCAAACTATTAGCACTTATAATCAACATAGAAAGTTAGTCTGGGCTGGGATAAAATTAGTATTTGAGGCAAAATGGCAATGTTTTACAGACACGTCAAGGCCCTCTCACTAGCAGTAACTGATTTTGTTTCAGCAATGTAACCTATTTAACATGGGTGATGCTTAGAAAAAAGCACTGCTTCATATGTTTAAATGGGAACCATGCAATTAAGCGGCAGTGGTATTTGTAACAATGAAAAAAGAAATGGGAAGATTTTGCTAACCTGGTCATATATTAAATGAGGAAGTGTGAGTTTGTCTTACTCTATCGTAGATCTTCCTGTTCTCCTTGGTAACAGCCTGGTTTTGCCCTCTGTGCCATCCATTCCTCCTGATTGCTCAGTGTTAATTTTTCATACATTAGTATAGCACAGCCAAATTTTCATCGTTTCATTTTAGAAAATTGAGGAGAAAACTACTGAAATAGAAACAATAATAGTTCTGACAAGGTAAGGTTACCTGCTACATGGTTCTGATTCAATTTATTCAAAAATGTGAGAGTTTCAAATCTCCTAATTTGAGTTTAAGGTGATACAGGTAAATTTTACTTATATACTGAAAGCTACCATTTTGATGGCGTGTATGATGATGCAAAAATGTGATTCATCCACAGTTACACAAAGGCAACAAATCAGTAGCCAGGTTGCCCACGCACCACTGGACAATTTTAAAATTAAACCCCATAGAGTTTCCATTCCAGAATGACTTTTTACATGGAACAGGAAAAAGTACAGTGTGATAAAGTCGAGTTGATTTTATTCATTTTGGGGCATAGTAAAATCTGAAAAAGAAAAAATGCTTTTGTCACAAGGAGTAAATATATTCATTATGGAAGTGGATTGCCGGAACCTGCTTTCCTTTTACTCATTTTGTTACAGCTTGCAAACCACAACAGTTTGACCTTTTGTGAGGTCACAGGAAGTTTTAATACACATGTCCTGTCCAAAAAGATTCACATTTTATTATAATCTGGTAGGAGGTTACTCTGGGATCTATGCAATTAAGACGCAACAGTAACTGGGAAGGGTATGCTAACCTGAATCATATACTGTATTAAGTGAGATGTGAGTTTGTTATGGGTTTCTGTGCATTCGGAATTTTTTTTCCAAAAGTGTTTTTTCCCTTTGTGTCCATTTGTTCTCTGTGGCCTGCCACTCAAAGAAAGGAAGCGTGTAGTGACGACGACCCTCCTTCCATGTGGGTAAATGCTGACCTCCCTATGGTGGCATCGATGTGATGGTATTGGGACCATTAAGGCACAAATTAAAGCCAATCACCAAAATGTATGCTAAACCTAGAAAGATGCAAATATTGATTTTCTTACACCCCCATTAGGTTTAGAATTTATGTATTGTATATCACCCCAGGGTTCAGTTTCTCCAAAGCTCTCATTGATGGCTTGTCTGTATCTATCCTCCACAAGCTACAGCTCATTCAGCCTGCTTTCTCATCTTGCACTCATGACAAATTCATGGTCCCATTGCACTCCCATTGTAATTATTTATTTTTAAATGTCACATGTGAAATCATTGTACTTCCATCAACTGCATTGGTCACCTATGTCTCGAAGAATTGATTTCAAGATCCTTGCCCTTGCCCTCAAATTGCTGCATTGCCTCACTCCACCCAATCTCGGCAATCTCCAGCTTATATGCATCCTCCACTCTGGTGTGCCTCTCACTCTCCATACATGCCAACCTGCAAAACTGGGAAAAGCTAACCAACATCATCAAAAAAGTTGACTGCCCCCAAAAAGGCAACAACTCCAAAAAATAACATAAACTGAAACACAGCCTTGAATAAAGGCCTATGACCAAGGACACTGCTTCAAAACAACTAGATAAGTTAAATTACTTTTTACTGTACTAGATTGGATTTCAGGATTTTTGTTAAGTTTTAGGTCACATTCTGCAATTCAATTTGTTTTCCTCTGAAAATGGCCTTGTGGCATATGGAAATAAATAGTTACAATGCAAGTGCAATGGAACATGAACTTGTCATGAGTTAAGCTGAAGCTATACCAATATATTCCATCAGTTGTATCCTATAGGGAAAACAAATAGTACACAAAAGTGCAACTTTAGAATTTAGATTTCTTTTTCAGGAGAAGTGAGCTCTTATTGTCTGGGTGCATATCCTTCAAGAAAGTTTGAATTTTTTTATATAAGAACATAAGAAATAGGAGCAGGAGTAGGCCAATTGGCCCCTCGAGCCTGCTCCGCCATTCAATAAGATCATGGCTGATCTGAATCACGGTACATTTTACAGAAATTTTAAGTGTAATGTGATTCTGGAATAGTTGCAATGTTTTTATTAAACTTAAAGTAGATGTCATGAGTCACAATTGATTTCTGCTTTTTGCATCATTCAAAGATAATTCTCTGAGTATAACACAACAGGCCTAGATATATCCAGTTGCCATAGCTGAGTGAGATAACATGAATTATAGTCTATAAACTTGTAAATTATTGTAAATTTTTAAACGGTTTCAACAGTCACTCTTCCACATCCACTGCCCAGTTCACGAAGGTACTTTACCCCGTGGACCCAGCTCACAGAAACACTCCTTCCTTCCCCCCCCCCCCCCCCCCTGCCAACTTCACAGAGATACTCTCTTCTCCAACCCTTCCAATTCATATTGGCACTCTTACCCCTCTCCCTTGCTAATTCAACCTGCCACCCTTCTCCTTTCCAATCTAGTTAAGCTGCTACTCTTCCACAGTTCTGTAAAATTTATAGAATGAATAAATGGAAGGACCAAAAGAGTAAAGACTCTCGAAGTAACATTAATTTCAACATTGGGTACAATGAGCCAACTGTACATCCAATATTAATGTGCCATGGCTGTGCTGGTCTGTGTCTCAAATGTAAAATGTGTGGCATCAGCAATAGAAGAAATCCTGGCTAGACTCCAAGTATGTGAGCATAGGCGGATGATTGCTGCTGTTTTGAAGCTGGCATAGATTTTCTTTTTAAACAGGGCCACACAGGGGTTCTGAGTTACTGGAAAATTTTGCAGCTAGGGAATTCAAGATATGACAGGTTGCCAAGATGAAAAAATATGTTACCCGTTTTTTAATGCACAGACGCTGGTTGCAAGCTAGAATTGTTCACTTTTTTCCAACTTTATTTGCACGCGTGCTCATTTATCTGCCTTTTTTTTTGAGTGATACTCTTCACTCAAGTTGTCCCCATTACTATCAGTACCAGGGACTGTCCTGCAGCCACCAGTACTTCAGCTTAATGTCGTATAACTAAAAGTGCTACATCCAGAAACAATTCACATTTGGAACGACACAGTTTGTAATTGCAGTGCTGGATATTCAAGTCAACACCATGTGAGTGTTTCGATTGTCTGCCATTTCGCTTTACCGAAATCCTAATGGGAACGCTGCATAACCTTAACTTGTATCATTCAATCAATAACTAATTAATTAATATTTAACGAGCCATCTATCCCAACTGTAAAGTTGTATCTTAGCAAAGGGTTCTTGTGGGTGGCAGCTTCAGCCAGGATACAGCACTTTGAGACCATGCTGGGGCGAGATGAAGGGCACACTGGTCTGTCTCAATCTTCTTCGATGACAACAAAGTCTCGCTGCAGGCTAAGCTTGTGGCATGAGATGTGTCCAAACAGTTCTCCTTCATGGTTTATATCTTCATGCATACAATGGTTTGGCTTTCTATTAACCATGTGAGATCCAGAACCAAGCTTTGAGGTGGATAGGTGCAAAAAAAAAGGCGGGGGGGAAAGTGGTTGCAGCGAGGAAGGATTCTGGCCTACACCAACCTGTTACTGAATATCCTGAAAGCGGAGTCAGCCTCACAGTGGGAATGTTTCTTTGTTAAAATCCCTCACAAGAGGACCTGGTTTAATCAGTTGATAAGTAAACCTGGTACACAGCACTGGTCTAAATCATCAAGATTTAATCCTATGGTGATCTGTGTAGGCCCTTCCACCACACTGAAGGCAGATATAATTCATATGCCTAATGAGGAAACTCGAGGATTTGAGACGACAGTTGCTGGAAGTTGTTAGCTGGATGCCAGATACAAGAGCATATGCCTATACTCATTGGCGTTTAGAAGAATGAGAGGTGATCTTATTGAAACATATAAGGTACTGGGGGGGCTTGCCAAGGTAGATGCAGAGAAGATGTTTCCCCTCGTGGGGAATTCTAGAACTAGGGGGCATAGCTTCAGAATAAGGGGTCGCCCAGTTAAAACTGAGATGAGGAGGAATTTCTTCTCCGAGGGTCGTAAATCTGTGGAATCCTCTGCCCCAGAGAGCTGTGGAGCCTGGGTCATTGAATATATTTAAGGTGGAGATAGACAGATTTTTGAACAATAAGGGAGTGATGGGCTATGGGGAGCGGGCAGGGAAATGGAGCTGAGCCCAAGATCAGATCCACCATGATCTCATTAAATGGCGGAGCAGGCTGGAGGGGCCAAATGGCCTCCTCCTGCTCCTATTTCTTATGTTCATAAAACCAGAGCTGGGTTGTGGCCATAATTTGGTTGTAGAAAGGCAAGTAGTTATTGCCAAAGCTCCATACTTCTAACTGGTGAAACTACCGTGCAACAGGCTATGGTGTGTAACCCTGCTGTGATCAGGAGCATGGCACCAGTGCACTCTTTTGGTGAGTTGCGATGTTCACTGTAATTTGTGAGGAGCTTCTGATGTCTGCTAGTCACCTAGAGAGCCATGAATTTGATCCTTGGTGTCAAAAGATTGATTTATGAGGAAAGATTAGAGAAATTGGGGCTCGCCAGCCTTGAGAGGTATAAGTGACAGAACCTTAAATGTGCATGATGATATTAAATGGCTTTGATAAGTTAAATCTAGAGCACCACTTCAAGATCTGCTAGGATACTAGAGCAGGATGTATATAAAAACTAGCGAAAGGTAAGTTTAGCACAGATTTCAGGAAGAATTCCTTTGCCCAAAGAGTGACCAACATTTGGAACGGTCTTCCACCGAGGGTAATGGGGACAAAAATATTAGATTCATTAGATCCATTTAAGAGGCACTTAGATGGAACTATGGGAGGAATTTATTTGTTTTCAGTCATGGACGGATAAGCTAAGATGGGCCTTCCTCATCTGTATGATCTTGTGATAATGATTTGTTCACCTATCAACCAATGTGCAATGCACTTCGGTATTATCTGCAGAGTTGAGTTCTTAGATCCTTGTGGCTTTGCTGGAATTTTTAAGTAGTAGACTCTTGACCGCGCACTCACTGCTCCATCTGTAAACTTTTGCTGATTGGTCAGTAGATCACAGCCTACTCATCCCTCCTGCATCACAACCAATGTTTTCCCATCCTCCTTCTCACCCCCAAGCCTCCTGAGATCAATAGTAACTGAAACTATCTTGACATCAGTGTAGCTTCCTTTTAATAGTGAGTCATGAATTTGGTATTTTTTTTTCAGTTTGAACTATAAAAATAAATCTTCACTTCCTTTGGCTTAGTGGGTGACTATGGCATCATATCAGATACAGAATCATTCAGATCAGGATATTTCTTGATCTTTGCTGAGTGAGATGATCTCAACCAAAGCTCCATTGGTAGATACTGTAACTGTAGGGAGAGGAAGAATGGCTTTCCATTGCTGATCATTGTCCAGTGCAAGAGGTTTGGGACCTCCCTACAAGTGATATTAAGTGATAAGTTTGGTTATAAAACCTACTATGACGGGGGCATGCTGCTTCTGTATTTACCAGTGAATACTTCCAAGTAGTAATCGTATAATAATTTATCTACTTTTAGTTCATCCACCATGGCAAGCCTGTTTGCACCCTTAAGGAGTCTTAATTACTTTTTGATAATCCATTTACTATTATAATACTGATGGAATTTCTTATTGGGCTGTATATTCCGATGCCTACGGGTGTGTACGCGCTGTGTACACACCCGTAGGGACATCGGAAATGACGGTTTCAGGCATGCCAAGCGCATGCACTGAAAACCAGCATTTCCGATCTGTCAAGAATGCTCTTGATAGATCAGACATCTGCCCTGGAGAAGGGCCTCTACGGGGGGTGAGTTCCGCTTTCTGGAGAACCTCCGCCCACAGAAAACCCTTAGAAATCTTACGCCTGGTAAAAGCAGGCCTGCTTTTACCAACATAAGAGTTGAAAAAAGTTCTTTTTTAATTTTCACTCATTTATCATTTAAAAATACTTTTAAAAAGGTTAAGTTTATTTTTAGCCCTGTAAAAAACGAATTATTTTTTTGTTTAAAAAAGTGATTTAAAAAAAATGTATTTAATGTTTTATTGTGTTTTTGAGGTGATCTCCATTCATTGTTTGACAGGTCTATCTGTCAAGTGTATGAAGGGAGATTCCCTTCTCCTGTTGGCTCCCCATAGCCCACGTGATCCCAAGGACGCTTACGAACTGCATGCGTCTCTGGGATACATGGGCCCTGCACATTTCGAGTTTGGAGAGGCCCAGGAACGGAAGTATACGCACCTCGGGTAAGTTCGTAGATTTTTTTTTTCTAGATCGGAGGCCTCTGCACGCAGGAAGCCTCCGATCGGAAAATATGGGCCATTATGTTTGGCACTTTGCTCTATGATCGTTTTATTTACACTTTTTCCTGTATTTATCCAGTAGTTTCTCTCGCCATTCTCCATACAAGGTCTGTGGCGTCTGTTACCTTACTTCATATCTTCTTAACCCATTTAAAGTCATATTTGTTTAGTCTGCGCTTACTTGTCCTTGCCATGTATTTTTCCTGCACATTTAGTAGTATGTTGCTATTCTATTTGTCCTCAGCCAAGGTTTTCTTGAGTACTATCGCCTTTCTTCCCACTTGCACCCCCCACCCCCAAACACTGCACCTCAAGCCATCATCAGATTGTTTAAGTTTCTATGTCATTCCCTTAAAGTTGATCCTTTTTTAAGTTGTAAAGCTGGGTAATGCTTTGTGTTGGTAGTTTATACCAGATCACGTCAAATGTAATCATGTTATGATCACTCTATATTACGCCTCTAATCTCTCCGCCTGTTAAAGGGTATTGTTGAGAAAGCCCTTGTACTGGAGTATCGGAAGACTATCTGAAAGAAAAGTAAGAAAGAAATAACACTGAGAAAGGATGATTGCCTGATCAAAATAACAGTAAGAAATATTTAATTTCTTAGAGACAGTGGTGCATGTTTTTACCATCCCATCTGGTGATGCAGAAGACTGTACTTTATTAAATAATGATATATAGCTCACCTCATTAGATAATACTCTGCACAACACTCTGCATGACTGTGTAACTTAGACTCAAAATATGGTACTACACAATCTATAATGGGAATTGTCAACCAATAAGCACTGATTTAATAAGAATGAATACAGATGCATGTCAATAGTTACTTTTTCATTTTCTACACTCTTCACAGAACTATTCGTCTTTTTGTTTGAAGTTTTTACTGAATTCAGGACTTGGAGGAAAAAATAGAAGTTAAAGTTAAAGCAGAAGCAAGCTTTCCACCAAAGAGAGAAATTCCCAAATTCATTGCCCAAGTTTGCATACACTTAATTATGTGGGAAAAGTCTGGATAGTCATTGTATTCAAATTAACGCATTGGCCACTGAGAGAGCCACAGAAAAGCTCCAGTGCAAATCAATGCCGTTCATTTTTAGAATTTCCATTATTTCCATCACTGCATGTGAATGATAATAATTGAGAGCATTTCCAGTTAGTACTATTCTGAGATTCTATTATTAGCCTTTTCTGTTTTACATCAGCCCACTCTCTGTGGGTGGTTAGCAAGCACTACTGGTGCATGAATATGTAGAAATTCTACTCAAGTTGTTACAAACCCTCAAAGCTTTGACAATGCAGTAAAGCTTCCATACTTCCTCTCTGCCAGGTCAAGTGACTGATGAGGTTTCATAACTTTGGTTTCAAAGCTGTTTGATCGCTTTCTGGAAAAGTAATAAAAGTACTATACCAGCTCCAAACTAGAGTTATAAAGCTGATGCCCCATTACCTCTGAAACTACCCGCTATTTCTCTACCTTCAATGGAGAAATCATATACTCTATATCAAGCCTGACTTCAACCAATTCTATGCAAGATTCCATCAGACTATATTCTACTATACGCTAGTGGATTATGATGTCTAGAGTGTGGAGGACAACTTTTGAGATATAGTTAGATGACTGTAATTATATAAAATAGCTTTAGAAATTTGTCAGAGGCTAAGATAGTCCATTGAATGACTGGAACAATAGAGATTGTTGCAAGCACTGGGCTGAGCTCTGCTTGTATGTGGAAAATGATGTGGAAAAAACCAGCTCCAGATTCCTTTCTTTTTAATCTGACCACTGTGATGTACAAATAATAATATGCAGTTTTAAAAACCTCCCAAGTATTATGGCACTCATGCTACCCAGAAAAACCACCATTTTACAGATGGGTGGCTGAGCTGACTAACTGATTTCCTGCCCACCTGTAAACGGACTCCATTTCCTATGCAATGAAAAATGTAATGCAGCAACAAACTTAGTCATATCTTGCTGGAAACACAAAAGCAAGTGTAATATTTCTGAAAAAAGGGCCTGAAACATTGACCTATCTGTTCTCTCCATGTATGCTGACTGACCTATGTTTCCAACATTGTCTACTTTTTGTTCAGTGTAACTTGGGATTCAGATACTGTGATATAAAATTTGAAACAACTATATCTTCAGAATCAAGGTGCATTAAATTTATATTTTAAAAAAAATGTATAGCTCATTTAAAATACATTATAGGTTTTACTTTTGAATATTTTTTGTGTGAATCATCTGTGTTTTACTCCGATACTACATAATGCTTTTCCATTTATTCCCCGAATGCTACAGTAGTTAGAATACTGGTAGCGCTTAGCTATGTTCCATAGTGAAAATGCTATACAGTCTTTGAATTTTCACCTATTGTTCATAAGCACTTCCAGCACTTTGACTCATGTACCCTATGGGGCTAGATCTGGTAGAGGGTTAGAAGTTAGTGATGCAATTTTCACATAAATCATATAGCATGAATAAGTAATGCTGCCATTTTGATTAGAACAGTTCAATCTGCTTGTCTAAGGATGTCATCGTATTGCAGGTCATTCTCAGTCTCAGGGGATATGCCCAGCTGGCAGTATGCTGCTACCTGTCTGCTGCACTCTACCAAGCAATAGATTACCTCTTCTGAACTCTGATGCAAAGCAGGCTGGACCTATACTGCACCTGATGATTTAGGGTTTACACTGGGTCACGGGGAAATGGATCCCTTTCCCTCCCTCATTCAAATGGGTTCAAGCATATACATGCCTGTCACGTCCCTGTTAACTGCCAAAGTTGCCACAGATCACTGCCATGTAAATCTATGAGATAAACATGTTCTCCGTTTCCTCTCCTCCTGTGCCCTTCCAAATAACACCACTGGGAGTTGAGTGCATATTTGCTGCGCATCCTGAATTAAAAGTCCTTAAGTTGTAAATACTTTTTTTTAAACCTGAAATGGTTGATTTGCTGAGTGCAAATCCTGGCAGGAATACAAGAGCAGACTGATTTTAAGTGTTTGATAGTGTTCAGCAACATAAAAATATAATGAATCTATTTGATGACAATTTTTTTTGTAGAATTTAGAAGGGTCTGTGCATTGGACTTGGATACAATTCAGAATATGAAAGGCCCTCCTTATACTCGAGTTAGGAAGTTTCTCAAATGCTTGCTGACTTGGAAGGTTTATCTCCCCTTTATTTCTCGCACTGCCTGGTTGCTCTCTTTCTCAAATCTATAGCGCTCCTCGGGATCTATTACTTTTCATTTTTGTCCTCATCCTCTATCTCATCTGTCGTCTACTTTCTTCCTGTTCCAGTGCTCTTCGCTGTCTCTAAAATTCAGGATTTCTTATTCTTTAACTGTCTTTCTAATTTGATCATCTTTTTCGAGGAATCTGACGTACTGTTTTTAAAAACAGTTGATGTCTGATAAGTCAGTGTCACAACTTGGTGTACCCTAATGATCCAGCTATGTAAAATTAATTAAAATACAATATAATTAAACATTTAAAACAAAAACACAAAATTTTGAAAAATAAATTTACATATTTTAAATGGTCTAAAAATAAACTTACCTTATTGTGTGTGTGTTTTAATGTTTAAATGAATGAACGTTTTTTATTTTTATGTTTTTTAAAACTCTTACACTGGTAAAAACAGGCGTAAGAATTTCATGGGCATTTGCTGGGCAGAAGTTAGGCAAATAGCGCAACTCTCCGCCCGCGGAGACCCTTTTCCCGGGGATGCGTTGGATCTGTCAAGAAGATTCTTGACATCGCAAGTTCAGGGTATTAGCACATGTGCTTCACACGCCTAAACCCGGAACTTGCAGCGCGTGCGCACCTCATATGCACCCGTAGGGGTCGCAAATTATGGCGCAACATGTGAGATGGCCTTATTATATTGAACAACTTATTGGTTTGTATTTTAACCAATTTGGAAATTATGCCTTTAGAACAACGTTTACTTTTTCTTTGAGAAAATCACAGTCTGGTAAGCATGTGAACTGTTTCTAGTCCTGCTTCAATGGGAATCTGTCAAGCTATTGCCAAACTTCAGTGGAAATACTACTGCGGTGTCATAAATATAGAAAAGGAAGTAGAAGTAGCATCAAACCATGACTTTAATTCTTGGTGTATAACTTGGCATTGCTTCTTTAAATGACAGGGTAGTAGTGAGCCAAACTATAAAGGGCAGATGCCAAACCACACCCATTTAACAGTTGTGTCCCAGTAACACACTCAAACTTTTAATAGAAGGACCATTTTAGGTACTCAGTTTGGTTAACTGAGTCATCAGAGCTGTCAGTAAACCCAATCTAATCCCAAGATAATTTAGCTGATCTCCGAGTTAAAACTAAAATCTGCTCTTAAGAACTCACACATGGTGTGTGACATTGAATGAGAGTGATAAACCAAGTCCTTTTTTTTAATTATTGGAGCTCAATACCTGTTAACACAGACCAATGTTATTTATTCAGGAGGCATTGAAGTGTATGTTTGAGTGTCTGTTCCTGTAAGTTGGCACAAAAGCATTGTGTAGCTTTGATTCATTCATTCATTCATATTCCTTTTTGACATTACCAGCATAAATGATTAATGTACCATATTTAGTGTAACTAAAAGAGTAGGTGCTGGCCGGGATGACCTTTTTGCCCCATCCTAATTATTTGTAGAATAGAATGAAAGACTTGCACCTTTCAAGACCTCAGGAAGTCCCAAAGCGCTTTCACAGCCAGTGAAGTACTTTTGAAGTGTAGTCACTGTTGTAATGTAAGAAACGCGGCAGACATGTTCTGCACAGGAACGTCCCACAAACAGCAATGTGAGAATGACCAGATAATCTGTTTTTTAGTGATGTTGGTTCAGGGATAAATATTGGCCAGGACACCGGCAAAAACTCCCCTGCTCCTCTTCGAAATAGTGCCATGGATCTTTTAAGTCCACCTGAGAGGGCAGACGAGTCCTCAGTTTAATGGCACCTCTGACAATGCAGCAGTCCCTCAGTACTGCACTGGAGTGTCGGTCTAGATTTTGTGATCTCTTCTATGGAGTGGGACTTTAACCTTCTGACTTGGGTGAGAGTGCTATTACTAAGCGACACCATGCCTTCTAAGAGCTTGGAAATATTTTGCAGTCAGGTACATTGTTCATTAGAATTATTAATAGGCAACATATTAATGTTGTAGTTGACTAAGAAGTGCAGTGAAATTCAAAATTCTCGATCTTCAAATCACTTCTCAGCCTCGTTCCTCTTCACAATGCTTCAGTCCTATATCCCTGCTCGCATCCTCCATTCTTTCAATTCTGGTCTACTGTTGTTTTCCGCTCTCCGTACCTTCCTACACTCTAGCATCGGTGGCGGAGCTTTCAGACGTCTTCCCCAAACTGCTCCGCCTTGCTTCATCCATGTTCCATAAAGGGAGGTTTTTGATGATGGGGGTCGATAAAACAAGATGGAGGGATCTGGGAACTGCGCCTTTGGCATCTTCCTCTAAGTCCCCTCATGCTCCTGCTTGGATCTAATTTCGAACTGCTGACTGGGATATTTTGCAATGTTATAGGTGTATAATAAATATATGGCGGTGTCAGTCATGATGGTGTTTGTTCTCATCGATGACACTACATCCTTTTCCTTCATTATTGCCTAATTAGAAAAGACTTTTCCAATATGATCAAGCTTGGAAGATATAGGTTACTATAGACAAGAAAAACTTTTCTTTTCCCTTCCCCCTCTCCTCTGTGAAAATAGTAAGGGATAGTGTCTAAGAAGACACAGGAAGACCAAGCAAGTTATTCAGCCTGCCAAGGATCAGCAGATAAATTTAAATATTGATTGAAAGGCTGTCACACAATCGCACAGTGAGTAAATGTGTCACTGAGCTATGGAGATTTGGAAGATCCTAGACCTGGGATGAATTAGTTGACTCCTTGGGTAGGTAATTGTATTGGTTCCAAACTGGCTTCAGTGTCCCTGAGTCATGCAGGCAAAATATTCGGTGAGGAATCCCACTCCTAATAATCAGCCAGTAATCTCTGCTGAAACATGTGTTTGTGTGTGGGCTGTGGGTGAGCATGTGAACTGGCCTGGTTGAATAGGCTGCGAATATTCACTGTCCAGGCTCACATTTTGAAGAGGCAAGATGCCAGGTGGCTCCTAATATTTGTTGAACTGTATACTTTGCGATGTGAGGAAAAACCAGAGTTAGATACTTTTGCATTTCCTTGGTGACTAATTTTAACCCCAGACTCCTAGTCTGGGAACTCAGATTCCTATCTTCCAGCTCAAAAGTACGTCATTATAACAGTAAAAGCTGCCAGTCTAAGTACACAGTATTCTTGCAGTGCACGTTTTCCTACATAATTCAGGGTAATTTCATAAATTACTTCCAGTTTTCATTCATGTCTGTTTCTTTTTTTATTGAACTGAAGAGCAAATGCCATTATTTGAATTATAGTATCTGTACCTGGATATATTAATAGCGGTCTGTTCATATTTTTTGGTTTATTATAATTGATTAGTTTAATGTTTTGTTTTGAAATAGATTTAATTTCTTTTCACTACTGTATAAACTGATCAATTAAGTTTTTTTTCATTTTATTCTTTCAGACAACAGTGACTTAATCGCTTGCACTGTAGTTACAAAAGATGGCAATCAGATGCATCGGTTCCTGGCTGTAGACATTTATCAGATGAGCTTGGTTGAACCCGAGAGCAAACGACTTGGTTGGGGAGTGGTGAAATTTGCAGGTCTGCTTCAGGTAAGGAGCTAAATGTTGGTGAACGTATATCTCCTTTCTGCTTCTTTGATTCATATATTTAAACTTGACCAATTCAAAACTAATGCGCATCTTCACAAGCCATTTGGACCTTTGCTGCTGCAATAATATTGTGCGATCCTGCTTGCACCTGATTTCCCAGACTTGTATAGTGGGACAAAAATTATTTAGAAAACTAGGATTTTATATTAACTTCACATAATGAGGTGTTAAACTGATCTTTTAGCAGAATTCAAATGGTTCCTGTATTGCGCAAGGACAGCAAAACTGTACCTTCTGATTTAAGTTTCTGGCATATTTTAGTTCTTTTACTTCACCCACCCAAAAACACACACTTCTGTAGCTACATTCAGACATTTATATGGTACTTGCATATTCAGAGTAAAATTGTTTTTTTCCATTTAAGTACCAAAACAATCAGCAATTAAAGGTATGGTACAAACCTGCATCTCTGCAATCTTCTGGTATTCACATGGGTCTTGATGCTGCGTGAGACTTCTATCTGCCTTTCTCACTTGTAATTTTGAGCAAAAGACCATCTGCGGAGAGGAACAGTGGAGAAGAAAGAAAAGACTGACATGGGTGATTCTGTTCTTTACTAATGCCTCTTATATCAGCTCCACTCATTTATATAGGTCATGAAGAAGTCCATAGCCCTATCATTCATCTTTCCACTTGACTGAGAAGCTTTTCCATATAGACTTGTTTGTCAATTTCATAGAATCTGGCCCATACAATATGCTCTATCCTAAGTAGAAACTCCACACAAATAGTGGATCAATTATATTGTGATTTGTTGTTAGACCACCTGAAAAAACTAATCCAGATTTGGAGAGGTCTATTTTAGGTCCAGTTCAGGCTTCTATAGTTCTGAACCATTGATAGCAATATCAAGGTTGAAAAAGATACAGCCACACAGTATAGTCAGTGTTGCTGTATGACAATCAAAGGAAAGCTTTTCAAGTCATGGTTGAAATATGACATTAAACTCATTGTGTGTGTGTAGTTTCAATTGCTATACTTTTTTTTACAGGACATGCAGGTGATGGGGGTAGAAGATGACAGTAGAGCTTTAAACATCATCATCCATAAGCCTGCATCCAACCCTCATGCCAGACCCTTCCCTATCCTCCAGGCCACATTCATTTTTGCTGATCACATCCGCTGCATCATTGCAAAACAGCGATTAGCAAAGGGCCGTATTCAAGCACGCCGTATGAAGATGCAAAGAATAGCAGGTTAGTATCAGTTTCTGAAAATGCTTAACTGGGTTGATCAACTGGTGGTGCCAGCTTACCTAGTGGAATTAAATAAAACTAGTTAAAATTCTGATTTTTGCCAAGAAGTGCTGAATTAATCTTTTTAATACCCCATTATATTCTATGAATCTTGCCTAGGTTTTGATTTTGGTTTGCTTAATTGAGCTTGGTAATTATCTTGTATTTTTCAATATTAAATTTACCGTCCACAAAAACTTCAACTTCACTGTTTAATATAGTGCTATTTATAAAAAAAAAAAAAAAAATCTAAAGTTCTGTTGCACCATATTTGGTGCTGTTATAAAGTCTCAGCAGCCTAAATACAAAGTAAAGAAAGAAGGACTTGCATTTATATAGCTTGAGGACATCCCAAAGTACTTCATGTACAGTCATTTATGTACTAGCCTTTCTTGACATTAATTGGATATTATACATCTAGCAGCAAGATTTTGTTAATTTTAATCTAAGGTCCTTCAAAAGTTATATCAGACTATATTATGGTAGAGAATTTTGATAGCCAACAGATTAGTTAATTAGCAACAGGTACTTTCCAGACTGACCGCTTGCGGCAATAGGTGGAAAGTGTTACGTATTTCTGATCGCTTGCATTGTTTTCAAACAGTGGAATGAAAAGTGCAAGTGCAGAACCATCCAACCCTAGAAAATACCCTACCATACTGCATATAGCTGCACCTAGTCAGTAGTGTATATTTCTAAGATCAGATGGATCTGGATTGGTGCCCAGGGTTGACCTACATTCAAACTAAAGGCATTGCACCAGGGCACAGATGGATTCTGCCAGTCACTGGAGCGATTGTAGACAGAAGATCCAAAATGATAGGGCTCTGGTCAGCCCAAATTCACAATATTTTAATAATACAGGAAACTTTCTGGTATCCGGTACTGACGGGACCGAGCTGTTGCCGTACCATCAAAACTGCCGTAGAAACCAGCGCTAATGTTAAAACATAGAGCTTTTGAGCTCCATGTGAATCAACAAACCCTGTTGCTTAGCAACAGCTTCAAAACAGTCGGCCGCAGCTTAAAAGCATCTCTGTAGCTAAGCAACAGCTTCAGCTAGACCTTGCAGAGCCTGACTTGGGGAAAAAAAAGCAACGAGAAGTAAAAAAACTTATAGGAAACGGCTCCTGAATTTTGCCGGTAGATAGAGCTTGCCGGACATTTAACCTCCGGTTAAACGAAAGTTTCCTGTACGAGAATAACTGTTGCCTTTAGATTCGGTTAGGAAGAATGCTTCTATATTTTCCTTGACTTATAATTGAATTTTTCAAGCTCAGTTAAATCACTGCATTTTGTGCAGTCAAAATTTCATAACATTTAAAAGAGAGAACTTGCAATTATAAAGCGCCTTTCACAACCTCGGGAAGTCCCAAAGCGCTTTACTGCCAATTAGGTACTTTTGAAGTGTAATCACTGTTGTATTGTAGGAACCACGGCAGCCAATTTGCACACAGCAAGGTCCTACAAACAGCAATGTGATAATGACCAGATAATCTGTCTTAGTGTTGGTTGAGGGATCAGTATTGGCCATGACACTGGGGAGAACTTCTTTTGCGTCCACCTAAGATGGCAGATAGGGCTTCGGTTTAATGTCTCATCCAAAAGACAACACCTTTGACAGTGCAGCACTCCCTCAGTACTGCACTGAAGTGTCAGTGTAGATTTTGTACTCAAGTCTCTGGAGTGGGGCTTGAACCCACAAACTTCTGACAGGCAAGACTACTACCACTGAGCTATGGCTGACATCTTTTGGATTTTACAAAGTGAAAGTAGGTATTGACTGACAAACTTAAACTTAAATTGTTCAACCTTTAGGCAATATGATGCTTTGGATCAACAAAGCACAGTGCTATGGGATGGTAAAATGCTGGCTTGATTTTTCTCCCCTTTCACCTCCCCAAAATGAGTTTCCATCTCAATTACATTTCTATGGCAAGAAAGCAAGCAGCTCCCCAAGGAGGTAGTGGAGGGAAAATGAGAGAGTTCTCTCTCAGTAATTATCATTGGTTTCTTTGTCTGAACAGAGGAGGGCTGGAAGTTAATTGTCTTCTCTGCTACAATCTGTGTATGCTTAAAGGAGACAAATGGGAACTACAAAGATTCCATATGCTTCAGAAATAAAAATTACTTAACGCCAAGTTTTTTTAATAATTTGAGAATCCTTCAAATGCCACACTCAAAATTTAACTGGAACAGCAAAGTGAGGTTTCCATTCCGTTGTGTTCAGTATTCTCCTCTGTGGTAAAATGGTTATAACCAGATTTGTCAATGCAACCACAGTTTTAGTTGAGAACCACAGTTAACAGGGAATGTGTATTACAGTTGCAAGCTATGAAATAGTTTGACCTATTTAATGTGCATTTTCATTTTTTTGCATATATATATATAATATATATGAGTGTGTGTGTGTGTGTATATATATATATATATATATATATATATATTTCAATTCAGCTCCCTTCAGTATTAAGTTTCAGTGCTGTAATGGAATATTGCGAAACCTTAGGTCCTCTTATTGTAGTATTGGATTTAACTATAACAATTTTAATTAAATCCTCAAATAATGTGACATTTAACAACTAAGTTGAAATAAATGGAAGAGGATATTGTGTAGGTTTGTTTTCAGAGGTATTTTATTTCAGCCTGTAAAAGGTCAACAAAATAAACCTTCCTCTTCCAAAATGAACTGCCATTCATTCAAATAACCCTTTTTTTAAAAGCATTTTTATATTTCCACTTTTCCTATCTATCTGACATTGTCCATGAACGTCAAGGAGCAAAATATGATTTGTACCTAATGCAAGAAAGTCTAATTATTTTAGTAACATACTGAGAATTAGTATGGCATATGCTGTTAATTAATGAGGAAAACCAGTGACTAATTTAAAAAAAAATCCTACATTGCTCTGCAGCAAATTCTGATTTGGTGCAGAATTTCCTACTTTTAAGGATGGCCACTTCCTCACTATTCCAAGCTGAGAACTGAGGAGACTGAGCACACATCCAGTGAATCTAGTCTAGAATCATCAGACAGTCAGGGACTCTCAGCTTTGCAACTCGGATTCAAATGAAAGTCTTCTAATTCTGTTGGCTGCAGGAGTCCTACATGGAACCTCAGTCCAGTACCCACTACAAGACGCTACATAAAACTATAAATGGTTTGGTGCAGGTTGATGCTGATTTGCCAGCATCACTTAGAGAAGGCATGAGCTGGTGTTGGAAATAGAAAAGGTCATAGTGGTGCAATAGGTCACTGCCTTTTGAGGTTGAAAGCTAAGGTAAAATGGAAGTGAGCAGGGGCTTTACTGTAGATCTAGCCAGTGGTGTGGCTTACCTGAGAGTGGTTGGCTCTTCCAATTTGGAAGTGTTCCATTTACAGCATCTCACTTTATTGAGCACAATAAATAAATCAATACATTACAACTAGCTCAGAATTTTTTTGTAGGTGGTTATAGTGAGGCCTGAAATTGCACTCCACAGCTATACTTTCCTTCTTTGCAGAGATTTCTAACTTTGTAGTGGAAACTGGTAATAGATTTAATATGCCCACCTTTATGTTTGGATATGAAATGTTGCATTAATGGAATCTTAAGTAAGAAGAGAAAATAACAAAAAGAAAGTACATATTTTAGGCTTAGATTTTTGAATCACTGGGAAGTAGATTCAAGTGGGAAACATTTATGACATTGCAATTGCATCAGGCACCACTGCAGACTGGTGTTGGACTTGCTTTTAATAAACTATACTGTTTGCTTTGTCTGACGCAAACCTTTTTGTTGGGCAGGTGATTTTTTTCTGATGTATGCTTAACATGCAAAGATTGTTGGCAAGTGAATTTCCTATTTATTTCTAGTCAGAAAATAAAGGCTAGCTGTTCTGGCTTCCTTTACCCCATTTAGCTGCTTACCCAGTTCAGGACAGATATTGGACAAATGGGTACAGTTGCCCTCACTCACAAATGCCATAAATTCAGTATATATAGCTCGCCATCAAGCTTACTGTAGAATAGTATAGGACGTTGGTGGTCTTGTGTTTCCTTTCTGCTTTCTCTTCCAGATCTATCTTCCCACCACCATTTTAAGTTATCACAAGACAAGGTACAACATGACAAGACCAACAAATCCAATACCTTTCACACAATTAACAAAGACTTTTCTTTGGTACTGCCAGTGCTTTCCCAACTGAAAATGACAGAAGTTTAACTGTGGGAAGCACCAGCATAGTGAGATAATATTACAGCTACAGTATCTGATAAATATTTATTTAGTCTGAGGTACGCTACTGGTGGTTACTCTTTTGCAGCAATGGTTATTCAGGGATACATTACAAAACTAGTTTCCTGAGTTGGTTAGGGCTGGAGTATGCACACCTTCCGCATCTACAAGTGCCCAAAACCAACCACCGGCTGAAAGCAGCTTATCTCATCTTTCTATATAACCTATTTATTCTGATAAAATATGGATGACAGTCGAACAACAAATTCATTATTTCGCCTCCAAAAATGTTGTTAAATAACAATAATAAACAGTCAACATCTTTCAAAAATGTTATTTGTACATTCATTAAGATTACTCTAGGAACTGTAGGGTATAAATTGGTATGTGTTATGCCTTTTTTTTGGGTGTAAGGTGCAAATCATACCAATTTAACAGTGGGACAGACTGTACAGGTGTTGGTCTCACTGCTAAATTTGTGTGTCCATTTTTTCAGGCATTGGGCCACTTATTAACATTTTTAAGTGGCCTAACGCCTGTTGAAGGACCCTGCTACAAAATTTGTTCCTGATGAGTGGGGCAAGCGCCAGGATTCTTCAGCCCTTGTGGCCGCCAACTCCAAGTTTTTTTTAAAGTTTTTTCTAAAAAAATTCTTTCTGTGAAGCCAGGAGCAGGATTGCTCTCCTGATGATCGCCCAGCCCCATTGCTTAATCCGATCCTCTTCCCAGAATTTACCCAAGGGCCACTTTGATTTCTCTCGTGAGGCGCGAAAGGCGCAACATACCCCTGTATGTCTAGCGAATAAACTAACTGAAGATACTTGATTGGCAAGTTATTGAAGGCACTTGCTCTCCAAGAGTGATGACTGAATAACTTGAAAATACCACAGATGCAATTGTATTGTGTTGCTTTGGTCTCACTCGTGAGTGGATTATCTTTAATCAAATGTGCTGAACACTATGTTTGGAAGAAGATTTAGTTTCTTTGCTATGATACATGAGAACATAAGAATTAGGAGCAGGAGTAGGCCATACAGCCTATCGAGCCTGCTCTGCCATGCAATAAGATAATGGCTGAATTTCTACACCAGCTCCACTTTCCCGCCCTATTCCCATATTCCTTGATTCACTTGGTGCCCAAAATCTGTGTATCTCTGTCTTGAATATACTCATCGACTCAGCATTCACACCCCTTTGCTATAGAGAATTCCAAAGATTCACAACCCTCTGAAGAAATTTCTCCTTATCTCAATCCTAAATAACCAACCCTTTTATCCTGAGACTATGACCCCTAGTTCTAGACTCTCCAGTCAGGGGAAACAGCCTCTCAGCATCTACCCTGTCAAGCCCTCTCAGAATTTTATTTGTTTCAATGAGATCACCTCTCATAGAAACATAGAAGATAGTAGCAGGAGTAGGCCATTCGGCCCCTCGAGCCTGCTCCGCCATTTAATGAGATCATGGCTGATCATCCAAATTCAGTACCCTGTCCCTACTTTCTCCCCATATCCCTTGATCCCTTTAGCCTTAAGAAATATATCTAACTCCTTCTTGAATATATTTAATGAATTGGCCTCAACTGCCTTCTGTGGTAGAGAATTCCACAGGTTCACCACTCTCTGGGTGAAGAAATTCCTCCTCATCTCAGTCCTAAATGGCTTACCCCTTATCCTTAGACTGTGACCCCTGGTTCTGGACTCCCCGGCCATCGGGAACATCCTTCCTACATCTAGTCTGTCTAGTCCTGTTAGAATTTTATGTTTCAATGAGATCCCCTCTCATTCTTCTAAACTCTAGCGAATATAAGCCTAATCGACCCAATCTCTCTTCATACGTCATTCCTGCCATCCCAGGTATCAGTCTGGTGAATCTTTGCTGCACTCCCTCCATGGCAAGAACATAAGGTGACCAAAACTGCACACAATACTCCAGATGTGGTCTCACCAAGGCCCTGTACAACTGCAGCAAGGCATCCTTGCTCCTGTACTCAAATCCTCTCGCTATGAAGGCCAACATACTTCTTAACCGCCTGCTGCACCTGCATGCTTACCTTCAGCGACTGGTGCACAAGGACACCCAAGTCTCGTTGCACTTCCCCCTTCTCCCAATCTTTTGCCATTCAGATAATCTGTCTTCCTGTTTTTGCCACCAAAGTGGATAACCTCGCATTTATCCACATTATACTGCATCTGCCATGCATCTGCCCAATCACCCAACCTGTCCAAATCATACTGGAGTTTCTCGACATCCTCCTCACAGCACACACGCCCACCCAGCTTTGTCTCGTCTGCAAACTTGGAGATATTACATCTAGTTCCCTCGTCTAGATCATTAATATATATGGTGAATAGCTGGAGTCCTAGCACCGATCCCTGCGGTACCCCACTAGTCACTGCCTGCCATTCGGGAAAAAGACCCGTTTATTCCAACTCTTTGCTTCCTGTCTGCCAACCAGTTTTCTATCCAAGTCAGTACCTTACCCCCAATCCCATGTGCTTTAACTTTGCGCGCTAATCTCCTATGCGGGACCTTATCGAAAGCCTTCTGAAAGTCCAAATACACCACATCCACTGGTTCTTCCTTATCTATTCTACCAGTTACATCCTCAAAAAATTCCAGTAGATTAGCCAAGCACGATTTACCTTCCATAGGAACTGTGCCAGAGTCTATAGAATTTTGGAAGATGACCAGCAATGCATCTACTATTTTTAGGGCCACTTCCTTAAGTACCCTAGGATGCAGATTATCAGGCCCTGGGGATTTATCCGCCTTCAATCCTGTCAATTTCCCTAACACCATTTCCCTACAAATACTGATTTCATTCAGTTCCTCCCTCTCATTAGACCCCATGTTCCCTGACATCACTGGGATGTTATTTGTGTCCTCCTTTGTGAAGACAGAGCCAAAGTATGTACTGTATCTAATTGGTCTGCCATTTCCTTGTTCCCCATTATAAATTCCCCTGATTCTGACTGCAAGGGACCTACGCTTGACTTCACCAATCTTTTTTTCTCTTCACATATCATTCTTCTAAACGCCAGAAAATCTAGGCCCATTCTACTCAATCTCTCCTCATTAAGGCTAACCTACCATTTGCCTTCCTAATTGCTTGCTATACCTATTTCACACTTCTCCGTGACTGGTAGTAATCCAGAGATTATTACCTTTTGAGGTTCTGCTTTTTAATTTGTAGCCTTTGCTCATCAAACTCCCTCAGCAGAATCTCATTCCTAGTACTACCTATGTTGTTGGTTCCTACATGGATCACAACAGTGGGATCCTTCCCCTCCTTCTCCAAGTTCTTCTCCAGCTGCGAGGAGATGTCCTTAACCCTGGCAACATAGTCTTTAGGACTCCCGGTCGCTGATGCAGAGAACAGTATCTATCCCCCTGACTATACTATCCCCTACCACTACCACATTCCTTTTCACTCCCCCCACCTGAATGGCCTCCTGTACCACAGTGCTGTGGTCCATTTGCCCATCCTCCCTGCAGTCTTTGTTCGCATCCACACGGGTAGCAATTACCTCGTACCTGTTAGACAATACCAAAGGCTGAGGCTCCTCCACCACTGCATCTGTGGCCCCCTTACCTGCCTGAGTCACAGTCACATCCTCCTGTCCCTGACCACTAACCAAATCTAAACCACTACCTAACCTAAGTGGTGTGACTGCCCCCTGGTCAAAATGTCCAGATAACTCTTCCCCACCTTGATGCATCGCAATGTCTGCACCTCAGTCTCCAGCTCAACAACTCTGAGCCGAAGTTCCTCGAGCTGCAGACACTTACTGCAGATGTGGTTGCCTGGGATCACATTGTTCTCCACAAACTCCCACATACTGCAGATGCGGCACACTTCCCGCGCTGCCATCTCGATCTAACCTTTTATGTAATTAATTCACTTAGTTTATTTTTTCGTTTTTTTTAAAAACGACTTACTAGTTTAAACTATTAATGTTATGAAATATTAGGTATTTGCACCTAGTTTTAAATACTTACTGCCTCAAGCTTATACAAACCACTATAAGTGTTCAAGGCAAAAGGAGCACCTCATTCCCCCTCTGCATCGAATTCCCATTTTCACTAAATTCTTAACTTCCCACTCTGTTCACGTTGCGATCTGTGGTTACGCTCTGTACGTTACATTTTACTTTAGGTTGTAAATGTATCCATTTGCCTTAAAACTTCTCATATCTTTCTGTGAAGTGGCTTTCAATTCTCCACTCTCAGTGCAGTTAATTAGAAAATAAGGGCAATTATTCCCAATAGCCATATATTGTAATAACTTGTTATAGTGCTAGTTTAAACCTCCAGCTCTGATTTTTTTTTGGCACTTTCATTATGACAAGTTTGTAAGCACATTTGTATTTATCCTGGAATGCAGCCTTACCATTAACTGCCATGAACAAAAATTCTCTCCCCACTTCAGTTCCTTTCCAGACAGTCTGTTTTGAAATATATGTGTATTTACAGGGCAAGTGGCTGGAACATTGAGGTAATTCTGGTGACTGAATAAATTTTTAGTAATGCACTAAATAAACTCTACAAGAGAGAGACAAATGAATAACAAATTTATTCAAATGTCTGTGTCTCCTCCTTCATGAGTGGTAGAAATGACTGTATTTGACCAGCAGCAATGATTTCTTGACATTTTTTCACATGTTCTATCTCAATGATGCCTGCTATGCTTGTGAAATGTGGGTATTTGACAGTTGTGAAAGAACTGAACTAACTCTCAGCATGTGGTGAGAAGTCTTCTGTACATTACTCAGACATAGGGAAGGCTGATAAAAGTAGTATTGTCCTAAATTAAAACTTTGTCAAAATGGGCATTTTGTGTTTTCGTTTGCTTATTTTTACTAAAATTTTCATGTCTGTAGTGTCTAATTTTCTTCTTTCTGATTGGTTAAGTCTCTGTTTTCCTGCTTTCTAAATAGTTATTTTCTCCTTTGTCCTTTCTAAATGACCAATCTGTTTCTACAACCAAACAACGGATCATATTCTACAAAATGCAACGAATAAAATTTCAGAAACTGGACAGATTCAATTTGGGCAGTGTGGGGAGAGGAGTTCTGAAATATATTTATATTTACAGAGCGAATGAGTCATGGAAAGTCGCTCCCAATCTTGGAAACTGCAGGTGCAGTGAACCTTGATGGCAGAACCAAACAACCCCAGGTTCTTGGTCACAGTCCCAGCTGCTTTTCTGTTCGTTGGATGCAGATCACACTTTGCCTCAACTTGAGACCTGGTCTCCACCTGCAGCATCCTTGTGGACAGACTGCCCCTGTAATTGGTCCCACCAGATGCTCATCCCACGCCTCTGCTTTGACCTGCACCTGCCACTTACAGCCACTGGCCTCATAATTGCCCTATTCCCATCAACCCACATCCAGTCCCCTCTCCAGGATCTTGAGCTGGGGTCCAACTTACCATGAGTCCTGGCATCAGCCCATAATCTCCACCTGGACCTGCCTAACCCACAGTCCAGCCTCCATCTCTGCACCATGAACAACAACACAGGAGATGCACTAAAATATTGAGTATAATATGGGTGATGTGAGGAATTGGGCAGTAAATTAATCTTGGAGTCCAGGTGATTTCATAAACATAATTCAAGTTATTTCCTTAACAACAATACTACAAATGAAGCCAATTACATAGGTATGAGGGGCGAGTTGGCTAAGGTAGATTGGAAAAATAGATTAAAAGGTATGGCAGTAGATAAGCAGTGGCTAGCATTTGAAGAAATATTTCATAATTCTCACAAAAATACATTCCATTGAGAAACAAAAACTCCATGGGAAAAGTGATCCAACTGTGGCTAACTAAAGAAGTTAGGATAGCATTAGATTGAAAGAAGAAGCTTATAATGTTGCAAAGAATAATAGTAAGTCTGAGGATTGGGAGAGTTTCAGAAACCAGCAAAGGTTGACCAAAAAATTGATAAAAAGAGAAAAATAGAATGAGCGAAAACTAGCAAGAAATATAAAAGCAGATTGTAAGAGTTTCTACAAGTATGTAAAAAGGAAAAGAGTAGCAAAAGTAAATGTTGGTCCCTTAGAGGCTAAGTCAGGAGAAATTATTATGGGAAATAAGGAAATGGCAGAAACGTTACACAAATATTTTGTATCTGTCTTCACAGTAGAAGACACAAAAAGCATACCAAAAATGGTGGGGAACCAAGGGTCTAATGAGGGTGAGGAATTTAATGTAATTAATATAAGTAGAGAAAAAGTACTAGAGAAACTAATGGGACTAAAAGCCGATAAATCCCCTGGACCTGACGGCCTAAAAGAGGTGGCTGAAGAGATGGTGGATGCATTGGTTTTGATCTTCCAAAATTCCTTAGATTCTGGAATGATCCCAGCGGATTGGAAGGTCGCAAATGTAACACCGCTATTCAAGAAAGGAGGGAGAGAGAAAACATGGAACTACAGGCCAGTTAGCCTGACATCTGTCGTCGGAAAAATGCTGGAATCCATAGTTAAGGAACTGGTATCAAGTCACTTAGAAAATCATAACATTATTAGGCAGAGTCAACGTGGTTTATGAAAGGGAAATCATGTTTGACAAATTTATTAGAGTTTTTTGAGGATGCAACTAGCAGGGTAGATAAAGGGGAACCAGTGGATGTAGTATATTTGGATTTCCAAAAGGCATTCAATAAGGTGCCACATAAAAGGTTATTACACAAGATTAGGGCTCATGGGGTTGGGGGTATTATAGTAGGATGAATAGAGGATTGGTTAACAGACAGAAAACAGAGAGTATGGATAAACGGATCTTTTTCAAGTTGGCAGGCTGTAACTAGTAGGGTGCCGCAAGGATCAGTGTTGGGGCCTCAGCTATTTACAATCTATATTAATGACCTAGATGAAGGGACAAAGTGTAATGTATCCAAGTTTGCTGCTGATACAAAGCTAGGTGGGACAGTAAGCTGTGAGAAGAACACAGAGTCTGCAAAGGGATATAGATAGACTAAGTGAGTGGGCAGTAAAGTGGTAGATGGAGTATAATGTAGGGAAATGTGAGGTTATTCACTTTGGTAGGAAGAATAGCAAAACAGAATATTTTTTAAATGGTGAGAAACTTTCAAATGTTGGTCTTCAGAGAGATTTGGGTGTACTCGTGCAAGAAACACAGAAAGCTAGCATGCAGGTACAGCAAGCAATAAGGAAGGCAAATGGCATGTTGGCCTTTAGTGCAAGGGGGTTGCATTATAAGAGTAAGGAAGTCTTGCTACAATTGTACAGGGCCTAGGTGCACCCACACCTGGAGTGCTGTGCACAGTTCTGGCCTTATCTAAGGAAAGATATACAGGTACACTATCCCTTATCCGAAAGCCTTGGGACCAGCTGAGTTTCGGTTTTCGGAATTTTTCGGATTTCAGAAGGTATTATTATAAGACTGGGAAATTTGTATTTAATATAAATTGTAAAAGTTCAGGCTACCTCTTGCGACTGTTCCGTGTCTCATTCCCCTTCCTGCTTCTCTGGAAAGCCGGATATCGGCTGACTCCTACTAAGCTGGCCCGCAAATCAGGTTGGGGGTCGGGTGGGGGGGTGAAAAGAATATCGGAGGGGTCGGGGTCGGGAGAAAAGAATATCGGACGGGCCGCTGCAGCTATCGGACGGGCCGCTGCAGCTATCGGACGGGCCGCTGTATTGTTGGGTTCACTCTCCCGGTACCTCCTTCACACTGCCCGGCTCGGCCTGCAATCTCCTACCCAGGAGGGAACTCTGTGACCCTCTGCCCTGCTCAGCGTAAGTCGTGTGCCACTCTGGTCATGTCGTGCGCACGACTTACGCTGAACAAAAAAACTTTCGGTTTTTAGAGGTTTTCGGTTTTCGGAAGTTCAGATAAAGGATAGTCTACCTGTACTTGCCTTGGAGGCGGTGCAGCGAAGGTTCACTCGATTGATTCCTGGGATGAGAAGGATGTCCTATGATGAGAGATTGTGTAGAATGGGCCTACACTTTCTGGAGTTTCGAAGAAGGAGAGGTGATCTCATTGAAACACACAAGATTCTGAAGGGGATTGACAGGGTAGATGCTGAGAGGTTGTTTCCCTTGGCTGGAGTGTTTAGAACTAGGGGGCATAGTCTCAGGATAAGGGGTAGTCCATTTAAGACTGAGATGAGGAGGAATTTCTTCACTGAGGGTTGTGAATCTTTGGAATTCTCTGCCCCAGAGGGCCGTGGATGCTGAGTCTTTGAGTATATTCAAGGCTGAGATAGATAGATTTTTGGACTCTAGGGGAATCAAGGGATATAGAGATTGGGCGGGAAAGTGGAGTTGAGGTCGATGAGCAGCCATGATCTTATTGAATGGCGGAGCAGGCTCGAGGGGCCGAATGGCCTACTCCTGCTCTTATTTCTTATTCTTATTACTGTCTTGTTTGCCCTTAACCACAATTTGTTTTTAAATTCTTGGCAAATATTTAACGGTGAGCAAGACCAGTGGAAAATCATTCTTCCTAATTTCCAATGCTGTCTATGGAGAGCCATCTAACTCCTGTTTAGTCCTTTTTGGGATTGCATGGTTCTGATTGGGAACTAGCAATGTAGGAGACATCTGCAAACTTACCCCATTCTCCAGCAAATGATTTCTGTTATGATATAGTGTGCGTTTATCAGGAGGACACAACAAATGTATTGCTTTGCAGTTCTAATGTAGAATTGGAAGGGGTTTATCAGCCTAGTGTGCATTATAATGGATATTTTAGCATATTGAGCAGTGATGTTAAAAATATTGCACTGCATCAGATTGTGTACAATTTTACAATGTTCATTATTATAAACTGAAAAAGAAATTGGCAAATGCCATGTAATTGAAAGTATTTATATGATTTGAAAGCTGCAGAATAATGTATTACTTAGCTGTTGGTTTTTTTTTTAATGCAATTCATACAACCAAATTCTATTCAGGAATAACAATTATTTGAAATATCATGGTTTTTCTAACTATTCAATAAAATATATTTATTGTATTCTAGTACTGTTGGATCTCCCTGTGCAAACCTCCTCTGAAGTCATGGGTTTTGGACATGGGTCGCCTTCTTCAGCCCATCACCTACCTTTTAGGTTCTATGACCAGTCTCGCCGTGGTGTCAGTGATCCTACAGTTCAACGTTCAGTTTTTGCTTCTGTTGATAAAGTTCCAGGTAATGTTGAATGTTCTCCTACTAGTCCAAATGCATCTTTTAAATCATTTGTGCAAAAACATTAACATTAGCCCTTTGAAGACTATAATAGCTTTATTGCACAGAAAGTAATCTAACAGGTTTGCAGTGCTTCAGTTTTTAATGTGGAAGCAAGTCATCCTCTGTTCCGAGGGACTGCCTAAGAGAAGCTTCAGTTTATTCAGAGATTACCAAGGCAAGAAATGCTCTCTCAGGATGTGTATTGCTATTAACCTAATTTATATTTGGGTTTTTTGGCCAAAATGTTCTGGGAGTAGAGTGGAACAACACATCTGTTTATATTGGTACACAGGTACTAACAGATCTGGGACACAGCTGGATAAGTGAACAAATATAATTTCTTAAAATAAAGGAAGGTGTAAAATTCCCATCCATCGTAACACCAAACTAGAAATAACTTGTTTTGCTAAAATCAGTCTGTTGTATGTAAACTTATCATACTGTAATTAATCCTCCCACCACTGGTAGAGCTGCAGGAGTGTTTGTGTATGAGAATATAAGCATTGCATGAGGATAGATAGGTATACTGTATGTGTGGGTTTAGCTATTGGCAAATGTGGATATTTGATTAGATTTTTGATTTTCTTTATATCCTGAAAGCTGCAAAAACAAATGCCATTTAAAGAGTTAATTCACAGAAGTTTCCGATACTTGTTAAGCCCCAGATTGCGTTTCTATTTGATTCATTCAGTTCCTCTTTACAGTGTAACAGTGCCCACAACAGAACTCTCATCTCTTTTGGGGCGTCATCACCAAAACACCACACTAACCATTATTTATGTCAAGTGTGGTTCAATAAGAATCTACAAAGGGTTTAAATGTTTGTTGCTTAAACAGATTTTTCCACTGGTTAATGTATAGTGCAAGCTTTATTTAAGGCATATTAGTGGATCTACAATTTTGACTTCAGGGTTAGTGAGCTGGTTTTAGCAAGGTAATTGTGGGGAGCCAGCATAGTTACCACTTTCCACTCAACCCAAACTAAATAAAGGCCAATATAAAAGTGCCTGTTTTTCTAACTGCTTTTGCTTAATCTAAAAATAATTTGCCCTTTCAAATGTGAATAAAAATAAATAGAGAAAAAGCAGATGTGTTAAATTGTTTACTTTACATCAGGCTGAGACCTATGATCACATTTCAGCTAGTTATTTTGGCTCAGGAATCTATATAGATATCAGTAAAGCATATGTTGTGAAGAAGCTCAACAAATGGAAGGTCTACATGGTCCTTGAGTCATAAGAAATATGCCATTAAACGTTCAAGAAAATTATAAAGAAATATTTTGGGTTAATATTTTAGAAGTTCTCTCTATAACTACAGAAATTACACCTGGGGAAGTTAGAAATTGTTAACCTGATGTATTCAAAGAGGAATGAGACATCAAACTGAAAATTATGTACCAGTTAAGATGACTTTTCTGGTGGGAAAAATGCTTCAGCGCATTGTAGGATCAATAAATGCTTATCTCAAGATTACACACCTGCCAGCTGTTGCATTTTACATATTCAGCATTTCAGACATTGTGTCTGCCTGTCTGCACTTGTGGATAATTTGTGCCACACTCCAATTATACTCTCTACCTTGTTGCTCCGGGAGCTTGAAACTCTGAGACACAATCTGAAATCAGGGAAAGAATTGGGACATAACAGTGCAAGTGTGAATTGGGTGGATGTGTGGAGAACCTGAGAAGGATGTCTTTTGCCTTTGTGAACTGGGAGGGAGAATCGGAGGAGTGCCTTTGTGAACTGGCGGAGAGAAAAAGAGTGCCAATGTAAACTGGGGAGGAAGAGGGTGAAGAAAAAGAATACCAACATAAACTGGTGAGGGAACGAATAGTGATAGCATAACCTGATGTTGAGGAAGAGGCGTGCCTGTGCGAATGGGAAAGGATGGGTGAAGAAAAAGAAGAATGCTAGCATTCATTGATAAGGGGAAAGAGAGTGCTGGATTCAAAACCGGCTTTGCAGTAGGAAACAAAAAATGGTGATAAATGGAAACGCTCTATCAGGACTTAACAAGCTGTGACTGAGCAAACTCTTCACATTTCATTACTGGGTTCCCATTGCTCACACAGATCAAATAATGTACAGGTGTGGTATACTTGTTATAATAGAAAACAAAACCTATGCCAGTAAGCTACATGGCCAGATGACTTATTAGAGATACCATTCAAAATGATGTGGTTGAGTTAAAGGATGACATCAGGGCTTTGGATTTTACAGCAATCTTTATATTAAACTAGTAGATCTCCCCTGCCATTGCTCACAATGACACTGTTTTATAACAATATGGGTGTTTATGCCATGTAGGGGATAACATCCGAGAACTAATTTATAGTGACTAAATAAGACAAATTCCATTTTTGTTAATTGGTATTCTGGGATTTTACTAGAGCTCTGGGACTGGAATTTCATAAGTTTACCCATTATTCTGTGAAATTTGTAATTTAGATATATTTCTTTATGTATTTAATTTTTATCCCATACCATTTTTAAAGCTGCAAATATTCGTCAAGATGACGTGCATGATGCACCGTTTAAGGTAGATATCCTGGACTACAATTTCCGTGGGGTTCTCCCATCTCCCCCCGTAACTTCAGTGGAACACTCAAACAGCATAAATGGCCATTTTTAGCCTTTTATGCCATTTCTCCAAGGGTTCCCGCTTCCACTGCGGTTATGGGAGAACCCTTGTAGAAATATTAAACATTAGTATTTAATAGTACTGGGTTGGGGTAATGCGGTTTAGCTGCACTTGGGGGGAGTCCTGTGCTTTGGTAGCATTGGCGGATGGTTCTGGGGTTTGACAGTACTGCAGTGAGGTTGCTGGAGTTCACCACGGAGGGGCAACCTGGGATTTTTATGGAATTGTGGAAGATGAACCTCAATTTGGCATAACTGGGGATTGAATGTGCGCTTTGGCTCACTGTTGGGTTCTGGTGTCTTCTCGGCAGGAAGGGGAGGGGCAGATTAGAGCATCGGCAGAATGTTTGTTGTGGGGTGGGGGGAGGCACGGAGGGGGAGAATCCCATGCGGGCTGCACTGGTTTGTGCTGTTCAATGCTTGCAGAGACCCCTTATTATTTAATGTTTTGTGATTGGTAATCTCTTGTGCCTCTCCTGTAAAACATTCTAACTGCTGTCAACAAAACAGAGCTTTCAAAATTTGGGAAAAAAACAAATTATGAGGAAAGACACTAAGTGTTTGACACAGTTGACCGCTCCATCCTCCTTCAATGCCCCTCCACCGTAGACCAGCTGGGTGGGACTGCACTCACCTGATTCCATTCTTATCTATCTAATCGTAGCAGAGAATCACCTGCAATGGCTTCTTTTCCTGCTCCCACATCGTTACCTCTGGTGTCCCCCCAAGGATCTATTTTTGGCCCCCTCCTTTTTCTCATCTACATGCTGCCCCTCGGCGACATCATCCAAAAATAGTCAGTTTCCACATGTACGGTGATGCCACCTAGCTCTACCTCACCACCACTTCTCTCGACTCCTCCACTGTCTCTAAATTGTCAGACTGCTTATCCGACATCTCGTACTGGATGAGCAGAAGTTTACTCCAAATAAGTATTGGGAAGATCGAAGCCATTGGGCTGGATTTTGTGAATGGAGGCGAGTTGGAGGTGGGACTGCTGCTTGTCGTATCAATGTCCTGCCTCCATCCTCGCCTGACCAATCGGAGGGATTTTCCCCTGATTGAGCTTGTTAAGCCCGCCCTGTGGGCTCAGCAGGCCAATTAGGGAGGAAGTCAATGACGGATCACGTCAACGTCAGACGTGCTATCTGTCAAGACATCTTGAAAGAAGAAATGACAGCGTTTAACAGCTCTGTGAAGCTGTCAAACATTGCCATTCTCTTTAGTTTGATAAGACTTTGTGGTGAGGACTCATCAAACCTTTCAACTTTGTAAATTTCACATGTCTGTAAGATCGGAGGATTCAACAGCCATTATGTGAAATTGACAAGGAGAATATCGGCTCTCCCCATCCAGCGCAGCTGAAGGCTGTAGAAAGAAAACAGGGTAAGTGCACACTTTTTTAAACTTATCACTCACCTTACATACTTACCACTCCACACTTGCACCCATCACTCACCTTTGCACCTTACTTCCAGGTGCCTCCGACCAGCACAGACCTCCTCCACGTCTCCTCCAACCCGGCGGGGTTCTCCGAGGTCGGGAAGCCTTCACCTGTGAAGGTAAAATGGCACTAAACCTTTTTTCTGCCTGCTAACTACCTGTCAACAGGCAGTTAAAAGGATTAAATGCATTTCCTGCCTCCAGGAGACAGGACCCGAAGCTGCACATCTTCCTGCCTCCTGGCAAAAGGGCATGGAGGCCCCCACTTTCTCCGATTTTACCGGCTGTCCCGCCTCCATGCCCGCCTCCTCAGGGCTTGGAAAATCCAGCCCATTGTCTTTGGTCCCCGTCACAAACTCTGTTCCCCAGTCACCGACTCCATCCCTCTCCCTAGCATATGCCTGAGGCTGAACCAGACTGTTCGCAACCTTGATGTCATATTTGACCCTGAAATGAGCTTCCGACCATATATCTGCGCCATAACTAAGGCCGCCTATTTCCACCTCTGTAACATCGCCCGTCTCCATCCCTGCCTCAGCTCATCCACTGCTAAAACCCTCATCCATGCCTTTGTTACTGCTAGACTTGACTATTCCAACGCACTTCTGGCTGGTGTCCCACGTTCTACCCTACGTAAACTTGAAGTCATCCAAAACTCGGCTGCCCGTGACCTAACTCGCACCAAGTCCTGTTCACCCATCACCCCTGTGCCCACTGACTTACATTGGCTCCCAGTTAAGCAACGCC
The DNA here is from genome assembly GCF_052327205.1 of Somniosus microcephalus. Taxonomy (NCBI): domain Eukaryota; kingdom Metazoa; phylum Chordata; class Chondrichthyes; order Squaliformes; family Somniosidae; genus Somniosus; species Somniosus microcephalus. The sequence continues at coordinate 52,347,980 of NC_140997.1, forward strand.
TCGATTTTTAAAATTTTCATCCTTGTTTTCAGATCCCTCCATGGTCTCGCCCCCATCTCTGTAATCTGCTCCAGTCCCATAACCCTCCGAGTTATCTGCGTTCCTCTATTTCTGGTCTCTTGAGCATCCCTGATTTTAATCGCTCAACCATTGGTGGTCGTGCCTTCAGCTGCCTAACCCTAAGCTCTGGAATTCCCTCCCTAAACCCCTCTACCTCTTTCTTCCTTTAAGACTCTCCTTAAAACCTACCTCTTTGACCAAGCTTTTGGTCATCTGCCCTAATATCTCCTTATGTGGCTCAGTGTCAAAGTTTGTTTTATGACACTCTTGCGAAACACCTTAGGACATTTTACTACGTTAAGGGCACTATATAAATACAAGTTGTTGTTGTCTTTCTATCTCTGTCTCAGTATAACAAATGATAATGATTAAAATGTTTATTTTCTAATTGGCAACACAAGTGAGAGTTAAGATGATTAGAAGCTGTTTTAAATGTTGTTAAAAACACTGATGTTGATCAAATGAGATAATTAGAAGTTGTATTTCAAAAAATCTCTTTTTTAATTGAAAAATGAACTCGATTAGAAAGACACTCTGCCTTTCTTTCGCAGCTTAATGTGCTTCAAGAAGTTAGGTGCAATACCATTGGAATGTTGCAACCACGCACCATCTTTATTATATATAATAGAATTTAGGGCCCAAGATCAGATACTGTCTATCTAAAGGTCATAGAACACAAGAATGGGAAGAGTTCTTTCCAAGTCCTTGTGTAAAGTCTCAAGCTTTTAGAAGTGTTACATTTTAACGCTCTCTATATGGAATCTATTAAAACTCTAAAATTCAAGGAATGGGGGAGAAAGTATATAATAAAGGGTCAGTTGAACCAAAATTTTTATACGACAGCCATACAGTACTATTATTGACACATTTCATTGGAAATGTAGATAATGTCATGTCATAGTACATTTTGAACTATTGCTTTTTTCATCTATTTTTGAGGCTACGTTTAGGAGGTTTTGCCGTTTGCTTAAGTGGTATTTTGTTCTGTAGATTAAGAACTCGCATCTTGTACAGAATACTTTGAGTGTTTAAATAACATTCTGTAAGGCTGAATTTTCTTTAAAGTAATTCTGAAGATGAAACTCTTTATTTAAAATGACAGTGCATAGAAAAATAGGAGCAGGAGTAGGCCATTCAGCCCTTGGAGCCTGCTCCGCCATTCAATATTATCATGGCTGATCCTCTATCTCAATACCATATTCCCGCTCTCTCCCCATACCCCTTGGTGCCTTTTGTTTCTAGAAATCTATCGATCTCCTTCTTAAATATATTCAGTGACTCTGGTAGAGAATTCCAAAGTTTCAACACCCTCTGAGTGAAGAAATTTCTCCTCATTTCAGTCCTAAATGTCCTACCCCATATCCTGAGACTGTGACCCCTCGTTCTAGATCCCCCAGCCAGGGGAAACATCCACCCTGCAATCCAGTCTCTAGCCCGGTCAGAATTTTATACGTTTCAATGAGATCCCTACTCATTCTTCTAAACTCTAGTGAATACAGGCCTAGTCGACCCAATCTCTCCTCATACGACAGTCCTGCCATCCCAGGAATCAGTCTGGTGAACCTTCGCTGCACTCCCTCTATGGCAAGTATATCCTTTCTTAGGTAAGGAGACCAAAACTGCACACTACTCCAGGTGTGGTCTCACCAAGGCCTTGTATAACTGTAGTAAGACATCCTTGCCCCTGTACTCAAATCCTCTTGCAATGAAGGCCAACATACCATTTGCCTTCCTAACTGCTTGCTGCACCTGCATGTTTGCTTTCGGTGACTGGTGTACAAGGACACCCAGGTTCCTCTGTACATCAACATTTCCCAACCTATCATTATTTAAATAATACTCTGCCTTTCTGTTTTTCCTACTGAAGTGGATAACTTCACATTTATCCACATTATACTGCATCTGCCATGTATTTGCCCACTCACTCAACTTGTCTAAATCGCCTTGAAGCCTCTTTGCATCCTCCTCACAACTCACAATCCCACCTAGTTTTGTGTCGTCAGCAAACTTGGAAATATTACGTTCGGTTCCCTCATCCAAATCATTAATATATATTGTGAATAGCTGGGGCCCAAGCACTGATCCCTGCAGAACCCCACTAGTCACCGCCTGCCACCCTGAAAAAGACCCATTTATTCCTACTCTCTGTTTCCTGTCTGTTAACCAATTTTCAATCCATGCTAGTATATTACCTCCAATCCCATGTGCTTTAATTTTTCACACTAACCTCTTATGTTGGACTTTATCAAAGGCCTTCTGAAAATCCGAATACACCACATCCACTGGTTCTCCCTTGTCTATTCTACCAGTGACATCCTCAAAAAACTCCAGTAGGTTTGTCAAACACGATTTCCCTTTCATAAAGCCATGTTAACTTTGTCTAATCCCGTTGATATTTTCCAAGTGTCCTGTTATCACATCCTTTATAATAGACTCTAGCATTTTCCCTACTACTGATGTTAGGCTAACTGGTCTGTAGTTCCCTGTTTTCTCTCTCCCTTTTTTAAATAGTGGGGTTACATTTGCCACCCTCCAATCTGCAGGAACTGTTCCATAATCTATAGAATTTTGGAAGATGACAACCAAAGCATCCACTATTTCTATGGCTACCTCTTTTAGGACTCTGGGATGCAGATTATCAGGCCCTGGGGATTTATCGGCTTTCAGTCCCATTAATTTCTCCAGCACACTTTTTTTTACTAATACTAATTTCTTTTAATTCCTCCTCCTCACTAGACCCTTGGTTCCTTAGCATTTCTGGGAAGTTATTTGTGTCCTCTTTGGTGAAGACAGGACCAAAGTATTTGTTTAATTGCTCTGCCATTTCCTTGTTCCCATCATAAATTCTCCCATTTCTGACTGTAAGGGACCTACATTTGTCTTCACTAATCTTTGTCCTTTTACATACTTGTAAAAGCTTTTACAATCCGCTTTTATGTTCCTTGCAAGTTTACTCTCATACTCTATTTTTCCCCTCTTAATCAATCTCTTGGTCCTTTTTTGCTGAACACTAAACTGCACCCAATCCTCCAGCTTGCTACTTTTTCTGGCAACTTTATATGACTCCTCTTTGGAACTCAAATTTCCATGGGGCCCTTTTTTATTTTGTATTAAATGTAGTGAACGGGACAGATGTCTAATATGCTGATGCAGATTTAATGTGCATTTCAAGCTTACCAATTCATACAAACTAACCCATAATTGAGCGGGTTCCAGAAGGCAGGAATGTAGTGGCTGAACATACAGCCACCAATGGTAGAGCGGTGGACGAGGAGAAGCGAACTATTAGAGGAGTGGGTTTATGAGCAACCAGGTAAAGAATAATGAAAATAGAGTGGGGACAATAATATGGAGGTATTTGAAAATAAGGTTGTGAATTCGGAAGTAAATCTGCAGATTTTGTGAAGCTTGTATAGGATGGGAGTGATGGGAGCGTGAGACTTTGTGAGTGAGGGCACCGGCTGAGGCATTTTGGATGAATGTACAGGCTGAGGCGTTTTGGGTGAGTGTGTGGATGATTGAGGCAGGGATCTGGGTAGGAGAGCACTGGAGAAGTCAAGCTTCGAGGCATTGAAGGGATGGGCTAGTGTTTTTATAGCTGTGGGGGAGAATTGGAAGTGGAAAAAAGTTGTTAGTAATAGAGCAGATGTAGATTAATATTTATTTATGCATATTTGTATCCATTCAATGCTAAGAATTGAAATTTGAATGAATGTACAGGAATCTATAATATAATATAATTGATACTTGCACGTTAATTAAATGTTGTAACTAGTGCAAATTTTTGCACCAGTTGTTCTTTTTCAAAATGGAACTTGACCATATCTTGTTTCTGTGTTTAAAAATAGTTACCACACACTACTCAAATTTCCATGGGGCCATTTTTTGTTTTGTATTAAATGTAGTGAACTGGACAGATGTCTAATATGCTGATGCAGATTTAATGTGCAATTCAAGCTTACCAATTCATACAAACTAACCCATAATGTATCATAGCTCTGTAATTTTTCTGAGGAAGTTTGAGGCAAGGCTATTTGTTTATAATAGAATAAATATGTTTTACTGAGTTCATGCATTTACTAGAATTCTCATTCTGTTAATTAAGGAACCCATTTGTCATTATTCCAGCTGCAACTCTGGTTTCCCAGAAAGATGCCAGGTGGCCTCACAGTCAGGAATACTTAGCAAACATTTGCATACTGTATATTTTTGAGATCTGTGCCTTTATTGCCTGTAATCTGCAACTTAATAGTAGCACTTGCTTAATAGTAGTACTTGCACTTTTGGGTCAGAATGTTGTAGCTTCAAACTCCACTCCAGAACTAGGGCACATAATTTAGGCTGACACTCCAGTGCAGTACAGAGGATGTGCTGCATTGTTTAGAGTTGCTGTCCTTCAAACGAAATTTTACACCAGTGCCCTGCCTGCATGTTTCAGTGGGTCAGAGCCCACGGCACTATTCAAAGATAATCAGGGAGTTCTTCTGGTGTCCTGACCAACATTCCTCCCTCAAACCACCATCACCAGAAAACAGACTGTCTAATCATTCATGTCATTGCTAATTTTGGATTCTTGCTGTGCAGAAACTGCCTGCTGCATTTACCTAAATTACAACAATCACTGCATCTCAAAGTACGTGAAATACATGAAGCACCTTGATATGTTCCTGAGACGTGTTAAGACGCTATATGAACACAAGTTTTTATTTTTGCATAAATAAATTTCTATACATTTTCAGTAGCTTTCTTGTCAAATTTGTGTACTCAGACAGCACTAGCATTTCCTTTGTGTCTTGAGAGAGTACTTGTTTCCCTCCTTTATCTGCACTCCCTGTAAATCGTTGTGGTGGATTGTCATCTTTTTGTCTCTTGGTTGTTTCCAGTAAAACCTTAACTTCTGCACAGAGAGGCACCTTACCTTTCAGTGACATTTGTGTTTCCACCTATCTGTTTGTCCAACCCTAAGGAACATCTACATTCTACAGTGAAGTGGCACCCTTGTTTGCAGACATCTAAGAAGGGATCAGGTTTTCTTTCCTGAGATTGGGTTTTCTCTGCCTTAGAGGAAACTTCGGTTGCCCCTGCTGTTGTTTCTTCAGTGGAGATGGGTGTAGGAAAATTGATGGGCTTGAACAACAGGACAGTTCCCATATGCATGTCCTGCCAGCTTAGTCATAGTTGATGGTGAAGTTACTCTTTCTTGTTATCCATGCCATAATCTAAAGTTGAAAATAAAAATAAAATACATTGTAAATGGCAAAAAGAAATTATTTACTTACCGCAACAAGAGGCAAACATTTTATAGCTGTTCATTGCAAAGATTAATGTTCATTCTGATCACTTAACTAGGACTCAATCTACTCAAAGTTACTGAATTAATTGCTGCTTTCTCTGCGTTATACAGAAAAATTTTACATGATTTATTTAATTTGTGCTCAAGGCTTGAAAACTATTTTAAATATTTCTGTTGCAGTATTTAGACCCAATAAAAGAATTGTAGTGTATTGCTGCCAATATTACAAGCCTGGCCTGAAGCTTGTGATTTACTCCTTTCCTGGACCTTCCTTTGTAGAGCTGAGCCTTCCCTCCTGATAGTTTCTGGATCACTACATATATGCTAGCTCAGTTCTCCTGCTGTGCAAAAGACATTGTCACCACACTTTAATCCTGCCAGTTCTTACCTATTCCCTGTGACTGCCTCTCACCTGCTCTTCAGTGCCACCATCAAATTTGCCATTCTTTGACTTGGAACTTTGACTGCTTTCCCAGCCAGTGCCTCTGTTGCATTCCCAGACCTTAGCCTGTACTTGGGTCCTGGGCATATGTCCTCCAGCCCCATATTCCAGAGCCTTGCAGCCCCCATTAGCCCTACCCAGCGCAGTGCTCTTAGCTCCCTCCTCAGTGCTCCCAATTCCCTTTCCTCTGCTTCCAGATTCAACAAGCTATCACTGCCCTCAGGTTCCATCTTCCTCTCAGTGCTTCAAGCCACCATTGACCCCTCTCAGTCCCTACAGACCCACTCAGTTTCTGTAACCCATCTTTCCCTAACTGCTCTTGGTCTCAATCACCATTCAGTCCTCATAGAACCGTTTAGTTTCCCAGAGCCCCTCTGCCCCCTCATTGCTGCACCAACCCAGTTATTCCTTTGCATCCACCCCTCCCACAACCCAGTCTTCTTTCATATTCCACCTTTCTCAAATGTGCTCATGCACCAGCCACAACTCAGTGCACCATTTCCCTCAATATCCCAACCCACTCCCTGCCTGCTCACAGATGCCAGTGTTCTCCCCAGTTCTCCCAGACCTGTCCCCCATCCCCACCTTGCTCAAGTGCACGTGGCAACACCTGGTGGACACCTTTTCCCTTCCACAGTTTCACTTGCCTCCAACCTAGAAAATGTTACCTCCCATCTTCCTGCATACCGAAGCCTTAAAAAAGATGAAATAAATATTGAGTAGTAAGAAAAGGAATATATGGGATAGCCATACAGACACGTTGGTAACCTATAAATGAGAGGGGAGACAGGGGAGGGGACACAAAGAGCGAGACAGAAACAATGAATAGATAACTTAAATGCAAATAGAGTAATGTAGACACCACAATCAGAAATGTGTGACAATTATACAAGAGAGAGAAAGGGAAAAATGGTTGAAGGCAATCCGAGAGAGAGAGAGCGAGATGAAAAGAAAATTAAAGATTGGGAAGGGGGCAGAGTCGGAAGAAATATCTTTTTTTTTGTCCATAAGCAATAACATAGAAAATCAACTACATAATGCACTGTATGGTGTATTGCTTCAATCATTATGAACAACATATTCTCCAAATCATCATAAGCAATTCTATGAATGCTCTGCTGATTCATTTAAAAAAAAGTTATGTTCAATGCTGTAACTCATTCTTGGGGCTTAGTTTGCATATCATGTCACCAGAATCACTCAAGAATGATGCTGTGCGCTCAGCCATTACAGTTTCTTAGTAATGTGCGTGCAGATGTACGCTGCATACGGTTGCTCCCTCTACCTTATAGCCGTCCGCATAATCAGAAATTATGCTCCATAAAAGCCAAATATCACACCTATGTTTTAAAATCTGAGAACAGATGAGATATTTTGCTTACAACTCTGGGTAAGCACATGCTAACCTTGTTGAACAAAATATCCTTTCCTGCCATGTGGTACACGGTAGCGTGACAGAACTTGACCTCTGGAAAGTGGCAGCAGTTACTGTACTGAGATACAAACTCAATTAGGAAGGCTTGGAAGTGGAACAATTGTAGATTTTTTTTTTTTTAAGTTGTGTTCAAAGCTGTAGTGTACTCTTTAAGGTTTGATAAATGTATTAGCCATTCTTACTTTGCAAGTGATGTCATCAAAATCACAAAAGTATGCCCTAGCTTTGTTGCTCACTCTGCCATCACAGTTTGCCATTAATGTGTAAGTATCATACCTTCCAGCTACACAATTCAAGATGGTATCTCCTCCCCCACTGTCATTAGCATTACAAACTAAAACCCAAACATGGAGCTGAAATTTAAATTCAGGAAAACAACACACTTGATTTTTGCTATAGGTTAGGCTTACGCACAGTGGACTTGTAACAGTAATTGGATTGGGGAATTGAGCAGAGATAAAGTGGCGGGAATGGAATAGACCACGATTAACAGCTAGGGAAAAAAAAAATCAATGCAGGAGAGGGATGTGGGAATAGCAGGAAAGTCACATAGTGGCGCAAAGACTAGAGTGGAGGGGTGAAGAAATGCCAGAGGAGAAATTGAGGGGAAGGATTTGCTAGACCAGGGACAGTTGAAAGAGAGGGAGAGATTGAGGAGAAGCAGGCAGTGGTGTCCCAATGAGAATGCAAGGCTGGTTTAGAGCAGAGGAGGGTAAAATTTGTAATGATCAAACTGCAAATTAAATGGAAGAAATAGATTAATATCTTCATATGAATCACACATGCTAACCCATGCCCTGGCCATCAAAAACAGAATGACTAATTGCAAAAAGCTGGAAATCTGAAACAAAAACAAAAATATGGTGGAAATCAGCAGGCCAATCAGCAGTGCAGATGACTGATAAATTAACATTCATGTGAACTGGATTAATTTACAGATGAACAGCATAAAGGGAAGGGGGAATGAAACCACACACGCACACGCACGTTTGTATAGAAAAGCAGGAGATGGATAAATGACTGAAATGAGACAGGAGGAGGCACAATGTGAAAAATTGAAGGCATATACGAGAAACCGGGAGCATATGAATAGCTGAGACAGTGGGGGTTAGAAATGGAAGCAGGGAAAACTGACACAGCAGCCAAGGAGTCTGAAAGAAGAAAAGAAAACAGGTTGATACCCAGGATGCAGAACACCACAACAGACAGTTCCCACGCCAAGTACCACCCATTCCTCCCCTCTCCCCCCCCCATGTCCAAAATGCTGATACATTCATTTCCTGCCAGTGAGAGTGGATGGGGAACTAAATGTGCACGCAGCAGGGTGCTTGGAGGCATTAGTGTACACAATAGAAGTTTTGAACAAAGCAGTCACCTAATCTGCATTTGATCTATTCAGTGTAGAGAAGACCGCACCTTGAGCAGCAAATACTGTATACTGTGGGGCTATGGGGAAAAAAAGCGGGGAAGTGGGACTAATTGAATAGCTCTTTCAAAGAGCCGGCACAGGAACGATGAGCTGAATGGCCTTGTGTAATATTCTATGATTGTATTAGTTTGTACAAAGTACGTGTAAATTGCTATCTCATCCAGAAGGAGTGTTTGGGGACCTGGATAATGGTGTAAGAGGAGGTGAATGGACAGGTGGAAATTACCAATTACTTGTGCAAGTCCCATCAGTGCCATACAGGCAACTATCTAGGTTCAGAGCTGCCGCCCAAAATTGCCCTGGCAACGCCGGGCACCCCCTGCTAGTGTATTATAAAGGACTGGCCATTGTAAATTAAACTGGATCCTTTAACCCTTTGTGTGCTCTGGCCAGTAAGAAATAACCAAAGAACTAACCTTACAGGCGAAAATATTTATTTATTGTCACATTGTATGCAAATGTAACACAGAATGTATAGGAATATAAATTATGCATAATATATAATAATGGGGATTTGGTATTGATGAGGAGTAACCATAACCAGACTTGGAGACCATTTCCAGAAAAGGGTCAAGGCTACAGCTACTTTAAACTTTTATGCAGCATGTTTCCTTTCTAGGGAATGCAGGAGATCTCGGTCACATCTCCCAAACATCAGTCCACAATTGTATCGAACAAGTAATTGATACATTTTTTTGCTGGGGCCAGGTATTTTATCATATTTTCTGTGACAAGCAGCCAGCAACACAACAGGCCTGTCCATGATTAACTGCACTCATGCCCAAATATGGTCCGAGCCTGAATACCATGCCATTCATGAATAGAACAAGGTACCATTCCATCAATACACAGATGGCTTACAAAAACAGAATCTCACACACCAATCCACATTTCCCAGGCAGTTCCCATATTCGTTCATCCTGCAGCCAGCTTTATTAAAGGACCAAGATAATTCTGGATGCTCTTTGTGGAAACAAGCGTGATATTGCAACATGGCTTAGCGAAAAGAAGAAAATGAGCATGGTTGTGTATTTCTAACCATCAGCAGTTAGCAAAGTACCCAGCATTTTTCAAATAATGTCATGGGATCTTTTCTGGCCACATGAGCAGTCAGACATGGCCTTGGTTTAATATCTCAGCTGAAACACGGCACCTCCAACAGTGTAGCACTCGCTCAGTACTACATTGAAGTGTCGGCCTAGATTATGTGTTCAAGTCCATAGTGGGGCTTGAACCCGCAGCATTCTGATTCGAGATCAGAGTGCTATCAACATAGCCAAGGTGACACTTGGCACAGTATTCCCCAGTTTACCCTCCACCAAGCTCCTGCCCCATTTGATGTATTGACATACAAAATTGTATGATATTCTAAACTGAGTATCATTAGAGCAAAAGTAAGGAAACTTTAATAAATGTTGGAAACATTGGTTAAACATTTAGAGAGGCTGCTTTGTTAGAAAGTTAATTGAAAACAGATTATTATAAACTGTTTCTTTGAGAAAGTAACAAACCAGTCATGCAGAATAAAAGCTCTGGTTTGTGTAAGCATTTTACCCAGTCGGCATGACACAGGAGTGCAGCATGTTGACACTGCATCACACTGTGCCCCTGACTGGTAAACTGTGGGCTTATGACCACAATTCTTCACATGATGAGTTTTCTAATCTATACGGTCATTGTGAGGTACTTCAGCACAGGGAGAGAGGGAGCATTTATCCTAATATAGACTGGGATCGTACTAGTGTAAAGGGCAGAGATGGGGAAGAATTTCTGAAATGTGTTCAGGAGAACTTTCTTGATTAGAACGTTTCTGGTCCAAGTGGAGCCAGTGTCAGTAGTGGAACATTTAGGGAACAGTGATCATAATATCACAATGTTTAGATTAGCTATGGAAAAGGACAAGGAGCAATCTGCAGTAAAAATACTTAATTGGAGGAGGGCCAATTTCAGTGAGTTGCGAAAGGATCTGGCCCTGGTAAATTGGAATCAAAGATTGGCAGACAAAACTATAAGCAAACAATGGGCTGCCTTTAAAGAGGAGATGGAAGGGTACAGTCGAGGTACATTCCCATGAGGGGGAAAGGTAGAGCAACCAAAGCCAGAGCTCCCTGGATGATGCAAGAGAGAGAGAGTAAGATGAAACACAAAAAGGGGGCGTATGACAGATGTCAGGTTGAGAATACAAGTGAGAACCAGACTGAACATAGAAAGTTCAGAGGGTAAGTGAAAAAGGAAAGGAGGGGCAAAGAGAGAGTATGAGAATAGATTGGCAGCTAACATAAAAGTGAATCCATAAGTCTTCTATAGGTATATAAATAGTAAACGGGTAGGAAGAGGAGGGGTGGGGCCGATTAGGGACCAAAAAGGAGACCCATGCATGGAGGCAGAGGGCATGGCTGAGGTACTAAATGAGTACTTTGCATCTGTCTTTACCAAGGAAGACGATCCCGCCAAAGTCATAGTGAAAGAGGAGGTAGTTGAGATACTGGATGGGATAAAAATTAATAGAGGAGGTACTAGAAAGGCTGTCTGCACTTAAAGTAGATAAGTCACCAGGACTGGAAGGAATGCCTCCTGGGATGCGGAGGGAAGTAAAGGTGGAATTTGCGGAGATACTGGCCATAATCTTCCAATCCTCAAATATGGGGTGCTGCTAGAGGACTGGACTGCAAATGTTACACCCTTGTTCAAAAAGGGTGTAAGGAAAGACCCAACAACTATAGGCCAGTCAGTTTAGCCTCGGTAGTGGGGAAGCTTTTAGAAATGATAATCCGGGACAAAATTAACAGTCACTTGGACAAGTGTGGATTAATTAAGGAAAGCCAGCATGGATTTGTTAAAGGCAAATCATGTTTGACTAACTTGATGGAGTTTTTTGGTGAGGTTACAGAGAGGGTTGATGAGGGCAATGCGGTTGATGTGGTGTACATGGACTTCCAAAAGGCGTTTGATAAAGTGCCACATAATAAACTTGGCAGCAAAGTTGAAGCCCATGGAATAAAAGGGACAGTGGCAGCATGGATAAGAAATTAGCTAAGTGACAGGAAACCAAGAGTCGTGGTAAACGGTTATTTTTCAGACTGGAGGAAGGTGTACAGTGGTGTTCCCCAGGGGTCGGTACTAGGACCACTGCTTTTCTTGATATATTTTAGAGACTTGGACTTTGGTGTACAGGGTACAGTTTCAAAATTTGCAGATGACACAAAATTTGGAAGTATAGTGAACAGTGAGGAGGATAGTGATAGACTTCAAGAGGACATAGACATGCTGGTGGAATGGGCAGACACATGGCAGATGAAATTTAACGCAGAAAAGTGTGAAGTGATACTTTTTGGTAGGAAGAATGAGGAGAGGCAATATAAACTATAAAGGGTACAATTCTAAAGGGGGTGCAGGAACAAAGAGATCTGGGGGTATATGTGCACAAATCGTTGAAGCGGGCAGAGCAGGTTGTGAAAGTCTGAGTTCCTTTTTTGAGCACATAGAATCATACAGCAGAGAAAGAAGCCACTCAGCCCATTGTGCCTGTGCTGGCTCTTTGAAAGAGCTATTCAATTAGTCGCACTCGCCTGCTCTTTCTCAATAGCCCTCCAACTTAGTTTTTGGCTAATTGTTATTTTTAATTCAGTAGCAAACCTGCTGGTATTTCCTAGTACCACTTTCTAGATTAACAACAGTTAGACATACAGTCATTGCTTAACTATACAGCACTTCATAAAACAAAGACAGCAAGGATTGCAACAAATACATATCTGTATGTGGTAACTATAATAATTACAAATGCTTACCTTTATGATCATGAATTAAAGTAAAAGTTAGAAAGCAGTGTAATGGGGAATTGCCACGCAACTACAAATCTGGTCAAAATAGCAGAAAAAGATCAGCAGTTAGGGAAGATGCATTACCAACTGGGGAATTCTTTGAAGTCCAGTGCTAGGGTGTATCACATGGAATTTCCTTTCATGAATTTTTTTTAAATTCCTCAGCATTAAGCTGCGGTAATTTGGGGAAACTGCTGTAAACCTCTGTTATTTTTAGTGATCCACTGATCATGATACAGTAATTTCCCCAATATGTACAAAACAAAAATATCAAAATAAATTGACATTTCTAATAATTGTGGATAAATTCAGACACAGCACAAACATGACTGGCTTGAAAGCATCATCATCACGAGTTAAAGGGGAAGTCTCACCATGAGTACTGCCTTTTTTTAAGAAGTACATTGCCACAAATAATTATGGTTAATTTAACTTTTTCTGTCTATTTTCTGAATATTGTGTAAAAGATGAACAGTGTTGATGATCTTATGTGGCCAATAGCTCAGAGACTATATTGAGCCTGACTACTTTGGAATCCTATCAGTGCCCATTCCTAGATAAGATCATTCGATTGCAGTGGTTTTGTACTGAGGAATGTAAATAAAGCCCCTTCCATCTGCTGCATTTCACAAGATAAGGTTCCAGGAAACTCATTGATCCATAAGAACACTAATACATAGCATAAGAACAATTGTGCCACTGAGATAAGGCCACCTGTTTCTCTAATGTAAACACAGGGAGCTGTGGGAAGTCCTGCACATTTTCTGCAAGTCAGGTCACAGTTTTAACAGTCCATGTACAGAGACCAGCTCCCCACTCCCGTGTAGAAGTGAGAGAGGGGCACTCTCCTGAAATGACGTGCAGTGTTTTAGTGCTAAGTAAAAGCATCAGAGATTCAGTTGTTTTAACCATATATGTTAATTCACCATCTTCACACAATTGCCACAAGCCAGTTCCCCAAGATGAAGCTCAGCAATTGATGTTTAACTAAAAATATACGAAAATAAAAATGAAAAAAAATCATTAGAAATGAAATAAAAATATGAAAAGTAATCCTAATCCTTAGTCATTCATTTTGAAATGGGAAAGAAATAGCGCTTTATTTTTACAAAGTTGACTTAAACCTCACAACAAACCCTATTTGTTGTGTCACAGACAGCAGCTGGAATTGACTTAGTGAAAGCCCATAGTAAATTCACACAACCAGTAAACTAATTCAACAATCACCCCCGGCATAAGAGGTTGGGCTAACGGTGAGCAGCTGAGCCACACAGACCAGGGTAGTCCCCATTTTGTTCTGAGTTGGTTGATCTCCGCTAGGGTGGTAGTAGAAATGCTACAATTGGCCTTAGTATCTCAGGATTATGGAGGGAAAAATCAGCAAGGGGTCGCTATCCAGTGACCCCTGAAAATGCACATGTGGACGTTGAGCAAGGTCAGGATTGGCTCCACCTCGTCGTCGCTTGGCCTGCCAAAGCTTCCTATCTAGGCACGCACATGACAAAAGGCCATTGGGTGAGATGCCAGAAGCAGTGGAACCTTAGCTCAGCAAGAAATCAATACCTTCAACAGAACTGTAAGGAAAGGAAATAATGATGGAGAAGCAAGTGACTGGAATAAAGAAGTTGTGCAACTAATTTCATGGAATCATAGAAACTTACAGCACAGAAAGAGGCCATAAGGCCTGTCGTGCCTATGCTGGCTCTTTGAAAGAGCAGTTGTGCTTACTCCCACACCCCCACTTTTTTGTCTATAACCCTGTAAGTTTCTCATCCTTGAGTACCTGTCCAACTGCCTTTTTAAAATTATATATGGAATCCGCTTCCACCACCTTTCCAGGTGGAGCATTCCAGATCCTGACAGCTCTCCGAGTGAAAATAAATTCTCCTCCCCTCTAGATCTTTTGCCAATCATTTTAAATCTATGATCTCTTGTTATTGGCCCAATTTGCTTTAGGTTTTGACTCTCGCCTCTGAGTCGGAAGGTTGTGGGTTCAAGTCCCACCCCAGAGACCTGAACACACAAATCTAGGCTGACACTCCAGTGCAGTACTGAGGGAGTGCTGCACTGTAAGAGGTGCCGTCTTTCGGGTGAGATGTTAAACGAAGGTCCCGTCTGTCCTCTCGGGTGGACGTAAAAGATCCCATGGCACTATTTCGAAGAAGAGCAGGAGAGTTATACCCAGTGTCCTGGCCAATATTTATCCCTCAATCAACATCACTAAAACAGATTATCTGGTCATTATCACCTCACATTACTGTTTGTGGGAGCTTTCTGTGTGCAAATTGGCTGCCGCGTTTCCTACATTACAACAGTGACTACACTTCAAAAAGTACTTCATTGGCTGTAAAGTGTTTTGGGACGTCCTGAGGCCGTGAAAGACGTTATATAAATGCAAGTCTGTCTTTCTAACTAATCCACAAACAACAAATTCCCCTTCCTCCTTCGCACATTTAAAAGGCCTGTGGAAGCAACTACATCTAACTGAAGAAAACATAATGCCAGTGCTGTGGAATTCCCCCTGTTAGTATTGTGAGATAGATTACGTAGCACTGGAACACAAAAAACACACTGCGCGTGTAGTTGTTTTAGCCACGATTCTTAATATTTTTTTTGCTGCCTGACCTCCAAAAATGGCTGGGAAGTTTCATAAAGACCAGTGAGGGAGAAAAATGCATCACTGGCATGTCCAAGTGGAGCGGATCTTTTGTCTCGCCTATAGCCTAGGAACTGATATTCGTGTATAAATACTTTGTTACAGCCTAAATATCTTGGTCTGTATCATGACAGAGATGCCAATTTGTAAAAGAAACATACAGGAAACTTTTTTTATCCGGCACTGACGGGACTGGCTTGGTGCCGGTTGATCAAAAAGTCCGGATTACAGAGAGGTATACTTACTAAGGTATGAGAGCCCCGTACACCACAGATCCAGGCGTCCCAGTTACATGGCAACAGGTGCAGGAACTCCGGTTACACGGCCACAGGTCCAGGCGTCCCCGTTGCATGGCAGGCAACAGGTGCAGGAACCCCGGTTACACGGCCACAGGTCCAGTCGTCCCCGTTGCATGGCAGGCAACAGGTGCAGGAACCCCGGTTACACGGCAACAGGTCCAGTCGTCCCCGTTGCATGGCAACGGGTCCAGGAACCCGGTTACACGGCCACTAATATGAAGTAAAACTTACCTGAACCTGCTCCTGAATTTTTCCGGTTATTTAGGTGCCGGTAAAAAGAGAGTTTCCTGTATTAAATTGGGCCCATGATCGAATTACTTTCCTTCTCATGAACTTACAAAAGGGTATTCTTTTGTGTGCCTCATTCTCAGGCTAGTATAAACCAGTATAATTTTATGTTTAAATAACTGAAGCTAACATGGTTTACAATTTTAGTCGTTAGTTTTGTTCATTGGCTGTCCTTTTTATCACAGTTCACCAGATGGAGTACTGTAGTTAACTTGACCGTTATTATATTTCCGTTAAAATGTTGAGTCTATAGGAAAAAAAGTATGATTTTAGATTTCTACGGTGCCTTTAATGTCCCAAGCCGCTTCACAGAAAAGAAACAGATGCTAGGCAGTAGTCGGAGAATAAGTTAGGGGAAATCATCAAAGGCGTGGTTGATGAGATAAGTCTCGAAGATGTTTCAAAGGTGATTGGAAAAATAGCCAGTTGGATGGATTT
Organism: Somniosus microcephalus; assembly: GCF_052327205.1. Classification (NCBI taxonomy): domain Eukaryota; kingdom Metazoa; phylum Chordata; class Chondrichthyes; order Squaliformes; family Somniosidae; genus Somniosus; species Somniosus microcephalus. Next base: position 52,364,141 of record NC_140997.1, read on the forward strand.
AGGGGGAGAGTTCCAGGGATTGGAGCTCTCCAGTGATCTTGTGTTGGAAGTGCGTGGGTTTGGATATCATGAGAGGTTGAGATTGAGCTCGGCAATGATCCCTTCCATGGTGGAATATAATAGCCTGCCACCATTCACTGTCCAGGCCAAATGATGAATAATAGCTACTTTACGGTACTGTAGGGCAACTAACATCTATGTAACCATTACCCAACAAGGGGTCAATACTTTAAGAAGGGGACGGGAGAAAATTAGTGAGAAGAAAAAAATAAACACTTTGATTTTCTTCTTCAGTTTCAGTTGATAACGTTTAGTGCATGGTACAATACAATCCTGATTAGCAAGAGCTAGCATAGAATCTAACACAATTCCATTTGATTAGATAATCAGTAGAGACTGGTTTAAAAAGCATTTAATTTTTGTTAAGTGCTACTGCAGATTCTGCTTAACAGTCAAATCTGCTTTTAGCTATATCATCTGTAAAGGGTCTGGAGCATTTGTTCCAGCAGTGGTGTTCAAGCAGTTTAATCCATACAGCATCAATGATGACTCCAAGTTATCGCACTGCAAATTAGGTGCCGGATTTAAAATAGTACCAATGTAAATTTGGCATTGTAACACCATCTCTGGCCAATCATATAAAGAAGTATCTGACCATTGATTCAGGTGTCCGTATACCATGCGCTGCTAACACGACACCCCAGACACAGTTCTATATGTTGTTTGTCAGATCTCGTGCTAGTGTGCATGTAGCAGTAAGTAGATTTCAGTGCGTCTTCATTTGAAGTAAAAACCTGCATGTGCACAGTGACTCTCCAGGTTTCAGAGGAAATTAGAATGGCACTGCTGCAGACAAATAAAACAGCCACCTCCCCCCCTCGCCCCGGCCCTGCACACGAGGTACTATAGTTCAGTAAGTCACTGAGACTGTACCTCCAAGATGCCTTTGGTATACTGCAGTGTTATCAGAGATTTAAATCATTTGCCTGTAGCCATCCTGCTGCTTTGCTCTAAGATTTCTCTGTAAAAACTTGCACCTGTATCCGTTAATAGGGTCTAAAAAAAACTTTGTGCCTACACACTACCAGTATTAACTTGAGGGCTGCTATCAAGCAACTCTGATCAAAACCTATCCTTGCTTACTTTACTTTATTAAAATCCTTCCCATTGAAACTGCACCGCTAAAACTGATTAATGGCTTTAACAAGGTTAATTCTCCTACTCATGTTAATGGTACCGTTTCTAACAGCTATATAACAATGTGGTGTAATGAGACAGATTGATATACAGTACCTTGACTAGTCCCCTGATGGCTCTGCTAAAATTAGCGTTAATGACTTTTCTCTGATGGTTTTGCAGTGTCTATAGCCACATTCGGTCTTGGCAATTACACAAGTAATATCTAATTGCTTTGTGGCTACACTTTGTTAGAATGGGATCGGTTCCAACAGGAAATTTCTATGTTGTTATCAGCCATTATTCATTATAAGTTAGATGATAGCATTTATGCGTGTGTTAATGTGAGTATACTGCAAAAGGAATTAAAATGAGCTATATTCAAATGTTGTTCCTAAATTCAGTTTGTGCTTAGCTTAAAACAGAAACTGCTTGAAATGTACAACAGGTCAGTCAGCAGTGTGGAATGCTTTGGACAAATCTTTCTTTCCACCCCCAAAATGTCAATGTTATCTATTCTCTCCAGACGCTGACTGATCTGCTAGGCGTTTGCAACATTTTCTGATCTTGTTTCAAATTTCTAACATTTGTACTTTTTTTTGTATACTTAGCTTAACTTGACTGTACCATTAACAGGTTGTATTGTGCTTAACGAGTATTGGGATAAATGGTTCATTCTCGGGTTGGCAATCAGTAACTAGTGGTGTTCCGCAGGGGTCAGTGCTGGGATCCCAACTCTTTACAATCTATATTAACGATTTGGAGGAGGGGACCAAGTGCAACGTATCCAAGTTTGCCGATGATACAAAGATGGGAGGGAAAGCAGTGAGTGAGGAGGACATAAAAAACCTGCAAAAGGACATAGACAGGCTAGGTGAGTGGGCAGAAATTTGGCAGATGGAATATAATGTTGGAAAGTGTGAGGTTATGCACTTTGGCAGAAAAAATCAAAGAGCAAGTTATTATCTGAATGGAAAGAAAGTGCTACAGTACAAAGGGATCTGGGGGTCCTGGTGCATGAAACACAGAAGGTTAGTATGCAGGTACAGCAGGTGATCAGGAAGGCCAATGGAATCTTGGCTTTTATTGCAAGGGGGATGGAGTATAAAAGCAGGGAAGTCTTGCTTCAGTTATACAGGGTACTGGTGAGGCCACACCTGGAATACTGCGTACAGTTTTGGTTTCCATATTTAAGAAAAGATATACTTGCTCTCGAGGCAGTTCAGAGAAGGTTCACTCGGTTGATTCCGGAGATGAGGGGGTTGACATTTGAGGAAAGGTTGAGTAGGTTGGGCCTCTACTCATTGGAATTCAGAAGAATGAGAGGCGATCTTATCGAAACATATAAGATTGTGAGGGGGCTTGATCGGGTGGATGCGGGGAGGATGTTTCCACTGATGGGTGAGACTAGAACTAGGGGGCATAATCTTAGAATAAGGGGCTGCCATTTCAAAACTGAGATGAGGAGAAACTTCTTCACTCAGAGGGTAGTAAATCTATGGAATTTGCTACCTCAGAGAGCTGTGGAAGCTGCGACATTAAATAAATTTAAAACGGAGATAGACAGTTTCCTAGCTGATAAGGGAATTAAGGTTTATGGGGAGCGGGCAGGGAAGTGGACGTGAGTCTCTGTTCGGATCAGCCATGATACTATTGAATGGTGGAGCAGGCCCAAGGGGCTGTATGGCCTACTCCTGCTCCTACTACTTATGTTCTTCTTGAGATTTGGTAGCTAGTTTGTGAAACAGAACCCTTAGCAATTTGAAATAAAACAGTAAAAGGCTTGCATTGAAATGTTTTACTTCTGCCCAGACTGGATTATACTGAGTTTTTACCATCAGCCTGTCTGCTCAAGTAAATCACTAATCTTCGCTGCATCAATTGTTTGTTGATGGAATGAATAATGTTCAAATGTATTTAGTCTTCCTTACTCTTCATCTTGTGCACTACTTTCTGTATCATAAAGTAAAGTTAGTTCTATAGAGAGGTAAAATATTATAATTGCTCCCAGTCAATCCCCAACAATTTTGATAAGTGTTTGTGGTTTTTGTAGATCACTTATGAAATAAAATAATTGTATTCTTCCTCACTTTTCAACCATCTTAGACAAATAGTAGTTTCTGTCATCTATGGGTTGGGGGAGGGGGGGAAGAGAGGTTGAGAGGGGGGAATAGAAGTTGTTTAGGAGCACACTCCCTTTTTAAGAAGTTCACACACTGCATATCTATTTTGGCCATGTGATCTTTACCACACTGTATAGAATAGGACCCAAGTGTTCCATCGCTAAAATGGTATGCAAGAACTGGGACAGATTGTAATGGTTAGTTTTGACCAGACACATTATGCAGGGTTCTGAGAGCCACAAAGGAAGCACCTGGAAGACTTCCAACTGAAGCCAATCCCTTTCACTCAAGTCCAGGAAAAGCCAATTCTGTCAGAAAAGGATTCAAAAGTTTGCACAACTGGGCAGAAGATTGTATTTTCAAAGTGCCTTTGAAATAAGAATAGCATTATCATACCAAGCTCATTCGGCCAAGTTTATAAATGAGCCAAGTCGCCATGGCTTCAAATGACAAGCTTCTGTGGCAGCCGTGGGTAGTGACTGGACTGAGAGATGACATTAGCCAAATATTTCCAAAGGTTTGACATGGCTGCTCTCGATGTAAGGGCCAAGACAGCAGCCTAGGACATTCTTCTCTGCAGACCTGCAAGACTGAGGATTTCAGGGTTTGCTGTGACATTCCAAACCAAGTTCCTGCTACTAACCTTCCTGGATAAAAGTCCTTGAGAATCAGGTTGATGGCAGTTTGGAGTGTTTCAAAAGTTACAATGGAGCTTGAAATCTGTCCAGGGCTTGGGTCCAGCCTGACACACACAGCACACAGTTCATGCTAGTACCTTAAAGGGCAAAGCTATAGTTAAGATTGTCCATACATCTGTTTCTTATTCCATCTCACGCCCAGCCCACTGCCCCATCCATTTGTGGCTATTCTGGGTGCATTATTAGTTACCAGATTCAATAGTACTTCCATACACGCTTTATTGAAAGAAGGTGAAGAAATGGTAGTAGGCGGGGCTAACTCAACTCAACAGCATTCAGGACACAGTCACCTTGATCAGCACCCTATCCAGCAGCTTAAAGATGCACTCCCTCCACCACCGGCGTACCGTGGCTGCGTGTGTATTATCTACAGGATGCACAGCAGCAAGTCACCAAGGCTTCTTCGGCAACACCTCCCAATCCTGTGATTACCACCATTATGCATGCAGATGCATGGGAACCCCTTTACCTCCAAGTTCCCCTCCAAGTCACAAACCAACCCTGGCTTGGACATATATCGCCGTTCCTTCATTGTCACTGGAACTCCATACCTAACAGCATTGCGGTAGTACCTTCACCACATGGATTGCTGTGTTCACGAGGATGTCCATCACCAACTTCTCGAGGCCAACTATGGATGTGCAATAAATGCTGGCCTTTCAAGCGACACCCATATGCTAAGAATGGGGAAAAAAACTCAATCTTTTGACTACAGTAATCCCATAGTGGATCCTGGGGGTGATACCTTCCTTCCAGGATGGAGCACAGACTCAAGGATTGGGGATCCAATCACTCAGCCCTTGGCATGTAAACAGGCTCAAGCTCTTGACATGTAAACAGGCTAAAGTTGCAAGGAATTAGGGCTTGGTTAGGTAAAGTTTAGACAAACAATACATTGTACAGTAGTGAGATACATTCAATTCTTCATAGCTGTATTGATTTGGCATTGTTGTTTTCTAAACCTTTCTGCTGAACACCTCGCAAGAGTCACAAAGAATACTCAAAGCAGGGACAAGACCCAGGCATAAGTAGACTCTCCATCACTAAAGGGCTTGGATTATCTTTGAACATGTTAGAATAAGTGGTTGCAGAGATTCTGTTGGAGGAATTGAGACAATCAGACTGTAGCCCATCAATCCTGAAATGGAAAGTACCTCCTCTACACTTTTCCCTAGTTTCTCTAACAGCTAGAATCATTCAGAAAATATTAACAGAGGAAACCACCATCATTCTGGTGGCCACTTACTGAGCAAAACTGAAGCTGAAGTATTTGCCAGGCCTGTGTGTTCTATGAGAACAAACCTTTGGTAAACTCATCACTAACTGAAATTGAGCAAATTGGGTAATAGCACAGAAACATCATGGAAAGGTTCATTCTACCCATGCCACAGTCTTACCAGGGTCCAACATGTGCAGGATTCTCTTGACAATATTTGTAAGGATTCTGGAGTAATTTGCATGATTTTACTAAGCATTAATGTCTTGATCTGACAGCCCAGGGCAACAAACACTTTTGCACTATAATGCTCCAAGTTGACCTGAATATTTTAAATCCTGCTACTGCTTTCTGCCTTACCTTGGTGTATGTGGATGCTAAATGAATGTTCAATTACTTACTGTAGACATGGTCTTTGTATCTCTTTGAAAGAAGTTCACCTTCCATATACAAAGCTCTTGCCTCTTTCTTACCTGGTATATTTGGTGCTGTCCAAAATGACCATGCAAAGACATGGCTTTCTTAAAGAACAGTGTTCAACATCATTTATTTTATCCATGTGGATGACTGAAAATTACATTTGTATGTAAAGGTTGAACTTTTATTTAAAAGCCTGTATTTACAGCAGATAATCTAACATATTTGTGTCTTAACAAATCTAGATCTGCCATATTAGGTTATGAAATCATCAACATTGGATTAAATTCGAAACTGAGTTAAACTATCGTGACATTACCACCTCCTTAAGGAAAACTTTTTGCTGTTTCAGTATTATTTTTAACGCATTTTAATTTCTTGATAAGATCTCTTTTTTAAGGTCACCTCCTGCAGGTTGGGCCCATCAGGCTAAGGCTGTTTCAGTCTAAAGTAGCTGATGCAAGAAAATGTTGTTGTTTTACAAGGTTTTGAAATTCTCTTTCACACTTTGAATTCTGTATTTATTTTTTGAAACATTTGAAGCTCAGGCTTCTTGTCCAACAATGAGTTTCTATGCAGTGATGTGTCATAGAAATATAATGGTAACATTGCACAATGAAATTAGAGAAATGTTAGATTCCCAGACTATAGCAGGATTTTCTAAATAAGTCAGTTATAAGATTTTATCTCGTTATACTCATGATGTATAAGTTTACAGTGCTTATGGCCCAGGCAAACCATTTTTTATTTTTATGAGCTATGAATTAGAGCAAGATAAAGGTCCTAATTTATAACTGGTCCTTTTCTGGGGCAAAAGTTAATCAAGTCCTTGAATTCTTACCCACGCTTCCCAATGTGGGTCAAACTGTTCTGCACTTTAGTCAGGCTACACTGAAGTCTAACATTGAGAAATGTTGGTAACACTGTGCAAGTTCTGGTCTTGAGGTCTCTTTTAGGGCATCTGCACATGTAAAGGTTAAGCTACAGGGCATTGTCATGTTGCAATATTTGAATAATATAGATTCCACAAAATTTACTGAAATAGGCTGCCTTTTGTATTTAACTCATTGCTAAGTCGTATATGGAATTTCTTTAAATCGGTTATTTTTCTGAATGAAATCACTAAAAATTAGACCCTGCAGACTAAAAGATTGGGTGACACATTTGTTACGATTGGAGGAAGCAATACTAAAGATTTCTGGAAATGGAGGCGTCTTTGTACCTTGAATTGTTTAAGTTGGAAATTATTCAAAGGGTCTAGATTATAAAAGAAACCTTTTCTTTAACTGCTTTCTAGGGTTTGCAGTGGCACAGCACATAAACCAGCAGAGTCCCTCTCCAGCATCGTCCCCTTCCCCACCCTCTAGTGGCACCATCACAACAAGCACAGGCTGCAGCGATACCATCACTACCAGTGCAACCTCCACTCCCTCAGCAACTCAGAGCCCCACAGGTAATTCTGCTGCATATTTCAGATCCTTAACACATTGACTTGGTTAATCTGGATAGTATTCGCATTTAAAAGCGATAAAACAAGGATGCAACCCATAAATTGCCTTTTACCCCATTATGGTCATTGAGTACATGTATGAGTATCAAATTTTGATCTAAAAGTCTTTTTACCCCCTGTTAGCTCACTTAAGTTGTTGACCTATACAGCCTGCATTCACTTGGAAGCATAAGAAAATTTGCTCACTAAGTTTGAGTTCATTTCTGCTTTCCTATGAAGTATAAGCAGGCTATTCAACAAAAGAAAACTGCAAAAATCATTCACTGGTTCTATTTCTGTGACTATGTAATGCTGCATATTATATCAAATGTCTACAGAAACCAAAATGAATACCTTGGAAGGGAAGTGTATTAAGTAATATTTTTAGATGTCTTGTTTCTAAAAACTAATTGAGCGTTGCATAATGATCATGTAAAAGTGATGGTGAAACTTAAAAAAAGGAAAGCTATGAAAATATCACAAAATACTTTTTACTCCCTGCAGTGGATTTGACTAGCCTATGGAACAGGAAGTCCTGTCTGTAGCAAGATTGCTGAGCTTCAATGACTTACTTACAAAGTAGCAACTTTAAGAGATGATTAAAATGTAATGACAGCTTCATGTGTAAAGGTCCTGATACCAATTTTTGAGAAAAGATACCTAGATACAGTACATCTGCTCTTGCTACTAAAGGGATCTGACTCTGAGAAGTGGGTGCTTTTTCTCAGTGTTCAGATTACAGGACAACTCTGATAATATCACTGCCCTTGATTCTTTCTTACAGGTTTAAGATTAAAATGGCAGCGCACTAATCTGCTATTTTACAGAATCTGTGTAATTAAACTTCTGCTAACCACAAAATGTTTACCTTCTATTTGTTTTTTTTTTCTTATACAGCTCGCCCCTGCCCATTAAATCTCCCCACAATATTTATCTTAACCCACCAGTGACATTCTGTAACTGGTGGTTATAGGGGGGAGAGAGTGTAAAAGAGCAGCCTGCTTTATTCTCCATTGTTGGGAAGCACTTGACCTTCACTGGGCATCTCCTTACAGTGCTGCAGTTGCGATTGAGTCAGATAGTGAATCAGAGGCACAAGACCTGCATCCTACTTCCATGTGACATGGCACATAGGAGGTTTACCGCAGTACTTCCACTGTGTTGCCCAGTTTATCCCCTAGTGGTAGTGATGATGATAATAGTAGAGCTCTTACATTCTAGCAGTGCTCTTATGGCAGTGATAGTCTTTAAAATAAATATGCTTTTTTTCCTATCTAGTTCACTTTTTCACTGCATACCACCATTACAGATAAAATGATGGCAAGTGGTGTCTTGGCCAATGAATGGGTTAATCAAAGTTTATGTACACAAAAGAAACTGCATTTTATCAAAAAATTAAGATATATTAGTACTCTGCAGTAATCTTCGAATAATACTTGGGACTGTGCTGCAAGGTAGTACTACATCTGAGGTAGCTCTGATTTCATCTTAAGCCACAAGATAAAAGCTCCAGTAGTTGATGAACATTATGTGAATTTTACAATGTGTACTGCAACCTTCAGTGCACAGTCTTAAGTATTTTTACTCCTTCCTCCTTTTTCCCCAGTTTTCTCCCCTCTCCTCCTCTACTCCTGGAGGCACGGACTCCTTGCTTGGTTATAGTTCTATGGGTATTGGATTCCCTCTAGTACCTCACCTAGTGGTTGTTCTTCATGTGTGAGCCTAGACACTGAATGCCAAAAGACTATGGCCCGTATTTTCCGATCCCTGAGGGTGTGTAACGAGCTGTGTACACACCCGCAGGGACCTCTCAAGTCGGTTTCAGGCAGGCGAAGCGCATGCGCTGAAAACCGGCACTTCTGATCTGTCAAGAATCCTCTTGATTGATCGCACACCTGCCCTGGAGAAGGGCCTCTGCAGGTGGAGAGTTCCGCTTTCTGCAAAACCTCCACCCGCTGAAAACACTTAAAAATCTTACGTCTGGTAAAAGCGCAAGGCCTGCTTTTACCAGCATAAGAGTTTTTTAAAAAACTATAAAAAAAAAATTCGAAATTATTTTTTAAAAGGTGTTTATTTTTAGCCCCGTAAAAAACTTCAATTTTTTTTTCAAAAAAATAAAATTTTTGTTTAAAATATTTAATTTAATGTAATTTTAACTAATTTTACAAATGTGCTTTAAAAAAAAATGTATTTAATGTTTTGATGTGTTTTTGGAGTGCTCTCCATTCATACTTTTGATGGGTCTAAGCTGCGACCTGTCACAAGTATGAAGGGGGATTCCCTTCTTTCATTGGTTCCCCATGGTCCACGTGATCCCAAGGACGCTTGCGAACTGCATGTGCCCCTGGGATACGTGGGCCCTGCACATTTCGTTGTGGATAGTCCCAGGAACGGAAATGTCCGGACCTCCAGAGCCCTCAGATAAGGGCGTAGATTTTTTCCAGATCGGAGGTCTCCGCAAGCAGGAAGTCTCCAATCGGAAAATACGGGCCAATGAGACTGCACAAATCATCACATCTAAGTGTGACCCTGTCCACTTCAGGCAGGGATCTGTAGATAGTGAGCAGAAGCAGGAACCCTGGTTAATTTTTTTCTCCCTAACCCAAGAATTCTGAGGCTACTTGCCTTTTTTCTATTCTATTTTCCCTTTCTTTATCAATTTCTTGGTCCTCCTAGAATTCAGCAAAGGAGGACCAAGAAATTGATAAAGAAGGGAAAATAGAATATGGGAGTAAACTAGCGAGAGACATAAAAACAGAGACTGTAAAAGCTTCTTTAGGTATGTAAAAAGGAAAATGTGGGTCCCTTACAGGCTGAGACAGGAGACATTATAATAGGGAATAAGGAAATGGCAGGGAAATTACACACATACTTTGTGTCTGTTTTCATGGAAGAAGACGCAAAACGTTTCCTGGATATAGTGGAAAACCAAGGTTCTAGCGAGAATGAGGAACTGAAAGAAATTAGTATTAGTGAAAAAATAGTACTGGAGAAATTAATGGAACTGAAAGCCAATAAATCCCCTGGACCTGATAGCCTACATGCTAGGATTTTGAAAGAGTTGGCTATAGAGATAGTGGATGCATTGGTTGTCATTTTCCAAAATTCCATAGATTCTGGAACGGTTCCTGCGGATTGGAAGGTAGCAAATGTAACCCCACTATTTAAGAAAGAAGGGAGAGAGAAAACCGGGAACTACAGACCAGTTAGCCTAACATCAGTAACAGGGAAAATGCTAGAATCTATTAAGGACGTGGTAACAGGGCACTTGGAAAGTAATAAAAGGATTGGGCAGAGTCAACACGGATTTATGTAAGGGAAATCGTGTTTGACGAATCTGTTTAGTTTTTTGAGGTTGTAACTAGCATAATAGATAAGGGGGAACCAGTGGATGTGGTGTATTTGGATTTTCAGAAGGCATTCAATAAGGTACTACACAAAAGGTTATTAAACAAAATTAGGGCTCATGGGATTGGAGATAATATACTAGCATGGATTGAGGATTGGTTAACGGACAGAAAACAGAGAGTAGTAATAAACAGGTCATTTTCGGTTTGGCAGGCTGTAACTACTGGGGCACTGCAAGGATCAGTGCTTGGGCCTCAGCTATTCACAATCTACCTCAATGATTTGGCTGAGCGGACCAGTGTAATATATCCAAATTTGCTGATGATACACAGCTGGGTGGGGATGTAAGTTGTGAGGTGGATGCAAAGAGGCTTCAAGGGGATATAGACAGGCTAAGTGAGTGGGCAACAACATGGCAAATGGAATATAATGTGGAGAAATGTGAAGTTATCCACTTTGGTAGGAAAAATTGAAAAGCAGAGTATTTTTTAAATGGAGAGAGATTGGGAAATGTTAGTGTTTAGAGGGACCTGGGTGTCCTGGTACATGAATCACTGAAAGTTAACATGCAGGTACAGCAAGCAATTAGAAAAGCAAATGGTATGTTGGCCTCTATTACAAGAGGATTTGAGTACAAGAGTAAAGACATCTTACTGGAATTATATAGGGCCCTGGTGAGACCGCACCTGGAGTATTGTGTACCGTTTTGGTCTACTTACCTAAGGAATGATATACTTGCCATAGAGGGAGTGCAACAAAGGTTCACCAGACTGGTTCCTGGGATGGGGGGATTGTCCTATGAGGAGAGATTGAGTAGACTAGGCCTATATTCTCTCGAGTTTAGAAGAATGAGAGGTGATCTCATTGAAACATACAAAATTCTTACAGGGCTTGACAGGGTAGATGCAGGGAGGATGTTTCCCCTGCCTGGGGAGTCCAGAACCAGGGGTCACAGTCTAAGAATAAGGGGTCGGCCATTTAGGACTGAGAGGAGAAATTTCTTCACTCAGAGGGTGGTGAATCTTTGGAATTCTCTACCCCAGAGGGCTGTGGTGGCTCCGTCGTTGAGTATATTTAAGACCGAGATCTATAAATTTTTGAATATTAAGGGAATCAAGCAATATGGGGATAGTGCAGGAAAGTGGAGATGAGGTAGATCAGCCATGATCTTATTGAATGGCAAAGCAGGCTCGAAGGGTCGAATGGCCTACTCCTGCTCCTATTTCTTATGTTCTTACATTAAGTACTTGCAGCAAGCCAAGTGCTATGCCAGTTGCAATCAGCTAATTTAGCCAAATGGCTGTCACCTCGGAGTTTCCTGGTTTGTATCATTCAGCTACGCACTCATTTAAACATGAGTTTTTTACAACAACAACTTATATTTATATAGCACCTTTAACGTAATAGAACGTCCCAAGGCGCTTCACAGGAACGTTAGCAGACAAAATTTGACACCAAGCCACATAAGGGGATATTACGACAGGTGACCAAAAGCTTGGTCAAAGAGGTAGGTTTTAAGGAGTGTCTTAAAGGAGGAGGGAGAGGTTTAGGGAGGGAGTTCCAGAGCTTGGGGCCGAGACAGCTGAAGCCACGGCCGTCAATGGTGGAGCGACAGAAATCAGGGATGCACAAGAGGCCAGAATTGGAGGAACGCAGAATTCTGAGTGTTGTAGGTTTTTATTAATGTATGTAAATGTTAACATTTTTGTAAGAAATTGGATGCAGAAGAGGTGCTAGAGTTGACAGGCTAGAGATATTTCTGTCTTATCATGTGACTGAAGCAGAAGATTTTTCGAATGTGCTTTGTATGCATTAACTCTTTACATGGGCCTGCTTTCAGTCACCATAACTTTGACTGACAGGAATGGCTTAGTCAGACGGTTTCAATGTTCATCTGCACTACAGATGTTGTTCCAATCATTTTACTGTGTTTATGGGGATAATATTTTGTGATTGGTTCCTGGTCAATAAACACTCAGCACCCAGTTTTATAGATTTTGAACCAAAGATTCAATATGATTGTGTGATGGCAACAACATTGACCTAATGGATCTAAAGTGTTAATATTACAGTATTGATTTGTGTTTCTTGGCTGTTGTGTTTGAGAGCTGCCCTGGGGCAAGAAGCTAAGTTTTACAAGGATATTATGTGTAAATATTCTTCTCGTGAATTGCAGGGGTTGTTTTTGCATTAGTGAAATATCGAGGTGGAAAACTCCTCGACTTATCCACTGTATGTAAAGACATTGCAGCTGTACACCCTCTTCCAACTGCCCCCATTACAGACCTTTCCATAAAGGATTGCTTAAACCCAGTTCAGTCCTTTGGTGATATCTAAAGCTCTTGTTTGATTGGCGGGTCGAACATAAGTTAAATTTAATCAGAGCTTATTAATTCCTAAAAATGGAAGCTACGATTTGCAACTGAGCTAAATTCAGATGAAGTTTAATTCACTACTAAAATTAGAGCTGCAACTCTGATTATTTTACAGTAAATAAGTTCAGCTCTTTAACATTGCGTTGCATTCTGATTTTGGTGACCACTAACAATTAGGAGCATTGTGTATTTTTATTTTGTAAACTGCAGTGACAAGCTAAACTGAATCACTGCTTCTGGGAAAGTACCATGGGTGCAACAAACCTGTTGTTCCACCTTTCACACCACCTCCAAATGTGGACTCATAACCATACAGATTTACAACCACGCAGTCCAAGTATCTTTTGTTTAAAATTTCTCACCATTCCGCTACTTAATTTATTCATTTTTATTTTAAAAAGTAGCAAAAATAGCTAGAAGAATTTTCTTCTCGTTTTTCAATCAAGGCAGTTTTTCAAAAATAAATAAATTCCACATTCATCTGAAGAGTTGCAAGAGCACATGCAATTCTAATCTCTTAGGTAGTTTTAAAGAGGATTCTTCAGGCTGTGTTTTTAGAATCTTCAAACTGTCAGAAAATTCTATGTAACCTCTTTGAAGTGATCAGTTTTGAATCTACAAGCTTTGATCGCCCAGCAGATCTGTGTTGCGCTCATCTTCAATTGTTATATTTCAAGCAAAGATCTTAAACCTAGACATTAAATGACTTACACAGACAAAACCATTGAACACACAATGATGGTGCTTATTAACCCAAACACATTTTCATGATGCAATATATTTTCAGTTTTGAGTTAACCCAACCTGTTACTAATAGGGGGTATTACACTAGAAATCCCCAAAGTTTCTTTTCGGTACTTCTGACAAGCAAGCCTTTTTTCTAATTGGTTGTTAATGTTAAAAAGATACTTAATGAGTGAAGTCATTCAGGAAGCCACGACTTCCAGTCAACAAACCACAAGGAAATGGGCAAAATTGACTACCTTATTAATACTCGGATCTCACTGAGTAACCCACTGAGAAGTGTGGTAAAAAATCTCAGAAGAGTATGACCAAGTTAACAGCAGTTTGGTGTATATAGAGAAACAATTTGATTGAATAAGTAATCTTTGGAATTGTTGAATCCAATATTGAGCCTTAATAACAGGGGCCTGAAGGCAATCCTTGTTTCAGAATTCTAGATCCAGCCACGACTATAGTTCCTGCAGTTACGTTTTCAAACATCTGGGAATAGATGTTTTATTTAGAAGCTGCTCTGCAATGAAAGAATAAAATAAGTGTCCCGCCCTGCTCTCTGTTCTGTTTTTCATGATGTAATTGGAACAAAGTATCTATACAAAATGGCAGCTTTTAATCTTCAATTTGAAATGATCAAAAGCAGGAATAAAGTTGACTGAAACACAAATAGATATGTAAGCATCTTCCTTTAGAACATTTGCAATTATGTAGTAGTTCACCGTAGTTTACTCTCCCATATAAACATCATCGCTGCCATTATTTGCTACCACCCTACATCCTTCAGATCCTGTTGTTTCTTTATACCTATGGCTTTCTCTATGCTGCTATCCTTTCTATGTGCCCCTACAATGCCTCCCCAACCATTCCTAATGCAGTGCCCACAGGTTAATTAAAATATCCATTAAACTTAAGTGTGACAAGAGAATCAATAAAGCTGCAAAACCAATGTTTCACATTCACTGATCTACAGTCATTTTTACTTAACCATAACTCCAGTCAAGAAAACCAGCAACATGGAATGAGAGCCAGGTGAAAGGCATGCACCTGTGTGTGGGATGGAGGTTGTTTCGTAGCAAGTAATTCCCCTACTAGTTTCAAAAGTACACATTTTACTCAGGCCATTTACCAATCCCTGAACTTAAAATAGTGCTTAATTGGACTAAGCTAATCAATCTCTCCACTTTCACAGCACAAGGAAAGTAAAATAATGTTGATCCTTACCTTTGGAGCACCTGTTCACAGATTTAGTTTATCATGGCATCAACTGAGCAGAAATCAGTGCCTTTGGCCAGTGGAAAATGTTGGTTCTCCATACAAAATAATGCTTGGTTCAATTGAGAATGCTTGGTTCAACTGAGTATGCTTGCAAGTATTTTTTTAAGTGGATATTTGGAATTATTGAGGGGAGATGGTTTTTTCTGCTGATTGTAAGTATCCCATTTAAAATTAGTTTGAGCACTGTCGACCTAGTTCCTATTGAATAATAGCCCACGGCATAAAATTCACCAAATTTAACACTAATTGACACTGAATTGTCAATCTCATTTGGACCACCAAATGTCTGGTATAAAATTGGAAAATTTCATGCTGGTTGGTAAAGGTTGCTCTTCTGAGATTGGGGCTGGGACAGAGTAGGTGCAAAATAAAGCTATCTTTGACCCTTGGTGTACCTGACCTGGGCATTCTTAATGCTGACACTTGGTGCCCAAATTGAAAAAGTATTCAGTTTCCCAGTCATTTTAATAAGAAAGAAATAACTTACATTTTTATATAACATCTTTCTTGTCCCAAAGTGCTTCACAGCCAGTGTATTACTTTTGAAATGTAGTCATTGTTTTTGTAGGCAAATGTAGCAGCTAATTTGCCAAGTCCCACGCTGAGCAATGAGATGAATAACCAGTTAACCCGTTTTTTTCCTGGGGTCGGTTGAGGGTTGAAGGTTGGCCAAGACATCGGGAGTACTCCCTGCTCTTCGAAAAAGTGCTACTAGATATTTTACGTCTACCTGAACAAGTGACAGGGACTGGGCTTAATGTCTGAAAGACGGCACTTCCAACAATTTAATATTCCCTCAGTACAACAGTGAAGAGTCAGCCTTGAATATGTGCTCAAGTCTTGTAGTGGGACTTGAATCCACAACCTTCTGACTCAGATGTGATGGTATTATCACTAAGCTGACACTTACATGCACTAAAATTCGTAAGAAAGAATGAAAGTGATGAAATTAACTTTCTTGCATTGTTGTATTTCATGTTGCATGTGGTTTAAACTGTATACTGAATGGAAAGTTGTTGAATATGGAAATTATATCACTTGTGAGTGTGACCTACAGAACTATTTGCAATTTGGCCCTTGAAAGTTATTCAGGTTTCTCTCTGGTGGGATAAATTTCATATTCAGTGGCTCACTATTGAGTATTTTCAATATACATTTTCATATTGGCACTGCAGGTACATTATCTATAGTACATCTGTTTTTACACCCTCAGGCAGCACTATAAAAGTTATGCTGTTGTTCCCCAATGTCCTAGTGAGAAAATGCATTGCATAATGTAATATTCAGCCATACAGATGACAAAAGTCTTGGGTCTAATCCCTCACGTAGAATGTTAGCTGGTCAAGACACATTGGAGGTGCTACAATTGCCCTCGGTGTCTCTGGGCTAGATATAGGAAAAATCAATGTGTTCCAACTGCTGATTACTAGTCATTTTTGATATAAATGCCTGTCTGGATGCTATCAAGGCTAAGATCTGGCTTTGCAGCAACTTCCCATCCCTCCCCAAGTCAGATAGCATGTGGACTATATCTGGATTCACACATGAAGAATCGATGTTGTCGTATTATACTAGAAGACTCTTGGTACCTATGGAACCCTATGAGTCACTACCTTGAGAAGAAAAAAGGGAAAAAGTTGGAGGCAAGAAAGTATGCAAATTCTACTCTGCTGTGGGTCAGCAAGGGTTGAGCATCAGCAGGAACTTGAGCAAGTTTTCTGTATCTTGGTGCATTTGAATGCAAATGTGTCTATCATAAATGTGTAAATACAGTAAAGAGTTACATCAATCGATAAATTTCACTCGTCATTGCACTCTTATTAGTAATCAAGTGCTGCAATATCTGACAATTGTTCAACTGGCCAATTCCAGTAAACTCCTCTCCCGAGGGCAAACCATGGATAAAATAGTGTGTTTTTTTTTTAAACTTTACATCACCACACGGGTCACTTGCAGCTGTATGAATGATCAATACACAACAAGCTTAGAAGTGAAAGACCAGTCGCACAGCAAGCTGAAGACACCATGCAATGATGGTCGAAGGTGAAAAGGAAACCTTATGTTTCCTAATCTTCTTTCAAATCTATATTATATATTAAAAAAAACACGGTTGGTCTTTCTGTCTGTTTGTCTTTCTGTCTGTCCGGCTATACAATCAAAAGTTATGGAGCGTACCTACACGCATGTTATATCAAAAGAAAGCTTATCGTTCGGGGAGTCTCATAGGCATAATTTACTTTTTGGTCAGACAAAAATTGTTCGGACAGTATACAAAAAACGTTCAAAAATCCTCAAAACTCCGCTCATTAGCGGTTGACCAATCCTACCTCTCATTAGCATTGAGTGACATGCTGGTTGACCAATCCTACAGTTCAGTGACCTGATGGTTGACCAATCGCTGCATCACGGGCGGGACCTAATCCTCCAGTCTCCCCAAACTTCGCCGCCATTTTTTTCATCCCCACAGACAGCCAAACAAACCCCCACATTGCGGCTCCGGGAGCGGCAGGTGAGTTTACACACAGCGGGCGGGGCAGCGGCCGGCTGTCAACCGTGCCACCCACGGGGGAGCTCAGCTGGGGTCCGTCTCGGCCCGAGAGCCCGGCCAGGCCTGAAGCGCTAGGCCCCGCACGGCCGGTATCACAACGGCACCGGGCCTCAGGCGCTAGGCAGCGAGAGGGGAGGGAGGGAGAGGAGACAGACAGGGGCAGGGAGACTGTGCGGCCCAAAATTGCCCTGGCAACGCCGGGCACCCCCAGCTAGTATCTAATAAAAGGGGACGAGGTTTTGTCTGACTTCCTCCAGAGGTCTTTCAGTAGAACTCTCCCTAACCAGAACTTTCCATCCTTCACTGAAAGGAGAATCCATCTTGGGATAGTTTTCTTTGGAATGATTAGTGCAAAGAAATGCCTACTATGTGATAATGTTGGGTTTGGCAATCCATAGGTTTCTTAGATGGTCAGCATTTTATCATGGTGATGGTGAAAAAATATTCTAGCCTGGTAAATTATACCAGATGCTTTTTTTAAAGTTTATCCAGTAATACATGTGAAAAAGATAGTATTGAGAAGTAAATTATATTGAAAATATTATCTTTCAACAGTTTGCAAAAAATGGGTTTAAGTCAGTGGAATTTTATCTGACACTCTACTGAGTTCACTGTTTGTTTAAGTAAGACATTAATGAATTTACTGGTAATTTGTTTGAAAAGTTTTGTACAAAGTATCTACTAATATTGTTTTTCTTTCAGTTTACTGACCGAGAACATGTTTTACACTACATGAGATGCTTTCTTAATCCCAGTCTTTTGTTGTTTACAGGAATAGGCTTTTTTCCAGCTTGCTATTTTGTGTACATATTGCTTTTATGTTAACTTGCCTCTGTAGCTCTTAACTACTAGCCCTATGAAAGCCAAGTTAATCAATTAAAGGGCCCAGAGGTGCCAGTGGCTAAGAGCTATGAAGCACCATTGTATGTTGAAATGCCATGTCGCTGTTTGTGGACTGAACTTTTAAGTGACCATTATTGTTTGTTAGCTGCTGAAATGTACCCATGAGCAAATCCACTTCTTTCTATTCCATTGTCGTACTTTCCCTGTGATCTGTCCCTCTGTTCTACTCCTTTTAGTAAGGTCTGGCAGGAGAGGAAGACGGCGAGTATTTAGTCTTTCAGAGGCTGAGAGTCGTGGCGGACACTGGGTTTAGGCCTCCAGGCAACAGCTCACACAGTGCAAACACAGGCAGGTTTATGTTACATTCCCCCAGCCTCTCATCATTTAGTTTATTCATCAATATTCCTATAGTCTACTTAATTGAATTCAGACCAAGTAACCTTTTATGGCATGCAAGAATATATGGATTAGCAATGTGACCACAATCCTCAAAATTGCACCTGAAAATATCAACCGATTAAAATGTAAACTACAACAATGTAATACTTCAGAAAGTGGCTCTGTGTTTGGGAAGGAAGGATTTTAAAACAATATATATAGTGAAGCAATGCACAAGATTTGTGGTTACCCAGCCATAATATAGGTCATAGGTAAGCACCCTTTTTTTAAAAAAAAACTTCATCCACAAGTGAAAACTCTTCCCTGGATTTGATAGCAAGATTTATGTGGCTCTGGATTCGATAATATTTTCATCATTGGAATATTATAATCACATCATTTAATACAATTTAGAAATTTGTTGCCATAATTGTTATATTTTTAGGTCCGTTTCAAAATTTGTAGCTCTGAATCTGAGTAAATTTATTTAATCCAAATACTGATGGAGAAAAGCCCATAAAATATGGCAGCGCAAATCTGCTGTTAATTATTTTAATAAATAATCCTGCGACAAGTAATTTTTACCACTTTTAGTGGTAACTTGATAACATTGTAGTAAAAGCGCTCCAATCAGCTGATTGTATATTTTGAGTCCCAAGCCTGCTTGTCACTCTAATCTGCCATGCCCGAGTTAATTAGTTTGATCCCTAAGTTTTGTGTGTCATCCAACCAATGTAATCCATCGTGTTTTTCCACTCGTTTTTACCATCAGGCTTCCCCCTTGAAAAATCAAACCATTAGAGCTGTCAGTAAATAGTGTGCCTTTGTTCACCTCAGTCTTTCTGTTATGTTTTTAGTGAATTTTTTTGTTTAATCATTCAGGTCTGATAAACATCATTGTCACTTAGAGAAGTCATTAAGCATGTGTACAACAACAACTTGCATTTATATAGTAGCCTTTGACATAGTAAAACATCCCAAGGCACTTTACAGGAGCGTTATCAAACAAAATTTGACAAGACAATGAAGGTGATGTACATCCAAGTTAAAAATTATTGATAATTAAATCCCTCACACTTCTGGCCCAGTAAAATCTCCAAGCCTTTTTGATATTGTTAGTATGCATGGTTAAAACAAGAAATCTCAAATTCAGAAAGCCATAAATAAAAATAGCTTTAAAAAAATTAACTTTTGTCTTTGTAGGAAGGGAGATTTTGTTTAAGCTTCAGTATGCTCTGGTAAAGCTTTGCTGCAAATTATACCTATAGGCAAACTGTCTTAGTTTTCCCCATTTGGATTAAGGAGTTAGTGTCTAAACGGTTTGTCTGTAAGCAGCTCTTGAGATATATCTTAAAACATTCAGAATCAATTCTTGAATAGGTGCTCTGGAGTAACCACATAAATCTTTAGAGGCTTATTTGTACCATCACCATAGAGTGGAATCACACAAGCATGAGACATGAAAGGCCGAGAAGAAAGTAGAAAGCACCTACATAAACCATCATACATAAACCATCAGAATTGTACTCCCCAAATAATATTCAAAATGAATTGTTTTATGTTATTTGTATCATAATTCTCATTAATAGCCCTCAATCTGAAGAAAATTAATGTGTGCAGTCTTCAGAGTTTCAGGTTGAAATTTTTATGTACAAACAAAGGAATGTGGTTCAATATTTGACAATAAACAAGTTTATCCCAGGGCTGGAAAAATGCTTTCTGTTACTTATAACATATGAAGTAGGAGTTTTTAAAATAAAACTGCTATGTTTTTCACTCACCAAAAACCGAGGCAATTAATTGTTTTAAAAAAATAAAACAAATATTTGATATGGACACAGAGCTAGCTAGTGGTGTAGGGAAGAGCTGCAAAAGATCAGATGGAGCAAAAAATTGAAGAAATTAGCAGTGAAGGATTGGAGATGAAGGGAGACCCACGCTGATGGTGTATTTAAGCTGGCGAGTTGCTTTCTTTCCAGCACTACCAAAGCTGTGAAGCAACTTCAGTCCTGGCAAGTTGGCAAGTGGAATTTTCCAGCCCTGGTCCCTCCCTATTTAATGCATTGGCTTTAGATACAATGTTGAAATCTGATGAACATATATTGGTTCCTATCAGCCCATGATCCAGTTTATACAACACAATGGTTCCATCTTATTTTAATATAAATAATTTCTAATAATTATGTTTGCTTAGATCTATCTCTAGGTCTGTCTTCCCATTATTCTTTCTTTCCAACTCCATTTGTCATCACTTTTCAAACCTTTTTAGATACCTAATATTGAAATGCACCAAATGGCCATAACAGTAATGAGAGTCCAAACCACAAGAATGCCACAAGTGTTATACCCAGGTGTCTGGAAATATTTGCCTGGAAACACATTGTGCTATCAGGCTTCAAACTAGATTTTAATTGTGCTAAATGAGGATGCTTTTTAATTATATTCAAGTTTATTATATTAGCACAACAGAGTTAACAGAATAAATTAAATGAAGGAAGAGATGCTGGAGGATTCTTTTCACTATTATAAATAAATGCAGAGATTTAACCTACAACTGAAAAATGTGCCCACAAAGCTGATCCACATAATAGACTAATGAATAAGGTCAGAGAATGCGGAGTCAGAGGACAAGTAAGATAATTGATAGCTAGCTGGCTTCAAGACAGAAAGCAGAGAGTGGGGTAAAGGGTAGCTATTCAGAGTGGCAGAAGGTGGGAAGTGGTGTTCCACAAGGATCAGTGCTGGGACCACTGTTGTTAACAATTTATGTTAACGATTTAGACTTTGAAATCAAAAACACAATTTCTAAATTTGCGGGTAACACCAAATTAGGGGGGTAGTCAATACTGAGGAGGACTGCAACAAATTACAGGAAGATATTAATAAACTTGCAGAATGGGCATATAATTAGCAAATGAATTTCAACATATAAATGTGAGGTATTACATTTTGGTAAGAAAAATAGGGAGGTCACATATTACTTGGAAAATACGAATCTAAATGGAGTCGACGAGCAAAGGGATCTCTGAGTACACAAATCACTAAAAGTAGCGACACAGGTCAACAAGGCCCTTTTATAAAAAATTAAAAAAAGCAAACCAAGCACTAGGGTTTATTTCTAGAGGGATAGAATTGAAAAGTAGTGAACTTATACTAAACTTGTATCGAACCTTGGCTAGACCACACTTGGAGTACTGCGTACAATTCTGGTCGCCATATTATAAAAAGGATATAGAAGCACTGGAGAGGGTGCAGGGAGGATTTACAAGGATGAAAGCAGAAATGCGAGGGTATACCTATCAGGAAAGGATGAACAGGCTGGGTCTCTCTTTTCTCTTGAAAAGAGAAGGCTGAGGGGTGACCTAATAGAGGTCTTTAAAATTATGAAAGGTTTTGATAGAGTAGATACAGAGTGTTTCCACTTGTGGGAAAGAGCAAAACTGGAGGACATCAATATAAGATACTCGCCAAGGGAATTCAGAAGAAACTTCTTTACCCAGAGAGTGGTGAGAATGTGGAACTCGCTACCACAGGGAGTGGTTGAAGTGAATAGTATAGATGCATTTAAGGGGCGGTTAGATAAGCATATGAGGGAGAAGGGACTAGAGGGTTATGCTGATAGGGTTAGATGAGAAAAGATGGAAGGACACTCGAGTGGAGCATAAACGCCGTCATGGACTGGTTGGGCCGATTGGCCTGTTTCTGTGCCGTATATCCGATGTAATCCTATCCTATGTAATTGCACACTGTTGCTTCAAAATGTACCATGACATGTGCAAAACTCGAAGTAATGATCAGATTTTTTTTCCCTTTGGATTCAAGCTAGATAGTGTCACTCTTACGACTGGCATGATTACAAATACTCTAGTATGTGATGGGTGCTTGGGAAAAGATGCAGTTAGAAACAAAAGCAGCTGAACGGTGATTACACTTG
This sequence comes from Somniosus microcephalus, assembly GCF_052327205.1. Taxonomy (NCBI): domain Eukaryota; kingdom Metazoa; phylum Chordata; class Chondrichthyes; order Squaliformes; family Somniosidae; genus Somniosus; species Somniosus microcephalus. Next base: position 52,386,699 of record NC_140997.1, read on the forward strand.
GGCAACGTGCTTCATTATATATGCAGGCAGAATTGCTGCAACCCTCTCAGCCTTTCTCTTTTTTTGTGGTTACCATAGATATGCTCTAGTCAATGAAGTGACTGTGCCATAAATTATGTTTGTTCCACAAAATATTTCCTGGAGGCCATTCCCTAGCCTTGGTGGCTGGTAATCGACCTTCTCCCAACTTCGACAAATGTGCTTTTCATCCCGCTGTTATATATGCATGCAAGCAGCTCGGGTGACTCTACCCCCCATTCCCACCCTTGTATCTCTGCAGCAAAACCCTTGGTTCCTGCACTACTTATCCATCATTGTTAAAGTCAAAATTATGTATTATTAATTTAGCGATTGACGAATCACAGCCATGAATCCACATCCTACCAGTTAGTACTACAGCTTGAAATTTTGCTGACTGGTTTGTTAATTTTAAATAAATAAATTTATGCTTAATCAATTAATCCAGTTGCAACTAGGGATGTTGCAGCCAATGATCCACTCAATAGTTAACAGCTATAACACAAAAGATGTTAATTAGAAAATGACTGAAGTTAAAGTTTTTTTGGCTACATCAATCAAATTTGACTCTTTATCTGCCAAAGTGCGGTTTCACCTTTAGATCCTAATGGCTTTTTCCTATGAAAGTAACTTGAGACCTGGTTTCAGAAGGACTGCTGTAACTAATGATCAAAGTAATGCCCTTAAAATGGTCAAGTTGTCTAGGTTAATCAGACATGTTTATGAAAAAGCATTCAGCAAAACTAAAATAATATTTCAAAAAGGGAAGCAACACCATCAGTGGGTTTTATCAATTTTTTTTGTAGCGACTTGACATTTGAAATCTAGCCAACACAATCTGAACCAGTCTGCAATTCACAATTTCATTTTTTTTAGTATTTTAACTCTTGAAACTATGGTGCCAACTTCATGGAGTTTGCTCTGTACATTAAGAAATAAAACTTCAAGTATTTTTCAGACCTGATTAATGAGCATCCCAAAAGTTAGCCAAACTTTTAAAAGAGATGGGAGAGAATGGTGAATTACAGTAAAACACTACTCATCTGTCTAACTTATACAAAAAAAAATCAAGGACCTTTATTATTGAAATTGGGTTTAGTGTTTATATTGACTGAATTGGTACTGTTTGCAGTGGCTAATTTGGATATTAATAAGTGCAAGGGAGATGCTATACACTGCTAACAGGAGTTGAGAAGTTTTCAATGAATGCTTGTTCGCTCAGTAAATGTGAGCTTTGACAGCAAAGTAGAATGGGTCATTTTCTATTTCACTGTGCTGGCAGTGACCACTCCAAAAGTCAGTTGATGTCAACTATCTGTGGAGAAAGAACTGTCCATCGTCTGTGGAGAAAGAACTGTCCTTGGCTGTATTTGAACGCGAGTATAAAAAGTGAATGCTGGAGGCTTTGGCTCAACGTCTCAGCCAGAAATCCCACTTAGTTCCATGTATCCAATCTAGATTTTTCAAAAAGGTATGCTTGACATCCATCCAGAAGGCCAAAGCTACCTATCACTCACACTAGCCTTCGTTGGCTGACGGTTTTGTATTCTTTCTGGTCAGGTTATTGGATCAAGTTGTTCTATCTAAAGGTGCCTTCTCTTGGGGGCATATAAGATGGAGAAATGTAATGGTCACGCTCCTCCTCACTCCCAGGTGGAGGAAGGCAGTGGTGGGAAGGAAACTTAGTTTATTTATCAATTTTAAATAATGTTTTGTTCATTTAACAGCACTTGCCTTCACTGGATGTTTTTTGCACCCCAATGAAAGTCAGATTAATGCCACAGGAATGGCACTAAAGTAACTATCTGAAAAATATCCTGACCTGTGTCTTCGTTATGCTTAACCATAACTTCCAGTCGCAACAGCACCACGTGAGAACCAGTCTGGATTTCTTCAGTAATTTAACTTTTTATATATGTCCCCTCTTCTCAAGTAAATTTGGTTGTACAATTTGAGCAAACTTTTATTAAATAGTTTGAAGTTTGTGATAAATTTGGAATCTTGAAAGGCACATCTTACCTAGCTTTGATTATTTATACAGCAATTGTAGTTTCCAGACAATTTAACCCAGTCACCGAAACATGATACAATCTCCTTGCCCTTGAGAAGCATTTTGCAACACACAGAACAATCACAGTATACAGACTGATAACGTAACCTCCAGCTCTTTTTTTAATGTTTCATACTTCTAGGAAAGTCTAACGTCAGTGCCATGGCAGATGCAGATTTAATCACTTTTTTTAGATGAAACCTGTGGAAGCCAGGCTGAGGGAAGGGGTATAATTGTCAGGCCATTATTGTGCACGTTTTAGCAGCAGCAAGTGGTGACTGGCCTGATGGGTCTGGGACTGGAGAGAAGAGGAGAAAGTAGAGGGAATTTGTACTCTCATAAAAACAAAAAAAATCAAATTTCTGTAACAAATAGTCAGCTCCTTGACAATAGTTCACACATTGCTTGTATACGTCATCTTCATGTTTCATTTTACTTCTGTACTTTTGCTTTTCTATTTTGGCTGTTGACTTTTTTTCTGCCTTGCTGTCATTAATTTTGCATTTTTATCTTACAGGAACACTCTATGAAATTAAGCCTTATGAGAGGAGATCAAATGTTAATTGTAAAAAATTCATTAAAAATTTTTTTTAATGAACCTTAGGAGTACAGTTGACCATTATTTAAGAAACTGGACATTTAAATGTAAAGAATGTTAATATTCTTGGTCTTTTGGTTTTGATGATGTAGTTAGCCCTTGGAGTGCTACATTGAGCCACCATCTAGTGGTTTCTCTGCAGTTCCGATGAATGTCTGATAATGTAACAGCACAAGTGCTGGAGCATATCAGACCTCCATCTGTCTCCTTGCTAGTAAAACAAAAAAAAACAGATTCTTAAAATTTGTGTTTGTTGACTACTTAGCATTCCAGCGATTTCCAAATTAAGCTTTGTGGCTATGACCAGGCTGAAAAAAGGAATCCAAAGTTATTCAAAAGGGGCCACAAATCTTTAGAAATGTATATTTGAAAGGGAGTGTTATGCACATTTAAGTTGGAATTTTGCTTGAATGAAAAGGAGCTACAAACACTTTTTCTTTACTACTAGATGGACCCGATGTTCAAGAGCAGTCCCATTTACCTTTTCCAGACCAAGTGGAGTTTGTCAATGAAGCCCATTCTTCACCTCCTACAGCAGAGGGTGGCCCTAGCAAAGGCCATCTGCCCAGCAGTACTGAACCTGAAGCAACTAATCTGGCACCAAGTCTGACTCCGGCCCACCAGCCAACCATATCCCTCATTTCTGATGACAACACAGACACATTGAGCGTGGAGTCACTAACACTTCTGCCACCTGCTGATGCGCAGCAAATTCGGAGTGTGAGCACTTTAACCCAGCCATCCACCATATCTGTGTCTAATGGGATGAAAGAAAACGAGGACACTAAAGAAAATGAGGAATCTGAAGCAACTGAATCAACAGTAAACCCCTCACAATGAATGCAACATAACCTTTGATCCACCTGGGTTTGTGTAGAGTGAAGCAGGCCTGTAAAGCAAGGAAATTAAACCTATAGTCTTAACACAACTGAACAGAGAAGCTAGTAGGTCTGTGGGGCCCAACAAAGTAGGATTATTGCTTGTAAGTTTCTGCAGATTCTGAAACGGAAACCTTGCACATACAGTTAGTGCGCAGTTACAGCTGTCCAAGTGGAAAAACCTACTTTATGTACAAGTGTCTTTTAATACTGAAGCCTAGATACATCAGTAAAGCGCTGTCACTGACTCGGACTGAGTAGGTAAGACTATGGTTCTATCTGCCCTGTTCAAGGGGTTTTAGAAAAATATGTACAGAACAGGCCTGTAGTTTTTCAACCATGTACATTATGTTACTGTATTCACCCATTTAAATTCATATCTGGGCTCGATGAAGCATTTTTATGAAACTGCAGGTTGGAAATTTAACTTTGTTTTACCACTTTACCCCACCCAAATAATTGTGTTCACATAAATTCATTAACTGCAACGATTTGAAAATGGAGTAAACACAAGTAACGACCATCACAACTAAGTAAGAATAGATGCACCAAATAGATCCTCTCCATAAATTGTAATTAATTTTAAACCGACCTCAAACACGTTTCACTAATTGCACTTGGACATTTATCTGCGACACGTTAGTTTTTTATTGCAATGTTAAAAGATTTGTATAAGTGTAATGAACAAATTTTATAAGGTTAAAAACTAAAATATTTGTTGCTACCACAAGGTGGTACAGTACTAGCATCCAATTTTAGGAATTTGTCCATAGTATAATAATGCCATATGTGCAAGTTACCTTTGGAAGCCCTAGAATTTGTGTATTTTCTGGAGATTTATGATGAGCTTACCCAGACAACTAGATAACATGAATATTTTGGGACTTGTACAAGACAGCAAGGGGGTGGGTACATGTTTACACACTATCACCTCAGTCCACCAGGTATCACTGATACATACTCTGCCCCTAGAGCACCAAGTATTTGAAACATATTAGGTAATGAAGCTGGTGAGGAGAGGAGGACAGCACCAAGTCAAAGAGAAGGAAAATTAGAGCGCGTTACCTTATGTGTTGCACATGTGCACTTCTGCGATCACTGGAATGGTCAGGTATTTTGTATTATTTGGCTATCCATGGACTCTTAACTAGAGAATGGATGGGGTGAGAGATAGGGTAAGCGGAGAAACATGTGGTGCTGTGACTGAAGCCATGCACAGCACTATTAAGACAGCAGCATGTGGAAAATGATGGTTTGCAAATACAGAGGGATATTTTGGACCCCTCCAGAATCGCAAGGACTTTTGGATTAACTTGTGCAATTAAAAAAAAAAAAAATCAGGCAAATTCAAGTTTCGACTTGGTTTATCAGTGATCCTTGCAGTCTGCATATAGACATAACTTTGCCTCATACCCCTAACCGTTTGGCTTATGCACAATTGCTCCTGTGGGATCTACTCCATTTATGTTTTAGTATTGATCCAGATGAGGAAAACTAAAATCACAAACAGTTTAAGAAAAAAAAAATTGCATTTTTAATTATTGGTTACTGTCACTTAGTTCTGGATATGTTGCATTAGTTTCTGCGCTGATATAACAAAACCAACCCAAGGTCAAAAATGTGCAAGGCAGTTAGTTCTCAATTATAGTAGATGGACAGTATAGAATAAAATAGGCAAAATACAAATGCAATTACAGTAAGATGAATAGTAAAAACAAATTGACTTGTCCACAGAATGGGAAGATATGCCTGACTTTATCTGTAAAGTCAGAAGATCCATGTAGTTAAAATAAACAAATTTTGCAGCAATCTTGCAAGCAAATCAGAAGTGAGTTAACTCTGAAATGTTTTGACATCAGTTACTGAGTGTATTGATGTAATCTGATATACAGCTACAGTCTAGAAAACTCAGCGATTCAGTATTGGTCTTTAATGGTAGGCTTATCAATTTCTGGAAGCTTATTAATTTTTATGCAACAGATTTAAGAACAACTTTTCCTTTTTTGCAGCCACATTGGTCAGTTCTGACAATGACAATAGATTGTTCCACTTATGTTTTGAATGCTTTGCTTTGTTGAAAATTACTACATAGCTCAGCTTCTGCAATATCGGCTGCAACATAACCTAATACTGCTCATTGTTAAAGCCCTCGATTTAGTGCCATAACTGAGTATCTGGTGTTGGGAAAGAGAACCAGATGGTGGCAGTATTCATAACTCTGCACAGTTGGTAGCTGGCTGTTCTCAAGTAATACTGTAATCGCCCCTTGCAGCATCTGGTGTCACAATTGCAGTGGGTTGACTTGCTCACCTTACAAAGAATGTTCTCAAAAATACTAATACCAGAATAAAAGATTACACAGGTAGTGGTTATTTCATCACATAGAAAAGTCACTTAACTTCGTCACGACATTGTGAATCTACAAGGCTTCTGAAACGAAACTATGGCCCAAGCCTCCTAAATTTTTACTACACACATGCTTCAAAGAAGTGGTGTAAAACATCCCTGAATAATTTCACACCTGGACCTTGGCCTTAATCCCCAATTTGGCTGTTTACCACAGGAAACCTCTACTCAAAATCTATGCATATACCATGTGTACTGTATTAATAGCAGTGATGTATTATCAATCACTGCTTACAGTACATCTGACTATCGGAACAGCTGTGACTGACCCCAGCAGATCACATGATCACTGCCTACTGTTCCCTCAAAAACAAAACAAAGCAATGTGACCCAGGAACCAGCTCCTATTCTGTATCACCTGCCGCACCATTACAGCACATTCACAGACCTGTTCATTCCACACATCCGTACAGTGACAGAAAGACCCAAGGTTCAGTTATACAGCCTTTTTGTCAAGACCTCATCATTTGACCTCACCAGAAACAAACAAGCTATTTTCCATATTGAAGCCTTCAAAACAATAAGTACCTATAACGTTCAGTAAACATTGTGAAACGCTTAAGGGGTGCAGATCAGAGGCCAAGATCAACCAAAATATTCAACCAAAAAAGAAAAGCATGTAGTCCCTATGACCATGATTGTGCATTCTCTTGTAAAACAACTGGAACCAAAATGTCAGGCATGTGACAAGTATAACAAAAATAAATTTGCCTTTTAAAATTTTTTTGCCCATCAAAGTAATACACATGTTGACAATTTTAAAGAAGTTCAGAATGCCCTTTGAATTATGTTCTCTCACAAGTCCTGGTCTGTTACTGGTACCAATACTGGACTTTTCCTAGCAACAGTGTAGTTTATAAGGCCATTGAACGGTCTGATCTGAACGTTCTTATGTGAACATTAGTTTGTAATTGTTTAACCAACAGAAGAGCTCCACTAATGGAAGGAAGCTGAATTAAAACAAAATGGCTCTTCTGGAGTGAACTGGGCAGATAAATGTTTAGTATAGATGTAAAGTACTGTTTCTGCTTCCCTGTTCAAATAATTGTTCACATGGGTTTAAGACACGATAACCTGCAGCATGTTCACCTCACAGTAGGAGATAGGCAATTTGGATTTCAGCTGTCTCATCAGGTAGCTAGATTGTTGGTATTAACTATTTCATTGGATCATTTAGATTTGACTAACCATCAGACATGATATTCACAGAAGACTTAGCTGGACATGTTTGAGTATAACTTATTCTGCTACTGATCAAGAGAGAGGTGCATTTTCCTCCCAGGGAAAATAATGAATCCTTGTACCAATAAAGTTAGTTACAGAGCTTGATGGTAGGGCATGTTCATTCATGCAGGCTTTCCTAGGCATCATTGTCCTTGCAAGAGTTGGCGTGTGCTAAATTTGCAACAGCAAATATGAACTTCATGCCCCCTTCACTGCTTTGAGTAACACCGTTTAAGAAACGGTGCACAAGAAGTTAGAATGTACTTAATTTGTTGCACAGCAAAGGATATATTAGTACAGCATATGGACTTAATGTACAGAACACAGTTTCTCAGAGCTCAATGCGTTTTGTATGATAGATAAAAAAAGAATCATTGTAAATAAACCATTCTGTGTAGATTGTTTAAAAAAACTACTTTCTTTACTTCAGATTAAGCAATACTATGATATTTACATTAATGCTTTTTTGGTCATTTAGTTACAGTATTTCAAGCTAGAAGTCACTACCATGATGGAAGTGTAAAACAAATTGTAAATTATATGTATATTGGAAAGTTAGGGTTATGTTTTAACTAAGTCATTTGCTGTGTATGTATATGTGGAGACTTTCTCTTGTTTTCAAAATGAAGGTTCCTTTCAGATTTAGGCTTGTGTTTGCACTATGAGCTCAGGTAGCACAGGCAAGGGTCATGTGACCGAGGTATTCCACTGTACAAAAAGGGGCAGAACAGGAAAACACACAAATGTAACCTGTTTGTCATCTAAGCAATGGCAATAAATGTAAGTTTCTTTTTGCATTTCAAATGTGTTTAATTTTTTACTCCATCTAGAGGCAGCTAACCCATTCAACATGTAGGCTGTTCACCATGCAATCAAATTAATTGACCAATAATGTCTCTTGAGGAAAAATGCAATTATTTTGGGGTCCTTTCAATCAAATTTGAGTTTCTACCTGAAAGGGATATTGATGTATCATAGATTCTATTACAAGGAAAAGCAAATTGTATATAAACCATCTTTAATTCACAAGGACGTTTGGGGTCAAAATTAGATTTTGTGAGGTCAACCCTTAAAGATTCAAAGCGAAGTGATCATTTTGGCAAATCTCAACCAAGCACCCAGTGAACTGTTGGAGGACATTAGTTCACAGTTCCCATTTGCACCTGATTATCTCAAATTTATATTTGTTAAGATAGCAACAAGTCACGACTAAATAGGTGGTAAACATACCAATCAGCAAGTTAAAGCAGGAATGAAAACCACCTATCATGAAATTTAAAAAGCTATGAATCAAAAATCAGCAGTCAAACAGCTACCCTTTTTAAAAAAAGACAATCCAACAAAATTATTACATTTTTTGAAAATCCTTTCCACTGCCATCTTGAATTCTCACTAGTTGAGAGTCTTTGTACTGGAAAAGATTTGTAATATAAACCATAAAAAATTACAAGATTAAACTTACAAATACACTAGTATTTTCTGTGTACAAAATGTGCCCAACAATGTTTTCCATTGGCGGAAGCCTCTGAGAAGCCTAGGGCTTGAGTTCATGGTCTTACTAGAGCTATTACTGCCAGAGACAACAACCATGACTCCCAAGAAGCACCTGTGCCTACAATTCCCAGCAGGTCACAGTATGAGTTTAGAAAATTCCCAGCATATATCAGTAAGATTCTCTGCAGGTAAATTATCTAATATTTAAAGTGTAAAGGCAAACCGTAGGAGGGATGACTAAAAGCTTGGTCAAAGTAGATTTTAAGGAGGGTCTTATAAGAGACCGAGGCGGAGAGGTTTAGGGAAAGAATTCTGAAGCTTCAAGCCAAGACCAATGAAAGCACGGCTGGCAATGGCAGGGCGAAGGGAGTTGGGGGTGGGGGGATACACAAGAGGTCAGAGTTGGAGAAACAGAGTTCTAGGAGGGTATTAGAGCTATGGAAGGTTAGAGAGAGAGGGCGGGGTGGGGCAATGAGGGATTTGATTCCGCAGATGACAATTTTAAATTGGAGACGTTGGGGGGACTAGGCCAATGCATGTCCGCACAGGGGTGATGGGTGAGCATGACTTGGTGTGGGCTACATTGCCCTGTGAAGGGTGATGGGTGAAGATGCAGAAAAACAGTTACAGGAAGAGATGTTTTCTGCATGAGCAATGCCATAGGACATAACCTATATTATAACACATTATCACATGGTATAATGTTCCTGTCGTAATAAAAGTGTACCCTCCGACTCAGCATCAGCGATGTCTCTGGGGGATTCACTGCTAAAACAGTCTACTCACCCACTGAGACAAGTAATGCAAGTAGGCAAAATATTTTGAGATGGTTAAATAGGGTAAAAATGCACACCTGAAATGTTAATGTACATTTTTGTATAAAGTTGCGGATATTTAAGTGTGACTTTCAAAGGTTATAACTCAATCAAGGGTTTAGCTGGCATCATAAACTCGAGCACAGCTCCAAAAAAATCTCAACTCATTTACCTGACTCTGCACCAAAACTTCTCTGAATCATATGATGGGATTGCTGTCTTTAACTCACTCCTACATGTTTTATACAATGCAATAGAAACCCATTTAAACTCCTCTTTAAAGAGTCATACCAAAACTATATTCAAAAGGGTTTTTCCTCCTCTTCTGCAACTATTGATTCTTTGCTGGGGTACAGTTTCAGGTGTGCTGAGCATCCACTGGTACTTGTCCACGTGGCTGCTATTAATGTATGAGCCTTGATAGTAAATGCTGACTGGTTATTTGACAGTGGGGGTATCGTACCTGGCCTGATCCTGTCCTGCAGTAGGGTGCACTGGATAATCAGGAGTGAGAACCTTGGCCGGATTTTTTTCCCTTTCCCTAACTCGGGAATGCTAAGGCCATCTTGCAGCACAGAGCGTGGATTAAAACTGGGACCTTCCTGGTCTGCTACTCACTGGATTAAATTCACTGAGCTATTGAGGGAGCAGTAAGGTTCTTATCTAAGTCTAAACCAGGTGGATTATATCAAAGCACTAACTCCGATCCATAGTGCATAAACTATTTGTTGAATATATTGGATCCAATTTCCAGGAGTTTCCAACTTGCTGTGGAACCTGCACCGACCCCTTATAAGGTGAATGCCATTGGGGATGGAGCCAGGAGTGGGGACTCCCTGCCCCAGGAGTTCTCGCTTGCCCAGTGAGTTGAGGTGGTCTTGGCCACCCGATCTTCACCTGTTGGCATCCACTCTAAGCCCTCTTCAGCTACATTCTGGGAAGGAAGTGGATCAGCAGGAGTTAAATGAGACCCAGGAGTTAAAAATGCCTTGGGCTTCATAGGCCAGTAGGGTTGCCAACTATCCAGGAAGTAAAGATTAATCTCCAGGAAACTGCTGCAAGCAACCCAGGAGAAAAATCATAGGGGCATTTAAAAAAAAGTTTTTTTTTTCCAGACACTTTCATTTACTAGTTATAAAAATACTGGAGCTAGGAAAAAAGGTTGTTTGCCCGATAGTCAAAAGTCATCCAATTGAGTAATGAAGAGTCTGTTTGCTTTCCAGGTGGTGTGCCACAAGGGAGGCCTATCCCTAATTGCCCTTGAGAAGGCAGCTCACCACTACCTTCTCGAGGGCAATTAGGGATGGGCAATAAATGCTGGCCTTGCCAGCGACGCCCACATCCCATAAAAAAACGAATTAAAAAAGAAAGGATAGACTCAGGTGACCAATGGCAGGAGTGTGGGGGCGGGGTGAAACCTCCAGAAATGCATCCTACCAGAGTTGGCGACCCCTACAGGGCAGGTAGTGCATTTCATACTCACCCCGCCACCTACCTGCCCGAAACCCGCTCCAGGTTAAAATTGACCCCACAGTCTTAGAAATCAGGGAATCACAAGTAACTTGAACCCTCTGTTAGAACTGTATGTCACACTCTAATCCAACTATTATTCTGTACATGTAGTTCTGTGATACATGTAAAATATTGTTTTTGTGCTTGCTTGCCCTTGTATATTTTTTTTAATTAAGTTGAACAAACCATTAATAGCATTTCAGGGAAATTGTTTCCTGCCCATTCTGACGAGTTGATTTTTTTTTTAAATCCGAAATTGGGGACTTTTTTCAATTCCAAGTAATCCACTAATGGTATCTGGTATTACATGGATTGCACTGTATTTATAATATCTGTAAAACATGTACATATTTTTTGGTAATTTCATGACTTAACCACCCACTCTTTTATAAAAAAAAAAAAAAAAAAAAAAAAAAATGGTATCAATCAAATTATTAACTACATTGTAGGAATTAACGAATTCCTACGAATAACGGAGCTCAACACAAGAGAACAATTAAACAGGTCTTTATCCAGGGCAGCCCCGTGGTTTGCGACGTGCCGTCACGTCATCGCGTTTACCCGCGCTCTTAAAGGGACCACGCCCCATACATGCAAACTTTATATACAAAACACAGTAATTCCTAACAATGGTACAGGTTTAGGCTGGTGTTAGAACATCGTTAAAGAGAATTATATACAGTTAGCCAGAGTCATTCAGTGGTTCTGCCACATGCGCCCCCCCCCCCCCAGAATTCGCTTTAACGGACAAAGTCAAACGGTGAGGGGGTCTGACGAGCCTGTCAGAACGACGACTCTACTCTCGAGGCAGAGGCTGCTGGTCGGCTGGCGGGCGGTCGCACTTGGTCAGCCGTAACCACGATGAGTGGCCGACCTCATCTCGGCGGTTGTGCTGTCTCGGCAGGGCGGTCGAGGTCTAAATGTGCCAGCTTTAAGCGGTCGACCGAAATGTGGTCCGGTTTACCACCGACATCTACCGTGAAGGTTTTGTCCCCTGCTTCCAACACGCGGAAGGGACCGGTATATGGGGCCTTGAGCGGATCCCTCTGTGCGTTATGGCAAATAAAAACGTATTCGGCCTTGTGAAGCTCTGTGGGAACGTGTGACCTCTGCAGCCCGTGGTGCGAAGTGGGCACCGGTGCGAAACATTTGGCCACCTCTTGTCTGCCCAGCTTGCTGGTCACCGCGGACCATGGCTCCGTCGATGTTGGTAGGACTTCCCCCGGGACTCGCAGCGGCTGACCATACACAAGCTCCGCTGATGGAGTGAAGGTCTTCTTTGGGGGCCGTGCGAAGGCCCAACAGGACCCACGGTAGCTTGTCTGCCCATCCAGCATCCTGCAGGCTGGCCCTCAGGGTGGCTTTCATTGACCGGTGGAAGCGTTCGCAGAGGCCATTTGCCTGTGGGTGGTAGGCTGTGGTGCGGTGCAATTTGACACTGAGTCCTTGGGCCACTGCATTCCAGAGTTTGGAGGAAAACTGCGGTCTCCTGTCTGACGAAATATCTGCGGGCACTCCGAAACGGGCGATCCAGGAGGAAATGAACGCCCTGGCCACGTCCGCCAAAGTAGTGGATGACAGAGGGACCGCCTCCGGCCATCTGGTGGTGCGGTCAACCATGGTCAGGATGTGTGAAAAACCATGGGTGAGAGTAGTCCTACCAGGTCCACGTTGACATGGTCAAAACGTTGCTCTGGAACTGTGAAGGTGGCCAACGGAGCTTTGATGTGGCGCTGTACCTTGGCCTTTTGGCAGACCACGCAGGTGTTGGCCCAGTCACGGACATCTTTATGCATGCCATGCCATACAAATTTCGCTGACATCAGTTTCTGAGAGGCCTTCATTCCTGGGTGTGACAACCCATGTATGGTGTCGAACACTTTGCGGCGCCAGACGACCAGCATGACAGGGCGAGGATCCTGTATGGAGACGTCACACAACAGCGTGGTACCTGCTGAATGGAACTTGACGTCGGCCAACTGGAGGCCAGTGATGGCCGTTCTGTAAGCTTGGACTTCCGGGTCTGAGGCTTGGTCCGCTGCCATGAGGGCGTAGTCGATGCCCAAATGAACCGTATTGACGATCACGCGGGAGAGGCAGTCTGCCACCAGGTTGTCCTTACCGGCCACGTGCTGTATATCTGTGGTGAATTTAGATATGTAGGTCCGCTGACGCTGCTGTCAGGCTGACCACGGTTCGGCGGTCTTGGCCATTGCAAAGGTTAGCGGCTTATGGTCCACAAAGGCGGTGAAAGGACGTCCTTCCAATAGGAACCGAAAATGGCGGATGGCCAGAAAAAGGGCGAGCAACTCCCGGTCGAACGTGCTGTAGGCTCTCTCGTTCTGAGCCCAGGAGTGTGAGCATTTGGCTCATCAACTCTGAAGGCTTGGAGTCCCCGAGCTCGGGCATAGCGAGTAATCGACGGGCGCGCTCCGATTTTGTGAGCCCAAAAACCTGCAGTAACCGTGCTTTGAGGGTTTCATACTTGCGCTCCGTTGGGGGGTTTTCGAGGAGGCTGATGATCCAAGAGGCGGTAGAGCTGTTGAGTGCGGAGACCACATAAAGGTACTTGGTCTGATCCGCATTGATGTTCCTCAGGGCGAACTGGGCCTCGACCTGAATAAACCACGAGGGTGCTTGCTGCTCCCAGAACTGCGGTAGTTTTAGCGAAACAGCGTTTGCTTCCATGCTGTGCTCTTCTTTTGTGAAAACGTTCACAAAAACGGGGTCACCAATGTAGGAATTAACGAATTCCTACGAATAACGGCGCTCGACACAAGAGAACAATTAAACAGGTCTTTACTCAACGGAGATGCCACGAGGACTGCCAGGGCAGCCCCGTGGTTTGCGACGTGACGTCATCGCATTTACCCGCGTTTTCCCACGCTCTTAAAGGGGCCACGCCCTGTAAATGCAAACTCTATATACAAAACACAGTAATGCCTAACACAATGGTACAGGTTTAGGCTGGTGTTAGAACATCGTTAAAGAGAATTATATACAGTTAGCCAGAGTCATTCAGTGGTTCTGCCACAACATCACTTAATTTACAGTTTACAAATGTACATTTTAAAATGAAATGTAGGATGAGATTTGTGTAATAAACCAAGGATATTCTTATTCTGACCTTTGTATATTCAGTTTGGTAAGACAAAACCCACATTTGTCTGTCGTTGCTTAAAAGTTACATCTGTTTCTTTGAAGCTTGTTCAGGTTATTTGAAGCATATAGGGCTTAACCTTCTCTTCCCGTATCTATTTGGCTTCCTTTCCAAGAGAAAACCTGTATCCATGCTGCTCTCATTTATCTGGAGGAGAGAACTATCAAAACTACTTGCTGACGGACTCAACCAACATTTCAGGAAAAGTACCCCTCCACAAGGAGTATTAGGAGATGTGTAAATGAATTTTCCAAGATAAATTGGGCCTCCTAGTTGAGAGTTCAGTATTGTACCCTTCTGATTACTGGGATGTCCTTGTTGCTACGTACGATTTATTTATTTCCACATTTCATGCTAAAAAGACAAACCTTGCAAACGGATTACAAATTGAAACAACAAAACTGGCAAACATTTAGAAATTAACTATTCAGGCATAAACAATTATTTGAATTTAAGATTTTTCAAGTCTTTGTTTTACAAAAGAGGAAAATTATACACAAATTTAGTTGGAGGGGGCCACACAGATCTATGACAAAAATCATTTTTGTCTAATATTTGGCTTGTTACTGGGCTTCTTAAATACTGTTATGGTGCATAAAGAGTTAAAAACCAGCTTCACTCTCACAGGAATGTTTCGGCTCCGTTTGTTACACATTGCACAAATCGTAACCAGATTGGAAAAAGAAATGCCTAAGAGAGGGACCAAGGCACTAAATTCAAATGCAAACATGCTGTGTGATTTTTTTTTCTCCAGATGTGTCTGGTAGCCTTTTGAATTTAACAGTCATTTAAATTCCAAATTCCCCCCTTCCATCACCATTTTAAGGTATTAGAGTCCTGATTTTAACTGGGGCACGAATTCAATTGGGATGGGGAGGGGGCGGTGGTCCAGGCAAGGCGCGCGGCAGGCTCGCTCCAACCCGCCAAGGTGAGGACAGCGCAATTTTAACACCCAGGCCTCATTTTAATGTGAATGGCGGGCTGCCCTCGTGATCCTGTCATTAATCGGGCAGTATGCCCAACCGTTTCCTAATTAATATGTTTTTCATGCAGCTTCTGTTACTCTGATGACGGCCAAATCTATGACTCTGCAAACTGAATTCCCTGCCTCCTCCGCCACATTCTACAACGTTGTCTTGCGTGCACCCTAAAGCTGCAAGTAAAGTGAGAGAAGGCATTTTTCTAATGGACAACGCTTGTCCAGACATCACGGGCATGATTTTTTTTCCCTCAGTCCTCGCCTGCCTGGTGCAAGGGCCTCTGATGCTGCCCTAAACGTGCCTGTTAAAATGGCACCACGCGCGAGTGTGGTGCGAACAAGGTGAGTGCCACGCTGCCGTGATTTTAACCCCACACGTGCCCCGTTCTCGGGTTAAAAGTGGGACATAGGTATTTATCAGCTTGTGTGGGGTTTTCATCATTTTGTTGGATGCTGAACTTATGAATAGTGGATGGATGACTACAATTCTGAAGAGAATGACCTAAGCAGGTTGAGTGAAGGATTTAATATATACTACATAGAAAAATCAGTGTTGCAAACTATTATTTTCTACTATACGAGCAGTTAGCAAAATTTAAAATTAGTTCATTTGTTCTATTACAGTTTAATCCATTTGTTTAGCAGTTAATGACCATAATGAGGTCTAGTGCAGTGTTGTTCTGCTACTTTTGAACTCGGAGACATAGAGCCAGAAAACAAAAGAGCTCCAGTGTTATTGTGTGTATTACGATATTATGCCTAGGGATCAGTGCAAGTGACAATGTCCAGAGATCAGGGAGTTAGGGCTAGTCTGAAACAAGGAGCCAAAAATATGTAAAGTAAAAAGTGTAAAAGAACCCAAACGCATAATTCTGGGGGCCAGATTGGTGAAGTACAGTAGCACAACAACAGCAACTTACATTTATATAGGGCCTTTAACAGAAAAATGTCCCAAAATGCTACACTGAGTCATAAGGGACAAAGAGGTTGAGCTAAAGGAGGAAAGATTTAGGAGGGTTCACCAAAAGCTTTGTCAAAGAGGTAGGTTTTAAGGAAGTCTTAAGAGATGAGAGGGAAATAGAGAGGTGGACGGATTTAGATGGAGTTGCAGAGCGTGGGGTCTGGGTGACTGAAGGCACAGTACCAATGGTGTGGAATTAAGAAGGGGGGTGGGGTATGCATAAGAAGCCAGAGTCAGAGGAATGAGGACAGAGTTGTGGGGCTGCAGGAGAATGCAGACATAGTGAGGGGCGCGGCCAAGTAAGGGTTTAAACACAAGGATGAGAATAGGTAGATCCTTGGGTGCTCCCCAGGTGACCGTGTAGTGATGGGATGATAAACCATTGCTAGAGATGCTCTGGTTTGGGGAGAGATGGGTGATCAGGAGGAGGGGAGGGGGGGGGGGGGTGGGGGGAAAGAGACACAAGCTGCTGAATAGATGGTCTTTATCTTGGTAATAAAATCCATGAACTCCTCACACTTGTTAGAGGTGAGGGTGGAGGGGTATAAGGAGGCAATTAATTATACACAAAAGGATCCGAGGGTTATCTCTGCTCTCCTGGATGATCCTAGTGTAGCGGGTGGTTTTGGCAGAGGAAGGTAAGGCCCAGTAGAGCTTGATGTGTTCAAGCCAGTTCCGGTGGTGGATGGCTAAGCAAGTTGTGCACCAGGTGTGCTCACGTTTGTGCCCCTTTGACTTGAGGGAGAGAAGCTGGGAGAATGACAGGGATGCGAAACAGGGAAAGATTTGCTAAGGAAGAGGGCATCAAAAGTGGAGGGGCAAGCTAACAAACAAAATTTAAAGCAAGTTGAATAGTAATTGCAAATGGCCACAAGAGCTCACAAAGACATAGACAAAGTGATGGAACGATTCCACCTAGCTGCTCAGGGAAAGAACAGTGGGGTGCGAGTTCCAGCCAGAAATGCTGAAATTGGAAGGGGCCAAGGTATCCTACAGCTGCAAGGAGAAGGCACATTGAAGATGCGAGGAGGAGATGAAAAGTCACAAATTTAAGGCAAAAGAAAAGAATTAACAGTGTCAACATAAGGAAGAGGCGAGACAGCACCAACATATTCTGCCAAAGAAACTCATACCGACAGCAATCCCGGTCGGTAGGTGTCTGTACAGTTCAATTTGCTCTCTGCTGGGAATAATTTTATTAAATCCAATTGAAAACCATATTTGAAATATTGATACTTTTCTCAGAGCTTTTGAATTATTAGCAAACCACTATCAGGGAAGCAAAGACATTTGGGCTAAAAAGCATCATTTAGTGGTAAAACAATTACACATTTTTCTCACGTTCATCCAACAGACAGTACAGTCTATTTAACTAAAACATGCTATTCTTACTACTTCTAACTTGATGCCTGGCTTGTGACTTAATACAAGCAAAAGTATTTTTAAAAACTACTTAGAGAATCATTCATAGGATTAGAAAATATTTGAAAATTATGGCTAGAAAAGAGCTGGTGTCGTTTAATGTTATGGGATCAATTTTTAGAATCAGTTGCAGGTAATCTGAAGATACAGGGACTAAATGTTTCTGCCGCTGCCCTGGTGCTGGACCTGGGCAGCTAACTCAAAAGTGCGTGATTTATGCCCAGGAGCAGCTAGAAGGCCCCGATCTTGGCGGCACTCCTAGTGTAACATGTTGGTACATTTGCCGACAGTCTGCCTGAATATCGATGTTCTAGAAGATAGCCTAAGCAAAGGGCATAATGTATTTTCTCCAGTAAAATCAAGTTACAGTTCTTCAACTATACTTTTCCTCATTTTACTTTGTATCTGTCTTCACAGTAGAAGACACAAAAAACATACCAGAAATTGTGGAGAACCAAGGGTCTAATGAGAGTGCAGAACTTAAAAGTAATTAATATTAGTAAAGAAAAAGTGCTGCAGAAATTAATGGGATTAAAAGATGACAAATCCCCTGGGCCTGATGGCCTACATCCTAGGGTTCTAAAAGAGGTGGCGGCAGAGATAGTGGATGCATTGGTTTTGATCTTCCAAAATTCCCTAAGTTCTAGAATGGTTCTCATGGATTGGAAGGTAGCAAATGAAAACAGGGAACTGCAGGCCAGTTAGCCTGACATCAGTAGTAGGGAAAATGCTAGAATCTATTATTAGGGACATGATAAAAGGGCACTTGGAAATTTCAATATGATTAAGCAGAGTCAACACTGTTTTATGAAAGGGAAATCATGTTTGACAAATCTATTAGAGCTTTTTGAGGGTGTATCTAGCAGGGTAAATAAGGGGGAACCAGTGGATATAGTATATTTGGATTTTCAGAAGGCATTCGATAAGGTGCCACACAAGATGTTGTTACACAAGATTAGGGCTCATGGGATTGAGGGTAATATATTAGCATGGATTGAGGATTGGTTAACGGACTGAAAATAGAGAGTAGGAATAAATGGGTCATTTTCGGGATGGCAGGGTGTAATTAGTGGAGTGCCACAAGGATCAGTGCTTGGGCCTCAGCTGTGACTTAGATGAGGGGACTAAGTGCAATATATCCAAGTTTGCTGATGATACAAAGCTAGGTGGGAAAGTAAACTGTGAGGAGGATGCAAAGAGGCTGCAAATGGATATAGACCAGTTAAGTGATTGAGCAAGAAGGTGGCAAATGGAGTATAATGTGGGGAAATGTGAAATTATCCACTTTGGTAAGAAGAATGGAAAAGCAGAATATTTTTTAAAAGGTAAGAGACTAGTAAATGTTGGTATTCAGAGGGATTTGGAGGTCCTTGTACACGAATCACAGAAAGTTAACATGCAGGTACTGCAAGCAATTAGGAAAGGCATATGATGTGTTAGCCTTTATTGCAAGGGGGTTGGAGTATAAGAGGAAGGATGTCTTGCTGCAATTGTACAGGGCTTTGGTGAGACCGCACCTGGAGTACTGTGCACAGTTTTAGTCTCCTTGCCTAAGGAAGGATATACTTGCCTTAGAGGTGGTGCAACAAAGGTTCACTAGATTGATTCCTGGGATGAGAGGGCTGTCTGAAGAGAGGTTGGGTAGAATGGGCCGATACTGTCTGGAGTTTAGAAGAATGAGAGGTGATCTCATTGAAACGTATAAAATTCTTAGAGGGCTTGACAGGGTAGATGCTGAGCGGTTGTTTTCTAGAACTAATCTCAGGATAAGGGTTTGGCCATTTAGGACCAAGATGAGGAGAAATTTCTTCACTCTCTACCCCAGAGGGCTGTGGATGCTCAGTCGAAGAGTATATTCAAGACCGAGATCGATAGATTTTTGGGCACTAAGGGAATCAAGGAATATGAGGATAGAACGACAAAGTGAAGTTGAGGTAGAAGTTCAGCCATGATCTCATTGCTTGATGGGCCGTATGGCCTACTCCTGCTCCTATTTCTTATGTTCCTATTTTTTATGTTCATTGAATAGTGTTTGAGATAGTTTGTGAACCTTGTGATGTAGCTAGCGATGTAGCTAGCCATTGGACACCAATGTGATAAGGGGAAGGGAGAAATAAAAGATAATTAGTAATCTGTGTTCACCCTTCTCCTGCCCCCCCACACACACCACACACACACACACACACACACACACACACACACACACACACACACACACACACTCTCAATCTCACTCACTCTCACACTCACACACTCACACTCACACTCACACACATTCACACACACACACACACACACACACACACACTCACACCTCTCTCACTCACTCACACTCACTCACACTCACTCACTCACTCACTCACTCTCTCTCTCTCTCTCACACACACACACTCTCACTCACGCTCACTCACTCACTCACTCTCACTCTCACTCTCACTCTCACACTCACTCACTTACTCTCACTCTCTCTCACACACACACACATTCTCACTCACTCTCACACACTCACTCTCACACACTCTCACTCTCACACACACACACTCACACTCTCACACACACTCACTCACTCACTCTTACACTCATGTTCCTTTTGGTCTTTTCTTAATCATCTCTCCATTTTGTCGTCATCATAACCCTCTGTTTTAACAGTATTTTTTGCGGCCGGGTCTTGACTTAGTATTTTCCTTTTTTATGCTACTTGCCTGTTGTATTCTTTGTTAGGATGTATTATTCATCATTTTCTTCCAAAACAAGAGTGGGAAATTTTCGTCTTCACCACAGGATAAAAATTGGGCGTGTCCTGTAGCTGGCGGGTGATCCACTCCGCCAGATTGCCACTCATGCGGTGAAGACAAAAATTTACTTCAATGATTTGAACTGATTCCCAATTCAGCAAGGAATAATAAAGATATATATGTTAGAAGTAAAAGGTTGAAAATGATCAGGCCTAGTCTTGAAACAGGATATAACTGAACTGAGTGATGTTGGGAACTGACAATGGCAGGAACCAAGCAAAATCACTACCACAGAGTTGTACAAGATGGAGTGCAACATACAGCTAGACTGATGAGCATAAAGAAGAGCTTTGCTAAGGAAACATGAACTCTTGGAAGTGAAGAGTGTGAGTAGGAATTCATGGAGCACAACCCAAACGTGGCAGCAGGCTTGGAGGGCTATACCATTTGAAATCGGGAAGAGAGGAGGGAATTTCGAGGATGGCAAATGAGGACAGGCAGAGAGAGTACTCTGCAAGAATCAGCAAAATGTAGAAGCTGGCACGAGGGAAGAAAGAACCCAGAAAGGATTGGTCCGGGAATCGAAGAGGACAGCTCGAAAGATTAAAGGATACTTGGGTAGCAAAACACTTTGTTGGGGGGGAGGGGGTGGGGGTGGCGGGTTGGTGGTAGGTAGATCTTAAACAGAGAGCAACAAAGGTTTCCCTCCATTTCACACACCATCCTGACTTGGACATATATCGCCATCCCTTCATTGTCATTGGGTCAAAATCCTGGAACTCCCTAACAGCACTATGGGAGCATCTTCACCACATGGACTGCAGAAGTTCCAAAAGGCCCAGCACCACCTTCTCAGGGTCACTAGGCATTGGCAATAAATGCCAGTCTTGCCAGTGATGCCCACACCCTGAGAATTATTTTTTTAAAGAAACACATTGAATAACTAAAGAATATAATTCTGGAAACTGGTGAAAACAGTTGAGAGTAAACTACATAGTAGAAAGAAAGTATCAAGCAGACATATTTTGAGTACTACGTCCGGTTCTGATCCCGAGACACGAGGAAAACTTTCACGTGCTGCCGGCAGTGCAGAGAAGAGTCTTGGTGTCGAAGGTCTGAGTTATGAGGAAAGACTGAAGGAACTTGGAATTTTCATTCTGGAAAGGAAGTATGTAAGGTAGTTATAAGAATAGAAAAGGTAAATCAAGATTATTACTTTAAATTAAATTGTGAGAATAGGACAAGAGGACATAGTCCTAAAATAATCTTTCATTAGTTTGAATCTGGCATCAAGGAATTCAGCCACCTTGTGAAAAATGGTTCCAATCATAAGCATTGAAAAAGGCAAACAGAACTTGAGGACAATGGCCTGAGTAACAGAATAATAGAACTGTGACTAAATAAACTGGGGCAGACAGATACCAAAAAAAAATCCCCGCTGAAGAATGAGGTGAGTTGTCTGGAACAGAGCGAGTCAACTGACAAACAGAAGCAGAATTGAGTATCTGCAAATAACCCAGGCATAAAGATGAGAACTGAAAGCCGGCATATGACATCACAATTTGAGAAACGGCAGCATGCTAAGAACTAGTTTTGTTTTCAAGCTTAAGATTTGTTTGAACAAGGAGAATTGGGTAGTGGCAGAAATTCCAACTAATGTAAGATTAGAAACCGTAGGAAGCAGAACTCCTAGGGGGAGAAATTCGGTATCGCTCCATTTGGGGCGCAATTATCGGCCAGGCGCAAAGTTTAGCGCCCAGCGCTAATTATCGCCTCTGACTATAAACTTGGCTTATATTACCCCTAGAGGTGATTGGAGCGCTAAATCAGGCGCTACACACCTCTCTTAAGGCGCTAAGAAACATAGAAACATAGAAGATAGGAGCAGGAATAGACCATTCGGCCCCTCGAGCCTGTTCCGCCATTTAATGAGATCATGGCTGATCATCCAAATTCAGTACCCTGTCCCTGCTTTCTCCCCATAGCCCTTGATCCCTTTAGCCTTAAGAAATATATCTAACTCCTTCTTGAATATATTTAATAAGTTGGCCTCAACTGCCTTCTGTGGTAGAGAATTCCACAGGTTCACCACTCTCTGGGTGAAGAAATTCCTCCTCATCTCAGTCCTAAATGGCTTACCCCTTATCCTTAGATTGTGACCCCTGGTTCTGGACTCCCCCGCCATCGGGAACATCCTTCCTGCATCTAGTCTGTCTAGTCCTGTTAGAATTTTATAAGTTTCAATGAGATCCCCTCTCATTCTTCTAAACTCCAGCGAATATAAGCCTAATCGACCCAATCTCTCTTCATACGTCATTCCTGCCATCCCAGGTATCAGTCTGGTGAATCTTCACTGCACTCCCTCCATGGCAAGAATATCCTTCTTCAGATAAGGTGACCAAAACTGCACACAATACTCAAGGTGTGGTCTCACCAAGGCCCTGTACAACTGCAGCAAGACATCCTTGCTTCTGTACTCGAATCCTCTCGCTATGAAGGCCAACATACCATTTGCCGCCTTAACCGCCTGCTGCACCTGCATGCTTACCTTCAGCAACTGGTGCACAAGGACACCCAGGTCTCATTGCACTTCCCCTTTTCCCAATCTATTGCCATTTTGATAATCTGTCTTCCTGTTTTTGCCACCAAAGTGGATAACCTTGCATTTATCCACATTATACTGCATCTGCCCAATACTGCATCTGCCCAATCACCCAACCTGTCCAACTCATACTAAGGCTGAGGAGCGAGGCGCTACCTCAGAGCGCTGGCGAAACTAATGTGATGTAAGTCAGCAATGGAACACAGACACACTGGTGCCGGCCAGTTCTTAAAGGGGAGGGTCGATCTTGCTCTATATTTACACCCTGCACATTGCAGCCTTGAATCTCGGCCTGGAGAGACCTGTACATCAATTCTGCTGGAAGGAACAATGGAGAAGCCCAGGGAAAGAGCTGAGTGCAGCCCCCATAGTCTCTTCTAAATCGATGCAAGGAATGTCAAATCAAAATGAACCTGCAAAGTGCTGCTCACACTGCGTGGAATCTCTCCAGTAGTGTGTCTGTCTCTGTCTCTCTCTCTCTCTCGCTCTCTCGCTCTCGCTCTCGCTCTCGCTCTCTCAGAATGCGTGGTGCAAAAATGTCGCCAACAAAAAAAGTCAGGAAGCAGCCGCCTTTAAATAGTGCTCCCCCAGTCCCTTCCTGACTGCAAAACATTCCCCTCTACCTGTCGTTGCTAGCGGCAGGCGTAAAGGCAGGGGGCACCACTCAATATCCAGTCCGGGGTGCTACCGGGGCGTTGCGCACTCGACTGACATCACGATCTGCGGGTGCAGGAGATGGTGGCGGTAGTGTTTAGTGCCGCTGCAAAATGTCTGGTCAATTTCGCGAGCGGTGCAAACATCGCCACATCTGGGCGCTAGTTGCTTTGCACCCCTCTTAGGGTGCTGTGGTAAACCACTGTATTGTATATTGCCACCTCTGGGTGGCGCTGTGTATGGAGGCATGCCTCAGCTGACTCCACCCACCGCTGTGTGGGTTTCGTTCAGACTTGTTCAGTCACTCACGAAGAAGCATGGTCTCTTCTTAGCTAATAAAAGCCTTATTCATCTCTTCTTTCGATTCATCATCTCTTCTTCGACTCATCACCTTTTATGAAGTAATTGATAAGCGTATCAATTTTATTAGCTAAAAGTTAAATGGCGACACCTGAGGAGCAACAACAGCAACGGATACAGCAGACATTGCTGAGAGCCCTCAGACCACCACGCCTGGACCTCGACCCTCAAGATGTGGGTGCATCAGCCAAGTTTGAACACTGGCTGAGCTGCTTTGAATCCTTCCTCGCAATCTCACAGGTTACAGAGGAGGATCACAAACTGAAAATTTTGACCGCCCAGGTGAGCCATCAAGTATATATGCTAATCCGGGACTCTAATACGTACGTGGCGGCCCTCGAGCTACTAAAAGGGCAATATACGCGCCCAGTGAACACAATTTACGCCCGACACCTCTTGGGATCCCGCAGGCAGCAACCGGGAGAATCGGTAGGGGCATTTGCACGGGCGCTACTGGCACTCTGCAGAGACTGCGATTGTAAAGCGGTAACGGCTGTGGAGCACGCGCAGGGACTCGCCTGTGATGCCTTCGTCAGGGGCCTCCAGTCAGACCACACCCGGCAGAGACTGCTAGAAAGCAAGGAACCCGACCTGAAGACGGCCATTGCCCTTGCGCTCTCGTTAGAGGAGGCCCACCGAAACCTCGAGGCATACCCCCGTAACGGCGCCGAGACATGGCAATCGAAACCGTGGGACACGGGACCGCCGCCCCCGGCACCAACCGCTGCAGCGACCCAACCGAGACAGCAGCCTCCGGTAAGAACTGCTTCGATGCCCAGTAACCAGGCCCAAAAATGCTATTTCTGTGGCCAGTTAAAACATCCCAGAGCGCACTGCCCAGCTAAGACAGCTACCTGCTCGGGCTGCGGGAAGAAAGGCCATTACGCTAACGCCTGCAAGGGGAAGCCAGCCAGCAGCGCAGCGTGCGGGCCGTGGGAGCAGCCATCTTATCCGCCATTTTGTGTACCCCCGGCCGCATGGCATCCGCCGCCATCGTATCCAACGCACTCAACCGCCATTTCGTCACCGGAACCGACCACCGTCTCGGCGGATGACTATAGTGACTCACTAAGCCACATACTGGCCTCCGTGACGCTGGATCAAGGCCACCCTCACCATCTATCCAGCTCCATGATGGATATCGCGGTAAACGGCCGCGCCACCAGTTGCCTGATCGACAGCGGGAGCACAGAGAGTTTCGTCCACCCCGACACGGTACGTAGCCACTCCCTCACGATTCTGCCAACGCACCATCGCATTTCTATGGCGTCCAAGTCCCAGTCAATGGACATCAGCGGCTACTGTGTGGTGACCCTGTCAGTAGGGGGCACTGAATATCAAAAATTTAAACTGCTAGTCCTGCCCCGTCTTTGCGCTGCCGTCCTGCTAGGGTTGGATTTTCAGTGCCACCTTAAGAGTGTCACACTAGCATACGGTGGACCCCTCCCCCCACTCACAGTCTGCAACCAACAACTTTTAAATCGCCCGCTGCAAACCACCTGCAGCCTTTCCACATTAAAAGTCCCCCCCCCTCCCCTGTTCGCTAACCTCACCCGCGACTGTAAACCCATCGCTACCAAAAGCAGGCGGTACAGTGCCGGGGACAGAGCTTTTATCAGCTCTGAGGTGGAGCGGCTCTTGAAGGAGGGCATTATCGAAGGTAGCACTAGCCCCTGGCGAGCCCAGGTTGTAGTCGTTAAAACCACTGCAAAACGCCGCATGGTAATCGACTACAGCCAAACCATAAACCGGTACACCCAGCTGGACGCGTACCCCCTCCCTCGCATATCTGATATGGTCAATCAGATTGCGCAATACAAAGTATTCTCCACCATCGACCTTAAGTCAGCGTACCACCAGCTGCCCATCCGCCATGAGGACCGCCAGTATACTGCCTTCGAGGCAAACGGCCGCCTCTACCACTTCCTTAGGGTCCCCTTCGGCGTCACCAACGGGGTTTCGGTCTTCCAAAGGGAGATGGACCGAATGGTTGACCAGAACGCGCTGCGGGCAACCTTCCCCTATTTGGATAACGTCACCATCTGCGGCCACGACCAGCAGGACCACGACGTTAATCTAGCAAATTTCCTCCGTACGGCCCAACGGCTGAACCTAACGTACAATAAGGAAAAATGTATGTTTCACACCAAGCGCCTGGCCATCCTCGGCTGCGTGGTGGAGAACGGAGTCATCGGGCCCGACCCCGACAGAATGCGCCCCCTAATGGAGCTACCCCTTCCCCACTGCCAAAAAGCACTGAAGAGATGCCTGGGGTTTTTCTCCTACTACGCCCAGTGGGTGCCCCTCTATGCAGACAAAGCCAGGCCCCTCATCAAAGCCACCTCCTTCCCCCTGACACCAGAGGCGTGTGCAGCCTTCACTCTTATCAAGAACGATATCGCGAAGGCCGCAATGCACGCGGTGGATGAGTCCATCCCCTTCCAAGTGGAGAGCGATGCCTCCGACTTCGCCCTAGCCGCGACCCTTAACCAGGCGGGCAGACCCGTGGCCTTTTTCTCAAGGACCCTCCAGGGCCCCGAGACGAGACACTCCTCCGTCGAAAAGGAGGCCCAGGCTATTGTAGAAGCGGTGCGTCACTGGAGGCATTACCTGGCCGGGAAACGATTTACCCTGCTCACTGACCAGCGTTCAGTAGCTTTTATGTTTAATAATAAGCAGAGGGGTAAAATCAAGAACGACAAGATCTTGAGGTGGAGAATCGAACTCTCCACCTACAATTATGATATCTTGTATCGGCCAGGGAAACTCAATGAGCCCCCAGATGCCCTATCACGTGGTACATGCGCCAACGCGCAGAGTGATAGGCTGCAGTCCCTCCACAATGACCTCTGCCACCCGGGGGTCACCAGGTTTTTCCATTTTATCAAATCCCGTAACCTGCCCTACTCCATCGAGGAGGTCAGGACCATGACCAAGAGCTGCCAAATCTGCGCCGAGTGCAAACCGCACTTCTATAGGCCGGACAGAGCAAGCCTGATCAAGGCCACCCGCCCCTTCGAACGCCTGAGCGTCGATTTTAAAGGGCCCCTCCCCTCCGCTGACCGCAATGTGTACTTCCTCAACATAGTTGATGAGTACTCCCGTTTCCCCTTTGCCATCCCTTGCCCAGACATGACCAGTACCACGGTCATCAAGTGTCTGAATGACATCTTCGCTCTGTTCGGGTTCCCCAGCTATATACATAGCGACAGGGGCTCATCGTTCATGAGCGACGAACTTCGGCAGTACCTGCTAACAAGAGGTATCGCCACGAGCAGGACCACCAGTTACAACCCCCGGGGGAACGGCCAGGTGGAAAGGGAGAACGCGACGGTTTGGAAGGCAGTCCTCTTAGCACTAAAATCTAAGGGCCTTCCGACCTCCCGCTGGCAGGAGGTCCTCCCTGCAGCGCTTCACTCCATTCGGTCACTGCTTTGTACTGCCACTAATGCGACCCCTCATGAGAAAATGTTCGTTTTCCCCCGGAAGTCTACATCGGGAACCTCGCTACCGGCATGGTTGACTTCTCCTGGGCCCGTCCTACTGCGGAGGCACGTGAGGACGCATAAAACGGACCCCCTGGTCGAGCGGGTGCACCTCCTACACGCCAACCCCCAGTATGCCTGGGTGACATACCCAGACGGGCGGGAGGACACGGTCTCCATACGAGATCTCGCACCCTCGGGTACCCCTGAATTACCACCGTTATCCCCCTTACCACCGTTATCCCCCTTACCACTGTTATCCCCCACCACCCCTCCCAACCCAACCCCTGCAGACGGCATGCCAAAGCCCCAGGAATCTTCGCCAACCACCCAGACACCAGACCCGACGTCGGATGCTGCAACACCACCGCCGCCACCACGACGATCAGGACGTCAGACAAGGCCTCCTGATAGACTTAACTTGTAGTACCCTTCACCCCGCCGGACTTCACATTAAACAAGGGGTGAATGTGGTAAACCACTGTATTGTATATTGCCACCTCTGGGTGGCGCTGTGTATGGAGGCATGCCTCAGCTGACTCCACCCACCACTGTGTGGGTTTCGTTCAGACTTGTTCAGTCACTCACGAAGAAGCATGGTCTCTTCTTAGCTAATAAAAGCCTTATTCATCTCTTCTTTCGACTCATCATCTCTTCTTCGACTCATCACCTTTTATGAAGTAATTGATAAGCGTATCAGGTGCTAATGGGAGGTGCAAAGCAACCAAATTCCCCCCCCCCCCCAATAACCTCATCCACTTGGACTGAATTAACATTTAAAATAACTTTCATTATATTGTCTCTTCCTCCCTGCAAATAATCAGATGTTTAATCCTTAGCCAATCCTTAATTTCCCTTTGAAAAGTGGGACGTGGACCTTTTCCGCCTAGGACACCTTCCTTTTATGTCTGAGGTGGAATATTTGCTCAGCATAAGCCATCCACTAACTGAAGTTAAAAATTTCTAATCGGTTTCAGCAATCACAACTACCTGGGTAAATCCAAGCATTACCCTAGTGGGCTGGAAGAGGGGTGAAAGATGGAATTTCCACATGTGGTAAAGATATGACCTGCAGCAAGTAGCACAACTGCTGAGTGCGGGTGAGATGGGGCAGTAGCAGCACTTGTAGGTAAGAGGGGATTGGGAGGAACTTCCATAGATGCCCTCTAACTATACAATTTCCTGTTTTAACCTGGAAGTCAGAAGAACCTCTAGATCTTTAGTGGAAGAGCTACTGTTGCCAAGAATACACCCCCCGCCAACCAAATACATCTTATATAATCTTTATGTCATAACTGGGGTCATCAAACCTAGTGCTATGGCTGTCAGAAAGTTCATGGGAGAACAGCACCCTGAAAAACAACAGCAGCAATATGAGGAGCTGCGTTCCATATATCCACACACAAGAGCCAGTCCAAAAATGGTAACTGTGTACACCATTTTCCAACCTGCTTCTATTGCTCAAACTTGATCCCATAGTGGTGTGTTGGAGGAATTTCGAGAGAGGAAACCATCCTATGCGTGTACTGTAAATGCCCCAATATTAACTTATGTTGGATATCAATAATGGCTCCATTAACAACAACTTGCATTTATATACTATCTTTAACATAGAATAATGTCCCAAGGCACTTCACAGAGGGGTAATCAAAAAAATGGATGCTGAGCCAAAGAAGGAAATATTTGGAGCGATGACCAAAAGCTTAGTCAAAGAGGTGGGTTTTAAGGAGTGTCTTATCAGAGGAGAGAGGTAGAGAGGCAGATGGGTTCAGGGAGGGAATTCCAGAGTGTGGGGCATAGACAACTGAAGGTATAGCCACCAATGGAGGGGCGAAAGGAGTGGGAAATGCACAAAAGGCCAGTGTTGGAGGAACGTAGAGTTTGGGGGTGGGGAGTTGTAGAGCTAGGGAGTGGCAAGGCTGTGAAGGGATTTAAGCATACGAATGAGAATTTTAAATTTGAGATGTTGGGGTGCAGGAGCCAACGTAGGTCAGAGAGGACGGAAGTGATGGGCGAGTGAATCTTGGCACAGAACAAGATATGTGCAGCAGAGTTTTGGATGAACTAAAGTTTACCGAGGTGAAGGGAAGCATTGGAATAGTCAAGTCTAAAAGTAATCAAGGCATGGATGCAGAGTTCAGCAGCACAGCTGACTATAAAGAAAATCGAGGTACAAATATCATTGCCATCTACTTTTCGCAGTAGATATTCTGCTTTAAACTCCTCAATTGGGTAAACTTTAAGGCCTCCTTTTGTATACAGCATAAAAGTACATTCTGTTACACTGGTGCGAGCTGAGCCACAGGTTCCCACTGATCAGGTGGAGGGAGCTATGATAGAACGCATCTTAGTTAAACCTGACGGGATTTCCGATTGTCTCTTTTACCTTGTTCATCTTCATTGCTTTTTGTTTCTCTTCTCATGTTTGATCAGGTATCTACCAAAACTCACTTTCACAGTCACATCTCTTTCCTCAGCAACTGTCTCCAGCTCCGCCTTATTCCACGTGGATTCCAAATGAAATTCCACCCTTCATGTTTTGGATCCACCCAGGATTACAGATATCTCCGAGATATTCAGCGTTCCTCGAACCACTGCTCTCGCCGTATCCTGAGATCCACGCATGTGCCGCCACATGCATGCTCGCGACCTCTCTCTTCAGCAGCACCGACTCACTCTATCTCAAAGCTGGCCTGGTCCACAGTTCCATTTCACCCTTCGCCTCATTAACATTTAACAAAAAACTTTTTTCTTCCTTTCAGGTGTGAAGGATCGCAAGCTTCAACAACTCTTGGACACCAACGCCCCTCTGGAACCCTCTTCCCCTTCCCTTTCCTCTGACCCCATCCCTTCTTCCAATCTCACCCCTTGGCATTTTTTCACTATCCCCTCTGACCTTTCCCTCTCTGACCCCAAACAATCAGTCCTCAGCAAAGGCCTGAGCTTCATCCCCTTACGCCCCACCTCAATGAAATTCAAGCTTGGCACGACACTGAGCTCCTCTTCTGTCGCCTTTGCCTCTGTGCCCACTTCTTTGGCCAGGAGTCTTTCCCCACCCCTGCACAGTGCACCCTTTGTCCCATCTTCATAATTCTCGTTCCACCTGGACACCTCCCCCTGGCTTCTTACCCTCTCTACATCTTTTTATTGGGAACTGCCAGTGTGACATTGGCCATCTCAATTTCTCTGCTCCCCTCACTCACTCTAACCTACCTCCCTCTGAACTTGCAACACTCCATTCTCTCAGATCCAACCCTAACCTTGTCATTAAACCTGCTGACAAGGGTGACACTTGTTGTTTGGTGAACCAATCTCTACCTTGCAGAGTCTGAATGCCAACTTTCAAACACCTCCTCCTACCACCCCTTGGACCATGACCCCATCACCGAACGTCAAGCCATCATTTCCAAGACTGTCACTGACCTCATCCCCTCTGGAGATCTTCCCTCCACGGCCTCATAGTCCTCCAACCACATAGACCCCCAACCCCGCACAGCCTGCTTCTACATCCTTCCCAAGATCTACAAACAGGACTGCCCTGGTAAACCCATTCTTCTTGCCCCATGGAACTGATATCTTCCTATCTCAACTCTTTTGTTTTCTCCCCTTGTCCCGTCTTTTCCTACCTACAACCGTGACTCTTCCGAAGTCGACCACCACTTTACCAGTTTCCAGTTTCCTGGCCCTAACCGTCTCCTTTTCACCATGGACGCCACCATCCCCCACAGGACTTCCTCCAAATAAAAGGTGTTGCTATGGGAACCCGTATGGGTCCTAGCTATGCCTGCCTTTTTGTGGGATATGTGGAACATCCTTTGTTCCAGTCCTACTCGGGTCCTCTCCCTCACCTCTTTTTCTGGTACATTGATGACTGTATCGGTGCCATTTCCTGCTCTCACCCCAAACTGGAAAATTTCATTAACTTTGCTTCCAATTTCCACCCTTCCCTCACCTTCACATGGTCCATCTCCGACTCTTCTCTTCCCTTCCTTGACTTCTCTGTCTCCATTTCTCGGGATACCAATATCCATTATAAGGCCACTGACTTCCAAAGCTACCTGGACTACACTTCCTCCCACCCCGCTTCCTGTAAGGACTCTATTCCATTCTCCCACTTTCTCCGTCTTCATCTGTTCCGATGATGCCACCTTCCATATTGGTGCTGGTACATATGTCTTCCTTTTTCCTCAACCGAGGATTCCCCTCCACCGTGGTTGACAGGGCCCTCGACCGTGTCCGTCCCATTTCCCACACTTCTGCTCTCACCCCTTCCCCTCCCTCCCAGAACCACGATAGGGTTCCCCTTGTCCTCGCCTTTCACCCCACCAGCCTCCACACTCAACGGATCACCTCCAGCGTGATGCCACTACCAAACACATCTTCCCCCTCCCTTTTCAGCATTCCAAAGGGACCATTCCCTCCGCAACACCCTGGTCCACTCCTCTATCACCCCAAACACCTCCTCCTCTTGCCACAGCATCTTCCCATGCAAGTACAGGAGATGCAACACCTGCCCTTTTACCTCCTCCCTTCTCACCGTCCAGGGCCTCAACCACTCCTTCCAGGTGAAATATCGGTTTACTTGTACTACTTGCAATTTAGTATACTGTATTCGCTGCTCACGATGCGGTCTCCTCTACATTGGGAAGACCAAACGCAGATTGGGTGACCGCTTTGCGGAACACCTCAGTTCAGTCCACAAGCGTGACTCCGAGCTTCCGGTCGCCTGTCACTTTACTTCTTTGGTCCACTCTCACTCTGATTTCTCTGTCCTCAGCCTCGTACACTGTTCCAATGAAGCTCGAGGAACAGCACCTCATCTTTCTATGAGGCACTTTCCAGCCTTCCAGACTCAACATTGAGTTCAACAATTTCAGACCATAACCTCTGCTCCCATTTTTTTGGATGGCAGCTGTTGATGATTCTGCTATTCCCATTTACACCTCCTCTAGACCCATCTTTTGTTTCTTTACTTGTCCCATTACCATCTCCTTTCGCCTTGTACCATCATCCCTTTTGTCATTTAATCTCTCCTGCCTTCCACTCTATCACAGATCTTATTGTTTGTTCTTTCCTCCCCTCCCCCCTTTCCCTGCCTCTGTACTTGCTTAAAACTTGTTACATCGCTAACCTTTTCCAGTTCTGACGAAGGGTCATAGAGTTAACGTTTCAGGTCTATTTCTCTCTCCACAGATGCTGCCTGACCTGCTGAGTATTTCCAGCAGTTTCTGTTTTTATTTTAGTTAAATAAAGGTTGGATGAAGCAGAATTCATGCCAGTCGGATTCCCATTTTTGAGTATGGTAAAGAGAAGGAGATATAAAAATTGATTTTAGGTGTCACCAGCACAATATTGTGAGGATATTGCTGCACCACTCAGGGTTAATGGAGGACAAAAGACTGATTGACTGACATTCCCATCCAAATGGGATTCCAGAAGAAGTGCCTGGAACATATTGTAGATGTCTGGTGGCGGATTTAGTTGGCTGTGCCTGGATGAATATTGCATCTTACCCAGAATGGAAACTGGTGACCACCAAAGCAGCCGCCCACAGCTCACCGGTTAAATACAGATGTCGGCAGGGGTTATCTCCACTGACTTACCGCCCGTTTTAGGCACAAGTCCAATTCTGGCCGATGGACTGTATGACCTCCCCTGTTTGATGTTGGAAAGGTTTTCCATTGTTATTGCCAAATTGTGACTAAGTGCTTTATTTTCCGGCTGAACATCTGTTCTATATTTCAAAATAAAAGCTTAGACAACAAACAACCTTGCATCAACATAAAGAATCCTCCCCTAGTCCTTGGCTATTTGCAGCATCTAGATTTTGGCAAATGGTCTCAAAGTTGAAGTTTCCTACTTGATGGGGAACTGTCCTGACATGCTGGGATGTTGATTTTGCATGCCACAATATAAGGGAGGTCATGTTACAACCCTATGCTTAGAGCTGCTGGTAAAATGAATTCATGCTGGCCTCTAATTGGCCCATGGCCACTGTTCCCAGTGGAGGTTTTGTGGAGTGCTACCAACTGTTAAGTATGAATGTCTGATGCATTAATACAGGGTCTTCCAATCAGAATGTGGGGAGGGAAGAGTAGGGTCTGAACAGCATCATTATGTGGATATCTTGTAATCATTTAACTGAACACTGAAGAACCTCCTTTTAAATTTAATACACCCAGTCAGACAATTAAGTTTTGTTTTTTCACTCTCCTCTCCCCAGTTACTCCCCATATTCCACCTGTCTTGAGGCAGGGACTCATTGTGTGATAGTGACATTCATGTTTCCAGCCTGAGCAGTCATTCTTAGCTCATATCCTCCCCATCACCAAGAACACCTTCTTCCACCTCTGTAACATCACCCGACCTCGCCCCAGCCTCAGCTCATCTGCTGCTGAAACCCTCATCCATGCCTTTGTTACCTCCAGACTTGACTATTCCAACACTCTCCTGGCTGGCCTCCCACATTGCCCCCTCCGTAAACTTGAGCTCGTCCAAAACTCTGCTGCCCATATCCTAACTCGCACCAAGTCCCGTTCACCCATCACCCCTGTGCTCACTGACCTACATTGGCTCCCGGTCTGGCAACGCCTCAATTTTAAAATTCTCATCCTTGTTTTCAAATCCCTCCATGGCCTCGCCCTTCCCTATCTCTGTAATGGCCTCCAACCCCACAACCCTCCAAGATCTCTGCGCTCCTCCAATTTTGGCCTCTTGTGCATCTCCGATTTTCATGTCCCTTCATTGGCGGCCGTGCCTTCAGCTGCCGAGGCCCTAAGCTCTGGAATTTCCTCCTTAAATCTCTTCACCTTTCTACCTCTCTTTCCTCCTTTAAGAGGCTCCTTAAAACCTACCTCTCACCTTTCCTACTATCTCCTTATGTAGCTTGGTGTCAAAATGTGTCTGATAACACTCCTGTGAAGCACCTTGGGATGCTTTGCTACATTAAAGGTGCTATATAAATGCCAGTTGTTGTGGTTGCATTTGCTTGAACAGTGAATGTGGGTATTTGGTTCAACTGTGGTGGTCATCACTACCAAGCTTCATCCAGACAGGAATGGATGGGAATCCTAGACCTTCTTGGAGGGGTCTGTGGACCATGATCAGGTGGGGGTACCCTGGCCAATATCTCCCTTACAGTCAAGGGGCCGAGGCCAATGCGTAGCAGCTCCACTGCTACCCTGGCTGAGATAGATTGATTCACCACACACCAGGGATCAAACTGGGGCCGCCTTGGGCTGTTTGACTCAGACCCACATCATCTAGGAGAGATTGCTTTTGACTAATATGTAGAATTCTCAAAGAACCCAATAAAATGATTAGGTTGTCACTTAACTATTGCTGGGTTACATTGTTACAAGATAAGAAAACTATGACTTCATCTTGAAACCATAAATAAAAACTCCCAATCCACTTCCCTTTCATCAGGCGAAGACCTGAATGAACTCCCACTCCCTCAATAAATACACATATGCTATTGCCTAAGATCGTGTTAAACTTATTTTCAGAGGAACCTCTCACTCACCGTCTATACCTAGAAAAGGTCTGATCTCAATAAATGCTACTTTGTATTAGCATTATTTCCTGTGTGTTCTTTTACAACTGTGCATAGAAAATATACAGTACTAGCTGGGGAGGCCCGGCGTTGCCAGGGCAGTTTAGAGGGCCGCGCGGTTGACGGCTGGCCGCTGCCGCTCCCCTGCTCTGTGTCTCGGGCCGCGCGGTTGATGGCTGCCCGCTGCCGCTCTCCCGCTCGGTGTCTCGGGCCGAGCGGTTGTGAGGCCCGGCCCGAGTGACCCCAGCTCACCTCCCGCTCCGGCGGGCCGACGCAGCTGCCCCGCTCGCTGTTGAGGAAAAGCAGGGGGAAAAATGGCGGCGAGGTTTCGGGGGGCTGCAGGATTAGGTCCTGCCCGTGACACACTGATTGGTCAACCATCAGGTCACTGAATTGTAGGATTGGTCAACCATCACGTCACTCAACGCTAATGAGCGGTAGGATTGGTCAACCGCTAATGAGCGGATTTTTGAATGTTTTTTGTATACTGTCCGAACAATTTTTGTCTGACCAAAAAGTAAATATGCCTATGACACTCACCTGATCATCAGCTTTCTTTTAATATAACATATGTGTAGGTACGCTCTATAACTTTTGAGTGTATAGCGGACAGACAGACAGACAAACCAACTGCTTTATATATATATATAGATAGATAGATAGATAGAGAAGATATATTTTTCAGACCTGTGAAGCATTTGTCCTGTGGGGCAGTGGCTTTCAACCTTCTCTTGTGTGGAGGGACTCTCTGCAAACAATGGGACTTCCAGAAACCTATATATCAACGCACGTCCAGGGATCCCATTGTCAACTGCCTAAAGGAAAACCGTGCAAGAAGTTTCTGACGAATATGCAGCAACATGGAAAAAATGTGTTAGTGAGTCAACAAATGCAGAAAAATACAGACATTTTGTGACGGACAGATCGCTCCATGGGATCACCTCACAGATCCTCTAATCTGAGGCGCGCAGGCCTTCGCTATCCCTGGGCCCTGAGTGATACTCATCCTTGTTCCATTTCCCTCCCCCCCCCCCCCCCCACCTCTCTTAAGACGCTAAGGCCGAGGAGCGAGGCGCTATCTCACAGTGCTGGCGAAGCTCGTGATGTCAGTCAGCAGTGGAACACAAACACACTGGCAGCGTTCAATTCTTAAAGGGGCGTTCTGACGAATGGTCATCGACCTGAAAGGTTAACTCTGTTTCTCTCTTCACAGATGCTGCTTGCCCTGCTGAGTTTCTCCTGC
Source organism: Somniosus microcephalus (assembly GCF_052327205.1). Taxonomy (NCBI): domain Eukaryota; kingdom Metazoa; phylum Chordata; class Chondrichthyes; order Squaliformes; family Somniosidae; genus Somniosus; species Somniosus microcephalus. Next base: position 52,422,850 of record NC_140997.1, read on the forward strand.
ATTTTTTGTTTTTATCTTAAAGGGGAGGGTTGATCTTGCTCTCCATCCACATCCTGCTCATTGCAGCCTTGAATCTCGGCCTGAATCTCAGCCTGGAGAGACCTGTACATCAAATCTGCTGGAAAGAACAATGGAGAGAACCAGGAAACGAGCTCAGAGTGCAGACCCCATAGTCTCTTCTAAATCGATACAAGGAAGGGCAAATCAAAACCAACCTGCAAAGTGCTGCTCAGTACCCAAAACTCCTTCACACAGCGTTGAATCTCTCCAGAAGTCTCTCCCTCTCAGAATGCGTGGTGCAAAAATGTCACCAACAAAAAAAGGCAGCAAGTGGTCGCCTTTAAATAGCGCTCCCCTAGTCCCTTTCTGACAGCATAACGCTCCCCTCAACCTGTTGTTGCTGCGGCAGGCAGTAAGGCAGGGGGCGCCACTCAATTTCCGGTCTGGGGCACTAATGGGGCGTTGCGCACTTGACTGATGTCACGATCTGCTGGCGCAGGAGATCGTGGCAGTAGTGTTTAGCGCCACCGCAAAATGTCTAATTAATTTTGCGAGCAGCGCAAACATCGCTGTGCCCGGGCGCTAGTTGCTTTGCGCCCCACTTGGCACCCTCTTAAGGCGCTAACGGGAGGCGCAAACAACTGAATTTTTCCCCCTTAATGTTTCAGGTCGATGACGTTTTGTCAGAACTGGGCGTCCTTGTACACCAGTCACTGAAAGCAAACATGCAGGTGCAGCAAGCAGTTAGGAAGGCAAATGGTATTTTGGCCTTCATTGCAAGAGGATTTGAGTACAGGAGCAAGGATGTCTTACTACAGTTATACAGAGCCTTGGTGAGACCACACCTGGAGTACTGTGTGCAGTCTTGATCTCCTTACCTAAGAAAGGATATACTTGCCATAGAGGGAGTGCAGCGAAGGTTCACCAGACTGATTCCTGGGATGGCAGGACTGTTGTATGAGGAGAGATTGGGTCAAGTAGGCCTGTATTCACTAGAGTTTAGAAGAATGAGATTGAAATGTATAAAATTCTGACAGGGCTAGATAGATTGGATGCTGGGAGGTCTAGAACGAGGGGTCACAGTCTCAGGATACAGGGTAGGATATTTAGGACTGAGATGAGAAATTTCTTCACTCAGAGGGTGGTGAACCTGTGGAATTCTCTACCACAGAAGGCTGTGGAGGCCAAGTCACTGAATATATTTAAGAAGTAGACAGACAGATTTCTAGACACAAAAGGCATCAAGAGGTTTGGGGAGAGAGCGGGAGTATGGTATTGAGATAGAGGATCAGCCATGATCATATAAAATGGCGGAGCAGGCTCAAAGGGCTGAATGGCCTACTCCTGCTCCTATTTTTCTATGTTTCTTTGTTTCTATGGAAAATGTTACAGATGTAACAGGTTTTAAGCAAGTGCAGGGACAGGAAAAGGGAGGAAAGAACAAAAGGGAAGGTCTGTGATAGGGTGGAAGGCAGGAGCTTATGGTCTGAACTTGTTGAACTCAATGTTGAGTCCAGAAGGCTGTAAAGTGCCTAATTGAAAGATGGGGTGCTGTTCCTCGAGCTTGTGTTGAGCCTCATTGGAACAGAGTGGGAGTGGAGTGGAGAATTAAAGTGACAGGCAACCGGTAGCTCTGGGTCACGCTTGGGTCATGGAGGTGTTCCACAAAGCGGTCACCCAATCTGCGTTTGGTCTCCCCAGTGGAGAGGAGACCGCACCGTGAGCAGCGAATACAGTATACTAAATTGAAAGAAGTACAAGTAAATCGCTGTTTCACCGGGAAGGAGTGTTTGGGGGCGGTGGGAAGGCAGTAGGTAAAAGGGCAGGAGTTGCATCTATTACTGATGATGTCTGTTGAAATATGTTTGCATTTATCTTGTGAAACAGTTTCTGTGGCAATGTGATGCGTTTGACACAGAACCTTGTACTGACGTCACAGTAAAGTGACAACGTAAATCACAGTCAGCACAGTCAGACTACATATAAAGCATACAGGATTGTGAAAAATCTTATCATGCCACTAATAATAACAAACTGCTTATTAGATTTCACAATGACCGAGTAATGCTGCTTATGATTCCAATTTATTTTCATATTTCCTTCCTTATGGTAAGAACTTAGGATGTCTGAGTGATTACTGTAATTTTGCTAGCTCCTCTTTGTCCCTTCAGGGGAAGTCTTATTGAAAGGGTTGAAAGATAAGTGATTACAGGAACTTAGAGTGCCTAAGGAACCGCAGTGCTGGGAACAGTGGTGGTCTGTTTCTCCACTCCAATCTTTTATATCAGGCTGATCGGAATGGTTTCCATAAATTTGTAAATGCTTTAACTAAGCAGCATTGGTACTATACCATACCATATCATAACATATTGGAACTGGCAGTGTACTGCCATGGACTGGTAGGGTGTCAATTCATGTCCAGTCAGATGAGGAAATGAGTTATCCTGAGTCACCCTGTGCAGCCTCGAATGGCCAGTTACAGATCACCATTGGCCGATGGCTAGAAACAGTTTCCAGATTAAGCCAATTGATCTCATGCGATCTGTCACCACATTGGACGTGGCTTTTGATAGTGTCTTGTAAAAGGCTCTTTCATTCTATACAGAGATAAGATGAAAGGTTATTGAATTGTTCAAGGTATTTTCTCTCATTTTGTTTCTTGAGTCCCCCTGCCCCATGTGTATTCTCAGGCAAGAGGGTAGATGGGAACCCAGCTTCTGACCACTAGAGCTCCCAAACCTCCATCACATAGAAGAACAAGGGCAGCAGGTGCTTGGGAACACCATCGCCATCACCTCCAAGTTCTCCAAGTCATACACCATCCTGACTTGGACAATAGCAAAATACTGCTGGAAATCTGAAATAACAACAGAAAATGCTGGAAACACTCAGCATCAAGGAGAGAAACAGAGTTAACGTTTCGAGTCGGGGACCCTTCGTCAGAACTGGAAAAGGTTAGAGAAGAGAGATTTTTAAGCAGGGGCAGGGAGGAGGGGGGGAAAGAACAAAGGGAAGGTCTGTGATAGGATGGAAGGCAGGAGAGATTGACTGACAAAAGGGATGATGGTGCAAGGCAAAAGGAGAGTTAATGGGACAAGTTAAGAAACAAAAGATGACTCTAGATGAGGTGTGAATGATGACAGCAGAATCATCAACAGCTACATGTGAGAAAACAAGAGACTTTTTTTTAAAGAAATACAGGGGCTGAGGTTATAGTCTGAAATTGTTGAACTCGATGTTAAGTACAGAAGGCTGTAAAGTGACTAATAGAAAGATTGAGGTGCTGTTCCTCGAGCTTATGTTGAGCTTCGTTGGAACAGTGTAAGAGGCCGAGGATGGAGAGATCAGAGTGGGAGTGGAGAGGAGAATTAAAGTGACAGGCAACTGAAAGCTTGGGGTCACTCTTGCGGACTTAACGGAGGTGTTCCGCAAAGCGGTCACCCAATCTGCGTTTGGTCTCCCCAATGTAGAGGAGATTGCATTGTGAGCAGCGAATACAGTATACTAGATTGCAAGAAGTACAAGTAAATCGCTGTTTTACCTGGAAAGTGTTTGGGACCCTGGATGGTGGGAAGGGAGGAGGTAAAAGGGCATGTGTTGCATCTCCTGACGTAGACATTGTTGCTGGATCAAAATCCTGGAATTCCTTACCTAACAGCATTGTAGGAGCACCTTTGCTACATGGACTGCAACGGTTCAAGAAGAAGGCCCACCACCACCTTCTCAAGAGCAACTAGAGTTGGGCAATAAATGCCAGCCTTGCCACATTCCGAGAATTATTTTCTTTTAAAAAGCTGCTTGGATTGACTCTTTTTTATTTCCCTTACTCTGGAGACGTGCCTGCCTTGCACTCAGTGCCTGCTCTTTGTTTGGTGCTATTTTAAGAGTTAAAGGATATCATTAGAATATATAGCACTTGTTTGGAAACTCACTGGTCCGGATTTTGCAATCCAGATGACAGCAAACTGGCAGCGTTCACCGTCATTTTGCCTTTGAAACTGACCGCAACGCCAGGATTTAGTGCACGTGCAGCCTAACGTGGAAATCCTGAAGTTGCGGTCTGTCATTCACTGCTCTGACACTGGCTGCACTGTTGTCCCCCACACCCCGCCAAACAGAGCCAGCAATCAGTGTAATCTGTCAAATCATGGAAACTGATGAAATCTTCGGCTCTTCCATGGTAATATCGCTGTTAAATACCCCATTAAAAGTTAGACCCTTTTAGATTAGGTATAACTGGGGTTTTAACAGCGTATTGACTGCTAAACAAAGGCTATGGCCCTGAAAAACTAATTTTAATTTTGTGGTGTGCCAAATTTATCCATTTTAATAAAAATTTTAATTTTTTAAGAAACTTGCAGAAAATGCAGTGTCAGAATGTCCAGATTATCTTTCTATGAATTGCACACTTCTGATATCCGATGTCCTTTATGTATGATGAATATTCATGTATTATTGATGCATTGTGCCATGTCATGAGCCGATACTAATTAGCGCCGGAATCAGTGCCAGTCTAGGCTATGTTTCATGAGTGGTTGAGGCGAACAGCATTGATGCATTTAAGGGGAAGCTAGATAAGTACATGAGGGAGAAAGAATGGGAGGTTATGTTGATGGGGTTAGATGAAGTAAAGTGGGAGCAGGCTCGGGTGAAGCATAAACACCGACACAGACCAGTTGAGCTTGTTTCTGTGCTGTAAAATTCTATGTAATTTTTGTAACACTTCCTGCCACTCAAAAGCTTTATCTTTGAATTACAATATTTAATTGAATAATGAATACACCCTGACATCACACAGTTACATGAGCCTCACTAATGGCCTTCTTGCCTTTGGGGCCAGCTCACCCTAAAATTCCACTGGCTATTTTCTACCACAGAAACTGGCAGAATACACGCCTTGTGCATAATTCGCAGAATAGCAGATGGTCTAGTTACAATTGTAGCCCTGTGTGTGGGCCCTTCATTGATGTCGTCCTTGTGTGCGTCGACTCAAAGCCAACTCTGGACTGCACGCCTGTACGCCACGTGACCATCTGTTCTATATTATATATATATATATTTTTCCTAAGTATGCTTTTGTTGAGGCCCAGGTTTGGAAATCAGTTTGTGTTGTATTCCGCTGGCTGTTTTCTACCACAGAAACTGTCAGAATTCTGTGAATTATGCACAAAATTGATTTTAGAATGCGTTTGAAAACAGAGGTCACCATGCAGCGCCCTACATTGCACATAAATGTGCTTCTCACAGCACAGTAAAATCCTTATTTAGGTACAGTACAGGGAATCTGTGATTATTCGGGTGGTGTTCAGAATGCCCCTGGTGCTATGAAAAGCTGAATTTGTTGCTGAGCTTTTTGCAATTTATCTCCTCCAGGTCCCGTTATTAGTGGGAAGGAAGCATCAGCTGTTCAACCAAACTTGGGAGCCCTTTGAAGGTCATGTGGGGGACTTGATTCATGGAATTACAACATGGAAACAGACAGTCTGGCCCAACTAGTCTGCGTGGTGTTTATTCTCCACGCGGTCAGTATCCCAGTGCAGCAGTAAACTTCTAAACAAAGTGGCCCAAAAATGAATATATGGCTGTGGTAGTGTAGTGGTTATGTCGGAGGCCTGGACAAATAATCCAGGCACTGTGAGTGTCAAATCCCACTGCGACAGTTTGAGAATTTGAATTCAGTTTTAAAAATCTGAAAATAAAAAGGTGGTATCAGTAAAAGTCGTAAAAAAAAACAACTGGTTCACTAATGTCTTTTAGGGAATGAAACTTGCCATCCTATATGACTATCTATGTGACTCCAGTCCCACACAAATGTTGTTGACTCTTAACTCAGTTGTATCCGGGGCAACTAGGGATGTGCAATAAATGCTGGTCTCACCAGGGATGCCTACATCCTGAGAATAAATTTAAAAAAAATAATCCTGCTCTTATTACCAGTCACTATAATGTAGCAGTAATTAAAGCACAGCATTAAGTTAGCAATGACTTTATATGGAGCAACCTGTGACCAGTGGAAATGGAGATCTTGTCACAGGCCTGACATCACTTGACCGGTTATAATCTCATTTACATTGCATTGAGATGTAAGGGAGTGCCCCCCCCCCCCCCCGTAAGCAAATTGCGACCAGAAGTATGTGGGCAGCACAATCCCAGCAGAGACTCAGCACAAAGGGTGGTTGGAATCTGGAACTCACTGCCTGAAAGGGTGGTAGAGGCTTCAGGAAAATAGAGTATGAGAGTAAGCTTGCAGGGAACATAAAAACTGAATGTAAAAGCTTTTATAGGTATGTGAAGAGAAAAAGATTGGAGAAGTCAAGCGTAGGTCCCTTGCAGTCAGAATCAGGGGAATTTATAATGGGGAACAAAGAAATGGCAGACCAATTAAATACATACTTTGGTCCTGTCTTCACAAAGGAGGACACAAATAACCTCCCAAAGATGTCGGGGAACATAGGTTCTAATGACGGAGGAACAGATAGAAATCAGTATTTGTAGGGAAATGGTGTTAGGGAAATTGATGGGATTGAGGGCCGATAAATCCCCAGGGCCTGATAATCTACATCCTAGGGTACTTAAGGAAGTGGCCCTAGAAATAGTAGATGCATTGTTGGTCATCTTCCAAAATTCGATAGATTCTGTAACAGTACCCATGGATTGGCGGGTAGCTAATGTTACCTCACTGTTCAAAAAGGGTGGTAGAGAGAAAATGGGGAATTACAGACTGGTAAGCCTGACATCGGTAGTGGGGAAAATGCTAGAGTCCATTATAAAGGATGTAACAGCAGAGCACTTGGAAAAAAGTGACCGGATCGGACAAAGTCAACATGGATTTACAAAAGGTAAATTGTGCTTGGCTAATCCACTGGAATTTTTTGAGGATGTAACTGGTAAAATAGATAAGGGAGAACCAGTGGATGTGGTATATTTGGATTTTCAAAAGGCTTTCGATAAGGTCCCGCATAAGAGATTAGCGTGTAAAATTAAGGCACATGGGATTGGGGGCAAGGTATTGACTTGGATAGAGAACTGGTTGGCAGACAGAAAGCAAAGAGTTGGAATAAACAGCTCTTTTTCCGAGTGGCAGGCAGTGACTAGTGGGGTACCGCAGGGATCGGTCCTTGGATCCCAGCTATTCACAATATATATTAATGATCTAGACAAGGGAACTAGATGTAATATCTCCAAGTTTGCAGACGACACAAAGCTGGGTGGGCGTGTGTGCTGTGAGGAGGATGCTGAGAAACTCCAGTATGATTTGGACAGGTTGGGTGATTGGGCAGAAGCATGGCAGATGCAATATAACGTGGATAAATGTGAGGTTATCCACTTTGGTGTCAAAAACAGGAAGGCAGATTATTACTTGAATGGCAATAGATTGAGAGAAGGGGAAGTGCAACGAGACCTGGGTGTCCTTGTGCACCAGTCGCTGAAGGTAAGCATGCAGGTGCAGCAGGTGGTTAAGAAGGCAAATGGTATGTTGGCCTTCGTAGCGAGAGGGTTTCAGTACAGGAACAAGGATGCCTTGCTGCAGTTGTACAGGGCCTTGGGGAGACCGCACCTGGAGTATTGTGTGCAGTTTTGGTCGCCTTATCTGAGGAAGGATGTTCTTGCCATGGAGGGCGTGCAGCGAAGATTCACCAGACTGATACCTGGGATGGCAGGAATGACGTATGAGGAGAGATTGGGTCGATTGGGCTTGTACTCACTGGAGCTTAGAAGAATGAGAGGGGAATCTCATCGAAACTTATAAAATTCTAACAGGACTGGACAGAATAGATGCAGGAAGGATGTTCCCGATGGCCGGGGAGTCCAGAACCAGGGGTCACAGTCTAAGGATAAGGGATAAGCCATTTAGGACAGAGATGAGGAGGAATTTGAAACTGATACCTGCACAGAACAGGACAGAACCAGCAAGTCCAAACTGCAGTGAAGCTGAAACTCTGCACACGATTCTAGTCACAGATGCCCAGATCTCGGTTCCTCTAACTCTAAAATTTAACTAGCAGAGAAAAGCCAGTTACATTTTCGAATTAGAGAAGAAGCAAGGATAGAGTTGGTTCTCTGCTAGAACTGTATTATTGCTCAGTAAACTAATCCAGTCTCGCTGAACCAAAGAGACCAGGAATTTCCCAGCTTTGATCTCCAGTCTGCGCTGGTCATATCCATGTGTCATTGCAGGGATGCGACAATTGGCATCAACACCCTGGATTAGGGAGAAAAAAAATCAATCAAGAATCCTCTTTCTCATCACTATCAACAACAACAACTTGTATTTATATAGCGCCTTTACCATAGTAAAACGTCCCAAGGCGTTTCACAAGAGCATTATCAAACAAAATTTGACACCGAGCCACATGAGATATTAGGACAGAGGACCAAAAGCTTGGTCAAAGAGGTAGGTTTTAAGGAGCCTCTTAAAGGAGGAAAGAGAGGTAGAGAGGCGGAGAGGTTTAGGGGAGGAATTCCAAAGCTTAGGGCCGAGGCAGCTGAAGGCACGGCCATCAATGGTGGAGCGATGAAAATCGGGGATGTTCAAGAGGCCAGAATTGGAGGAGTGCTGAGACCTTGGGCGCGGGGGGTGGGGTGGCGGGGGTTGTAGGTCTGGAGGATATTACAGAGATAGGGAGGGGTGAGGCCATGGAGGGATTTGAAAACAAGGATGAGAATTTTAAATTTGAGGCATTGCCCGACCGGGAACCAATGTAAGTCAGCGAGCACAGGGGTAATGGGTGAGCGGGACTGGTGCAAGTTTTGGATGAGCTCAAGTTTACGGAGGGTGGAATTTGGGAGGCCGGCCAGGAGAGCATTGGAATAACCGAGTCTAGAGGTTACAAAGGCATGGGTGAGGGTTTCAACAGCAGATGAGCTGAGGCAGGGGCAGAGATGGGAGATATTGCAGAGGTGGAAGTTAGGCGGTCTTGCCATTAGACAAAGATATTTAGGCTAAAACAAATAAATAGATTTATTTGCAAATAGAATACATAGAAGCAGTAAAACATAAAGTACAATCCTTAAAACAATAAAGCGAGAATCAGTCCACAATGTGAAGTTATACATGGATGATGTAAACCTTCAAACCATGGTGGAACTGAAGCTGAATAATCAGATTTATTGCCATGGGATATCTTTAAAGTTACAGCAATGCCTTTGAAGTTCACAAGTTACATGTGAGCACAACAGAACCTGTGACCAGGAAGGTGTTAATATCAGGATATTGCTATCGCTCTGTAAACATTTGCTTTTACTGGTTCAGCCATCAGAGTAATTGAATTTGTGCGTCCCACAATCCATCAGTTCTCCTACGTTAATATCCCACTTAAGTTGCTCCAGCTACCAAAATCAACATTATTTTCAACTTGACTTAAGATCTAAGATAAGGACCTGGTATTCTGACTGATTTACACATTGAGTAACTTGACTTGTGCCTTGCAGGTTCCTGGGCTCCAGTCTTTATTTTCAAATTTGGCGAGGAACAGCAGCTTCCAATTTAATTCAAAACAAAACACAGGCGCAGGAAATCTGAAGCAAAAACAGAAAATGTTGAAAATGCTCAGCGGGTCAGTAAACATCTGTGAATAATAGAGAAGCAGACAAGTTAGTGTTTCAGGGTCTAAGCCTGGGGGGTTAGATTTGCCCCCGGAGTGATATTGAGGTGGGTGGTAGTTCTAGCAGCCCGCTCACGTAGCTGGAAGGCCCGATCGATTTTCACGGCGGGGCTTCATTTGAATGGCATTGGTGGGCTGCCCAGGCGGTGGGAGCACTGAAGCCTGCCCGATTGGATGGGGGGGATTTCCACCTCAGATATCCATTATATATAGGGTGCATGCACTTCTTAAAGAAAGGTGTACAGTCATCTGCAGAAAAGTTTGCAGACGACACAAAGCTGGGTGGGCGTGTGTGCTGTGAGGAGGATGCTGAGAAACTCCAGTATGATTTGGACAGGTTAGGTGATTGGGCAGATGTATGGCAGATGCAGTATAATGTGGATAAATGCGAGGTTATCCACTTTGGTGGCAAAAACAGGAAGGCAGATTATTATCTGAATGGCAATAGATTGGGAGAAGGGGAAGAGCAATGAGACCTGGGCGTCCTTGTGCACCAGTCGCTGAAGGTAAGCATGCAGGTGCAGCAGGTGGTTAAGAAGGCAAATGGTATGTTGGCCTTTGTAGCGAGAGGATTCGAGTACAGGAACAAGGATGTCTTGCTGCGGTTGTACAGGGCCTTGGTGAGACCGCACCTTGAGTATTGTGTGCAGTTTTGGTCGCCTTATCTGAGGAAGAATGTTCTTGCCATGAAGGGAGTGCAGCGAAGATTCACCAGAATGATACCTGGGATGGCAGGAATGACGTATGGGGAGAGTTTGGGTCGATTGGGCTTATACTCGCTGGAGTTTAGAAGAATGAGAGGGGATCTCATTGAAACTTATAAAATTCTAACAGGACTAGACAGACTAGATGCAGGAAGGATGTTCCCGATGGCGGGGGAGTCCAGAACCAGTGGTCACATTCTAAGGATAAGGGGTAAGCCATTTAGGACTGAGATGAGGAGGAATTTCTTTACCCAGAGAGTGGTGAACCTGTGGAATTCTCTACCACAGAAGGCAGTTGAGGCCAATTCATTAAATTCAAGAAGGAGTTGGATATATTTCTTAAGGCTAAAGGGATCAAGGGATATGGGGAGAAGGCAGGGACAGGGTACTGAGTTTGGATGATCAGCCATGATCGCATTGAATGGCGGAGCAGGCTTGAGGGGCCGAATGGCCTACTCCTGCTCCTATCTTCTATGTTTCTATGAAAACTGCCTCACTTCAGGTCATTTGTGAGGAATTGCCATTGCTTCGCTAGTCCTGAGCTGTGTAGGTTCTGCTGTTTAATTCAGCTGTTTCTGAGTCTCGGCTGTTTATTCTGTGGCCCTCAGAAGTGTAAGTTCTGCTGTGTCTTAGCCTGCTAACGTATGGCATCTTTGCAATTGCATAGGATTACATAGGATATATGGCACAGAAACAGGCCATTCGGCCCAACCAGTCCATGCCAGCGTTTATGCTCCACTCGAGCCTCCTCCCGTCTTTCCTCATCTAATTCTATCAGCATAACCCTCTATTCCCTTTTCCCTCATATGCTTGTCTAGCCTCCCCTTAAATGCATCTATACTATTCGCTTCAACCACTCCCTGTGGTAGCGAGTTCCACATTCTCACTACTCTTTGGGTAAAGAAGTTTCTTCTGAATTCCCTATTGGATTTCTTGGTGACTATCTTATATTGATGGCCTCTAGTTATGCTCTTCCCCATAAGCGGAAACAATCTCTGTACCCACTCTATCAAAACCTTTCAAAATTTTATAGACATCTATTAGGTCACCCCTCAGCCTTCTTTTTTCAAGAGAAAAGAGACCCAGCCTGTTCATCATTTCCTGATATGTATACCCTTGCATTTCTGGTATCATCCTTGTAAATCTTCTCTGCGCCCTCTCCAGTGCCTCTATATCCTTTTTATAATATGGTGACCAGAATTGTACACAGTACTCCAAAGTGTGGTCTAACCAAGGCTTGATACAGCTTTAGCATAATTCCCTACTTTTCAATTCTATCCCTCTAGAAATAAACCCCAGTGCTTGGTTTGCATTTTTAATGGCCTCGCTAACCTCTGTCGCAGCTTTTAGTGATTTGTGTATCTGTACTCCGAGATCCCTTTGTTCCTCTACCCCACCGAGACTTGCACCCTCCAAGTGATAAGTGACCTCCTTATTCTTCCTACCAAAATGTAATACCTCACATTTGTCTGTGTTGAACTTCATTTGCCAATTATTTGCCCATTCTGCAAGTTTATTAATGTCCTCCTATAATTTGTTGCCATCCTCCTCAGTATTGACTGTCCCCCCAATTTGGTGTCATCCACAAATTTAGAAATTGTGTTTTTGATTCCAAAGTCTAAATCGTTAATGTAAATTGTGAACAGCAATGGTCCCAGCACTGATCCTTGTCGAACACCACTACCCACCTTCTGCCACTGGGAATGTCGCGGGCAAGAGCTCCCTGCCTGCGAGGTTGCCGTGGAAGTATTGGTGGAGCAGGTGTGGGAGAGGAGACACGCTGTTTTCCCCAGAGATGGCACCAGGGTGCCAAAAAGCACCCAATTGAAGGATTGGAGGGAGGTTGCAGCGGTGGTCAGCGCCTACACCAGATCCCTGAGGACTTGTGTTCAGTGCAGGAGAACAATTGCATAGAATGTGCAGCACAAAAACAGGCCATTCGGCCCAACTGGTCTGTGCTGGTGTTTATGCTCCACACGAGCCTCCTCCCACCTGACTTCATCTCACACTATCAGCATATCCTTCGATTCCTTTCTCCCTCATGTGTTTATCTAGCTTCCCCTTAAATGCATCCATGTTATAAGGGTGAGATGCTAGTGTTCCTCTCTCCATTTATATGACGCACGCCTTTCCTTCGCAGTTTTGGGCCACCCCGTCTCCCGTGCATGCCTCACTTTTATCCCCCCTGCCCCGCCCACACTCTGCATGCCTCTTCTCCAATCACAGCAGTTCATGGAAGCAGCTCTCCTCCTCCTTACAACCGGACACTCGCCTGCTGTTCCTGCCCTCCCAACAATCACACGCACCAGCCTGGTGTTTGCAGAAAATGCTACAAATGCTGGAATTGTGAAACCGAACCAGGAGATGCTGGAAAACACTCGGCGGGTCAGAGGCAGCAGCTGTAGAGAGAAGCGACAAGCCCTTCCTCAGGACCCGAGTCACTGAGACTGACATATTTGCAGCTATAGACAAGTGGTCTTCAGGTCAGCTTTGGCTGGTTTATGATAACCAAAGCTAAAGTGCAGCAAGAGGGTGGAGTTAGTTATGCTGCTGCCATGAGTGTCCCCTCAACATTGAAATGAGTGGCTGAAGAATATATTTTTAATAACATTTTGAGAAATAAATAAGGAAAAGAAATCATTACATTTATATAGCACCTTATCACTTGCACTTTGCATACAATGAATTACTTTGAATTTCATTGACTGTTGTTATGTGAGCAAATGTAGTATCCATTCTGAGCATTGCAAGATCCCACAAACAACAATGAGGAGAATGACCAATTAATCTGTATTGGTGTTGGTTGAGGAAGAAATGTTCAGGTTACCAGGAGGACACCCTGCTCTTCTTCAAATAGTGCCGTGAGATCTGTAGGGGGAGAAATTCGGTATTGCCCCGTTTGGAGCGCAATTATCAGCCAGGCGCAAAGTTTAGCGCTTGGCACTAATTATTGCCTCCGACTGCAAACTTGGCTTCTATCGCCCCTGGAGGTGATTGGAGCGCTAAATCATGTGCTACACACCTGTCTTAAGGCGCTAACGCCGAGGAGTGAGATGCTAACTCAGAGCACTGGCGAAGCTCATGTGATGTCAGTCAGTAATGGAACACAGACACACTGGCGCCGGCCAATTCTTAAAGGGGAGGGTCGATCTTGCTTTCCATCCACACCCTGCTCATTGCAGGCTTGAATCTCGGCCTGGAGAGACCTGTACATCAATTCTGCTGGAAAGAACAATGGAGAGGCCCAGATAAGAGTTCAGAGTGCAGCCCCCATAGTCTCTTCTAAATCGATGCAAGGAAGGTCAAATCAAAATCAACCTGCAAAGTGCTGCTCAGTACCCAAAACTCCTTCACACAGCGTTGAATCTCTCCAGAAGTCTCTCGCTCTCTCTCTCAGAATGCTTGGTGCAAAAATGTCACCGACAAAAAAAGGCAGGAAGTGGCTGCCTTTAAATAGTGCTCCCCCAGTCCCTTCCCGACTGCAAAACGTTCCCCTCAACCTGTCGTTGCTAGCGGCAGGCAATAAAGCAGGGGGCGCCACTCAATATCTGGTCCGGGGTGCTACCGGGGCGTTGCACGCTCGACTGGCGTCACGATCTGCGGGCGCAGGAGATCATGGCGATAGTGTTTAGCACCGCCGCAACATATCAATTTTGCAAGTGGCGCAAACATCGCCGCGCCCGGGCGCTAGTTGCTTTCTGCCCCATAGGGCGCTAACGGGAGGCGCAAAGCAACCAAATTTTTCCCCCTTAGTGTCTACCTGAAACACCAGATCAGGTCGACAGGATCATGGTTTGAAGCATCATCTAAAGGATGGCACTTACGATTTTGCAGCAATACCTCAGTGTGGCATTGGAGTGCCAGCCCAGATTATGTGCTCAGGACTGGAGTGAGCCTTTAAAACCCTCCCTAAACCCGCCAGCCTCTCTGTGGTAAACCACTTTTATCGTTCACTATCGTTACACTATGGTTATCACTGTTTATATCGTTACACTATGGTTATCACTGTTTACACTGTTGTATCACTACACAAGGTCACCTCTTGTCACGCTGTTATACCTGGGCTGACCACAGCTGACTCTGCCCATGGCTCCGCCTGCTTGCCCAGGTATAAAGGTGGTCGACTGGCTGGTATTCCTCCTTGTTGGACCCGATCACCCATGAGGGTGGGCTCTGTTATTTAGCCAATAAAAACCTATAGTTACTATCTAAACTCATCGCTTTTCATTGGATGAATTGATAGGTATATCAATTTTATTGGCTAAATTTTGAAATGAGTGGATCGGAGCAGCCAAACGACCAGCCAAAACGGCCAGCTACAACAGCCACAGCAGCCGGCCTGGCTGCGAGCCCTCCGACCGCCGTACCTGGATCTAAACCCACAGGCAGCGAACTCAGCCCTCGACTTCGAACACTGGCTGAGCTGTTTCGAATCCTACCTGGGAGAATCCGGCGTGCCTCCGGGATCCAAACTAAGAGTTCTGACCGCCCAGGTGAGCCCTAAAGTATTTGCATTCATCCGGGACCTTGCTACATACGAGGACGTCCTCAACCTGCTGAAAGAGCAGTACCGGAGCCCGGTAAATTCTATGTATGCCAGACATCTCCTAAGATCCCGCTCGCAACAGCCAGGAGAGTCTGTAGATGAATTTTTACGGGCGCTACAAACACTCGGCAGGGACTGTGACTTTAAAGCTGTAACGGCTGCAGAAAATACTGAAGGGAATATCCGCGATGCCTTCGTGAAAGGCCTTCGGTCCGACTACTCACGGCAAAGACTGCTCGAATCAAAGGACCTCGAACTGAATACAACTGCAGTCCTCGCTCGCTCTCTGGAAGTGGCCCATCGGGACCTCGAGGCGTACTCCAGGTACTGTGCTGCGCGACCCTGGGACTCGGGCCCGACCCCGGCCGCAATACCCCTCGCACCGCCGCCTCTGGGACCTACCTCAGCGTCGGCGTCCCAGAACCGATCGGGACCGCCAGCCCCGGTACCGGCTGCGACATCGGAGCCCCGCGATCGGGCCGCCGGCTGCTTCTTCTGTGGCCAGGCGAAACACCCGAGGACGCGCTGCCCTGCAAGAAACGCGACTTGCTCCGACTGCCACAAGAAAGGCCACTTCGCGAAGGCCTGCAAGGGGAGAGCCACAGACGCCAGCAGTGCCTCATGCGAGTTGTGGGGGCGGCCATCTTTCATCAAGGCCACAGATGCCAGTATCCCCTCGTGTGAGTCGTGGGGGTGGCCATCTTTGATCAAGGCCACCGACGCCAGCAGTGCCTCATGTGAGTTGTGGGGGCGGCCATCTTCTCCGCCATTTTATCCAATGTCGTGGGCGCCGCCATTTTGTCCACCACACTCGACCGCTACCTTGTCTCCAGACCCGACCACCGCCTCACCCGCAGACTACAGCAGCTCGCTCAGCCATACACTAGCCTCCGTCACACTGGACCAAGCTCGCCCGCATCACCTGTCCAAGTCCATGATGGACATCAAAGTAAACGGCCACGCCACGACCTGCCTGTTCGACAGCGGAAGCACGGAGAGTTTCATCCATCCAGACACGGTGAGCCACTACTCCCTCACTGTCCGGCCAACGCGCAACCGGATCTCGATGGCGTCGAGGTCCCATTCTACAGACATCAGCGGCTACTGTGTTGTGACCCTGTCGGTTAGGGGCACGGAGTTTAAAAATTTTAAACTCCTCGTCCTGCCCCAGCTCTGCGCTGCCGTCCTACTAGGGCTGGACTTCCAATCCCACCTTCAAAGTGTCACTTTGGCATACGGTGGACCCCTCCCCCCACTCAGTCGACAACCAGCAGCCTTTAAACCGCCCACCGCGTACCACCTGCGGCCTATCCACCCTCAAGGTCCCGCCCCCCTCCCTGTTCGCTAACCTCACCCGCGACTGTAAACCCGTCGCCACCAAGAGCAGGCGGTACAGCGCCGGGGACAGAGCTTTTATTAGCTCTGAGGTGCAGCGTCTCCTGAAGGAGGGCATCATCGAGAGGAGCAACAGCCCCTGGCGTGCCCAGGTCGTAGTCGTTAAGACCGGCAATAAAAACCGCCTGGTCATCGACTACAGCCAAACCATAAACCGGTACACCCAGCTGGACGCATACCCCCTTCCCCGCATATCTGATATGGTCAATCAGATTGCACAGTACCGGGTATTCTCCACCATCGACCTTAAGTCGGCCTATCACCAACTCCCTATCCGCCCTGAGGACCGCCAGTATACCGCCTTCGAGGCGAATGGCCGCCTCTACCACTTCCTTAGGGTTCCCTTCGGCGTCACCAACGGGGTTTCGGTCTTCCAAAGGGAGATGGACCGGATGGTTGACCAGAACGGGCTGCAGGCCACGTTCCCTTATCTAGATAACGTCACCATCTGCGGCCGCGACCAGCAGGACCACGATGTTAATCTGGAGAAATTCCTCCGTACGGCCGAACGGCTGAACCTCACTTACAATAAGAAGAAATGTGTGTTTAACACCTCGCGTCTTGCCATCCTCGGCTGCGTAGTAGAGAACGGAGTCATCGGCCCCGACCCCGAAAGAATGCGCCCCCTCATGGAGCTTCCCCTCCCCCACTGTCCAAAGGCGCTGAAGAGAACCCTGGGGCTCTTCGCCTACTATGCCCAATGGGTGCCGAATTATGCGGACAAAGCCAGACCCCTCATGAAGTCCACCTCCTTCCCCCTGACGGCAGAAGCGTGCGCAGCCTTCTCCCTCATAAAGGGAGACATTGCTAAGGCCACAATGCACGCGGTGGATGAGTCTATCCCTTTCCAAGTGGAGAGCGATGCATCCGACTTCGCCCTAGCTGCAACCCTTAACCAGGCAGGGAGACCTGTGGCCTTCTTCTCAAGGACCCTCCAGGGCCCTGAGATCCGACACTCTTCGGTCGAGAAGGAGGCCCAGGCGATCGTAGAGGCAGTACGACGCTGGAGGCATTACCTGGCAGGCAAACGATTTATCCTCCTCACCGACCAGCGTTCGGTCGCTTTTATGTTTAATAACAAGCTGAGGGGCAAAATCAAGAACGACAAGATCTTGAGGTGGAGAATCGAGCTCTCCACCTATGATTATGATATCTTGTACCGGCCTGGTAAACTGAACGAACCCCCAGATGCTCTATCACGAAGTACATGCGCCAATGTGCAAATTGATAGACTGCAGACCCTCCACAACGACCTCTGCCACCCCGGGGTCACCAGACTTTACCACTTCATTAAGGCCCGCAACCTGCCCTACTCCATCGAGGAGGTCAGGACCATGACCAGGAACTGCCAAACCTGTGCCGAATGCAAACCGCATTTCTTTAGGCCGGACAGAGCAAGCCTGATCAAGGCCACCCGCCCCTTCGAGCGCTTGAGCATCGATTTTAAGGGGCCCCTCCCATCCTCTGACCGTAATGTGTACTTCCTCAACATCATTGATGAGTACTCCCGTTTCCCCTTTGCCTTCCCCTGCCCAGACATGACCAGTACCACGGTCATCAAATGCCTGAACGACCTCTTCGCCTTGTTCGGGTTCCCGAACTATATACATAGCGACCGGGGCTCATCCTTCATGAGCGAGGAACTTCACCAGTTCCTACTAGCGAGAGGTATTGCTGCAAGCAGGACCACCAGCTACAACCCCCGAGGGAACGGCCAGGTGGAAAGATAGAACGCGACTGTCTGGAAGGCCGTTCTCTTAGCCTTAAAGTCTAAGGGCCTGCCAACCTCTCGCTGGCAGGAAGTCCTCCCGGCAGCGCTGCATTCCATCTGGTCACTGCTTTGCACGGCCATTAACGCCACCCCCCATGAACGAATGTTTGTTTTCCCCAGGAAGTCGACTACGGGAACCTCGCTACCAACATGGCTGACTTCTCCGGGGCCAGTCTTGCTGCGAAAGCACGTGAGGGCCCATAAAACGGACCCCCTGGTCGAGAGGGTGGACCTCCTGCACGCCAACCCCCAGTACGCCTATGTGGCATACCCAGACGGGCGGGAGGACACAGTCTCCTTACGAGACCTTGCACCCTCGGGCACCCCTGAGACACCACCGTTACCCCCCACCACCCCCCCAAATCCAGCCCAGGTAGACGGCATGCCGGAACCCCACGAGCCTTCGCCGACCACGCAGACACCAGCATTAACATCGGATACTGCACCACCGCCGCCGCTGCTGCGCCGATCAGAAAGACTTACGAGGCCTCCGGACAGACTGACATACCCGAACTGGTAGTACACTTCACCCCGCCGGACTCAAATCTAAACAAGGGGTGAATGTGGTAAACCACTTTTATCGTTCACTATCGTTACACTATGGTTATCACTGTTTATATCGTTACACTATGGTTATCACTGTTTACACTGTTGTATCACTACACAAGGTCACCTCTTGTCACGCTGTTATACCTGGGCTGACCACAGCTGACTCCGCCCATGGCTCCGCCTGCTTGCCCAGGTATAAAGGTGGTCGACTGGCTGGCATTCCTCCTTGTTGGACCCGATCACCCACGAGGGTGGGCTCTGTTATTTAGCCAATAAAAACCTATAGTTACTATCTTAACTCGTCGCTTTTCATTGGATGAATTGATAGGTATATCACTCTCCACCTCCCCCTCCTCCTTAAAACCCCTCTTTGACCAAACTTTTGGTCACTTATCCTAATATCTCCTTCTTTGGCCCAGTGCTCATTTTCCGATTATGCCTCTCCGAAGTACGTTAGGAAGTTTTTCTATGTTAAAGGCACTATATCAGTGTAAGTTGTACTTTCAATGCTGCTGATAGTCATCCTGTGATGTGGTGATTCTGTTTGTCATGACTCATCCGCATGGGCTAAAATATTCTCCTGTCAAGTAGCCTGTATACCCACTCTTGGGGGAAGTAAGAAGTAACTGTATTTCCAGGCAATGAGGCGCAGTATCAAACTGAGAAATTATGTACTCCTCTTTACCAGAAAACTGAAGTGGATCTTCTTCTTTTGACATGAGTCCTATTGTGGAAGTGCAATGAGCCTTAGATTTAGAATTGTTTGTGTTGCCATTTACCAGAAAGTAGCTCTGCAATTATTGTGTGTTAAGGGATTTACATGAAGTGTTATAAACTAAACAAGGGATTTAAACTAATACTGTTAACAGGAAGAGGTAGCTGCATTTTGGAAATGGGCAAGAGCACAAGGGTAGTGATTGGCTGGTTGAAAAAGTTGAAAAGTAATTATTCTGTGTAAATTTAATTGAAATCTGGGCTATCACCATGGTGATTTGCCTTTGTGATTATTCTGCTACTCACACAAGGCAGGCACAAATAGTCACATGGGAATATGATGTTGTGGTAATGACTGAGACCTGGCTCAAAAAAGGGCAGGATTGGATACTAAATATTCCTGGTTATAAAGTGTTCAGGAAAGATAGGGAAGGAAATAGTAAAAGGGTAGTAAGAGGAGGGGTGGGGCCGATTAGGGACCAAAAAGGAGACCTATGCATGGAGGCAGAGGGTATGGCTGAGGTACTAAACGAGTACTTTGCATCTGTCTTCGCCAAAGGAAGAGGATGCTGCCAAAGACATAGAGGTAGTGGAGATACTTGATAGGATAAAAATTGATAAAGAGGAGGTATTAGAAAGGCTGGCTGTACTTAAAGTAGATAAATCACCAGGAGCGGATGGGATGCATCCTAGCATGCTAAGGGAATTGAGGGTGGAAATCGTGGAGGTATTGGCCATAATATTCCAATCCTCCTGTGGATTAATTAAGGAAAGCTAGCACGGATTTGTTAAAGGCAAATTGTGTTTAACTAACTTGATTGAGTTCTTTGATGAGGTAACAGAGAGGGTTGATGAGGGTAATGCGGTTGACGTAGTGTACATGGATTTCCAAAAGGCATTCGACAAAGTGCCACATAATAGGCTTTCCAGCAAAGTTGAAGCCTATGAAATAAGATGGACAGTGGCAGCATGGATATGGAATTGACTAAGTTACAGGAAACAGAGAGTAGTGGTGAACGGTTGTTTTTCGGACTGGAGGGAGGCACACAGTGGTGTTCCCCAGGGGTCGGTTCTAGGACCACTGCTTTTCTTGATATATATTAATGACTTGGACTTGGGAGTACAGGGCACAATTTCAAAATTTGCAGATGACACAAAACTTGGAAGTATAGTGAACAGTGAGGAGGAGAGTGATGTACTTCAAGAGGACATAGACAGGCTGGTGAAATGGGCGGACACGTGGCAGATGAAATTTAACACAGAAAAGTGTGAAGTGATGCATTTTGGTAGAAAGAATGCGGAGAGGACATATAAACTAAATGGTACAATCCTGAAGAGGGTGCACGAACAGAGAGACCTGGGGGTATGTGTGCACAACTCGTTGAAGGGGGCAGGGCAAGTTGAGAAAGCAGTTAAAAAGGCTTACGGGATCCTGGGCTTCATAAATAGAGGTATAAAGTACAAAAGTGTGGAAATTATGATGAACCTGTATAAAACACTGGTTCGGCCCCAACTGGAGTATTGTGTCCAATTCTGGGCACCACACTTTAGGAAGGATGTGAAGGCTTTAGCGAAGGTGCAGAAAAGATTTACAAGAATGATTCCAGGAATGAGAGACTTTAGTTATGTTGATAGACTGGAGAAACTGGGATTGTTCTCCTTGGAGCAGAGAGGATTGAGAGGAGATTTGATAGAGGTGTTAAAAATCATGAGGGATCTAGACAGAGTAGATAGAGGGAAACTGTTCCCATTGGCAGAAGGGTCGAGAACCAGAGGACACAGATTTAAGGTAATTGGCAAAAGAACCAAAGGCGATGTAAGAAAAAACTTTTTTACACAGTGAGTGGTTAAGATCTGGAATGCACTGCCTGAAAGGGTGGTGGAGGCAAATTCAATCATGGCTTTCAAAAGGGAGTTGGCTAAGTATCTGAAGGAACGAAATTTGCAGGGCTACGGGGAAAGGGTGGGGGAGTGGGACTAGCTGAAGTGCTCTTGTAGAGAGCCGGCACGGGCTCGATGGGCCGAATGGCCTCCTTCTGTGCTGTAACCATTCTATGATTTCTAGTGTAAAACGGGCGATAGCGATCGGCAACCAGTTTTAAATTTCTCTCGATTTTTATTTCCCTTAATCTCATTACATCATTAATTCCTGCTATATAAAGTTCTTTTTGCTCCCGTTTTCTTCTCTCATGGAGGCATTGCCTTTCTCACTTGACCACAATTCCATTATTCAGGTATAATCCTTGACAATGAGTGCCAGCAGGCTATCTGACCAATTGGACATCACAGCCGAGAAGAACCCTGTCCTTACCTCCTGGATGCAGAAGTCCCCGCCTTGCTGTAACTGCCAGGTTTTACGAAGGGTGTAAAACCCGTCCAGATGCAGTTAAAAACAAAATGGAGGTTAAAAAAGAGGCTCCCAGCTTCACTGCAATATTTAAATTGACGGCCCGCCTCCTGTCCTGCTTCACGTCCCGCCTCCGTTAAAACCGGAAGTGGGCGGGTTGGAGGCGGGATCAGGTCGGGAATCCGATTTTTAACAATTTAACCACCCCCACGCTCCAAACCCACCCACTTTTTTAGGTTAAAATTCCCCCCAGAATCTTCATTGTCTCGATGGTGAAGCCTCGGGGCCGAATTTTGCTCTGGAGTAGGCTTGTGCCGCCGGAGGAGGATCGGGCAGGACTTCGACCTTCTGCCCGAACCTAGTGGAGCCTCACCCCATTTTCCTGGGACGGGGATCATTAGATTTCACTGCTCCATTTGCTGCTTTTGATTCATTCACATTTAGTCAAATGGACATTTGATTGGTAACTTAGCAGTTTATTGATTCTTGCCCTCCGAATGTGCAAACTTTATAGGTGTGATCTGTGGCATTTTGAGGTGTGACGCTTTCGGATGTAATGCCTTTGAATGGCGTGATATGGTGGACATGATGGACACCTGTTAGCTGCAAGATTACATATGTGAAATTGTAAAAATTAAAAATTGTATAACAACAACAAATGTGTGGAAACTATTATATTAACAGCAACTTCACGTTAAATAAGGAACAGGAATTTCATAACACACAGACAGACGACTGAATGAAGACAGAAAGCTCAATCAAAGCAGCCACAGATGTCCCCCACCACCAACCACACACACACACACACCATAATTAAACTTTACCAGGAAAAGCAACAAAAAAGCAATGTGAAAGGTAAGAAAGTCAAATTCTGCTGTTGAGCTATTTGAGTCGGCAACTTGGCCCAGACTTGCTCTAAGCTGTCATTAACAGCATCTGGTGTTTATCAGTGCCTCACTTTACTTTGAAAGAAGCATAATAGGAACCGAGTAACAGCCCCTGGAGCCATTCAATTAGATTACGGCTGATCTGTATCTTAACTCCATTTACCCGCCTTGGTTCCGTAACCCTTAATAACCTTGCCTAACAAAAACCTGACCAATCTCAGTTTTGAAATTTTCAATTGACCCCCCAGCCTCAACAGCTTTATGCTGGAGAGAGTTCCAGATTTCCAATACCCTTTGTGTGAAGATGTGCTTCCTGACATCACCCCTGAACGGCCTGGCTCTAATTTGAAGGTTATGCCCCCTTTGTCCTGGACTGCCCCACCAGAGGAAATAGTTTCTCTCTAGCTACCCTATCAACTCCTTTCATGATCTTAAACACCTCAATTAGATCACCCCTTAATCTTCTATAATCAACGGATTGTAAACCTATTCCATGCAACTTGTCCTCATATTTTAATCCTTTCAGCCTCATAGTAACACAGCTGTATGGTTTGTAGCAAATTTTATAAGGGTGAAAAATCAGCTGAGTATGAATGCAACATTCTCAGGCTCCTTGGTGAAGCTACTTTTGTTCTGCATTCCTGATTACTCTGTGCATTTAGGTAGATTTTTCAGTCTTCACCACCTGGCCTAGCCCTGGGCAGGAAATGCAGCCTGTGAAATGGGCAATCTGCCCTGAGCCTTTTTATATGGAGTCGTGAATGCCATATCTGTCTTGTTTTGCACACTTTGTACAAAAATAATAAATTGCAGGACAATGGAGTATTACAGTTTAAACTCTTTAATGAAGCATCAGGTCTGTGATCTTAAACATACAGCACAGTGTGGACAAGATGGAGTTAGGACCCCGGGTCTTCCAAAACAATAGCAGTCCTTACTATTGTACAATCTAAATGTACACTCTTGGGAGCCGCAAGCCTACATTTCGTTGTACTACACTTGTGCACTAACAATGACAATAAGCGTTGATTTGATTTGAGATGCCTGCAGGCCAATGACAACTCAGCATGTGATCACATGTGAATATAATAGGTATTCCTTACAGGTGCCTGCGGGCCAATGATAATTCAATATGCAAATGTTACATCCCCTTTTAAAAGAAAAATGTTATGCATTACTTTTAAACCTTTCTTCTATATGATGTTCTAGGTAGCATAAACATATAAGTAAACTCAGCATTTAACTAGCACTGAGAACATCTCAACGTTTCAATAATGATGTACAGTTTTTTTTTTAGGGCAGCGATCCGCCTACACCCTTTGGCAGTTCACAAGTCAAGGATAACTCTAGGCTTGACCTCTCGTCCCGACCTTGTGTGGTATGGAACTGAGCATGCTCCTGAATCGGTCAATAAATCAGGTTCAGGTAGGTATGATGTGTTTTGTGTATTGCTCTGTTCATCACACTCTGTTGAACTGATCCTCTCGTCGGAATGACGGTGTTGTTCCTTTGTGTTCAGGAGGTGCCTGCGATTGCGGCGGTACACCTGTCCTTCTGGGATGCGGACGTGATATGATCGCTCAGTGTCAGCTGGCTGGATGACGACTGCTGGCTTCCAGTAGTCATGCCCCTGGATTCTGACGGATTCTCCATTGTGCAGCGGCAGCAGTAGTCTAGCTGACCTGTCATAGTATCTCTTTTGGTGTTGCTGTCTCTGTACACGTTTTGCATGCACGACCTGCCAGGGCCTGTCTGGGATACGGTGAGGTATCATGGGCTCTTTGACATTTGATGGGCGGCATTCTAGACAAATGGAACACTTTCCGACAATGTCCTCAATGTGTTTGCACATTCTGGGCCAAAACATAATGTCACATGCTCTTTGTTTGCATTTTTCCATTCCCATTTGTCCAGCATGAATTTTTGTCAACATCTCTTCTCTGAGACTGGTAGGAATGATGATTTTCTCCCCTTTGAAGAAGATTCCATTGATTTGTGACAGTTCGTCTCTGTGGTTCCAGAATTCAGATATGCTCTGAGGGCATTTCCTCCTTTCCTCAGGCCATCCTTCATGTATGACTTTGCTCAGCAGTGTGAGTTGTGCATCTTTCTCTGTTCCTGCTCTGATCTCCTTCAGTTTTGAGTTACTCACAGGTAAACTGTTGTACACCATGTCCACCTGCACATCCATGCCTTCACTGAGGCTGCTGTCCTGGTAGCTAAGAGACTTTCTGGAGAGCGTGTCTGCGACAGGAATGTCTTTGCCTGGACGGTGAATGATTGTGAAGTCGTACTTCTGTAGCTGAAGGTTCATTCTCTGTAGCCTTGGTGGGGCTGCGGCTAGTGGTTTCCTCATGATTGACTCAAGGGGCTTGTGGTCGGATTCCACAATGACTTGTCGGCCATAGATGTACTGGTGGAAACGCTTACATCCAAACAGGATTGCATGTAGCTCTTTCTCGATTTGAGCATAGTTGATTTCACTGCCTGAGAGAGATCTGGAAGCGTAGCCGATGGGCTTTCCTTCTTGAAGTAATACTGCGCCTAGTCCGTACTTTGACGCGTCCACTTGTAGTCTGAGCTCTTTGTTGGGGTCGAAGTAGGCAAGAACTGGTCCTGGTTCTCTGGTGATTAGGTCTTTCATTTTCTGAAATGCTGTGTCATGTTGTTTGTCCCACAGGAACTCATTGGATTGTTTGAGCAATTGACGCATGGGTGCGTTGATTTCGGAGAGGCTCGGGGCAAACTTGGCTAAGTAGTTAACCATGCCTAGTACTGTCTCTAGCTCTGCGCGGTTCTTCGGCGGCTCCATCTTCTTGATGGCGGAAATTTTCTCTGGATTCAGCTTAATGCCATCAGTTGAGAGGCGATGCCTGAAATAACTGATCTCGGTGGATCCGATTATGCTTTTCTCAGGGTTGAGCCAGATACCTTTCTCCCGTGATCTTTGTAGCATCGCACGGAGGTTCCTGTCATGTTCCTCTCTATTCCTGCCATAGATGAGGATGTCATCTACGATGCAACTACTCCGTCGAGGCCTTCATAGGTTTCGTCGATCTTCCACTGGAATTCATCCTGAGCTGAGATAAGACCAAATGGTAAATGCAGAAATCGGTAGCGTCCAAATGGTGTGTTGAATGTTGTTAGCTTAGATGACTCTTCCGTGAGCTTGATAGTCCAGTATCCTGATCATGCATCCATTACACTGAAGTAACGTGCTCCCACTAGCTTGGGTGTGATGTCATCTAGCGTTGGTAGAGGGTAGTGAGGGCGTTTGATAGCCTTGTTCAAATCCCTGGGGTCGAGACAGACTCTGAGCTTGCCTGTACGTGGTTTCTCAACTACTACTAACGCGTTGACCCACTCTGTCGGTTCTGTTTCCTGGACGATGATTTCTGTATTCTCCATGCTCTGCAGCTCCTCCTTCAGGTGACTACGTAGAGCAAGGGGTATGCTTCTCGGTGGGCAAACCACAGGGGTTGCTGCTGGGTCAAGGTGAATAGTGCATTCACCTGGGAATAGTCCGATTCCTTTGAAAAAGTCAGCAAACTCCTCCATGACTGTCTGCTGCTCAACTGGTGCTGTCAATGATAGCACTAGCTTGACGAGGTCCATGTCTAAACATGCCTTTAGACCTAGCACTGGAGGTGCTTGAGTGTCAATAATGTAAAAGTCCAACATCATGTCGCTTTCTTTGTACTTGCATTTCATCACGCATGTGCCTTTTACAATGAGCTGCTCACCCCCATAGCCGGTCAGTCTGCGTGAGGTGGGCTGTAACTCACACTCATCCTTCAAGCTGTGATACTCATTCAGAGGAATTACATTAACCTGAGATCCAGTGTCTAGTTTAAACCTAAGCTCTTTGCCCTGCTTTCCTATCTCAGTATCGGTATAGGCTTGCTCAGTCTCTGAAATCTGTTCTTTCTGTGACACAGAATCAATAAACAGTTCCTCTGCATTTGGCTCTCTATCTGGCATTTGGCTGTCACTCACTGTGTGTACTGCTTTTCCCTGAACAGTCCTGCACACTTTAGCAAAGTGGTTCCGTTTACCACATTTAGCACATTGTCTTCCTTTGGCAGGGCAGTACTCCTTTTCTCCATGCATCTGGTTTCCACAATATCCACAGTTTTTGAAGCGTTTTATGCCTGTGTCGCCCATTTTTAGAACTCTCTCTGTTCTTTCTGTTCTGAAACACGCTCTCTGGGCAGTGTTCTTTGGTGTGTGTCTATTAACTGCATGCACTGTCTGTTCACTTGAGCTGCTCATGGCGCCGGTTATGGTTTTCAACTGTGCTTGGGCTATCTCGTGCGATCTAGCTATGTCCATAGCTTTGTCCAGCATTAGCCCAGACCCAACATTCAAAAGTTTCTCTCTCACTTTAGCTGAATGTATTCCAAACACGATGCAGTCTCTGACCATCTCATCTTTATCTTCTGCATATTCACAGTCTTTTACCAGTAGTTTTAACTCAGTCACGAACTGTTCAAACGACTCATTAGCTCCTTGTACTTTCTCCTGAAACTTGTACCTAGCGAATATCGTATTTGTCTTGGGCATCACATATGATTCAAAACGGTCAAAATAACTTTTCAGTACCTTTGCTTCATCTGCAGTGAGAGACCATGTGTTAAAAATGTCTCTCCCTTTTTCTCCGATCCACAGGAGTAGGTAGCTGCATCTTTCTTCCTCCCCTTTGCTTTTCAACGGACCCGGGAACATTAACTCCACGTGTTGCTTGAACTTGCACCATTCTCTATGTAAGTTCAAAGATTCCCAATTCATTCGAAGTAAGGGAGCTCCAACGATGTCCATTTCAAATCCCTGTTCTGACACCATGTCTTGTTTTGCACACTTTGTACAAAAATAATAAATTGCAGGACAACGGAGTATTACAGTTTAAACTCTTTAATGAAGCATCAGGCCTGTGATCTTAAACATGCAGCACAGTGTGGACAAGATGGAGTTAGGACCCCGGGTCTTCCAAAACAATAGGTATTCCTTACAGATGCCTGCGGGCCAATGATAACTCAATATGCAAATTTTACAATATCCACTAGGACAAAACTGAAATCCAGGAGTTGCATACCTTGCTGGAAATGCACCTATACTTTTCTTGCCCAGGGGTAGGGTAGGACTTCTAAACATTTCCATCTCCCTGACATTTCTGGTACGGTGAGTGCCTGCTTTAGGCAGCCGTTGCTTAGTGACAATACCTTCAGTTGGTATTGGTGCCCCTTGACTAGTGAAGTAAAAAGCAGCCAGTATTTCTCTCGCTGTCTAATGACTCCTGTTGGAAGTCCACACATGTGGATGTCAGACAGGACAGGGTTGAGCTTAGCTGTGATGTTCACTTTCATTAAGTGGCCTGTTAACAAACACCCACTGTCTAGATTCACACATGCTTGGGCAAGATACTGAAGTTGTGACAGACAACCTGCTGACAAGGGTGGTGTGCTGTTGTTGTTTGGCGCACCGACCTCTACCTAGCGGAAGCTGAACGCCAACTCTCCGACACCTCCTCCTACCTCCACCTGGACCATGACCCCACTACCGAACATCAAACCACCGTTTCCAAGACTGTCACTGACCTCATCTCCTCTGGCGATTTTCCCCTGCGCCACCAACCTCATAGTTCCCCAACCCCGCACAGCCCGCTTCTACCTCCTTCCCAAGATCCACAAACAGGACTGCCCTGGTAGACCTATTGTTTCAGCCTGTTCTTGCCCCACCGAACTTATCTCTTCCTATCGCGACTCTATCTTTTCTCCCCTTGTCCAGTCTCTTCCCACCTACATCCGCGACTCTTCAGACGCCCTCCGCCACTTTAACAGTTTCCAGTTTCCTGGCCCCAACCGCCTCCTTTTCACCATGGATGTACAATCCCTCTACACCTCCATCCCCCACCAGAATGGCCTGAAGGCGCTCCGCTTCTTCCTTGAACAGAGGTCTGACCAGTCCCCATCCACTACTACCCTCCTCCGCCTGGCTGAACTTGTTCTCACATTGAACAACTTCTCCTTTGACTCCACTCATTTCCTCCAAATCAAAGGTGTTGCTATGGGTACCTGCATGGGTACTAGCTATGCCTGCCTTTTTGTGGGATATGTTGAACACTCTTTGTTCCAGTCCTACTCGGGTCCCCTCCCTCACCTCTTCTTCCGGTACATTGATGACTGTATCTGTAGTGTATGTACCCGTCTACCTTTAAGGAAACTATTGTATGTAACCGTTCACCTTTAAGAGAACTACTTTAGGTGTGGCACTACTTGTTTGGCTTCTGTATACTGTAATACCGACAGTGACCACACCAGTATATAAGTGTTGTGGCAGGATTGCTGGGGCAGATTCGCCCTGACCTTCGAATAGTAAAGACCTGTTGTTTGTTATTCCTGAAGTCTGTGTCGTTATTAACTGTACAACCCACAGACTTTACAGTGGCGACGAGTCCGATCGTACCCTGCGGCAAGACTACCAAAGCAACTAAAGAGCGTCGAAGAGAGGCAACCGCCCTCGTCGTTCTGCTGGAAGAAAACACGAGGCTGCAGCAATAGAAAGGAGGAAGACTTTAGCAACAAAAGCTTCCATCAGCAACAGGCACTGACTACCCTTCTACCACGGTGCGGAGTGAACCAATCAGCAGGAAACAAGGCGGCCGCGGAGACTGTGAGTAGGGGAAAGTGTAACGAAATCCGGAGGATAAGGGCTGTGCACTCGACCACGGTCGAGGGGGAGCAGAGCTGGTCAGGAAGGCGGGTCCAACGGCGTCGTGAGATAGCCGGACCGCGATCGGCGGGAAAAGCCGGGCAGCGACCGAAGCCACGAAGCGCTGAGACCGGGAGCAGGCGCGGGAAGAGAGAAACTCAGCCGCAGCCGGGGAGGGAAGCACCGGACTGCGTGAGGGCTGGGAGGCGAACGGGAGCCGGGCGTGTGGGAGAGGCAGAGCCGACCAAAGGAGGCTGCGCGAGAGCCAGTCCAGCGGCTGAACTGTTCTCCACCAACGGGGTACCCAGCGCCGGTAGAGCCGAACGTGTGGGAGAGAGACGGAGCCGAGCAAGGGGAGAGAGACTGCGCGAGAGCCAGTCCAGCGGCTGAACTGTTATCCGTGAACGGGGTACCCAGCACCGGTAGAGCCGTGCGAGCGGGAGAGAGAGACAGAGCCGAGCAAGGGGAGAGAGACTGCGCGAGAGCCAGTCCAGCGGCTGAACTGTTATCCGTGAACGGGGTACCCAGCGCCGGTAGAGCCGTGCGAACGGGAGAGAAAGACAGAGCCGAGTAAGGGGAGCTGTGCGGAAGCCAGCCCAGCGGCTGAACCTGTCCGCTGTGGGGAAAGCGTACCCCTCCCACCAGGGAAGAAACGCGGGAAGCCGCCATTAGGCGGAGAAGACGACAGACGCGGGAGACCGCCATTGAAGGGGCGGGGAGAGAAGGAAAGAGCGGGAAACCGCCATTTTCGCGGGAAAAACCGCCATCTTAGAAATAAATAAATAATAAATAAGAATTTAAAGAAATACTTGTGCTGCTCCCAAGGAAAGGAAGATGCCTAAGCGAGGGAATATTAACGATTTTAATTCTGAGATAGAAGACTGGGCCACGTACGTGGAACGCATCGAGATCTATTGTGAAGCCAACAAAATAGAGGAAGACGACAAAGCAATAACATTGCTAAACTCGATGGGCGCAAAGACATACGGGCTCTTGAAGCATCTACTAGCACCAGCTAAACCGGCGGATCAGACTTTCGAAGGGATTGTGGCTGTTCTGAAGGACCACTTGAACCCCACACCGTTGATGTTGGCTGAACGATTCAAATTCTATGCAAGAACGCAACGGAAAGACGAAAGCAACGCGGAATATTTGGTCGAACTGCGTAGGCTAGCGAAATGCTGCCAGTTCGGAGGGAATCTGACAGAGGCACTGCGAGACAAGTTCATATGTGGATTGTCCAAAGAAGGGACGCAAAAGCGACTACTGGAAGAGAACGACCTCACACTAGACAGGGCTGTTCTTATAGCTGCATCGCACGAAGCCGCAGCGAAAGGAACGGCAGAAATGCAGCTGAAGGCGGCGGCACTCGGGGTGGACCAAATTACCTCGAATACAACAAAATGCTATCGTTGTGGGAAGACAACGCACGACCAGAATCAATGCTGGTTTAAGAACCAAGAATGTAGGAAATGTGGCAAACTGGGTCACATCGCAAAGGTATGCCGGTCAGGGAAGAAGACCAACAACCAAAGGAAGCCACCACAAGAAAAGTACAGCAAGGTACACAAGGTGGCTGAGAAGAGTTCAGACGAACAGAATTCAGACTCAGACCCAAACAACCAGGAGCTGGGTAGTCTGAGAATTCACAATGTGGGGAGGGAAGCTGATCTACAAACTATCTGGGTCATGCTAAGAATAGCTGGAGTCCAAGTAAGAATGGAGTTGGACACTGGATCAGCTCTATCAGTCATCAATCGAAGGGACTACCACCGGCTATTCTCTCACATACCCTTAAGGAATACCAAGTTCGTATTACAGACATACATGGGGCATAAGGTATACCCCATGGGGAAGATAAGAGTCAAGGTGAGAGATAGGGGTAAAGAACACCCAAGAATGAACTTGTACGTATTATCTGAGGGAGGACCACCACTTCTAGGACGAGAGTGGATCAAGAAAATAGACATGGAATGGCACTATCTAAAAGCCATAATGAGTGAGGACTCGGTGCAAGCTATCAGCTCAGATTCTGAAACGGATGATGATAAGACCAACTCAAATATGGAAGACAAGGCTAAAATGAACTTGCCGACTATGGTGGAGAAAATGAAGACACGCATAAAGGCTTATGCTACCGAGAAGAATAAAGCTTCAGAGCAGAACTCCAGTTTGACAGAGAATTCTGAGCCTGTTCAAGTTAAGGACTTATCCACGACGGAAGAACACCGAACACGGACTCAAACTTATTTCAAAGTACGATAACAATTAGAACAGTTGAGTTACCGTCTCGTACAAGAGATGAAAACAATGGAAAAGTTCTGGGACACCGAATGGGAGAACCTGGAAAGACAGCAGAGGCAGCTAGCTCAAGCAAAGAGCGACCATAGAGCCATCGTGACCAATTACCGATCACATCTCCCTTATGATGTTCAGGAGTTAGAATATTTGCATGATCTAGAGATACAGCATAAAGGCAAACCACGCTACACTGAGGATTTTGTTCTGCAATTGGAGACGGAGCTAGTGCAAGCAAGGTTAAGAGAAGCTGAATCGCAGTGTGCACTTAAAGATATGCAGAAAAAATCTTGGACATGGAAAAGAGAAACGCTTCTTTACCTGATGTGAATAATGTGGCCATGTTGCAAGAGGAGCTTATAGGGGCGAAACTGAAAGAAGCTAAGCAAAGGATGTTGGAACTTGAAACACAGAACCAAATCAGCAGTAACCAGCTATGTCGAGCAGAGAAGGAGTGCTATGGTCTACATGAGAAGGTGCAATATCTCTCAGCCCAGAATAAGGGACTACTCACTCAGTTAAATGAAAGTAATCGGAAAATGGCTGAGATAGACTGCAAGAATAAAGAAGATTTGATGGCAGTGAGACTTCGAGAGGCAGATAGCATAGCAGCCTTGGCTGAACTCCAACAGGAAATTGCGAAAGAAGCAAATGAAGAGGAATCTTCAGGAAGCCAGGATGTTATTCCAGTTCTTCTCTACGACTCCTTACAAGCAGAGTGTGAGAAGTTGAAAGAACAGCATGAACAGGCCCAGGCTACAATTCTGGAGGGGGTTAACTCGGCAACCTCCGAAAAGCTAGTTTCAGTAGAAGCATATGAACAACTAAAGGTTGAACATGAGCAAGAAGTCCAAAGGCTGCAGGAAATTCTTGATGAGCTCAAGGCCAAGACAGACTCATCGGTAGAAGTTCCATCCATAGATGAGAAATTAGAGGTGAAAGACATGGCAGAACATGAAAGACAAGATGTCCAAGAACTCATAAAAATATTGAAGGAAACCCAAGACAAATATGAGGCGGCAATGTCCGAGGTTCAACAACTTGAAGAACAGATTCAACTGGGAATCCTTTCAGTGGAAGAAAAGGAAACTGTAAGAAACACAGAGACTGTAAGAATGGTCCCTGAACATGAGCTAGAGAGCATCAGGGCGCAACTTTTCCGAGCGCTGAAAGCCAAAGTACAAGAGGAACAGAAGGTGGAAGCATTGGAGGAAAAGGTGGATGAAATGGAGAAGACTCTGATCCACAGTGTTCCCGTGGAAGAGTTAACGGTCAGCCAACTCCTTCATATGCTGAGGGAAAAGACTCTGCAATGGGAACAATCTGAACACGAGCTTCAATCTTCAACGGGAAGGAGTTCGGAGCTCTCAAAAGTTTGGGAAATAGCTGAGGTTGCAAAACAGACTTTACTGGGATGCCAAAAGTACCCTGAATCGCGTCTATGTGAACAACAGAATGTTGAAACAGCTGCTCCAGTAGAAGGATTGAATAGCCCGATCAATCAATCCCCGAGGGAAGGGGAAGTATTGAACTCACAAATGAGGTCATTAGTGAAGGATTTGCAGGAAACCCAGGAAGAGCGGGATGAAGGTGAATGCATGAAGAAGTCTTTTCAAGAAAGATGTCTAGGGAAGGAACCACAGTCAGCTAACGTCCAGATGGGTAAGGAGGAAGTAGAAGGCCCTCTCGCTGGCCTAACTCAGGACGAACCCGAATATTACCATGACCTGTTGAGTGACACTGAATATTACGAGGATGTGGTCTGCCCAGTTTGTGATGAAAACTCCCAAAGTGCCAAAATCAGGATGAAACACTTAAGGTCTAAGGAACATAGAGAGTTGGTGGCGCTACAGCTGGCAGCCGAGAAAGGAGCCCCGAGAGTCTCAAAAAGGCAGAAAAGAAAAAGAGGCAGAAGACAATAACTATCTAAAATATTATCACTTCTACCAGCTCAGGAGGGGACCTACGAAAGGAGCTAAATTAGTTGAAAAGTGGAAAATTATCAAGACAGCCAGTTGGTTATAAAAGTCGGCACTGCCGGTTCAACAGGACGAAAGTTCAAGCTGTTACGTCAAGGAAAAGGCTATGGAGGAGTCACACTATCCATGTGAACCGGCTACACCAAAGAGATGTTGTTCGGACCAAGTCAAGATCGGAGACTGAATCTGTGAACTGTTCCCGCAGAGACTGACTTTGTGGACTGTTTCCCACCGAGATTATATCTGTAAAGTGTTTTATATGAAGTTGAAGATATGTATGTTAATGGGACTCTGTAAGTAATAAGCTAAAAAGGGAGGATTGTAGTGTATGTACCCGTCTACCTTTAAGGAAACTATTGTATGTAACCGTTCACCTTTAAGAGAACTACTTTAGGTGTGGCACTACTTGTTTGGCTTCTGTATACTGTAATACCGACAGTGACCACACCAGTATATAAGTGTTGTGGCAGGATTGCTGGGGCAGATTCGCCCTGACCTTCGAATAGTAAAGACCTGTTGTTTGTTATTCCTGAAGTCTGTGTCGTTATTAACTGTACAACCCACAGACTTTACAGTATCAGTGCCGTTTCCTGCTCTCGCCCTGAACTAGACAATTTCATTCACTTTGTCTCCAATTTCCACCCTTCCCTCACCTTCACATGGTCCATCTCCAACTCTTCCCTTCCCTTCCTCGACTTCTCCGTCTTCATCTCTGGGGATAGGTTATTGACCAACATTCACTACAAGCCCACTGACTCCCACAGCTACCTGGACTACACTTCCTCCCACCCCGCCTCCTGTAAGGACTCTCTTCCATTCTCCCAGTTTCTCTGTCTCTGCCGCATCTGCTCTGACGATGCCACCTTCCACACCAGTGCTTCCGACATGTCTTCCTTTTTCCGCAACCGAGGATTCCCCTCCACTGTGGTTGACACAGCCCTCGACCGTGTACGTTCTATCTCCCGCACTTCTGCCCTCACCCCTGACCCTCCCTCCCGGAACCACGATAGGGTTCCCCTTGTCCTCACCTTTCACCCCACCAGCCTCCACATTCAACGGATCATCCTCCGCCATTTCCGCCACCTCCAAAGTGATCCCACCACCAAACGCATCTTCCCCTCCCCTCCCCTTTCAGCATTCCGTAGGGACCGCTCCCTCGGAGACACCCTAGTCCACACCTCTATCACACCCAGCACCCCTTCCCCTTCGCCCGGCACCTTCCCGTGCAAGCGCAGGAGATGCAACACCTGCCCTTATACCTCCCCCCTTCCCACTGTCCAGGGCCCCAAACACCCCTTCCAGGTGAAACAGCGATTTACTTGTGCTTCTTGCAATTTAGTATACTGTATTCGCTGCTCACGATGTGGTCTCCTCTACATTGGGGAGACCAAACGCAGATTGGGTGACCACTTTGAGGAACACCTCCGTTCAGTCCGTAAGGGGGACCCCGAGCTTCCGGTCGCCTGTCACTTTAATTCACCGCCCAATTCCCACTCAGACCTCACTGTACTCGGGCTCTTGCATTGTTCCACGGAAACTCAACGTAAAATCGAGGAACAGCACCTCATCTTCCGATTAGGCACTTTACAGCCTTCCTGACTCAACATCGAGTTCAACAATTTCAGATCATAACCTCGGCCCCTATTACATTTTTGCTTATATTTTGTCCACATCTTTGTTTTGGCCCTTCCCCCCCCCTTTTTTTTTTCTCTCCCACATGGCAGCTGTGTCTCATTCTGCCAGAACATTTCACACCTAGTCTCCACTAGTCCTATCACCATCTCGTCTCGTTTTGAATAACTCTTAATGTCTCTTCACTTCTTTTGTTCTCTCCCAGCCCACCTTTCGATCTATTTCATTTCCTTTCCAGTTTTGAAAAAGGGTTAGACCCGAAACGTCGACTCTATTTTCTCTCCACGGATGTTGCCTGGCCTGCTGAGTTTTTCCAGCATTTTCTGTTGTTATTTCGAAGTTGTGATAGAGTTGTGTTCAGAACTGCTGGCAGAGAGCAATGGCCCACATTTGACTTTGGAAGATAAATGGGCACAAGCGTTACAATGAAACGAATGTCTTTAAAATGGAAATCTATCTGGATAAGCATATGTATGTTGTATTGTCAGCTGTGGCTCAGTGGGTATCACTCTCGCCTCGGAGTCAGAAGGTTGTGGGTTTAAGCCCCACTCCAGGGACTTGAGCACAAAAATCTAGGCTGACACTCCAGTGAAGTACTGAGGGAGCCGTCTTTCGGATAAGTTAAACCAAGGCCCTGTCTGCTCTCTCAGGTGGATGTGAAAGATCCCATGGCACTATTTTGAAGAAGAGTAGGGGAGTTATCCCTAGTATAACAACAGAAAATGTTGGAAAAACTCAGCAGGTCAGGCAACATCCGTGGACAGAAATTTGAGTTGACGTTTCGGGTCGAACCCTTCTTCAAAACTGGAAAGAAAAGATAGATCGGAGGCAGGGCTGCGATCGGACAAAAGAATAAAAGAAACAAAAGAAGTAAAAAAGAGACAATAAAAGGTGTTAGAAGCTAGACGAGATGGTAATAGGCTGAGATTGGGTGTAAAGTGTACTGGCAGGGCAAGGGATTGCTGCCAGGTGTGAGAGCAAAACAAAAGGAAAGGTGCGGGGGGGGGGGGTGGAAAGGAGTGGAAAAATTACAAGAAAAAATGAAATAGGGGCCAAGGTTATGATCTAAAATTGTTGAACTCGATATTGAGTCCAGAAGGCTGCAGAGTGCCTAATCGGAAGATGAGGTGCTGTTCCTCGAGTTTACGTTGAGCTTCCGTGGAACAATACAAGAGGCCAAGGACGGTGAGGTCCGAGTGGGAATGGAGCGGTGAATTAAAATGACAGGTGACCGGAAGCTCGGGGTCACCCTTACGGACTGAACGGAGGTGTTCCGCAAAGCGGTCACCCAATCTGCGTTTGGTCTCCCCAATGTAGAGGAGACCGCATCGTGAGCAGCGAATACAGTATACCAGATTGCGAGAAGTACAAGTAAATCGCTGTTTCACCTGGAAGGGGTGTTTGGGGTCCTGGACAGTGGGAAGGGGGGAGGTATAGGGGCAGGTGTTACATCTCCTCCGCTTGCACGGGAAGGTGCCAGGCGAAGGGGAAGGGCTGTTTGGGGTGATAGAGGAGTGGACTAGGGTGTCGCGGAGGGAGTGGTCCCTGCGGAATGCTGAAAGGGGAGGGGAGGTAGCGGAAATGCCGGAGGATGATCCGTTGAATGTGGAGGCTGGTGGGGTGAAAGGTGAGGACAACGGGAACCCTATCGTGGTTCTGTGAGGGAGCGGCAGGGGTGAGGGCAGAAGTGCGGGAGATAGCGAGGAACAGCACCTCATCTTCCGATTAGGCACTTTGCAGCCTTCCGGACTCAATATCGAGTTCAACAATTTCAGATCATAACCTCGGCCCCTATTTCATTTTTTCTTGTAATTTTTCCACTCCTTTCCCCCCCCCCCCCCCGCACCTTTCCTTTTGTTTCGCTCTCACACCTGGCAGCTATCCCTTGCCCTGCCAGTACACTTTACACCCAATCTCAGCCTATTACCATCTCGTCTAGCTTCTAACACCTTTTATTGTCTCTTTTTTACTTCTTTTGTTTCTTTTATTCTTTTGTCCGATCGCAGCCCTGCCTCCGATCTATCTTTTCTTTCCAGTTTTGAAGAAGGGTTCGACCCGAAACGTCAACTCAAATTTCTGTCCACGGATGTTGCCTGACCTGAGTTTTTCCAGCATTTTCTGTTGTTATTTCGGATTTCCAACATCCGCAGTATTTTGCTATCGAGTTATCCCTGGTGTCCTGGCCAATACTTATCCCTCAATCAACATAACAATAACAGATTATCTGGTTATTATCACATTGCTGATTGGGGAGTTTTCTGTGTGGAAATTGGCTGCCGCGTTTCCTACATTGCAACAGTGACTCCACTTCAAAAAGTACTTCATTGGCTGTAAAGCGCTTTGAGATGTCTGGTGGTCGTGAAAGGCGCTATATAAATGCAAGTCTTTCTTTCTGTAGTCCGTTCTGTGCTGAAGTTAATCCCACTCTAGAGACTTGAGCACAAAATTTAGGCTGTCACTCCCGCATTGTTGAAGGTGCCGTCTTTCAGATGAGACGTTAAACTGAGGCCCCATCTGCCCTCGCAGGCAGACGTAAAAGATCCCACGGCATTATTTCGAAGAAGAGCAGGGGTGTTTTCCCTGGTATCCTGGCTGATAATTATCCCTCAACCAACATCACTAAAAACAGATTATCTGGTCATTATCACATTGCTGTGTGTGGGAGCTTTGATGTGCACAAATTGGCTGCTGCCTTCCTACATTACAACAGTGACAACACTTCAAAAGTATTTAATTGTCTGTAAAGCGCTTTGGGACGTCGTGAGGTCGTGGAATGTGCCACTATGCTACGGGAACCGCCCTCCCTTAGCTGATGAATCAGCACTCCTCCATGTTGAACACCACTTGGAAGAAGCACTGAGTGTAACAAGGGCACAGAATGTACTCTGGGTGGGGGATTTCAATGTCCATCACCAAGAGTGGCTCGGTAGCACCACCACCGACTGAGCTGGCCGAGTCCTGAAGGACATAACTGCCAGTCTGGGCCTGCAACAGGTGGTGAGAGAACCAACACGAGGGAAAAACCTACTTCACCTCGTCCTCACCAATTTACCTGTTGCAGATGCATCTGTCCATGACAGTATTGGTAGCAGTGACCACCGCACAGTCACTGTGGAGATGAAGTCCCATCTTCACACTGAGGACACCCTCCATCATGTTGTGTGGCACTACCACCGTGCTAAATGGGATAGATTCAGAACCGATCTAGCAGCTCAAAACTGGGCATCCATGAGGCGCTGTGGGCCATCAGCAGCAGCAGAGTTGTATTCCACCATAATCTGTAACCTCATGGCCGGTATATCCATCACTCTACCATTACCATCAAGCCAGAGGACCAACACTGGTTTAATGAGGAGTGTAGAAGAGCATGCCAGGAGCAGCACCAGGCGTACCTAAAAATGAGGTGCCAACCTGGGGAAGCTGCAACACAGGACTACATGCATGCTAAAGACAGGGCTAAGCAATCCCACAATCAATGGATCAGATCAAAGCTCTGCAGTCCTGCCACATCCAGTCGTGAATGGTGGTGGACCATTAAACAACTAACGGGAGGAGGAGGCTCCATGAATATCCCCATCCTCAATGATGGTGGAGCCCAGCACGAGTGCAAAAGACAAGGCTGAAGCGTTTGCAACCATCTTCAGCCAGAAGTGCTGAGAAAATGTTCCATTTCGGCCTACTCCCAAGGTCCCAACCATCACAGAAGCCAGTCTTCAGGCAATTTGATTCACTCCACGTGATATCAAGAAACGGCTGAGCGCACTGGATACAGCAAAGGCTATGGGTCCTGACAACATCCCAGCAATCGTGCTGAAGACTTGTGCTCCAGAACTAGCTGTGCCTCTAGCCAAGCTGTTCCAGTACAGCTACAACACTGGTATCTATCCGACAAATGTGGAAAACTGCCCAGGTATGTCCTGTCCACAAAAAGCAGGACAAATCCAACCCGGCCAATTATCGCCCCATCAATCTACTCTCAATCATCATCAAAGTGATGGAAGGTGTCATCAAAAGTGCTATCAAGCAGCACTTACTCACGAATAACCTGCTCACTGATGCCCAGTTTGGGTTCCGCCAAGACCACTCCGCTCCTGACCTCATTACAGCCATGGTCCAAACATGGACAGAGGAGTTTAATTCCAGAGGTGAGGTGACTGTCCTTGACATCAAGGAGCCCTAGTAAAACTGAAGTCAATGGGAATTGGGGGGAAAACACTCCACTGGCTGGAGTCATACCTAGCACCAAGGAAGATGATTGTGGTGGTTGAAGGTCAATCATCACAGCCCCAGGACATCGCTGCAGGAGTTCCTCGGGGCAGTGTCCTAGGCCTAAACATCTTCAGCTGCTTCATCAATGACCTTCCCTCCAACATAAGGTCAGAAATGGGGATGTTCGCTGATGACTGCACAGTGTTCAGCACCATTCACAACTCCTCAGATAATTAAGCAGCCCACATGCAACGTTCAGGCTTGGGCTGATAAGTGGCTGGTAACATTCGCACCACAGAAGTGCCAGGCAATGACTATCTCCAACAAGCAAGAGTCTAACCACCGCCTCTTGACATTCAACAGCATTACCATCGCAGAATCTCCCACCATCAACGTCCTGGGGGGGTCACCATTGTCCAGAAAATTAACTGGACCAGCCACATAAATACTGTTGCAACAAGAGCAGGTCAGAGGCTGGGTATTCTGCAGCAAGTGTCTCACCTCCTGACTCCCCAAAGCCTTTCCACAATCTACAAGGCACAAGTCAGGAGTGTGATGGAATACTCTCCACTTGCCTGGATGAGTGCAGCTCCAACAACACTCAAGAAGCTCGACACCATCCTGTGAGGACTGGAACTTGGTGAACCCAACTGCAGGAAGGCAAACTGAGGCAGAGGTTAGGTTGCAAAAACAAAGATAGACTTTACTTGAAATAAACAAAATAACAACAGCACAGATGCAGGCCGGCAAGCGATATCACAAGGCAGTGAAACTCAAGACTGAGCAATGAACATAAACTAAGCACCACTTAAATAGTAGGCATATAACCATGCACAGGTGAGTACAATTAGGAATAAAGGAGGACACAATTAAGAGTTCATGGAGCCCTCTGGTGGCGAGGCGAGGCAGAATCTGGGTCATTCTTGACAGGACCCCCCCCCTAGGAACGGCCCCTGACGTTCCCCCAGAAGGTCCATGGTGACAACGAAGAAAGTTCTGCACTAAATCGCGATCCAGGATGTTCCGGTCCAGGACCCAGGAGCGTTCCTCCGGACCATATCCCTCCCAGTCCACCAGGAACTGGAGGCCCCCGCGAACCCGGCGAGAGTCCATCAGGCGACGGACCGTGTAGGCAGGCTGGCCTTCAATGATGCGGGGAGCAGGAGGAGGCCTCGTGGCGGGCGCCAGGGAACTGATGGCCACTGACCGGAGCCGGGAGACATGGAAGGTAGGATGAATCCGCATGGAGCGGGGCAGCTGGAGACGGTAGGACACCGGGTTGACCTTCCTCAACGCCGTGAAGGGACCGATGAAACGGGGCGCCAGCTTGCGGGACTCCACTCACAGCGGGAGATCCTGCGTAGAAAGCCAGACCCTCTGACCAGGACGGAATGAAGGAGCCGGTCTGCGCCGCTTGTTGGCCTGGATCTGTCGTTGCCGAGAAGCTCGTTGTAAGGCCAGCCGCGCTCTCCTCCAGGTCCGTCGACAGCGCTGGACAAACTTCTCCGCGGAGGGAACCCCCACCTCGAGCTCCTGCAACAGTGGAGGCTGAAAACCGAACTGGCACTCGAATGGCGACATTCCTGTGGGGGAGCAGCGCAAGGTGTTGTGCGCGTACTCAGCCCAGATGATGTGACGACTCCAGGTCGCAGGGTTAGCGGACACGAGACACCTCAGGGTCGTCTCCAGGTCTTGATTGATCCGTTCCGTTTGACCGTTAGACTGAGGGTGGAAACCCGAGGAAAGGTTGACAGTAGCTCCAATGAGCTTATAGAAAGCTCTCCAAAACCGGGAGGCGAATTGTGGACCACGGGCAGAGACGATGTCAAGAGGCAAACCGAACAACCTGAAAACATGCTGGACCATGAGCTCGGCTGTCTCTTGGGCTGAGGGAAGCTTGGGCAAGGGCAGAAAGCGACAGGCTTTGGAGAAGCGATCTACGATGACCAGAATGACAGTGTTGCCTTGAGATGGTGGAAGGCCAGTGATGAAATCCACAGAGAGGTGTGACCAGGGGCGGGTGGGAATGGGGAGAGGATGCAGCAAACCCTGGGGGCGCGATCGAGGGTTCTTGTTTCGTGCACAAATGGCACAAGCTGCCATGAACGCCTTTACGTCCTTCTCCATGGTGGGCCACCAGAACCTTCTGCGAAGGAACTCCAGCGTCCTGGATGTGCCTGGATGACCGGTGAGTCGAGACGAATGCCCCCACTGCAGGACTTGTGAGCGTGCCGTGTTGGGAACAAAAAGGCGACCTGGTGGGCTGGTGCCAGGGTCTGCCTCCCTCTGTTGCGCCTTTCTGACCAGCGTCTCGATCCCCCAGCGAACCGGTGCTACAATTCGAGAAGTAGGAAGAATAGGTTCTGGTTGTCTCTCCCGCTCGGGTGGATCAAATTGCCTAGAGAAAGCATCAGGCTTGAGATTCTTGGATCCTGGACGATATGACAGGACAAAGTCAAAACGATTGAAAAACAGTGCCCAGCGAGCTTGACGAGAGTTAAGCCGTTTGGCCTCCTGGATATAGGCCAGATTCTTATGGTCTGTCAAGACAATGAATGGGTGTTTAGACCCCTCCAACCAATGTCTCCACTCCTCCAGTGCCAACTTAACTGCTAGTAGTTCCCTGTTTCCAATATCGTAGTTTCGTTCTGCAGAAGTGAGTCGGCGAGAAAAGAAGGCGCAAGGGTGCAGTTTGTTGTTGTTAGACCGCTGGGACAAAACGGCGCCCACTCCTATATCCGAGGCATCCACCTCGACAATGAAGGGGAGTGAGGGATCCAGAATCACGAGGACAGGAGCAGACGTGAAGCGCCGCTTGAGATCCTCGAAAGCCTGCGCAGCCTCAGCGGACCAACTGAACCGGGTGGAAGCGGTTTTGGTGAGGGCGTTGAGAGGGGCAGCAATGGTGCCGAAGTTCCTGATGAATCTCCGATAGAAATGAGCAAACCCCAAGAAACATTGCACCTGTTTGAGAGAGGTGGGTGGTGGCCAATCTCGGACAGCTTGGGTCTTGCCAGGGTCCAGTTGGATATTGCCGCTGGAGATGATGAAGCCCAGAAATGAAACCGTGGAAACGTGAAACTCACACTTCTCAGCCTTGACAAACAAGAGGTTATTACGCAGACGTTGCAGGACTTGCCTTACATGCTGGACATGATCATGAAGAGTTTTGGAGAAAATGAGAATGTCATCCAGGTAGACAAAGACAAAGCGATTCAGCATGTCTCGGAGGACGTCGTTGATGAGCGCCTGGAACACAGCAGGGGCGTTGGTCAATCCAAAGGGCATGACCAGGTTCTCAGTGCCCAGTAGGTGTGTTGAATGCCGTCTTCCACGCGTCCCCTTCGTGGATGAGGTTGTAGGCGTTGCGGAGATCCAATTTTGTGAAGACTGTGGCTCCCTGTAGTAGCTCGAAGGCCGTCGACATGAGCGGAAGAGGATAACGGTTTTTTATAGTAATCCTGTTAAGGCCACGGTAGTCGATGCAGGGGCAGAGACCTCCATCTTTCTTACTCACGAAGAAAAAAACGGCACCAGCAGGAGAGGTGGACGGACGGATGAAGCCAGCGGCGAGGGCGTCACGGATGTAATCCTCCATGACGGCGGTCTCTGGAGCAGAAAAGGAGAAGATCCTACCCCTAGGTGGGCATGTCCCAGGCAGGAGGTCAATGGCACAGTCATATGGCCTATGAGGGGGAAGTGATGTGGCTCGAACCTTACTGAAGACCTCTTAAATCCTCATACTCGGGAGGCACTCGGGACAATTCAGAGTGCGATGGGGACTCCTGGGGCTGGGAAGGAGACTTGGAGCGAAGACAGGTGGTATGGCAGGCGGAGCCCCATTCCATAAGCCGGCCGGCGGCCCAATCCATGCGAGGATTATGGCAGGCCAACCAAGGGTAACCCAGAACTAATGGAAACACAGGAGAGTGGATAAGGGAGAATTGGATGGTCTCGAAAT
Organism: Somniosus microcephalus; assembly: GCF_052327205.1. Taxonomy (NCBI): domain Eukaryota; kingdom Metazoa; phylum Chordata; class Chondrichthyes; order Squaliformes; family Somniosidae; genus Somniosus; species Somniosus microcephalus. Next base: position 52,466,155 of record NC_140997.1, read on the forward strand.
GTTGTCCTTCCACGCCCAAACACAGGGGGGCAGTAAGATGGTGAATAGTTCCGGAGCCATGGGGTCTTCCATCCAGGGCGACAACAGTGAGGGGGTGATCAGGATGGGTCAGGGGAATCTTGAGCTGTTTAGCTAAACCCAGATCCATGAAGTTACCATCGGACCCAGAATCCACCAGGGCCTTAAGATCATGTTGTTGATTGCCCCAGAAAAGGGAGGATACCAGCAGGACCCTAGAAACAGTGGGGCCGGGAGAGATGGCTACGCTCATCTCAGGTCCCTCCGTCCTGGATGAGCCCTGGCTTTTCCCACCAACTTTGGGCAAGAACAGCGAAAGTGGCCCGGTTCCCCACAATAGAGGTAAGATCCCTCTCTCATTCGGCGATCACGTTCAGGCTGCGAGAGATGAGTGACTCCCAACTGCATGGGCTCCTCTTGATCAGTCAAAGATGGACTCGGGATGGCTCGGAGGTTCTCGGATGGCTTCGAAGCAGGGAAGGCTCTTGTCTCCGTAAGCAGGGTGAAAAAGGAGTGGCGTTCTCTTCGCCTCTCACGGAGGCGATTATCCACTCGAATGGAGATATCAAAAAGAGACTCCAAATCACTCACCGGATCTCTGGAAGCCAGTTCGTCCTTGATTTCATCCGTGAGACCGTGGCGAAAAGTGGCGATGAGCGCCTCCGAATTCCATTGGCTCTCTGCAGCGAGAGTGCGAAACTCAATAGCGTAGTCCGCAACGCTACGAGCCCCCTGGCGAAGCCGAAGCAGTTTGCTAGATGTCTCTCTCCCACTGACAGGATGATCAAAGACCCTTCTCATTTCCTCAGAAAAGTTGGTAGTTTGAACATGCCGGAGTTTGCTGTTCCCAGACGGCCGTAGCCCAGGTAAGTGCTTTGCCAGTGAGTAGCGAAATGATGTAGGCCACTCGGGAACGGTCACTGGGAAATAATGAACCTTGCAGTTGGAAAGCCAGGGAACACTGGGTTAGAAAACCTCGACATCCTCCTCGGTTACCGTCGTAGCGCTCGGGTGCAGGTAATCGGGGTTCTTTCAGAGGGGGAGGCGAAACCGGAGGAGTGGGTAACGGTGCTGGAGTAGCTTGTATCACCTGACCCTGGCTCTGATGGAAAGCAATGACGAGGGCCTCCAGCTGTTTCTGGCTTCAGGAGAATGACGTGGCAAGGCACCGCAGTTCGTCCAAGATCAGTTGTAGCTGTTCAAAGATTTGTCGTAGCCATTGGTCCTTCTCTGCTGGTCCATGTTTTGGCTCAGTCTTGCTGTGAGGACTGGAACTTGGTGAACCCAACTGCAGGAAGGCAAACTGAGGCAGAGGTTAGGTTGCAAAAACAAAGATAGACTTTACTTGAAATAAACAAAATAACAACAGCACAGATGCAGGCCGGCAAGAGGTATCACAAGGCAGTGAAACTCAAGACTGAGCAATGAACATAAACTAAGCACCACTTAAATAGTAGGCATATAACCATGCACAGGTGAGTACAATTAGGAATAAAGAAGGATACAATTAAGAGTTCATGGTGCCCTCTGGTGGCGAGGCGAGGCAGAATCTGGGTCATTCCTGACACATCCAGGACAATGCAGCCCACTTGATTGGCATCCCATCCATCACTTTAAACATTCACTCCCTCCACCACCGGCGTACCGTGGCTGCAGTGTGTACCATCTACAAGATGCACTGTAGCAACTCGCCAAGGCTTCTTCGACAGCACCTCCCAAACCCGCGACCTCTACCACCTAGAAGGACAAGGGCAGCAGGCGCATAGGAACACCACCACCTCCAAGTTCTCCTCCAAGTCACACATCATCCTGACTTGGAAGTATATTGCCGTTCCTTCATCGTCGCTGGATCAAAATCCTGGAACTCCCTACCTAACAGCACTGTGGGAGTACCTTCACCACACGGACTGCAGCGGTTCAAGAATGCGGCTCACCACCACCTTCTCAAGAGCAACTAGGGATGGGCAATAAATGCTGGCCTTGCCAGCGACGCCCACATCCCATAAACGAATAAAGAAAAATGCAAGTTCTTTCTTTCTTTAAAGTCTTCACCAGTCATTCAGGACTCTTGCACTTGAGATTTTCAAAGTTATTGGGTACTAATTACTGTTGAAGGCACAGGAACATGGTGAGTGATTTGATATTCGTGCCATTGGATGCCCTGTTATAACTGCCTCTTAGATTAGTGTTCCTGCTATAAGTAAAGCGTTGCTAATATGAACTGGCTCCAGATCCTAAAATAGATTTTCTCAGAATCATTACATTTGAAGTGAAGATCCCTGAAGGTAGTTACACATTAATCCGATTCATAGAATCATAGAATGATACAATACAGAAGGATGCTATTTGATCCAATATGCCTGTGCCTGTCCTGGCTCTTAAAAAAGAGCGTTCCCCTGCTCTTGGCGCATAGTCCTGGAATTTTTTTTCCTTTTGTGTATTTATCCAATCACTTTTGAAAGTTATTATGAAATCTGCTTACACCACCCTTTTAGGTAGTGCATTCCCGATCATAACAGCACGCTGTGTAAAGATTACTCCTTATCCTCAAATTCCTTTTCCTCATCTCCCCCTCTGGTTCTTTTGCCAATTACCTTAAAGCTGTGTCCTCTGCCACTGGAAACAGTTTCTCCTTATTTACTCTACCAACACCCTTCAAGATTTTGAACACCTCTATTAAATCACCCCTTAACCTTCTCTGCTTTAAAGAGAAAAACCCCAGTCTCTCTAGTCTTTCCATTTAACTGAAGTCTTTCATCCCTGCTTAACTAGTGGTTACTGTAATGTATATACCTTTAAGGGGGGAACTATCTTTTACAGCTCATGTATACTGCAGTACCGGCAGTGACCACACCTGTGTATAGCACTGAGTAGTAATCTGTACAGATCAGTTCCCGTGTGAGCCACGTTGAGTAAACACCTGTTGTACCTTTCACCTGCAGTCTGTGTCTTATTATACACGGACACAACATTGGCGACAAGGCAAGTTCGAACCTACCTGCAACTCTGCATCACCTCCCGGGGATTCGTTCCTGGAGATCAGTGGATTGGAGGTCAAGGCCAGAGACTCGGGCGTCGACCACGGGCAACCGCCCAGTCATCCAGCAGAGACTCGAGAATTGCGGGGGAGGCTATCGAGAGCCAGGCTTGGCTTTCCAGTCGAGGTGGTCCAGCGAAACAGGCTGGCAACAGGTAGAGCGCAGACCCTTCCTGGACAGTGGTGGGCTAGAGCCCGACCGAGCGGCACAGCAAAGGGCCGAGCAGCGTCGACGGGGGAGAGAGAGAGAGGGCAGAGCGCACAGGGCGCAGCTGGTGTTCAGGGGCCGAGCAGTGTCGAAGAGAGGGAGAGAGACGCACAGAAACCCGCGAGGTGCCGCCATTGCCACGAGGACCGCCGAGAGCGGCGTTGGCAGCAGCGCAGGAGAAGCGCGCGAAACCTACAGGGCACCGCCATTGCCACGAGAACCGCCGGGAGCGGCGTTGGCAGCAGCGGGGGAGGAAGGAAAGCGTGGGAGATGCCATTTTAAGCCATTGGGAGACGCCATTTTAAACCACACCCAAAATGCCGAAGAGTGGCAGTATCACTGCATTTGACAATGAAGTCAAAGATTGGACTACATATGTCGAACGAATAGAGGTATACTGCAAGGCAAATGAGGTGTCAGATGATAAGAAAGCGTCGGTATTGTTAAATTTAATGGGTGCAAAGACGTATGGTTTATTACGAAATCTAGTAACCCCAACGAAGCCAATGGAAAAGAGTTTTGAAGACATAGTAACGATACTACAGGAACATTTAAACCCCACACCGCTGCTGATAGCAAAAAGATTCAAGTTTCAAAAACGGAACCAGCATAAGGATGAAAGCAGTGCTGATTATTTAACAGAACTGCGTAAACTATCGAAACACTGCCAGTTTGGAGCGGGACTGGCAGATACCTTAAGGGACAAGTTTGTGTGTGGGCTTCAAAGTGAAGGAACCCAGAAACGGCTTTTATCTGAAAAGGACCTTACGCTGGAAAAGGCTTTCAGCATTGCGGTATCATATGAAGCAGTAGCACGGGGCGCTGCAGAGATACAACAGAGACCGCAAGAATATGGCACAAACGAAATGTCATATGGAACAGAGAAGTGCTATCGCTGCGGCAGAACAACACATGACCAGAATGATTGCTGGTTCAAAGACAAAGTGTGCAGACAGTGTGGAAAAGTAGGACACATAGCACGAGTCTGCAGGTCGGGAAAGAAAACCAGCAATAAGAAACTTACCAAAGAAAAGTACAAGAAGGTACATAAGATGACGGAGAATAGTTCAGACGAACAAAAGAGTGATAACGACTCCGAAAGCAGGGAACTGAGTTGTCTGAAACTACATAATGTGATCACAACGGAGGATCACCGAACCATTTGGGTCACACTCAAGATAGCAGGAGTCCAGGTAAAGATGGAATTGGACACAGGATCAGCCCTAACAGTCATAAACCGACGGGACTACGAGCGGCTATTCTCACACATACCCTTGAGAGACGCAAAAATAATTTTGAAGACGTACACGGGGCAAAAAGTCTACCCCAAAGGAAAAATAAGGGTGACCGTTATATATAACGGTAAGGAAACACCAAAACTAGACCTGTATGTATTACAAGATGGAGGACCACTATTACTGGGACGTGAATGGATCCGGAAAATACAACTGGATTGGCATTCCATACAGGCACTGACTGTGGCTGACAAAAAGGATGACGACGTCACACCTGGGCGACTGTCAAAGATCCTAACTGACGCGAAAGAAGTGTTCCAGCAAGGACTCGGAACACTAAAAGGCATGACAGCGACGATTAAAATTGAAGAAAACGCAAGCCCAAAATTTTTTTAAGGCCAGACCGGTACCTTATGCGATCCGCCCAGCCGTCGAAGCAGAGCTGGAGAGTCTGGAACGTTCAGGTGTACTGTCCAAGGTAGACTGGAGCGAGTGGGCTACACCCATCGTCCCTGTGATGAAAAAGTCGTTGAGCAGCACGCCTGGGGAACCAAGGAAGGTTCGCATCTGTGGGGACTTTAAGGTAACAGTGAACCCGGTCCTTCACACCGTACAATATCCACTTCCGCGGATTGAAGATATTTTCGCCTCGCTATCTGGAGGGAAACACTTCACTAAGATTGATCTGGCCCAGGCGTATCTGCAAATGGAGGTAGAAGAAGCATCAAAAAATACCTCACAATCAACACCCATAAATGTCTCTACCAATACAACCGGCTGGTATTCGGGGTAGCATCAGCTCCGGCTATTTGGCAGAGGGCAATGGAACAAGTCCTGCAAGGGATCCCAGGGACCCAGTGTTATTTGGACGACATCCGGGTCACGGGCAAAAATGACAGTGATCACCTTGCCAACGTGGAGCAGGTGCTCACTAGATTGCAGGAATATGGGCTCTGAGCTAACTGTCCCAAATGCGAGTTTTTTAGAAAACAGATCTCGTATTGTGGCCACGTTATCGATAAAGAGGGGTTACATAAGTCCCCAGAGAAGATTGAGGCAGTAGTCAAGGCTCCAGCACCGGAAAATGTGTCACAACTGAGGTCGTTCCTCGGGCTGGTAAACTACTACCATAAGTTCTTGCCAAATTTGTCTACAATACTACACCCACTGAACACCCTACTGCAAACTGGGGTGCCATGGAAGTGGAGTGAAGAATGTAGACGAGCTTTCCAGAAGAGCAAAACACTAATCACATCGAAAGAGGGATTGGCCCATTACAACTCAGCATTACCAATTCGGTTGGCATGTGATGCATCACCCTATGGCATTGGAGCGGTGCTGTCGCACAAATTCTCGGACGGCTCAGAGAGGCCAATAGCCTTTGCGTCACGATCACTAACCTCAGCCGAGCGTAACTATGCCCAGATTGACAGGGAGGCCCTCAGCCTAGTGTGGGGAGTGAAAAATTCAATCACTATCTGCACGGGCAGAAATTCACCTTGCTGACTGATCACCAGCCTCTTGTCTCCATTTTTAATCCGAAGAAGGGCGTTCCGGTGGTGACTGCGCACTGACTACAAAGATGGTCACTTTTTCTAGGGGCGCACCACTATGAGATTGAATATAAGGGCATGAAACAGCATGGAAATGCTGATGGGCTATCACGCCTGCCACTGCCTACTGCGGAGGAAGCACCAGCAGTGGATCCTGTCGAAATATTCCATTCGACTATAGTTGAATACCTACCGGTAACTAACGCTTGTATCGAAAAGGAAACCCGAAATGACCTGACACACTCTCGGGTATATGATTTGACAGTGAAGGGATGGCCAGCACATGGCGACTCACTGTTGCCAGTATTCTCGACAAGGAGAGAACAGCTGTCAGTGTGCCGGGGGACCGTGATGTGTGGATCCCGAGTGGTAATTCCACCCAAGTTAAGGGATAGAGTGCTCAATGAGCTTCATGAGGGTCATCTGGGAGGGGTAAAAATGAAAAGCCTAGCCAGGGCTTATGTGTGGTGGCCGGGAATCGATAAACAAATCGAGGACCTGACCAAGAGTTGCTCAGGATGCCAGAAAGTCCAAAATGCACCACCACAGGCCCCTCTACACCCATGGGAGTGGCCCTCATCTCCATGGCAACGGGTGCATATTGATTTTGCTGGTCCACTCATGGACTCAATGTTTTTAATAGCCGTGGATGCGCACTCGAAATGGCCTGAGGTCATCAAAATGTCCTCCACCACCACGGAGAAAACTATTGCAGTCCTACGGACCATTTTTGCCAGGAATGGCTTGCCAGAACAGATTTGCTCCGACAACGGACCACAGTTTGTGTCCGAAGAGTTCCGGAGGTTCTTGAAAAAGAATGGGGTAAGGCATTACACATCCGCCCCGTATCATCCAGCCACAAATGGATTGGCTGAGAGGTTCGTACAAACCTTTAAGAAGGCAATAAAGGCTATGTACAATGACAACATTCCGCTGCAGCACAAGGTGGACAATTTCCTGTTCGCCTACTGGAATGCGACACATGCAGTCACCAACCAGGGCCCAGCCATGATGTTCTTTAACCAAAGGTTAAGATCTCACCTGGATTTGCTCAGACCAAACGTATGAAGAGATGTTGAGAGTAAGCAATTCCAGCACATCCATGAGAAGCCAACAAGGAGCTTCAATGTAGGGCAACCAGTCTTGGCCCGCGACTACCGAACAGAAAAATGGCAGCCAGGAACGATATGCACATGGCAGGGCCCACTAATGTACACAGTGGACGTTGGGGAGAGCATCGTGAGACGCCATGCTGACCAGATCCTAGAGTCATAGGAACAAGTCAACCCCATGCCTCGTCCATACGTACCTGGTGATGAACCCGACGTACAGGTCGCATCTACCCCGGAAACAGTAGCATCGGAAGCTGATGAACCAACCGACGACAGGGGGCCAGAATCGCCTCCGCACCAAGAGCAAGACACTCGGGAAAGGCGCTATCCAGAAAGGATCAGGAAGCCTCCCCAAAGACTGAATATATAAATAGACTATTTTCAGCTAATGTTGCATGTTAAAAGTGTTAATTGTAATTAGTTTGATATTTAATTGTTAAATGAGTGTTATGGTACTGTTAATCTAAAAGGGGAGGAATTGTAATGTATATACCTTTAAGGGGGGAACTATCTTTTACAGCTCATGTATACTGCAGTACCAGCAGTGACCACACCTGTATATATCACTGAGTAGTAATCTGTACAGACCAGTTCCAGTGTGAGCCACGTTGAGTAAACACCTGTTGTACCGTTCTCCTGCAGTCTGTGTCTTATACATGGACACAACAGTTACACCAATAGCTTTTTTCACTGGAAGACCATGCTTGCAGGTAATATTTGTTTGGAAGTGCAGAGAAAGCAACAAAAGCAATTGAAGTATGTTCAGCGACTCCCTGCTCGCAGCTGGGAGCTGTACTTGAAGAGAGTGTATCAGAGAATCAGGATGGAGGTGTTGTAGCCCATTTTCAGATCCTCCAGAACCCTCAGATCACGGAACGAAACCTCAGTTTATTGAATAAAGATAAAGTCAGTGAACAGAATGAATTGCAAAACAGTGTACATTACAGTAACTACAACTCTTGCTATCTTCCTTTATGTATCAAAATAATAAAGACGCTTCTCTGCGCATCTTTATTTACAAGCATTGAACCTTGAAAATGGATGTTCACTTCTTACGTGGTGAACCACTGCCATCAAGTCAAATTAGTCCCGTTTCTCTGCTGGTTGCAAACTGTAGACTGCTGATCTGGAGTCCCTTAGCCACAGATAGCACCCACGCTAGAAACTTACAGCCACAAGAGAGGTCAAGCCAAAGGGTTACGACTGATCAGTAACCCCACTCTATCTTAAAGGTCACAGACACAGCTCTCAATCAAAACAACCACCCTAGGCACATCTGATTCTTTGATCTGTGCCAGATGGCTTGAACCTGTGAAGACATGTTCGAACAAAAGAAATGAATGCAGAGCATAGCTTCTTTTATTTCCATACAATTGGCTGCCATTTCACAATTTTCAAATGCAATGTTTGAGAAACAAGCCTGGATCCCCCTGTGTTTCAGGCATTTTAAACAATTTATTGCCTGTCAAACCAAGATGTATATTCCTATATTTTACAGAAAGAAACTAAAATTCATTCTGTGTGGGTGATAGGGTGCAGAGCTGCAAGAATGATTCCCAGCTTAAAGAACCTTAGTTACTCAGATAGGCTTAAAGAGCTGTGTCTATTCACTTTAAAGCAGCGTAGACGTAGAGGTGAAATATAAACAGAAAATGCTGGAGATACTCAGCGGGCCAGGCAGCATCGATGGAGAGAGAAACAGAGTTACCGTTTCAGGCCTTTGACTTGACGTCAGGACTCGAAAATGTTACAGATATTATGGTCTGGAACTTGCGGTGGGTAATGACGGCGAATTAACAGCGCTCTCCGTCATTACCCCTCTGAAACTGACCGCAACTTCAGGACTTAGCGCATGTGCATCTAAACATGGAAATCCTGAAGTTACGGTCAGTCATTCTCTGCTCCAACACTGACTGCACTGTGGCCCCACCCCACCCCGCCGCCCATAGCCAGCAATCAGTGGAATCAGGGAAACTGACGAAAACTTGGGCTTTTCCACAGTAATATCGCTGTTAAATATCCCTTTAAATGTTAGGCCTTGTTGAAATAGGTGTAACTGGGGTTTTAACAGTGTATTGACTAGTAAACAAACGTTATGGCCCTGAAAAACTAAGTTTTATATTTGTGGAGTGTCAAATTTGTCCCTTATGATAAAAATAACAATGTTTTAAAAACTTTTTTTAAAAAATCAGCTTCTTCCTTGACCCCATGTCCCATTCTTTGTTTTGCTCTCTGTAACATTTTTAAAAAGTTCGGATAAAAGCAGCTTCTCGTTTCCTGGTTTGTGAGAATTCTGCAATGTGATTGGCTGCGTAGACAGCTTATAGCTGTCACAGCAGATTGCACTAGGGATTCCCATTACAGAGCACCAATTGAACGTCAAACTTCTCGCCACAGAGATCATGACATCTCTGTGGGCAGCTTCGGGGCCATCGGCGAGCGCCTTATCTTTTCCACTGACTGCAAATTACGGGCCAATAGGTTTTAAGCAAGCACAGAGGCAGAGAAGACGGGGGAGAGGGGAGGGGAGGGGAGGAAAGACCAAAAGGGTAGGTCTGTGATAAGGTGGAAGGCAGGAGAGATTAAATGAACAGCAGAATCATTACCAGCACTTGCTGTCTGAAAAAATGGGAGCAGTGGTTATGATCTGAAATTGTTGAACTTGATGTTGAGTCCGGAGGGCTGTAAAGTGCCTAATCGAAAGATGAGGTTTTGTTCCTCGAGCTTCTGCTGAGCTTCATTGAAACGGTGGAGGAGGCCGAGGTCAGAGTGAGAATGGGACGGAGAATTAAAATGGCAAACAACCGTAAACTCAGGGTCACGCTTGCGGACTGAATGGAGGTGTTCAGCAAACCAATCACCCAATCTGCGGTCTCCTCTACATGTTTCCCAATGTACAGGAGACCGCATCATGAGCAGCGAATACTGTATATTAAATTGAAAGAAGTACAGGTAAATCACTGTTTCACCTGGAAGGCATGTTTTGGGCCTGGATGGTGGGAAGGGAAGAGGTAAAAGGGCAGGTGTTGCATCTCCTGCACTTGCATAGGAAGGTGCCATGGGAAGGGAAGTGGATGTTGGGGGTGAAAGAGTGGAGCAGGATGTCACGGAGGGAACTGCCCCTTCGGAATGCTGAAAGCAGAGGGGAGGGGAAGATGCGTTTGGTGGTGGCATCACGCTGGAGGTGGCGGAAATGGTGGAGGATGATCATTGAATGTAGAAGTTGGTGGGGTGGAAGGTGAGGACAAGGGGAACCCTATCGTGGTTCTGGGAGGAAGGGGAAGGGGTGAGAGCAGAAGTGTAGGAAATAGAACGGACACGGTCAAGGACCCTGTCAACCACGGTGAAGGATTCCCATTGACTTCAGCTTTCCCAGGGCTCCTTGATGCCACACTCGGTCAAACACTGCCTTGATGTTGAGGGCAGTCACTCTCACCTCACCTCTGGAATTCAGCTCCTTTGTCCATGTTTGGACCAAGGCTGTAATGAGGTCGGGAGCCAAGTGGTCTTGGCGGAACCCAAACTGGGCATCAGTAAGCAGGTTATTGGTGAGTAAGTGCCACTTGATAGCTCTTTCGATGACACCTTCCATCACTTTGCTGATGATTGAGAGTAGACTGATGGGGGGGTAATTGGCCGGTTTGGATTTGTCCTGCTTTTTGTGGACAGGACATACCTGGGCAGTTTTCCACATTGTTGGATAGATGCCAGTGTTGTAGCTGTACTGGAACAGCTTGGCTAGAGGCGCGGCTAGTTCTGGAGCGCAAGCCTTCAGCACGATAGCCAGGATGTTATTGGGGCTCATAGCCTTTGCTGTATCCAGTGCGCTCAGCCGTTTCTTGATATCACGTGGAGTGAATCGAATTGGCTGAAGACTGGCTTCTGTGATGGTGGGGACCTCAGGAGTAGGCCAATATGAAGTGTCTTCCTTGTCCACTCCTGTGCACCTCCTGTTGGTTCAATTCAGAATGCTACGACTAGCAGTCTCTGATGTGGTTGCCAGCTTAAACTCTTGAGTCATAGGTGAGGCCTTTTAGAGGGAGACCGAATAAAAAAGGAAGGCAGTGAAAAGAGGGAATTTCATCGTCAAGAAGTAAACTAAACTAAATTTGGATAATGACAGTAGAAATCTGCTGGAGCCTTTTTTTGAGGAGGTGTGGCGGATCTGGGTTGGAGTGGGGCGGGGTACGGTGGAACATCGACCAGCTCCTATGATACACCCTTATTCCGTTGGCAAACACCTGCAGTATTTACATTATAACAGGAGCTCCCACTTCAAGTTTGGTGGGTGGAAACGTGCTTGGTGCCTTGCTGCATATAAGTGTTCAAGCTGTGCTGGTGCAAAATGAACAAAAAAATCTCCTTCTTTAAATGGGTTGTTTTGCGTACAGCAACTAAACGCACTGTAACACATCACATTACGGGGTAATCGCCTAATTAAAAATAGTAGGGAAATTGGCCATTAAAATTTTCAGTGCCCCCTTCAGAGCCCTTGTTATATTTCCCTCATTTGTGTGGCATCATAATATGCCCAGTCATTTGTCCATCCACTCCCAAATGCAATGCAAATTCTGAAGGGGGCAAAAAGATCCTGTCCCGAGTTCTGCTGCCCGCCTGACCAGATATTATAGGCCCGTATTTTCCGATCGGAGGCTTCCTGCGTGTGGAGGCCTCCGATCTACGCCCTTACCTGAGGGCTCCAGACCAGACATTTCCGCTCCTGGGCCTCTCCACGACGGAATGCGCAGGGCCCAGGTATCCCAGGGGTGCATGCAGTTCGCAAGCGCCCCTGGGATCACGTGGACCATGGGAACCAATGGAAGAAGGGAATCCCCCTTCATACTAAAAAAACACACTAAAACATTAAATATATTTTTTTAAACATCACATTTTTAAAATTAGTTAAAATTACATTAAATTAAATATTTTAAACAAAAATTTAATTTTTTGAAAAAAATAATTAAAGTTTTTTACAGGGCTAAAAATAAACTAACCTTTTTAAAAAGTATTTTTAAATTATAAGTGAGTGGGAATTTAAAAAAAAAAAAACTTTTTAAATCTCTTATGCTGGCAACCAGGCGTAAGATTTTTTTTCTTCTCTCCCACCTGGCAGCTGTCTTTCATTTTGCCAGCGCAATTTACACTTCATCTAGAGCCATCCTTTAATATGATATGGCAGGATCTGGCCAAAGTGGACTGGGATCAGCTACTTGTAGGAAAATCCACATCAGAGCAGTGGGAGTCTTTCAGAAAGGAAATAGAGAGACTACAATGCCAACATGTTCCCGTAAATGTCAAGGGTGGGACCAACAAGCCCAGGGAACCCTGGATGTCAAGGGATATACAAGAATGGATTAGGAAAAAAAGGGAGGCTTTTGGCAGATACAAAGGACTAAAAACAGTGGAAGCCCTAGAGGAGTATAGAAAGTGCAGGGAGGTACTTAAAAAAGAAATTAGGAGAGCGAAGAGGGGTCATGAAAAAATACTGGCGGGCAAAATAAAGGAAAATCTTAAGGTGATTTATAAGTATATTAAGGGCAAGAGGATAACCAGTGAAAGAGTAGGGCCCATTAGGGACCAAAGTGGCAATCTGTGTGTAGAGCCGGAAGATGTAGGTGAGGTTTTAAATAAATATTTTGCATCTGTGTTCACTATGGAGAAGGACAATGTAGGCATAGAAATCAGGCAGGGGGATTGTGATATACTTGAACAAATTAGTATTGAGAGGGAGGAGGTACTAACGGTTTTAGCGGGCTTAAAAGTGGATAAATCCCCAGGCCCAGACGAGTTGTATCCCAGGCTGCTGTGTGAGGCAAGGGAGGAAATTGCAGGGGCTCTGACACAAATTTTCAGAACCTCTCTGGCCACAGGGGAGGTGCCTGAGGACTGGAGAACAGCTAACAAAGTACCATTATTCAAGAAAGGTAGTAGGGATAAACCAGGGAATTACAGACCAGTGAGCCTAACATCAGCGGTAGGGAAGTAATTGGAAAAAATTCTGAGGGACAGAATTAGTCTCCACCTGGAGAGGCAAGGATTAATCAAGGATAGTCAGCATGGCTTTGTCAGGGGGAGATCATGTCTAACCAATTTAATTGAATTTTTCGAGGGGGTGACTAGGTGTGTGGATGAGGATAGTGCAGTTGATGTAGTCTACATGGACTTCAGTAAGGCTTTTGACAAAATCCCGCATGGGAGACTGGTCAAGAAGGTAAGAGCCCATGGGATCCAGGGCAATTTGGCACATTGGATCCAAAATTGGCTTAGTGGCAGGAGGCAGAGGGTGATGGTCAAAGGTTGTTTTTGTGACTGGAAGCCTGTGTCCAGTGGTGTACCGCAGGGATCGGTGCTGGGTCCTTTGCTGTTTGTAGTGTACATTAATGATTTAGATATGAATGTAGGAGGTATGAGGAGTAAGTTCGCAGATGTCACGAAAATTGGTGGAGTGGTAAATAGTGAGTAGGGAAGCCTCAGGCTGCAGGACGATATAGACGGGATGGTTAGATGGGCAGAACAGTGGCAAATTGAATTTAACCCTGAAAAGTGTGAGGTGATGCATTTTGGGAGGACTAACAAGACAAGGGAATACACAATGAATGGTAGGACCCTAGGAAGGACATAGGATCAGAGGGACTTTGGTGTGCATGTACTTAGATCCCTGAAGGCAGCAGGACAGGTAGATAAGGTGGTTAAAAGGGATACTTGCCTTCATTAGCCAAGGCATAGAATATAAGAGCAGGGAGGTTATGATGGAGCTGTACAAAATGCTAGTTAGGCCACAGCTGGAATAGTGTGTGCAGTTCTGGTCGCCACACTATAGGAAGGATGTGATTGCATTGGAGAGGGTGCAGAGGAGATTCACCAGGTTGTTACCTGGACTAGAGCGCTTCAGCTATGAAGAGAGACTGGACAGGCTGGGGTTGTTTTCCTTAGAGCAGAGGAGGCTGAGGGGGGACCTGATTGAGGTGTACAAAATTATGAGGGGCATAGATAGGGTAGATAGAAAGGAACATTTCCCCTTAGTAGAGGGGTCAATAACCAGGGGGAATAGAAACATAGAAACATAGAAGATAGGAGCAAGAGTAGGCCATTCGGCCCCTCGAGCCTGCTCCGCCGTTCAATGCAATCATGGCTGATCATCCAAATTCAGTACCCTGTCCCTGCTTTCTCCCCATATCCCTTGATCCCCTTAGCCTTAAGAAATATATCCAACTCCTTCTTGAATATATTTAATGAATTGGCCTCTACCGCCTTCTGTGGTAGAGAATTCCACAGGTTCACCACTCTCTGGGTAAAGAAATTCCTCCTCATTTCTGTTCTAAATGGCTTACCCATTATCCTTAGACTGTGACCCCTGGTTTTGGACTCCCGACCATCGGGAACATCCTCCCTGCATCTAGTCTGTCCAGTCCTGTCAGAATTTTATACGTTTCAATGAGCCCCTCTCATTCTTCTAAACTCCAGCAAGTATAAGCCCAATCGATCCACTCTCTCCTCATACGTCATTCCTGCCATCCCAGGTATCAGCCTGGTGAATCTTCGCTGAACTCCCTCCATGGCAAGAACATCCTTCCTCAGATAAGGCGACCAAAACTGCACACAATACTCAAGATACGGTCTCACCAAGGCCCTGTACAACTGCAGCAAGACATCCTTGCTCCTGTACTCGAATCCTCTCACCTCGAAGGCCAACAAATCTTTTGCCTTCTTAACCGCCTGCTGCACCTGCATGCTTACCTTCAGCGACTGGTGCACAAGGACACCCAGGTCTCGTTGCACTTCCCCTTCTCCCAATCTATTGCCATTCACATAACAATCTGTCTTCCTGTTTTTGACACCAAAGTGGATAACCTCGCATTTATCCACGTTATATTGCATCTGCCATGCTTCTGCCCAATCACCCAACCTGTCCAAATCATCCTGGAGTTTCTCAGCATCCTCCTCACAGCACACACGCCCACCCAGCTTCGTGTCGTCTGCAAACTTGGAGATATTACATCTAGTTCCCTTGTCTAGATCATTAATATATATTGTGAATAGCTGGGGTCCAAGGACCGATCCCTTCGGTACCCCACTAGTCACTGCCTGCCACTCGGAAAAAGAGCCGTTTATTCCAACTCTTTGCTTTCTGTCTGCCAACCAGTTCTCTATCCAAGTCAATACCTTGCCCCCAATCCCATGTGCCTTAACTTTACACGCTAATCTCTTATGCGGGACCTTATCGAAAGTCTTTTGAAAGTCCAAATACACCACATCCCTGGTTCTCCCTTATCTATTTTAGCAGTTACATCCTCAAAAAATTCCAGTCAAGCACGATTTACCTTTTGTAAATCCATGTTGACTTTGTCCGACCCTGTCACTGTTTTCCAAGTGCTCTGCTATTACATCTTTCATAATGGACTCTAGCATTTTCCCCACTACCGATGTCAGGCTTACCGGTCTGTAATTCCCCGTTTTCTCTCTACCACCTTTTTTGAATAGTGGGGTAACATTAGCTACCCTCCAATCCATGGGTACTGTTCCAGATTCCATCGAATGTTGGAAGATGATCGACAATGCATCTACTATTTCTAGGGCCACTTCCTTAAGTACCCTAGGATGTAGATTATCAGGCCCTGGGGATTTATCGGCCTTCAATCCCGTCAATTTCCCTAACACCATTTCCCTACAAATATTGATTTATTTCAGTTCCTCCCTTTCATCAGACCCTATGTTCCCTGACATCTCTGGGAGGTTATTTGTGTCCTCCTTTGTGAAGACAGAACCAAAATATGTATTTAATTGGCCTGCCATTTCTTTGTTCCCCATTATAAATTCCTCTGATTCTGACTGCAAGGGACCTACGCTTGACTTCACCTATCTTTTTCTCTTCACATATCTATAAAAGCTTTTACAGTCAGTTTTTATGTTCCCTGCAAGCTTACTCTCATATTCTATTTTCCCCTTCTTAATTAATCCCTTTGTCCTCCTTTGTTGAATCCTAAACTGCTCCCAATCCTCAGGTTTACTGCTTTTTCTGGCCAATTTATATGTCCTCTCCTTGGATCTTATGCTATCCCTAATTTCCCTTGTTAGCCACGGTTCAGTCACCTTTTTTGTTTTATTTTTATGCCAAACTGGGATGAACAAATTCTGTAGTTCATCCATGCGGTCTTTGAATGTTTGCCATTGCCTATCCACCATCAACCCTTTGAGTAACATTCCCCAATCAATCCTACCCAACTCGCGCCTCATACCATTGTAGTTTCCTTTATTTAAATTCAGGACCCTAGTCTCCGAGTCAACTACTTCACTCTCCATCTTAATGAAGAATTCTATCATATTATGATCGCTCCAACCCAAGGGACTTCATACAACAAGATTGCTAATTAATCCTTTCTCATTACATAATACCCAGTCTAAGATGACTTGATCTCTAGTTGGTTCCTCGACATATTGGTCCAGGAAACCATCCCATAAACACTCCAGGAATTCCTCCTCCACAGTATTGTTCCTAATTTGGTTAGCCCAATCTATATGTAGATTAAAGTCACCCATGATGACTGCTGTGCCCATATTGCACGCTTCTCTAATTTCCCTTTTAATGCTATCCCCAACCTCCACATTACTGTTTGGAGGTCTATATACCACTCCCACTAACGTTTTCTGCCCCTTGGTATTTCTCAGTTCTACCCATACAGATTCCGCATCATCAGAGCTAATGTCCTTCCTTACAATTGTGTTAATCCCCTCTTTAACCAGCAATGCTACCCCACCTCCCTTTCCTTTTTGCCTATCTTTCCTGAATATTGAATACCCCTGGATGTTGAGTTCCCAGCCTTGGCCACTCTGGAGCCATGTTTCCGTAATCCCAATCAAATCATATTCGTTTACCTCTATTTGCGCAGCTAATTCATTCACCTTATTACGAATGCTCCTCGCATTAAGACACAAAGCCTTCAGGCTTGTTTTTTAATGCTCTTAGACCTATTAGAATTATTATTTACATAGCTTCAAGGTAAGGGGCAGGAGCTTTAGAGGGGATTTGAGGAAACATCTTTTCACCCAGAGGGTGGTTGGAATCTGGAACTCACTGCCTGAAAGGGTGGTAGAGGCAGG
The DNA here is from genome assembly GCF_052327205.1 of Somniosus microcephalus. Classification (NCBI taxonomy): domain Eukaryota; kingdom Metazoa; phylum Chordata; class Chondrichthyes; order Squaliformes; family Somniosidae; genus Somniosus; species Somniosus microcephalus. Next base: position 52,483,416 of record NC_140997.1, read on the forward strand.
AACCCTCACAACATTCAAGGAGCATTTAGATGAGCACTTGAAACGCCATAGCATACAAGGTTACGGACCAAGTGCTGGAAAATAGGATTAGAATAGACAGGGCTTGATGGCCGGCGTAGACACGATGGGCCGAAGCGCCTCTTTCTGTGCTGTATAACTCTATCTATGACTAATTTGTTTCTTAACCTGTCCCATTACCTTCTCCTTTTGCCTTGAATTATCTCTAAATGTCTCTTAACCTCTCCTGCCTTCTATCCTATCACAGACCTTCCCTTTTGCTCTTTCATCCCCTCCCCTCTTTCCCAGCTCCCACACTTGCTTAAAAATTTGTTCCATTTCCTGCTTTTTTCCAGTTCTGACGAAAGGTCATCGACCTGAAACGTTGACTCTGTTTCTCTCTTCACAGATGCTGCCTGACCTGCTGAGTATCTCCAGCATTTTCTGTTGTTATTGTAAGATTTTTAAGTATTTTCTCGTATACACCCATGTGGGTCAGAAAATACGGGCCCATGTTGTATCAGGGCAGAAGTTCAGACCTCTACTGTGTATTTTGTCACTTTTGCTAAACCATTAAAATTGTTTTCAAAGAAGAACAAAGTCCAACATTTATGAGCCTCAAACTTTACTTGTACTTTCCATCCACATGAAATGCAGGAAAATGACGAGCACAAAAGAAACAAAACTGACACTATCTTTGCGACTTTTCCCCAGAGCTGTACAATGACAGAACTTTTCTGTAACCTGCAAAACAAAATCATCAACAACACAGCAAACAGAATCCTTACCTAACAGATATTCCCAGTGATGACGGTTTATAATCATATGAAAAAATAGCCTGAACCGTTTGTATTGTTCAATAATTAGTCACCGCAACACATTCAACCCTCACACAGATACTTCTAACAATACACTAGAAGCTCCAATTGTAACACTAGGCCTCACGTTCCAGGAAGCCAAGGCCAACTTCAGAGTCAGCAAAGAGAAAGTGTGGCTGGGTGGGAACAGTGCAGACCCAGACTGAATAGTGGACGGAGACTGGTTAGTGGGCTCAGATTGAGTAGAGGACTCAGACTGAGTAGTGGAATCAGCCTGATTAGAGGACTCAGATTGAGTAGTGGACTCAGACTGATTAGAGGACTCAGACTGATTAGAGGACTCAGACTGATTAGTGGACTCAGACTGATTAGAGGACTCAGACTGATTCGTGGACTCAGATTGATTAGAGGACTCAGACTGATTAGAGGACTCAGACTGATTAGTGGACTCAGACTGATTAGAGGACTCAGATTGATTCGTGGACTCAGACTGATTAGAGGACTCAGACTGATTAGAGGACTCGGACTGATTAGAGGACTCAGACTGATTAGAGGACTCAGACTGATTAGAGACTCAGACTGATTAGAGGACTCAGACTGATTAGAGACTCAGACTGATTAGTGTCTCAGACTGATTAGAGGACTCAGACTGATTAGAGGACTCAGACTGATTAGAGGACTCAGACTGATTTGAGGACTTGGACTGATTAGAGGACTCAGACTGATTAGAGGACTCAGATTGAGTAGTGGACAGACTGATTAGAGGACTCAGACTGATTAGTGGACTCAGACTGATTAGAGGACTCAGACTGATTAGAGGACTCAGACTGATTAGAGACTCAGACTGATTAGAGGACTCAGACTGATTAGAGACTCAGACTGATTAGAGGACTCGTACTGATTAGAGGACTCAGACTGATTAGTGGACTCAGACTGATTAGAGGACTCAGACTGATTAGAGGACTCAGATTGAGTAGTGGACTCAGACTGATTAGAGGACTCAGACTGATTAGTGGACTCAGACTGATTAGAGACTCGGACTGATTAGAGGACTCAGACTGATTAGAGACTCAGACTGATTAGAGGACTCAGACTGATTAGAGACTCAGACTGATTAGAGGACTCGTACTGATTAGAGGACTCAGACTGATTAGTGGACTCAGACTGATTAGAGGACTCAGACTGATTAGAGGACTCAGACTGATTTGAGGACTCGGACTGATTAGAGGACTCAGACTGATTAGTGGACTCAGACTGATTAGAGGACTCAGACTGATTAGAGGACTCAGACTGATTTGAGGACTCGGACTGATTAGAGGACTCAGACTGATTAGTGGACTCAGACTGATTAGAGGACTCAGACTGATTAGAGGACTCAGACTGATTAGAGGACTCAGACTGATTAGAGACTCAGACTGATTAGTGGACTCAGACTGATTAGAGACTCAGACTGATTAATGGACCCAGACTGATTAGAGGACTCAGACTGATTAGAGACTCAGACTGATTAGAGGACTCAGACTGATTAATGGATACAGACTGATTAGTGGACTCAGACTGATTAGAGTACTCAGACTGATTAGAGACTCAGACTGATTAGACGACTCAGACTGATTAGAGGAGTCAGACTGATTAGAGGACTGATTGATTAGCGGGCTCAGACTAATTAGAGTACTCAGACTGATTAGTGGACTCAGACTGATTAGTTTCTCGGACTGATTAGAGGACTCAGACTGATTAAAGGACTCAGACTGATTAGAGTACTCTAGACTGATTAGAGACTCAGACTGATTAATGGACACAGACTGATTAGTGGACTCAGACTGATTAGAGGACTCAGACTGATTAGAGGACTCGGACTGGTTAGAGGAGTCAGACTGATTAGATGACTCAGACTGATTAGAGGACTCAGACTGATTAGAGGAGACAGACTGATTAGAGGACTAAGATTGATTAGCGGGCTCAGACTGATTAGAGGACTCAGACTGATTAGAGGACTCAGACTGATTAGAGTACTCAGACGGATTAGAGGACTCGGACTGATTAGAGGAGTCAGACTGATTAGAGGACAGACTGATTAGAGGAGTCAGACTGATTAGAGGACTAAGATTGATTAGCGGACTCAGACTGATTAGAGGACTCGGACAAATTAGAGGAGTCAGAATGATTAGAGGACTGATTGATTAGCAGGCTCAGACTGATTAGAGGAGTCAGATTGATTAGAGGAGTCAGACTGATTAATGGACCCAGACTGATTAGAGGACTCGGACTGATTAGAGGACTCAGACTGATTTGTGGACTCGGACTGATTAATGGACCCAGACTGATTAGAGGACTCAGACTGATTAGAGACTCAGACTGATTAGAGGACTCAGACTGATTAGAGGACTCAGACTGATTAATGGACTCAGACTGATTAGTGTCTCAGACTGATTAGTGGACTCAGACTGATTAGTTTCTCGGACTGATTAGAGGACTCAGACTGATTAAAGGGCTCAGACTGATTAGAGTACTCTAGACTGATTAGAGACTCAGACTGATTAATGGACACAGACTGATTAGTGGACTCAGACTGATTAGAGGACTCAGACTGATTAGAGGACTCGGACTGGTTAGAGGAGTCAGACTGATTAGAGGACTCAGACTGATTAGAGACTCAGACTGATTAGTGGACTAGTACTGATTAGAGGACTCAGACTGATTTGTGGACTCGGACTGATTAATGGACCCAGACTGATTAGAGGACTCAGACTGATTTGTGGACTCAGACTGATTAGAGACTCAGACTGATTAGAGGACTCAGACTGATTAGAGGACTCAGACTGATTAATGGACTCAGACTGATTAGTGTCTCAGACTGATTAGTGGACTCAGACTGATTAGAGGACTCAGACTGATTAGAGTACTCAGACGGATTAGAGGACTCGGACTGATTAGAGGAGTCAGACTGATTAGAGGACAGACTGATTAGAGGAGTCAGACTGATTAGAGGACTAAGATTGATTAGCGGGCTCAGACTGATTAGAGGACTCGGACAAATTAGAGGAGTCAGACTGATTAGAGGAGTCAGACTGATTAGAGGAGTCAGACTGATTAGAGAACTGATTGATTAGCGGGCTCAGACTGATTAGAGGAGTCAGATTGATTAGAGGAGTCAGACTGATTAGAGGACTGAGACTGATTAGAGGACTCAGAGTGATTAGTGGACTCAGACTGATTAGAGACTCAGACTGATTAGAGGACTCGGACTGATTAGAGGACTCAGACTGATTTGACGACTCAGACTGATTAGAGACTCAGACTGATTAGAGGACAGACTGATTAGAGACTCAGACTGATTAGAGTACTCAGTCTAATTAGAGTACTCGGACTGATTAGAGGACTCAGACTGATTAGAGGACTCGGACTGATTAGAGGAGTCAGACTGATTAGAGGAATCAGACTGATTAGAGGAGTCAGACTGATTAGAGGACTCGGACTGATTTGAGGAGTCAGACTGATTAGAAGACAGACTGATTAGAGGAGTCAGACTGATTAGTGGACTCAGACTGATTAGAGGACTCGGACTGATTAGAGGAGTCAGACTGATTAGAGGACTCAGACTGATTAGAGGAGTCAGACTGATTAGTGGACTCAGACTGATTAGAGGAGTCAGACTGATTAGAGGACTTGGACTGATTAGAGGAGTCAGACTGATTAGAGGACTCGGATTGATTAGAGGACTCAGACTGATTAGAGGAGTCAGACTGATTAGTGGACTCAGACTGATTTGAGGACTCAGACTGATTAGAGGACTCGGACTGATTAGAGGACTCGGACTGATTAAAGGACTCGGAATGGTTAGCGGACTCGGACTGATTCGAGGAGTCAGACTGATTAGAGGAATCAGACTGATTAGAGGACTCGGACTGATTAGGGGACTCAGACTGATTAGTTGACTCAGACTGATTAGAGACTCAGACTGATTAGAGGACTCGGACTGATTAGAGGACTCAGACTGATTAGAGGACTCAGACTGATTAATGGACTCAGACTGATTCGAGGACTCAGACTGATTAGAGACTCAGACTGATTAATGGACACAGACTGATTAGTGGACTCAGACTGATTAGAGACTCAGACTGATTAGAGGACTCGGACTGATTAGAGGACTCAGACTGATTAGAGGATTCAGACTGGTTTGAGGACTCAGACTGATTAATGGACTCGGACTGATTAGAGGACTCAGACTGATCAGAGGACTCGGACTGATTAGAGGACTCAGACTGATTAGAGGACTCAGACTGATTAGTAGGTTCAGACTGATTAGAGTACGGACTGATTAGAGGACTCGGACTGATTAGAGGACTCGGACTGATTAAAGGACTCGGAATGGTTAGAGGACTCGGACTGATTAGAGGATCAGACTGATTAGTGGACTCAGACTGATTAGAGCACTCCGACTGATTCGTGGACTCAGACTGATTCGAGGAGCCAGACTGATTTGAGGAGTCAGACTGATTAGAGAACTGATTGATTAGCGGGCTCAGACTGATTAGAGGAGTCAGATTGATTAGAGGAGTCAGACTGATTAGTGGACTCAGACTGATTAGAGGACTCAGACTGATTAGTGGACTCAGACTGATTAGTGTCTCAGACTGATTAGAGGACTCAGACTGATTGGTGGACTCAGACTGATTAGTGTCTCGGACTGATTAGAGGATCAGATTGATTAGTGGACTCAGACTGATTAGAGCACTCAGACTGATTCGTGGACTCAGACTGATTAGAGGAGCCAGACTGATTTGAGGAGTCAGACTGATTAGAGAACTGATTGATTAGCGGGCTCAGACTGATTAGAGGAGTCAGATTGATTAGAGGAGTCAGACTGATTATTGGACTCAGACTGATTTGATGACTCAGACTGATTAGAGACTCAGACTGATTTGACGACACAGACTGATTAGAGACTCAGACTGATTAGAGGACTCAGACTGATTAGAGGAATAAGACTGATTAATGGACTCAGACTGATTAGAGTACTCAGTCTAATTAGAGTACTCAGACTGATTAGAGACTAAGACTGATTAGAGTACTCAGTCTAATTAGAGTACTCAGACTGATTTGTGTCTCAGACATTAGTGGACTGAGACTGATTGGAGATTAAGTGATTCGAGTACTCGGACTGATTAGAGGACTCAGACTGATTAGAGGACAGACTGATTAATGGACTCAGACTGATTAGAGCACACAGACGGATTAGAGGACTCGAACTGATTAGAGGACTCAGACTGATTAGTGGACTCAGACTGATTAGAGGAGTCAGACTGATTAGAGGACTCAGACTGATTAGAGGACTCAGACTGATTAGTGGACGCAGACTGATTAGTGGACGCAGACTGATTAGAGTACTCAGACTAATTAGAGTACACAGACGGATTAGAGGACTCGAACTGATTTGAGGAGTCAGACTGATTAGAGGACAGACTGATTAGAGGAGTCAGACTGACTGGAGGACTCAGACTGATTAGAGGACTCAGACTGATTCGTGGACCCAGACTGATTCGTGGACTCAGACTAATTCGTGGACTCAGACTGATTAGAGGACCCGGACTGATTAGAGGATTCAGACTGATTAGAGGACTCAGACTGATTAGAGGACTCAGACTGATTAGAGGACTCAGAGTGATTAGTGGACTCAGACTGATTAGAGACTCAGCCTGATTAGAGGACTCAGACTGATTCGTGGACTCAGACTGATTCATGGACTCAGACTGATTAGAGGACTCAGACCGATTAGACGACTCGGACTGATTTGAGGAGTCAGACTGATTAGAGGACAGACTGATTAGAGGAGTCAGACTGATTAGTGGACTCAGACTGATTAGAGGACTCGGACTGATTAGAGGAGTCAGACTGATTAGAGGACTCAGACTGATTAGAGGAGTCAGACTGATTAGTGGACTCAGACTGATTAGAGGAGTCAGACTGATTAGAGGACTTGGACTGATTAGAGGAGTCAGACTGATTAGAGGACTCGGATTGATTAGAGGACTCAGACTGATTAGAGGAGTCAGACTGATTAGTGGACTCGGACTGATTTGAGGACTCAGACTGATTAGAGGACTCGGACTGATTAGAGGACTCGGACTGATTAGAGGCTCAGACTGATTAGTGGACTCAGACTGATTAGAGCACTCAAACTGATTAGAGGACTCAGACTGATTAGTGGACAGACTGATTAGAGGACTCAGACTGGTTAGAGGACTCAGACTGATTAGTGGACTCAGACTGATTAGAGACTCAGACTGATTAGCGAATCAGACTGATTAGAGGACTCGGACTGATTAGAGGACTCAGACTGATTAGTGGACTCAGACTGATTGGAGACTCAGACTGATTAGAGGACTCGGACTGATTAGAGGACTCAGACTGATTAGAGGACTCAGACTGATTAATGGACTCGGAATGGTTAGAGGACTCGGACTGATTGGAGGATCAGACTGATTAGTGGACTCAGACTGATTAGAGCACTCAGACTGATTTGTGGACTCAGACTGATTAGAGGAGCCAGACTGATTTGAGGAGTCAGACTGATTAGAGAACTGATTGATTAGCGGGCTCAGACTGATTAGAGGAGTCAGATTGATTAGAGGAGTCAGACTGATTAGTGGACTCAGACTGATTAGAGGACTCAGTCTGATTCGTGGACTCAGACTGATTAGTGTCTCAGACTGATTAGAGGACTCAGACCGATTCGTGGACTCAGACTGATTCGTGGACTCAGACTGATTAGAGGACTCAGACCGATTAGACGACTCGGACTGATTTGAGGAGTCAGACTGATTAGAGGACAGACTGATTAGAGGAGTCAGACTGATTAGTGGACTCAGACTGATTAGAGGACTCAGACTGATTAGAGGACTCAGACTGATTAGAGGACTCAGAGTGATTAGTGGACTCAGACTGATTAGAGACTCAGCCTGATTAGAGGACTCAGACTGATTCGTGGACTCAGACTGATTCGTGGACTCAGACTGATTAGAGGACTCAGACCGATTAGACGACTCGGACTGATTTGAGGAGTCAGACTGATTAGAGGACAGACTGATTAGAGGAGTCAGACTGATTAGTGGACTCAGACTGATTAGAGGACTCGGACTGATTAGAGGAGTCAGACTGATTAGAGGACTCAGACTGATTAGAGGAGTCAGACTGATTAGTGGACTCAGACTGATTAGAGGAGTCAGACTGATTAGAGGACTTGGACTGATTAGAGGAGTCAGACTGATTAGAGGACTCGGATTGATTAGAGGACTCAGACTGATTAGAGGAGTCAGACTGATTAGTGGACTCGGACTGATTTGAGGACTCAGACTGATTAGAGGACTCGGACTGATTAGAGGACTCGGACTGATTAGAGGCTCAGACTGATTAGTGGACTCAGACTGATTAGAGCACTCAAACTGATTAGAGGACTCAGACTGATTAGTGGACAGACTGATTAGAGGACTCAGACTGGTTAGAGGACTCAGACTGATTAGTGGACTCAGACTGATTAGAGACTCAGACTGATTAGAGAATCAGACTGATTAGAGGACTCGGACTGATTAGAGGACTCAGACTGATTAGTGGACTCAGACTGATTGGAGACTCAGACTGATTAGAGGACTCGGACTGATTAGAGGACTCAGACTGATTAGAGGACTCAGACTGATTAATGGACTCAGACTGATTCGAGGACTCAGACTGATTAGAGACTCAGACTGATTAATGGACACAGACTGATTAGTGGACTCAGACTGATTAGAGTGCACAGACTAATTAGAGTACTCAGACTGATTAGAGACTCAGACTGATTAGAGGACTCGGACTGATTAGAGGACTCAGACTGATTCGAGGATTCAGACTGGTTTGAGGACTCAGATTGATTAATGGACTCGGACTGATTAGAGGACTCAGACTGATTAGTAGGGTCAGACTGATTAGAGTACGGACTGATTAGAGGACTCGGACTGATTCGAGGACTCGGACTGATTAAAGGACTCGGAATGGTTAGAGGACTCGGACTGATTGGAGGATCAGACTGATTAGTGGACTCAGACTGATTAGAGCACTCAGACTGATTCGTGGACTCAGACTGATTAGAGGAGCCAGACTGATTTGAGGAGTCAGACTGATTAGAGAACTGATTGATTAGCGGGCTCAGACTGATTAGAGGAGTCAGATTGATTAGAGGAGTCAGACTGATTAGTGGACTCAGACTGATTAGAGGACTCAGTCTGATTCGTGGACTCAGACTGATTAGTGTCTCAGACTGATTAGAGGACTCAGACTGATTGGTGGACTCAGACTGATTAGTGTCTCGGACTGATTAGAGGACTCAGACTGATTGGAGCACTCAGACTGATTCGTGGACTCAGACTGATTAGAGGAGCCAGAATGATTTGAAGAGTCAGACTGATTAGAGAACTGATTGATTAGCGGGCTCAGACTGATTAGAGGAGTCAGACTGATTATTGGACTCAGACTGATTTGACGACTCAGACTGATTCGAGACTCAGACTGATTTGACGACTCAGACTGATTAGAGACTCAGACTGATTTGACGACTCAGACTGATTAGAGACTCAGACTGATTTGACGACACAGACTGATTAGAGTTCTCAGACTAATTAGAGTACTCAGACTGATTAGAGACTCAGACATTAGAGGACTCGGACTGATTAGAGGACTCAGACTGATTAGAGAAATCAGACTGATTAATGGACTCAGACTGATTAGAGTACTCAGTCTAATTAGAGTACTCAGACTGATTAGAGACTAAGACTGATTAGAGTACTCGGACTGATTAGAGGACTCAGAATGATTAGAGGACTCAGACTGATTAGAGGACTCAGACTGATTAGTAGGTCCAGACTGATTAGAGTACGGACTGATTAGAGGAATCAGACTGATTAGTGGACTCAGACTGATTGGAGACTCAGCCTGATTAGAGGACTCAGACTGATTAGAGGACTCAGAGTGATTAGTGGACTCAGACTGATTAGAGACTCAGCCTGATTAGAGGACTCAGACTGATTAGAGGACTCAGACTGATTAGTGGACTCAGACTGATTAGCGGCTCAGACTGATTAGTGGAGTCAGACTGATTAGAGACTGAGACTGATTAGAGGACTCGGACTGATTAAAGGACTCGGAATGGTTAGAGGACGCGGACTGATTAGCGGCTCAGACTGATTAGTGGAGTCAGACTGATTAGAGACTGAGACTGATTAGAGGACTCGGAGTGATTAAAGGACTCGGAATGGTTAGAGGACGCGGACTGATTAGAGGCTCAGACTGATTAGTGGACTCAGACTGATTAGAGGACTCGGATTGATTAGAGGACTCAGACTGATTAGAGGACTCGGAGTGATTAAAGGACTCGGAATGGTTAGAGGACGCGGACTGATTAGAGGCTCAGACTGATTAGTGGACTCAGACTGATTAGAGCACTCAAACTGATTAGTGGACAGACTGATTAGAGGACTCAGACTGATTAGTGGACTCAGACTGATTAGCGGCTCAGACTGATTAGTGGAGTCAGACTGATTAGAGACTGAGACTGATTAGAGGACTCGGACTGATTAGAGAACTCAGACTGATTAGTGGACTCAGACTGATTAGAGGACTCGGACTGATTAGAGGACGCAGACTGATTAGAGGACTCAGACTGATTAGAGACTCAGACTGATTAGAGGACTCGGACTGATTAGAGAACTCAGTCTGATTAGTGGACTCAGACTGATTAATGGACTCAGACTGATTAGAGGACTCAGACTGATTAGAGACTCAGACTGATTAATGGACACAGACTGATTAGTGGACTCAGACTGATTAGAGTACTCAGACTAATTAGAGTACTCAGACTGATTAGAGACTCAGACTGATTAGAGACTCGGACTGATTAGAGGACTCAGACTGATCAGAGGACTCGGACTGATTAGAGGACTCAGACTTATTAGAGGACTCAGACTGATTAGTAGGTTCAGACTGATTAGAGTACGGACTGATTAGAGTACGGACTGATTAGAGGACTCGGACTGATTAGAGGACTCGGACTGATTGGAGGACTCGGACTGATTGAAGGACTCGGAATGGTTAGAGGACTCGGACTGATTAGAGGATCAGACTGATTAGTGGACTCAGACTGATTAGAGCACTCAGACTGATTAGAGGACTCAGACTGATTAGAGGACTCAGACTGATTAGTGGACAGACTGATGAGAGGACTCAGACTGATTAGAGGAGTCAGACTGATTTGAGGAGTCAGACTGATTAGAGAACTGATTGATTAGCGGGCTCAGACTGATTAGAGGAGTCAGATTGATTAGAGGAGTCAGACTGATTAGTGGACTCAGACTGATTGGTGGACTCAGACTGATTAGTGCCTCAGACTGATTAGAGGACTCAGACTGATTAGAGGACTCAGACTAATTAGAGTACACAGACGGGTTAGAGGACTCGAACTGATTAGAGGAGTCAGACTGATTAGAGGACAGACTGATTAGAGGAGTCAGACTGATTAGAGGACTCAGACTGATTAGAGGACTCAGACTGATTCGTGGACTCAGACTGATTAGAGGACTCGGACTGATTAGAGGAGTCAGACTGATTAGAGGACTCAGACTGATTAGAGGACTCAGACTGATTCGTGGACTCAGACTGATTCGTGGACTCAGACAGATTAGAGGACTCGGACTGATTAGAGGAGTCAGACTGATTAGAGGACTCAGACTGATTAGAGGAGTCAGACTGATTCGTGGACTCAGACTGATTAGAGGACTCAGACTGATTAGAGGACTGAGACTGATTCGAGGACTCAGAGTGATTAGTACACTCAGACTGATTAGAGACTCAGACTGATTAGAGGACTCAGACTGATTAGAGACAGACTGATTAGAGACTCAGACATTAGAGGACTCGGACTGATTAGAGGACTCAGACTGATTAGAGAAATCAGACTGATTAATGGACTCAGACTGATTAGAGTACTCAGTCTAATTAGAGTACTCAGACTGATTAGAGACTCAGACATTAGAGGACTCGGACTGATTAGAGGACTCAGACTGATTAGAGGAGTCAGACTGATTAGTGGACTCAGACTGATTAGAGGACTCGGACTGATTAGAGGAGTCAGACTGATTAGAGGACTCAGACTGATTAGAGGAGTCAGACTGATTAGTGGACTCAGGCTGATTCGTGGACTCAGACTGATTAGAGGACTCGGACTGATTAGAGGAGTCAGACTGATTAGAGGACTCGGACTGATTAGAGAACTCAGTCTGATTAGTGGACTCAGACTGATTAGAGACTCAGACTGATTAGAGGACTCGGACTGATTAGAGGACTCAGACTGATTAGAGGACTCAGATTGATTAATTGACTCAGACTGATTAGTGGACTCAGACTGATTAATGGACACAGACTGATTAGTGGACTCAGACTGATTAGAGTACTCAGACTAATTAGAGTACTCAGACTGATTATAGACTCGGACTGATTAGAGGACTCAGAATGATTAGAGGACTCAGACTGATTAGAGGACTCAGACTGATTAGAGGACTCAGACTGATTAATGGACACAGACTGATTCGTGGACTCAGACTGATTAGAGTACTCAGACTGATAAGAGACTCGGACTGATTAGAGGACTCAGACTGATCAGAGGACTCGGACTGATTAGAGGACTCAGACTTATTAGAGGACTCAGACTGATTAGTAGGTTCAGACTGATTAGAGTACGGACTGATTAGAGTACGGACTGATTAGAGGACTCGGACTGATTAGAGGACTCGGACTGAATGGAGGACTCGGACTGATTGAAGGACTCAGAATGGTTAGAGGACTCGGACTGATTAGAGGATCAGACTGATTAGTGGACTCAGACTGATTAGAGCACTCAGACTGATTAGAGGACTCAGACTGATTAGTGGACAGACTGATGAGAGGACTCAGACTGATTAGAGGAGTCAGACTGATTTGAGGAGTCAGACTGATTAGAGAACTGATTGATTAGCGGGCTCAGACTGATTAGAGGAGTCAGATTGATTAGAGGAGTCAGACTGATTAGTGGACTCAGAATGATTAGAGGACTCAGACTGATTAGAGGACTCAGACTGATTAGTAGGTTCAGACTGATTAGAGTACGGACTGATTAGAGGAATCAGACTGATTAGTGGACTCAGACTGATTAGAGACTCAGCCTGATTAGAGGACTCAGACTGATTAGAGGACTCAGAGTGATTAGTGGACTCAGACTGATTAGAGACTCAGCCTGATTAGAGGACTCAGACGGATTCGTAGGTTCAGACTGATTAGAGTACGGACTGATTAGAGTACGGACTGATTAGAGGACTCGGACTGATTAGAGGACTCGGACTGATTGGAGGACTCGGACTGATTGAAGGACTCGGAATGGTTAGAGGACTCGGACTGATTAGAGGATCAGACTGATTAGTGGACTCAGACTGATTAGAGGACTCAGACTGATTAGAGGACTCAGACTGATTAGTGGACAGACTGATGAGAGGACTCAGACTGATTAGAGGAGTCAGACTGATTTGAGGAGTCAGACTGATTAGAGAACTGATTGATTAGCGGGCTCAGACTGATTAGAGGAGTCAGATTGATTAGAGGAGTCAGACTGATTAGTGGACTCAGACTGATTGGTGGACTCAGACTGATTAGTGCCTCAGACTGATTAGAGGACTCAGACTGATTAGAGGACTCAGACTAATTAGAGTACACAGACGGGTTAGAGGACTCGAACTGATTAGAGGAGTCAGACTGATTAGAGGACAGACTGATTAGAGGAGTCAGACTGATTAGAGGACTCAGACTGATTAGAGGACTCAGACTGATTCGTGGACTCAGACTGATTAGAGGACTCGGACTGATTAGAGGAGTCAGACTGATTAGAGGACTCAGACTGATTAGAGGACTCAGACTGATTCGTGGACTCAGACTGATTCGTGGACTCAGACAGATTAGAGGACTCGGACTGATTAGAGGAGTCAGACTGATTAGAGGACTCAGACTGATTAGAGGAGTCAGACTGATTCGTGGACTCAGACTGATTAGAGGACTCAGACTGATTAGAGGACTGAGACTGATTCGAGGACTCAGAGTGATTAGTACACTCAGACTGATTAGAGACTCAGACTGATTAGAGGACTCAGACTGATTAGAGACAGACTGATTAGAGACTCAGACATTAGAGGACTCGGACTGATTAGAGGACTCAGACTGATTAGAGAAATCAGACTGATTAATGGACTCAGACTGATTAGAGTACTCAGTCTAATTAGAGTACTCAGACTGATTAGAGACTCAGACATTAGAGGACTCGGACTGATTAGAGGACTCAGACTGATTAGAGGAGTCAGACTGATTAGTGGACTCAGACTGATTAGAGGACTCGGACTGATTAGAGGAGTCAGACTGATTAGAGGACTCAGACTGATTAGAGGAGTCAGACTGATTAGTGGACTCAGGCTGATTCGTGGACTCAGACTGATTAGAGGACTCGGACTGATTAGAGGAGTCAGACTGATTAGAGGACTCGGACTGATTAGAGAACTCAGTCTGATTAGTGGACTCAGACTGATTAGAGACTCAGACTGATTAGAGGACTCGGACTGATTAGAGGACTCAGACTGATTAGAGGACTCAGATTGATTAATTGACTCAGACTGATTAGTGGACTCAGACTGATTAATGGACACAGACTGATTAGTGGACTCAGACTGATTAGAGTACTCAGACTAATTAGAGTACTCAGACTGATTATAGACTCAGACTGATTAGAGGACTCGGACTGATTAGAGGACTCAGAATGATTAGAGGACTCAGACTGATTAGAGGACTCAGACTGATTAGAGGACTCAGACTGATTAATGGACACAGACTGATTCGTGGACTCAGACTGATTAGAGTACTCAGACTGATAAGAGACTCGGACTGATTAGAGGACTCAGACTGATCAGAGGACTCGGACTGATTAGAGGACTCAGACTTATTAGAGGACTCAGACTGATTAGTAGGTTCAGACTGATTAGAGTACGGACTGATTAGAGTACGGACTGATTAGAGGACTCGGACTGATTAGAGGACTCGGACTGAATGGAGGACTCGGACTGATTGAAGGACTCAGAATGGTTAGAGGACTCGGACTGATTAGAGGATCAGACTGATTAGTGGACTCAGACTGATTAGAGCACTCAGACTGATTAGAGGACTCAGACTGATTAGTGGACAGACTGATGAGAGGACTCAGACTGATTAGAGGAGTCAGACTGATTTGAGGAGTCAGACTGATTAGAGAACTGATTGATTAGCGGGCTCAGACTGATTAGAGGAGTCAGATTGATTAGAGGAGTCAGACTGATTAGTGGACTCAGAATGATTAGAGGACTCAGACTGATTAGAGGACTCAGACTGATTAGTAGGTTCAGACTGATTAGAGTACGGACTGATTAGAGGAATCAGACTGATTAGTGGACTCAGACTGATTAGAGACTCAGCCTGATTAGAGGACTCAGACTGATTAGAGGACTCAGAGTGATTAGTGGACTCAGACTGATTAGAGACTCAGCCTGATTAGAGGACTCAGACGGATTCGTGGACTCAGACTGATTAGAGGACTCGGACTGATTAGAGGACAGACTGATTAGAGGACTCAGACTGATTAGAGGACTCAGACTGATTAGAGGACTCAGACTGATTAGTGGACTCAGACTGATTAGCGGCTCAGACTGATTAGTGGAGTCAGACTGATTAGAGACTGAGACTGATTAGAGGACTCGGACTGATTAGAGAACTCAAACTGATTAGAGGACTCAGACTGATTAGAGGACTCGGACTGATTAGAGGCTCAGACTGATTAGTGGACTCAGACTGATTAGAGCACTCAAACTGATTAGTGGACAGACTGATTAGAGGACTCAGACTGATTAGAGGACTCAGACTGATTAGTGGACTCAGACTGATTAGCGGCTCAGACTGATTAGTGGAGTCAGACTGATTAGAGACTGAGACTGATTAGAGGACTCGGACTGATTAGAGAACTCAGACTGATTAGTGGACTCAGACTGATTAGAGACTCAGACTGATTAGAGGACTCGGACTGATTAGAGGACGCAGACTGATTAGAGGACTCAGACTGATTAGAGACTCAGACTGATTAGAGGACTCGGACTGATTAGAGAACTCAGTCTGATTAGTGGACTCAGACTGATTAATGGACTCAGACTGATTAGAGGACTCAGACTGATTAGAGACTCAGACTGATTAATGGACACAGACTGATTAGTGGACTCAGACTGATTAGAGTACTCAGACTAATTAGAGTACTCAGACTGATTAGAGACTCAGACTGATTAGAGACTCGGACTGATTAGAGGACTCAGACTGATCAGAGGACTCGGACTGATTAGAGGACTCAGACTTATTAGAGGACTCAGACTGATTAGTAGGTTCAGACTGATTAGAGTACGGACTGATTAGAGTACGGACTGATTAGAGGACTCGGACTGATTAGAGGACTCGGACTGATTGGAGGACTCGGACTGATTGAAGGACTCGGAATGGTTAGAGGACTCGGACTGATTAGAGGATCAGACTGATTAGTGGACTCAGACTGATTAGAGCACTCAGACTGATTAGAGGACTCAGACTGATTAGTGGACAGACTGATGAGAGGACTCAGACTGATTAGAGGAGTCAGACTGATTTGAGGAGTCAGACTGATTAGAGCACTCAGACTGATTAGAGGACTCAGACTGATTAGTGGACAGACTGATGAGAGGACTCAGACTGATTAGAGGAGTCAGACTGATTTGAGGAGTCAGACTGATTAGAGAACTGATTGATTAGCGGGCTCAGACTGATTAGAGGAGTCAGATTGATTAGAGGAGTCAGACTGATTAGTGGTTCAGACTGATTAGAGGACTCAGACTGATTGGTGGACTCAGACTGATTAGTGCCTCAGACTGATTAGAGGACTCAGACTGATTAGAGGACTCAGACTGATTGGTGGACTCAGACTGATTAGTGTCTCGGACTGATTAGAGGACTCAGACTGATTAGAGGACTCAGACTGATTAGAGTACTCAGACTAATTAGAGTACACAGACGGGTTAGAGGACTCGAACTGATTAGAGGAGTCAGACTGATTAGAGGACAGACTGATTAGAGGAGTCAGACTGATTAGAGGACTCAGACTGATTAGAGGACTCAGACTGATTCGTGGACTCAGACTGATTAGAGGACTCGGACTGATTAGAGGAGTCAGACTGATTAGAGGACTCAGACTGATTAGAGGACTCAGACTGATTCGTGGACTCAGACTGATTCGTGGACTCAGACAGATTAGAGGACTCGGACTGATTAGAGGAGTCAGACTGATTAGAGGACTCAGACTGATTAGAGGAGTCAGACTGATTCGTGGACTCAGACTGATTAGAGGACTCAGACTGATTAGAGGACTGAGACTGATTCGAGGACTCAGAGTGATTAGTACACTCAGACTGATTAGAGACTCAGACTGATTCGAGGACTCAGACTGATTAGAGACTCAGACTGATTAATGCATACAGACTGATTGGTGGACTCAGACTGATTAGAGTACTCAGACTAATTAGAGTACTCAGACTGATTAGAGACTCAGACTGATTAGAGGACTCAGGCTGATTAGAGGACTCAGGCTGATTAGAGACTCAGACTGAGTAGAGGACTCGGACTGATTAGAGGACAGACTGATTTGACGACTCAGACTGATTAGAGACTCAGACTGATTAGAGGACTCAGACTGATTAGAGTACTCAGTCTAATTAGAGTACTCAGACTGATTTGTGTCTCAGACATTAGTGGACTGAGACTGATTGGAGATTAAGTGATTCGAGTACTCGGACTGATTAGAGGACAGACTGATTAATGGACTCAGACTGATTAGAGCACACAGACGGATTAGAGGACTCGAACTGATTCGAGGACTCAGACTGATTAGTGGACTCAGACTGATTAGAGGAGTCAGACTGATTAGAGGACTCAGACTGATTAGAGGACTCAGACTGATTAATGGGTCAGACTAATTAGAGTACACAGACGGATTAGAGGACTCGAACTGATTTGAGGAGTCAGACTGATTAGAGGACAGACTGATTAGAGGAGTCAGACTGACTGGAGGACTCAGACTGATTAGAGGACTCAGACTGATTCGTGGACCCAGACTGATTCGTGGATTCAGACTAATTCGTGGACTCAGACTGATTAGAGGACCCGGACTGATTAGAGGATTCAGACTGATTAGAGGACTCAGACTGATTAGAGGCCTCAGACTGATTAGAGGACTCAGAGTGATTAGTGGACTCAGACTGATTAGAGACTCAGCCTGATTAGAGGACTCAGACTGATTCGTGGACTCAGACTGATTCGTGGACTCAGACTGATTAGAGGACTCAGACTGATTCGTGGACTCAGACTGATTAGAGGACTCGGACTGATTAGAGGAGTCAGAGTGATTAGAGGACTCAGACTGATTAGAGGACTCAGACTGATTAGAGGACTCAGACTGATTAGAGACTCAGACATTAGAGGACTCAGACTGATTAGAGGACTCAGACTGATTAGAGAAATCAGACTGATTAATGGACTCAGACTGATTAGAGTACTCAGTCTAATTAGAGTACTCAGACTGATTAGAGGAGTCAGACTGATTAGAGGAGTCAGACTGATTAGTGGACTCAGACTGATTAGTGGACTCAGACTGATTAGAGGACTCGGACTGATTAGAGGACTCAGACTGATTAGAGGAGTCAGACTGATTAGTGGACTCAGACTGATTAGAGGACTCGGACTGATTAGAGGAGTCAGACTGATTAGAGGACTCAGACTGATTAGAGGAGTCAGACTGATTAGTGGACTCAGGCTGATTCGTGGACTCAGACTGATTAGAGGACTCGGACTGATTAGAGGAGTCAGACTGATTAGAGGACTCGGACTGATTAGAGAACTCAGTCTGATTAGTGGACTCAGACTGATTAGAGACTCAGACTGATTAGAGGACTCGGACTGATTAGAGGACTCAGACTGATTAGAGGACTCAGACTGATTAATGGACTCAGACTGATTAGTGGACTCAGACTGATTAATGGACACAGACTGATTAGTGGACTCAGACTGATTAGAGTACTCAGACTAATTAGAGTACTCAGACTGATTATAGACTCAGACTGATTAGAGGACTCGGACTGATTAGAGGACTTAGACTGATTAGAGGATTCAGACAGGTTTGAGGACTCAGACTGATTAATGGACTCGGACTGATTAGAGGACTCAGACTTATTAGAGGACTCAGACTGATTAGTAGGTTCAGACTGATTAGAGTACGGACTGATTAGAGTACGGACTGATTAGAGGACTCGGACTGATTAGAGGACTCGGACTGATTGGAGGACTCGGACTGATTGAAGGACTCGGAATGGTTAGAGGACTCGGACTGATTAGAGGATCAGACTGATTAGTGGACTCAGACTGATTAGAGCACTCAGACTGATTAGAGGACTCAGACTGATTAGTGGACAGACTGATGAGAGGACTCAGACTGATTAGAGGAGTCAGACTGATTTGAGGAGTCAGACTGATTAGAGCACTCAGACTGATTAGAGGACTCAGACTGATTAGTGGACAGACTGATGAGAGGACTCAGACTGATTAGAGGAGTCAGACTGATTTGAGGAGTCAGACTGATTAGAGAACTGATTGATTAGCGGGCTCAGACTGATTAGAGGAGTCAGATTGATTAGAGGAGTCAGACTGATTAGTGGTTCAGACTGATTAGAGGACTCAGACTGATTGGTGGACTCAGACTGATTAGTGCCTCAGACTGATTAGAGGACTCAGACTGATTAGAGGACTCAGACTGATTGGTGGACTCAGACTGATTAGTGTCTCGGACTGATTAGAGGACTCAGACTGATTAGAGGACTCAGACTGATTAGAGTACTCAGACTAATTAGAGTACACAGACGGGTTAGAGGACTCGAACTGATTAGAGGAGTCAGACTGATTAGAGGACAGACTGATTAGAGGAGTCAGACTGATTAGAGGACTCAGACTGATTAGAGGACTCAGACTGATTCGTGGACTCAGACTGATTAGAGGACTCGGACTGATTAGAGGAGTCAGACTGATTAGAGGACTCAGACTGATTAGAGGACTCAGACTGATTCGTGGACTCAGACTGATTCGTGGACTCAGACAGATTAGAGGACTCGGACTGATTAGAGGAGTCAGACTGATTAGAGGACTCAGACTGATTAGAGGAGTCAGACTGATTCGTGGACTCAGACTGATTAGAGGACTCAGACTGATTAGAGGACTGAGACTGATTCGAGGACTCAGAGTGATTAGTACACTCAGACTGATTAGAGACTCAGACTGATTCGAGGACTCAGACTGATTAGAGACTCAGACTGATTAATGCATACAGACTGATTGGTGGACTCAGACTGATTAGAGTACTCAGACTAATTAGAGTACTCAGACTGATTAGAGACTCAGACTGATTAGAGGACTCAGGCTGATTAGAGGACTCAGGCTGATTAGAGACTCAGACTGAGTAGAGGACTCGGACTGATTAGAGGACAGACTGATTTGACGACTCAGACTGATTAGAGACTCAGACTGATTAGAGGACTCAGACTGATTAGAGTACTCAGTCTAATTAGAGTACTCAGACTGATTTGTGTCTCAGACATTAGTGGACTGAGACTGATTGGAGATTAAGTGATTCGAGTACTCGGACTGATTAGAGGACAGACTGATTAATGGACTCAGACTGATTAGAGCACACAGACGGATTAGAGGACTCGAACTGATTCGAGGACTCAGACTGATTAGTGGACTCAGACTGATTAGAGGAGTCAGACTGATTAGAGGACTCAGACTGATTAGAGGACTCAGACTGATTAATGGGTCAGACTAATTAGAGTACACAGACGGATTAGAGGACTCGAACTGATTTGAGGAGTCAGACTGATTAGAGGACAGACTGATTAGAGGAGTCAGACTGACTGGAGGACTCAGACTGATTAGAGGACTCAGACTGATTCGTGGACCCAGACTGATTCGTGGATTCAGACTAATTCGTGGACTCAGACTGATTAGAGGACCCGGACTGATTAGAGGATTCAGACTGATTAGAGGACTCAGACTGATTAGAGGCCTCAGACTGATTAGAGGACTCAGAGTGATTAGTGGACTCAGACTGATTAGAGACTCAGCCTGATTAGAGGACTCAG
Organism: Somniosus microcephalus; assembly: GCF_052327205.1. Classification (NCBI taxonomy): domain Eukaryota; kingdom Metazoa; phylum Chordata; class Chondrichthyes; order Squaliformes; family Somniosidae; genus Somniosus; species Somniosus microcephalus. Next base: position 52,504,555 of record NC_140997.1, read on the forward strand.
ACTGATTCGTGGACTCAGACTGATTCGTGGACTCAGACTGATTAGAGGACTCAGACTGATTCGTGGACTCAGACTGATTAGAGGACTCGGACTGATTAGAGGAGTCAGAGTGATTAGAGGACTCAGACTGATTAGAGGACTCAGACTGATTAGAGGACTCAGACTGATTAGAGACTCAGACATTAGAGGACTCGGACTGATTAGAGGACTCAGACTGATTAGAGAAATCAGACTGATTAATGGACTCAGACTGATTAGAGTACTCAGTCTAATTAGAGTACTCAGACTGATTAGAGGAGTCAGACTGATTAGAGGAGTCAGACTGATTAGTGGACTCAGACTGATTAGTGGACTCAGACTGATTAGAGGACTCGGACTGATTAGAGGACTCAGACTGATTAGAGGAGTCAGACTGATTAGTGGACTCAGACTGATTAGAGGACTCGGACTGATTAGAGGAGTCAGACTGATTAGAGGACTCAGACTGATTAGAGGAGTCAGACTGATTAGTGGACTCAGGCTGATTCGTGGACTCAGACTGATTAGAGGACTCGGACTGATTAGAGGAGTCAGACTGATTAGAGGACTCGGACTGATTAGAGAACTCAGTCTGATTAGTGGACTCAGACTGATTAGAGACTCAGACTGATTAGAGGACTCGGACTGATTAGAGGACTCAGACTGATTAGAGGACTCAGACTGATTAATGGACTCAGACTGATTAGTGGACTCAGACTGATTAATGGACACAGACTGATTAGTGGACTCAGACTGATTAGAGTACTCAGACTAATTAGAGTACTCAGACTGATTATAGACTCAGACTGATTAGAGGACTCGGACTGATTAGAGGACTTAGACTGATTAGAGGATTCAGACAGGTTTGAGGACTCAGACTGATTAATGGACTCGGACTGATTAGAGGACTCAGACTGATCAGAGGACTCAGACTGATTAGAGGACTCAGACTGATTAGTAGGTTCAGACTGATTAGAGTACGGACTGATTAGAGGAATCAGACTGATTAGTGGACTCAGACTGATTAGAGACTCAGCCTGATTAGAGGACTCAGACTGATTAGAGGACTCAGACTGATTAGTAGGTTCAGACTGATTAGAGTACGGACTGATTAGAGGAATCAGACTGATTAGTGGACTCAGACTGATTAGAGACTCAGCCTGATTAGAGGACTCAGAGTGATTAGTGGACTCAGACTGATTAGAGACTCAGCCTGATTAGAGGACTCAGACTGATTAGAGGACTCAGACTGATTAGTAGGTTCAGACTGATTAGAGTACGGACTGATTAGAGGAATCAGACTGATTAGTGGACTCAGACTGATTAGAGACTCAGCCTGATTAGAGGACTCAGACTGATTAGAGGACTCAGAGTGATTAGTGGACTCAGACTGATTAGAGACTCAGCCTGATTAGAGGACTCAGACGGATTCGTGGACTCAGACTGATTAGAGGACTCGGACTGATTAGAGGAGTCAGAGTGATTAGAGGACTCAGACTGATTAGAGGAGTCAGACTGATTCGTGGACTCAGACTGATTAGAGGACTCAGACTGATTAGAGACTCAGACTGATTCATGGATACAGACTGATTGGTCGACTCAGACTGATTAGAGTTCTCAGACTAATTAGAGTACTCAGACTGATTAGAGAATCAGACTGATTAGAGGACTCGGACTGATTCGAGGACTCAGACTGATTAGAGGAATCAGACTGATTAATGGATTCAGACTGATTAGAGTACTCAGTCTAATTAGAGTACTCAGACTGATTAGAGACTAAGACTGATTAGAGTACTCGGACTGATTAGAGGACTCAGACTGATTAGAGGACTCAGACTGATTAATGGACTCAGACTGATTAATGGACTCAGACTGATTAGAGACTCAGACTGATTAGAGGACTCGGACTGATTAGAGGACTCAGACTGATTAGAGGACTCAGACTGATAAATGGACTCAGACTGATTAGTGGACTCAGACTGATTAATGGACACAGACTGATTAGTGGACTCAGACTGATTAGAGTACTCAGACTAATTAGAGTACTCAGACTGATTATAGACTCAGACTGATTAGAGGACTCGGACTGATTAGAGGACTTAGACTGATTAGAGGATTCAGACAGGTTTGAGGACTCAGACTGATTAATGGACTCGGACTGATTAGAGGACTCAGACTGATCAGAGGACTCAGACTGATTAGAGGACTCAGACTGATTAGTAGGTTCAGACTGATTAGAGTACGGACTGATTAGAGGAATCAGACTGATTAGTGGACTCAGACTGATTAGAGACTCAGCCTGATTAGAGGACTCAGACTGATTAGAGGACTCAGACTGATTAGTAGGTTCAGACTGATTAGAGTACGGACTGATTAGAGGAATCAGACTGATTAGTGGACTCAGACTGATTAGAGACTCAGCCTGATTAGAGGACTCAGACTGATTAGAGGACTCAGACTGATTAGTAGGTTCAGACTGATTAGAGTACGGACTGATTAGAGGAATCAGACTGATTAGTGGACTCAGACTGATTAGAGGACTCAGACTGATTAGTAGGTTCAGACTGATTAGAGTACGGACTGATTAGAGGAATCAGACTGATTAGTGGACTCAGACTGATTAGAGACTCAGCCTGATTAGAGGACTCAGACTGATTAGAGGACTCAGAGTGATTAGTGGACTCAGACTGATTAGAGACTCAGCCTGATTAGAGGACTCAGACGGATTCGTGGACTCAGACTGATTAGAGGACTCGGACTGATTAGAGGAGTCAGAGTGATTAGAGGACTCAGACTGATTAGAGGAGTCAGACTGATTAGTAGGTTCAGACTGATTAGAGGACTCAGACTGATTAGAGACTCAGACTGATTCATGGATACAGACTGATTGGTCGACTCAGACTGATTAGAGTTCTCAGACTAATTAGAGTACTCAGACTGATTAGAGAATCAGACTGATTAGAGGACTCGGACTGATTCGAGGACTCAGACTGATTAGAGGAATCAGACTGATTAATGGATTCAGACTGATTAGAGTACTCAGTCTAATTAGAGTACTCAGACTGATTAGAGACTAAGACTGATTAGAGTACTCGGACTGATTAGAGGACTCAGACTGATTAGAGGACTCAGACTGATTAATGGACTCAGACTGATTAATGGACTCAGACTGATTAGAGTACTCAGTCTAATTAGAGTACTCAGACTGATTAGAGACTAAGACTGATTAGAGTACTCGGACTGATTAGAGGACTCAGACTGATTAGAGGACGGACTGATGAGAGGAGTCAGACTGATTAGAGGAGTCAGACTGATTAGAGGACTCGGACTGATTTGAGGAGTCAGACTGATTAGTGGACTCAGACTGATTAGAGGACTCGGACTGATTAGAGGAGTCAGACTGATTAGAGGACTCAGACTGATTCGTGGACTCAGACTGATTAGAGGACTCGGACTGATTAGAGGAGTCAGACTGATTAGAGGACTCGGACTGATTAGAGTACTCAGACTAATTAGAGTACTCAGACTGATTATAGACTCAGACTGATTAGAGGACTCGGACTGATTAGAGGACTTAGACTGATTAGAGGATTCAGACTGGTTTGAGGACTCAGACTGATTAATGGACTCGGACTGATTAGAGGACTCAGACTGATCAGAGGACTCAGACTGATCAGAGGACTCAGACTGATTAGAGGACTCAGACTGATTAGTAGGTTCAGACTGATTAGAGTACGGACTGATTAGAGGACTCAGACTGGTTTGAGGACTCAGACTGATTGGTGGACTCAGACTGATTAGAGTTCTCAGACTAATTAGAGGACTCAGACTGATTAGAGGACTCAGAGTGATTAGTGGACTCAGACTGATTAGAGACTCAGCCTGATTAGAGGACTCAGACGGATTCGTGGACTCAGACTGATTAGAGGACTCGGACTGATTAGAGGAGTCAGAGTGATTAGAGGACTCAGACTGATTAGAGGAGTCAGACTGATTCGTGGACTCAGACTGATTAGAGGACTCAGACTGATTAGAGACTCAGACTGATTCATGGATACAGACTGATTGGTGGACTCAGACTGATTAGAGTTCTCAGACTAATTAGAGTACTCAGACTGATTAGAGACTCAGACTGATTAGAGGACTCGGACTGATTCGAGGACTCAGACTGATTAAAGGACTCAGACTGATTAATGGACTCAGACTGATTAGAGTACTCAGTCTAATTAGAGTACTCAGACTGATTAGAGTACTCGGACTGATTAGAGGACTCAGACTGAGTAGAGGACTCAGACTGATTAATGGACTCAGACTGATTAGAGGACGGACTGATTAGAGGAGTCAGACTGATTAGAGGAGTCAGACTGATTAGAGGACTCGGACTGATTAATGGACACAGACTGATTAGTGGACTCAGACTGATTAGAGTACTCAGACTAATTAGAGTACTCAGACTGATTATAGACTCAGACTGATTAGAGGACTCGGACTGATTAGAGGACTCAGAATGATTAGAGGACTCAGACTGATTAGAGGACTCAGACTGATTAGAGGACTCAGACTGATTAGAGACTCAGACTGATTAATGGACACAGACTGATTAGTGGACTCAGACTGATTAGAGTACTCAGACTAATTAGAGTACTCAGACTGATTAGAGACTCAGACTGATAAGAGACTCGGACTGATTAGAGGACTCAGACTGATCAGAGGACTCGGACTGATTAGAGGACTCATACTTATTAGAGGACTCAGACTGATTAGTAGGTTCAGACTGATTAGAGTACGGACTGATTAGAGTACGGACTGATTAGAGGACTCGGACTGATTAGAGGACTCGGACTGAATGGAGGACTCGGACTGATTGAAGGACTCTGAATGGTTAGAGGACGCGGACTGATTAGAGGATCAGACTGATTAGTGGACTCAGACTGATTAGAGCACTCAGACTGATTAGAGGACTCAGACTGATTAGTGGACAGACTGATGAGAGGACTCAGACTGATTAGAGGAGTCAGACTGATTTGAGGAGTCAGACTGATTAGAGAACTGATTGATTAGCGGGCTCAGACTGATTAGAGGAGTCAGATTGATTAGAGGAGTCAGACTGATTAGTGGACTCAGAATGATTAGAGGACTCAGACTGATTAGAGGACTCAGACTGATTAGTAGGTTCAGACTGATTAGAGTACGGACTGATTAGAGGAATCAGACTGATTAGTGGACTCAGACTGATTAGAGACTCAGCCTGATTAGAGGACTCAGACGGATTCGTGGACTCAGACTGATTAGCGGCTCAGACTGATTAGTGGAGTCAGACTGATTAGAGACTGAGACTGATTAGAGGACTCGGACTGATTAGAGAACTCAGACTGATTAGAGGACTCAGACTGATTAGAGGACTCAGACTGATTAGTGGACTCAGACTGATTAGCGGCTCAGACTGATTAGTGGAGTCAGACTGATTAGAGACTGAGACTGATTAGAGGACTCGGACTGATTAGAGAACTCAGACTGATTAGAGGACTCGGATTGATTAGAGGACTCAGACTGATTAGAGGACTCGGAGTGATTAAAGGACTCGGAATGGTTAGAGGACGCGGACTGATTAGAGGCTCAGACTGATTAGTGGACTCAGACTGATTAGAGCACTCAAACTGATTAGTGGACAGACTGATTAGAGGACTCAGACTGATTAGAGGACTCAGACTGATTAGTGGACTCAGACTGATTAGCGGCTCAGACTGATTAGTGGAGTCAGACTGATTAGAGACTGAGACTGATTAGAGGACTCGGACTGATTAGAGAACTCAGACTGATTAGTGGACTCAGACTGATTAGAGACTCAGACTGATTAGAGGACTCGGACTGATTAGAGGACGCAGACTGATTAGAGGACTCAGACTGATTAGAGACTCAGACTGATTAGAGGACTCGGACTGATTAGAGAACTCAGTCTGATTAGTGGACTCAGACTGATTAATGGACTCAGACTGATTAGAGGACTCAGACTGATTAGAGACTCAGACTGATTAATGGACACAGACTGATTAGTGGACTCAGACTGATTAGAGTACTCAGACTAATTAGAGTACTCAGACTGATTAGAGACTCAGACTGATTAGAGACTCGGACTGATTAGAGGACTCAGACTGATCAGAGGACTCGGACTGATTAGAGGACTCAGACTTATTAGAGGACTCAGACTGATTAGTAGGTTCAGACTGATTAGAGTACGGACTGATTAGAGTACGGACTGATTAGAGGACTCGGACTGATTAGAGGACTCGGACTGATTGGAGGACTCGGACTGATTGAAGGACTCGGAATGGTTAGAGGACTCGGACTGATTAGAGGATCAGACTGATTAGTGGACTCAGACTGATTAGAGCACTCAGACTGATTAGAGGACTCAGACTGATTAGTGGACAGACTGATGAGAGGACTCAGACTGATTAGAGGAGTCAGACTGATTTGAGGAGTCAGACTGATTAGAGAACTGATTGATTAGCGGGCTCAGACTGATTAGAGGAGTCAGATTGATTAGAGGAGTCAGACTGATTAGTGGTTCAGACTGATTAGAGGACTCAGACTGATTGGTGGACTCAGACTGATTAGTGCCTCAGACTGATTAGAGGACTCAGACTGATTAGAGGACTCAGACTGATTGGTGGACTCAGACTGATTAGTGTCTCGGACTGATTAGAGGACTCAGACTGATTAGAGGACTCAGACTGATTAGAGTACTCAGACTAATTAGAGTACACAGACGGGTTAGAGGACTCGAACTGATTAGAGGAGTCAGACTGATTAGAGGACAGACTGATTAGAGGAGTCAGACTGATTAGAGGACTCAGACTGATTAGAGGACACAGACTGATTCGTGGACTCAGACTGATTAGAGGACTCGGACTGATTAGAGGAGTCAGACTGATTAGAGGACTCAGACTGATTCGTGGACTCAGACTGATTCGTGGACTCAGACAGATTAGAGGACTCGGACTGATTAGAGGAGTCAGACTGATTAGAGGACTCAGACTGATTAGAGGAGTCAGACTGATTCGTGGACTCAGACTGATTAGAGGACTCAGACTGATTAGAGGACTGAGACTGATTCGAGGACTCAGAGTGATTAGTACACTCAGACTGATTAGAGACTCAGACTGATTCGAGGACTCAGACTGATTAGAGACTCAGACTGATTAATGCATACAGACTGATTGGTGGACTCAGACTGATTAGAGTACTCAGACTAATTAGAGTACTCAGACTGATTAGAGACTCAGACTGATTAGAGGACTCAGGCTGATTAGAGGACTCAGGCTGATTAGAGACTCAGACTGAGTAGAGGACTCGGACTGATTAGAGGACAGACTGATTTGACGACTCAGACTGATTAGAGACTCAGACTGATTAGAGGACTCAGACTGATTAGAGTACTCAGTCTAATTCGAGTACTCAGACTGATTTGTGTCTCAGACATTAGTGGACTGAGACTGATTGGAGATTAAGTGATTCGAGTACTCGGACTGATTAGAGGACAGACTGATTAATGGACTCAGACTGATTAGAGCACACAGACGGATTAGAGGACTCGAACTGATTCGAGGACTCAGACTGATTAGTGGACTCAGACTGATTAGAGGAGTCAGACTGATTAGAGGACTCAGACTGATTAGAGGACTCAGACTGATTAATGGGTCAGACTAATTAGAGTACACAGACGGATTAGAGGACTCGAACTGATTTGAGGAGTCAGACTGATTAGAGGACAGACTGATTAGAGGAGTCAGACTGACTGGAGGACTCAGACTGATTAGAGGACTCAGACTGATTCGTGGACCCAGACTGATTCGTGGATTCAGACTAATTCGTGGACTCAGACTGATTAGAGGACCCGGACTGATTAGAGGATTCAGACTGATTAGAGGACTCAGACTGATTAGAGGACTCAGAGTGATTAGTGGACTCAGACTGATTAGAGACTCAGCCTGATTAGAGGACTCAGACTGATTCGTGGACTCAGACTGATTCGTGGACTCAGACTGATTAGAGGACTCAGACTGATTCGTGGACTCAGACTGATTAGAGGACTCGGACTGATTAGAGGAGTCAGAGTGATTAGAGGACTCAGACTGATTAGAGGACTCAGACTGATTAGAGGACTCAGACTGATTAGAGACTCAGACATTAGAGGACTCGGACTGATTAGAGGACTCAGACTGATTAGAGAAATCAGACTGATTAATGGACTCAGACTGATTAGAGTACTCAGTCTAATTAGAGTACTCAGACTGATTAGAGGAGTCAGACTGATTAGAGGAGTCAGACTGATTAGTGGACTAAGACTGATTAGAGGACTCGGACTGATTAGAGGACTCAGACTGATTAGAGGAGTCAGACTGATTAGTGGACTCAGACTGATTAGAGGACTCGGACTGATTAGAGGAGTCAGACTGATTAGAGGACTCAGACTGATTAGAGGAGTCAGACTGATTAGTGGACTCAGGCTGATTCGTGGACTCAGACTGATTAGAGGACTCGGACTGATTAGAGGAGTCAGACTGATTAGAGGACTCGGACTGATTAGAGAACTCAGTGTGATTAGTGGACTCAGACTGATTAGAGACTCAGACTGATTAGAGGACTCGGACTGATTAGAGGACTCAGACTGATTAGAGGACTCAGACTGATTAATGGACTCAGACTGATTAGTGGACTCAGACTGATTAATGGACACAGACTGATTAGTGGACTCAGACTGATTAGAGTACTCAGACTAATTAGAGTACTCAGACTGATTATAGACTCAGACTGATTAGAGGACTCGGACTGATTAGAGGACTTAGACTGATTAGAGGATTCAGACAGGTTTGAGGACTCAGACTGATTAATGGACTCGGACTGATTAGAGGACTCAGACTGATCAGAGGACTCAGACTGATTAGAGGACTCAGACTGATTAGTAGGTTCAGACTGATTAGAGTACGGACTGATTAGAGGAATCAGACTGATTAGTGGACTCAGACTGATTAGAGACTCAGCCTGATTAGAGGACTCAGACTGATTAGAGGACTCAGACTGATTAGTAGGTTCAGACTGATTAGAGTACGGACTGATTAGAGGAATCAGACTGATTAGTGGACTCAGACTGATTAGAGACTCAGCCTGATTAGAGGACTCAGAGTGATTAGTGGACTCAGACTGATTAGAGACTCAGCCTGATTAGAGGACTCAGACTGATTAGAGGACTCAGACTGATTAGTAGGTTCAGACTGATTAGAGTACGGACTGATTAGAGGAATCAGACTGATTAGTGGACTCAGACTGATTAGAGACTCAGCCTGATTAGAGGACTCAGACTGATTAGAGGACTCAGAGTGATTAGTGGACTCAGACTGATTAGAGACTCAGCCTGATTAGAGGACTCAGACGGATTCGTGGACTCAGACTGATTAGAGGACTCAGACTGATTAGAGACTCAGACTGATTCATGGATACAGACTGATTGGTCGACTCAGACTGATTAGAGTTCTCAGACTAATTAGAGTACTCAGACTGATTAGAGAATCAGACTGATTAGAGGACTCGGACTGATTCGAGGACTCAGACTGATTAGAGGAATCAGACTGATTAATGGATTCAGACTGATTAGAGTACTCAGTCTAATTAGAGTACTCAGACTGATTAGAGACTAAGACTGATTAGAGTACTCGGACTGATTAGAGGACTCAGACTGATTAGAGGACTCAGACTGATTAATGGACTCAGACTGATTAATGGACTCAGACTGATTAGAGTACTCAGTCTAATTAGAGTACTCAGACTGATTAGAGACTAAGACTGATTAGAGTACTCGGACTGATTAGAGGACTCAGACTGATTAGAGGACGGACTGATGAGAGGAGTCAGACTGATTAGAGGAGTCAGACTGATTAGAGGACTCGGACTGATTTGAGGAGTCAGACTGATTAGTGGACTCAGACTGATTAGAGGACTCGGACTGATTAGAGGAGTCAGACTGATTAGAGGACTCAGACTGATTAGAGGAGTCAGACTGATTAGTGGACTCAGGCTGATTCGTGGACTCAGACTGATTAGAGGACTCGGACTGATTAGAGGAGTCAGACTGATTAGAGGACTCGGACTGATTAGAGAACTCAGTCTGATTAGTGGACTCAGACTGATTAGAGGACTCAGACTGATTAGAGACTCAGACTGATTAATGGACACAGACTGATTAGTGGACTCAGACTGATTAGAGTACTCAGACTAATTAGAGTACTCAGACTGATTATAGACTCAGACTGATTAGAGGACTCGGACTGATTAGAGGACTTAGACTGATTAGAGGATTCAGACTGGTTTGAGGACTCAGACTGATTAATGGACTCGGACTGATTAGAGGACTCAGACTGATCAGAGGACTCAGACTGATCAGAGGACTCAGACTGATTAGAGGACTCAGACTGATTAGTAGGTTCAGACTGATTAGAGTACGGACTGATTAGAGGACTCAGACTGGTTTGAGGACTCAGACTGATTGGTGGACTCAGACTGATTAGAGTTCTCAGACTAATTAGAGGACTCAGACTGATTAGAGGACTCAGAGTGATTAGTGGACTCAGACTGATTAGAGACTCAGCCTGATTAGAGGACTCAGACGGATTCGTGGACTCAGACTGATTAGAGGACTCGGACTGATTAGAGGAGTCAGAGTGATTAGAGGACTCAGACTGATTAGAGGAGTCAGACTGATTCGTGGACTCAGACTGATTAGAGGACTCAGACTGATTAGAGACTCAGACTGATTCATGGATACAGACTGATTGGTGGACTCAGACTGATTAGAGTTCTCAGACTAATTAGAGTACTCAGACTGATTAGAGACTCAGACTGATTAGAGGACTCGGACTGATTCGAGGACTCAGACTGATTAGAGGACTCAGACTGATTAATGGACTCAGACTGATTAGAGTTCTCAGACTAATTAGAGTACTCAGACTGATTAGAGACTCAGACTGATTAGAGGACTCGGACTGATTCGAGGACTCAGACTGATTAGAGGACTCAGACTGATTAATGGACTCAGACTGATTAGAGTACTCAGTCTAATTAGAGTACTCAGACTGATTAGAGACTAAGACTGATTAGAGTACTCGGACTGATTAGAGGACTCAGACTGAGTAGAGGACTCAGACTGATTAATGGACTCAGACTGATTAGAGGACGGACTGATTAGAGGAGTCAGACTGATTAGAGGAGTCAGACTGATTAGAGGACTCGGACTGATTAATGGACACAGACTGATTAGTGGACTCAGACTGATTAGAGTACTCAGACTAATTAGAGTACTCAGACTGATTATAGACTCAGACTGATTAGAGGACTCGGACTGATTAGAGGACTCAGAATGATTAGAGGACTCAGACTGATTAGAGGACTCAGACTGATTAGAGGACTCAGACTGATTAGAGACTCAGACTGATTAATGGACACAGACTGATTAGTGGACTCAGACTGATTAGAGTACTCAGACTAATTAGAGTACTCAGACTGATTAGAGACTCAGACTGATAAGAGACTCGGACTGATTAGAGGACTCAGACTGATCAGAGGACTCGGACTGATTAGAGGACTCATACTTATTAGAGGACTCAGACTGATTAGTAGGTTCAGACTGATTAGAGTACGGACTGATTAGAGTACGGACTGATTAGAGGACTCGGACTGATTAGAGGACTCGGACTGAATGGAGGACTCGGACTGATTGAAGGACTCGGAATGGTTAGAGGACTCGGACTGATTAGAGGATCAGACTGATTAGTGGACTCAGACTGATTAGAGCACTCAGACTGATTAGAGGACTCAGACTGATTAGTGGACAGACTGATGAGAGGACTCAGACTGATTAGAGGAGTCAGACTGATTTGAGGAGTCAGACTGATTAGAGAACTGATTGATTAGCGGGCTCAGACAGATTAGAGGAGTCAGATTGATTAGAGGAGTCAGACTGATTAGTGGACTCAGAATGATTAGAGGACTCAGACTGATTAGAGGACTCAGACTGATTAGTAGGTTCAGACTGATTAGAGTACGGACTGATTGGAGGAATCAGACTGATTAGTGGACTCAGACTTATTAGAGACTCAGCCTGATTAGAGGACTCAGACTGATTAGAGGACTCAGAGTGATTAGTGGACTCAGACTGATTAGAGACTCAGCCTGATTAGAGGACTCAGACGGATTCGTGGACTCAGACTGATTAGAGGACTCGGACTGATTAGAGGACAGACTGATTAGAGGACTCAGACTGATTAGAGGACTCAGACTGATTAGTGGACTCAGACTGATTAGCGGCTCAGACTGATTAGTGGAGTCAGACTGATTAGAGACTGAGACTGATTAGAGGACTCGGACTGATTAGAGAACTCAGACTGATTAGAGGACTCGGATTGATTAGAGGACTCAGACTGATTAGAGGACTCGGAGTGATTAAAGGACTCGGAATGGTTAGAGGACGCGGACTGATTAGAGGCTCAGACTGATTAGTGGACTCAGACTGATTAGAGCACTCAAACTGATTAGTGGACAGACTGATTAGAGGACTCAGACTGATTAGAGGACTCAGACTGATTAGTGGACTCAGACTGATTAGCGGCTCAGACTGATTAGTGGAGTCAGACTGATTAGAGACTGAGACTGATTAGAGGACTCGGACTGATTAGAGAACTCAGACTGATTAGTGGACTCAGACTGATTAGAGACTCAGACTGATTAGAGGACTCGGACTGATTAGAGGACGCAGACTGATTAGAGGACTCAGACTGATTAGAGACTCAGACTGATTAGAGGACTCGGACTGATTAGAGAACTCAGTCTGATTAGTGGACTCAGACTGATTAATGGACTCAGACTGATTAGAGGACTCAGACTGATTAGAGACTCAGACTGATTAATGGACACAGACTGATTAGTGGACTCAGACTGATTAGAGTACTCAGACTAATTAGAGTACTCAGACTGATTAGAGACTCAGACTGATTAGAGACTCGGACTGATTAGAGGACTCAGACTGATCAGAGGACTCGGACTGATTAGAGGACTCAGACTTATTAGAGGACTCAGACTGATTAGTAGGTTCAGACTGATTAGAGTACGGACTGATTAGAGTACGGACTGATTAGAGGACTCGGACTGATTAGAGGACTCGGACTGATTGGAGGACTCGGACTGATTGAAGGACTCGGAATCGTTAGAGGACTCGGACTGATTAGAGGATCAGACTGATTAGTGGACTCAGACTGATTAGAGCACTCAGACTGATTAGAGGACTCAGACTGATTAGTGGACAGACTGATGAGAGGACTCAGACTGATTAGAGGAGTCAGACTGATTTGAGGAGTCAGACTGATTAGAGAACTGATTGATTAGCGGGCTCAGACTGATTAGAGGAGTCAGATTGATTAGAGGAGTCAGACTGATTAGTGGTTCAGACTGATTAGAGGACTCAGACTGATTGGTGGACTCAGACTGATTAGTGCCTCAGACTGATTAGAGGACTCAGACTGATTAGAGGACTCAGACTGATTGGTGGACTCAGACTGATTAGTGTCTCGGACTGATTAGAGGACTCAGACTGATTAGAGGACTCAGACTGATTAGAGTACTCAGACTAATTAGAGTACACAGACGGGTTAGAGGACTCGAACTGATTAGAGGAGTCAGACTGATTAGAGGACAGACTGATTAGAGGAGTCAGACTGATTAGAGGACTCAGACTGATTAGAGGACACAGACTGATTCGTGGACTCAGACTGATTAGAGGACTCGGACTGATTAGAGGAGTCAGACTGATTAGAGGACTCAGACTGATTAGAGGACTCAGACTGATTCGTGGACTCAGACTGATTCGTGGACTCAGACAGATTAGAGGACTCGGACTGATTAGAGGAGTCAGACTGATTAGAGGACTCAGACTGATTAGAGGAGTCAGACTGATTCGTGGACTCAGACTGATTAGAGGACTCAGACTGATTAGAGGACTGAGACTGATTCGAGGACTCAGAGTGATTAGTACACTCAGACTGATTAGAGACTCAGACTGATTCGAGGACTCAGACTGATTAGAGACTCAGACTGATTAATGCATACAGACTGATTGGTGGACTCAGACTGATTAGAGTACTCAGACTAATTAGAGTACTCAGACTGATTAGAGACTCAGACTGATTAGAGGACTCAGGCTGATTAGAGGACTCAGGCTGATTAGAGACTCAGACTGAGTAGAGGACTCGGACTGATTAGAGGACAGACTGATTTGACGACTCAGACTGATTAGAGACTCAGACTGATTAGAGGACTCAGACTGATTAGAGTACTCAGTCTAATTAGAGTACTCAGACTGATTTGTGTCTCAGACATTAGTGGACTGAGACTGATTGGAGATTAAGTGATTCGAGTACTCGGACTGATTAGAGGACAGACTGATTAATGGACTCAGACTGATTAGAGCACACAGACGGATTAGAGGACTCGAACTGATTCGAGGACTCAGACTGATTAGTGGACTCAGACTGATTAGAGGAGTCAGACTGATTAGAGGAGTCAGACTGATTAGAGGACTCAGACTGATTAATGGGTCAGACTAATTAGAGTACACAGACGGATTAGAGGACTCGAACTGATTTGAGGAGTCAGACTGATTAGAGGACAGACTGATTAGAGGAGTCAGACTGACTGGAGGACTCAGACTGATTAGAGGACTCAGACTGATTCGTGGACCCAGACTGATTCGTGGATTCAGACTAATTCGTGGACTCAGACTGATTAGAGGACCCGGACTGATTAGAGGATTCAGACTGATTAGAGGACTCAGACTGATTAGAGGACTCAGACTGATTAGAGGACTCAGAGTGATTAGTGGACTCAGACTGATTAGAGACTCAGCCTGATTAGAGGACTCAGACTGATTCGTGGACTCAGACTGATTCGTGGACTCAGACTGATTAGAGGACTCAGACTGATTCGTGGACTCAGACTGATTAGAGGACTCGGACTGATTAGAGGAGTCAGAGTGATTAGAGGACTCAGACTGATTAGAGGACTCAGACTGATTAGAGGACTCAGACTGATTAGAGACTCAGACATTAGAGGACTCGGACTGATTAGAGGACTCAGACTGATTAGAGAAATCAGACTGATTAATGGACTCAGACTGATTAGAGTACTCAGTCTAATTAGAGTACTCAGACTGATTAGAGGAGTCAGACTGATTAGAGGAGTCAGACTGATTAGTGGACTCAGACTGATTAGTGGACTCAGACTGATTAGAGGACTCGGACTGATTAGAGGACTCAGACTGATTAGAGGAGTCAGACTGATTAGTGGACTCAGACTGATTAGAGGACTCGGACTGATTAGAGGAGTCAGACTGATTAGAGGACTCAGACTGATTAGAGGAGTCAGACTGATTAGTGGACTCAGGCTGATTCGTGGACTCAGACTGATTAGAGGACTCGGACTGATTAGAGGAGTCAGACTGATTAGAGGACTCGGACTGATTAGAGAACTCAGTCTGATTAGTGGACTCAGACTGATTAGAGACTCAGACTGATTAGAGGACTCGGACTGATTAGAGGACTCAGACTGATTAGAGGACTCAGACTGATTAATGGACTCAGACTGATTAGTGGACTCAGACTGATTAATGGACACAGACTGATTAGTGGACTCAGACTGATTAGAGTACTCAGACTAATTAGAGTACTCAGACTGATTATAGACTCAGACTGATTAGAGGACTCGGACTGATTAGAGGACTTAGACTGATTAGAGGATTCAGACAGGTTTGAGGACTCAGACTGATTAATGGACTCGGACTGATTAGAGGACTCAGACTGATCAGAGGACTCAGACTGATTAGAGGACTCAGACTGATTAGAGGACTCAGACTGATTAGTAGGTTCAGACTGATTAGAGTACGGACTGATTAGAGGAATCAGACTGATTAGTGGACTCAGACTGATTAGAGACTCAGCCTGATTAGAGGACTCAGACTGATTAGAGGACTCAGAGTGATTAGTGGACTCAGACTGATTAGAGACTCAGCCTGATTAGAGGACTCAGACGGATTCGTGGACTCAGACTGATTAGAGGACTCGGACTGATTAGAGGAGTCAGAGTGATTAGAGGACTCAGACTGATTAGAGGAGTCAGACTGATTCGTGGACTCAGACTGATTAGAGGACTCAGACTGATTAGAGGACTCAGACTGATTAGAGACTCAGACTGATTCATGGATACAGACTGATTGGTGGACTCAGACTGATTAGAGTTCTCAGACTAATTAGAGTACTCAGACTGATTAGAGACTCAGACTGATTAGAGGACTCGGACTGATTAGAGGACTCAGACTGATGTGATGACTCAGACTAGAGACACAGACTGATTAGAGGAATCAGACTGATTAATGGACTCAGACTGATTAGAGTACTCAGTCTAATTAGAGTACTCAGACTGATTAGAGACTAAGACTGATTAGAGTACTCGGACTGATTAGAGGACTCAGACTGATTAGAGGACGGACTGATGAGAGGAGTCAGACTGATTAGAGGAGTCAGACTGATTAGAGGACTCGGACTGATTTGAGGAGTCAGACTGATTAGTGGACTCAGACTGATTAGAGGACGGACTGATTAGAGGAGTCAGACTGATTAGAGGAGTCAGACTGATTAGAGGACTCGGACTGATTAGAGGAGTCAGACTGATTAGTGGACTCAGGCTGATTCGTGGACTCAGACTGATTAGAGGACTCGGACTGATTAGAGGAGTCAGACTGATTAGAGGACTCGGACTGATTAGAGAACTCAGTCTGATTAATGGACACAGACTGATTAGTGGACTCAGACTGATTAGAGTACTCAGACTAATTAGAGTACTCAGACTGATTATAGACTCAGACTGATTAGATGACTCGGACTGATTAGAGGACTTAGACTGATTAGAGGATTCAGACAGGTTTGAGGACTCAGACTGATTAATGGACTCGGACTGATTAGAGGACTCAGACTGATCAGAGGACTCAGACTGATTAGAGGACTCAGACTGATTAGAGGACTGAGACTGATTAGTAGGTTCAGACTGATTAGAGTACGGACTGATTAGAGGAATCAGACTGATTAGAGACTCAGACTGATTCATGGATACAGACTGATTGGTGGACTCAGACTGATTAGAGTTCTCAGACTAATTAGAGTACTCAGACTGATTAGAGACTCAGACTGATTAGAGGACTCGGACTGATTAGAGGACTCAGACTGATTAGAGACTCAGACTGATTCATGGATACAGACTGATTGGTGGACTCAGACTGATTAGAGTTCTCAGACTAATTAGAGTACTCAGACTGATTAGAGACTCAGACTGATTAGAGGACTCGGACTGATTAGAGGACTCAGACTGATGTGATGACTCAGACTAGAGACACAGACTGATTAGAGGAATCAGACTGATTAATGGACTCAGACTGATTAGAGTACTCAGTCTAATTAGAGTACTCAGACTGATTAGAGACTAAGACTGATTAGAGTACTCGGACTGATTAGAGGACTCAGACTGATTAGAGGACGGACTGATGAGAGGAGTCAGACTGATTAGAGGAGTCAGACTGATTAGAGGACTCGGACTGATTTGAGGAGTCAGACTGATTAGTGGACTCAGACTGATTAGAGGACGGACTGATTAGAGGAGTCAGACTGATTAGAGGAGTCAGACTGATTAGAGGACTCGGACTGATTAGAGGAGTCAGACTGATTAGTGGACTCAGACTGATTAGAGGACTCGGACTGATTAGAGGAGTCAGACTGATTAGTGGACTCAGGCTGATTCGTGGACTCAGACTGATTAGAGGACTCGGACTGATTAGAGGAGTCAGACTGATTAGAGGACTCGGACTGATTAGAGAACTCAGTCTGATTAGTGGACTCAGACAAATTAGAGGACTCAGACTGATTAATGGACTCGGACTGATTAGAGGACTCAGACTGATCAGAGGACTCGGACTGATTAGAGGACTCGGACTGATTAGAGGACTCAGACTGATTAGAGGACTCGGACTGATTAAAGGACTCGGAATGGTTAGAGGACTCGGACTGATTAGAGGATCAGACTGATTAGAGGACTCAGACTGATTAGTGGACAGACTGATGAGAGGACTCAGACTGATTTGTGGACTCAGACTGATTAGAGGAGTCAGACTGATTTGAGGAGTCAGACTGATTAGAGAACTGATTGATTAGCGGGCTCAGACTGATTAGAGGAGTCAGATTGATTCGAGGAGTCAGACTGATTAGTGGACTCAGACTGATTAGAGGTCTCAGACTGATTGGTGGACTCAGACTGATTAGTGTCTCGGACTGATTAGAGGAGTCAGACTGATTAGAGGACTCAGACTGATTATTGGACTCAGACTGATTAGAGACTCAGACTGATTAGAGGACTCGGACTGATTAGAGGACTCAGACTGATTTGACGACTCAGACTGATTAGAGACTCAGACTGATTAGTGGACTGAGACTGATTGGAGACTAAGTGATTCGAGTACTCGGACTGATCAGAGGACTCAGACTGATTTGTGGACTCAGACTGATTAGAGTACTCAGACTAATAGAGTACACAGATGGATTAGAGGACTCGAACTGATTTGAGGAGTCAGACTGATTAGAGGACAGACTGATTAGAGGATTCAGACTGATTAGAGGACAGACTGATTAGAGGACTCAGACTGATTAATGGACTCAGACTGATTAGAGGACTCAGACTGATTAGAGGAGTCAGACTGATTAGTGGACTCAGACTGATTAGAGACTCAGACTGATTAGAGGACTCAGACTGATTAGAGACTCAGACTGATTAATGCATACAGACTGATTGGTGGACTCAGACTGATTAGAGACTCAGACTGATTAGAGGACTCGGACTGATTAGAGGATTCAGACTAATTAGAGGACTCAGACTGATTAGAGGAGTCAGACTGATTTGTGGACTCAGACTGATTAGTGTCTCAGACTGATTAGAGGACTCAGACTGATTAGAGGACAGACTGATTAGTGTCTCGGACTGATTAGAGGAGTCAGGCTGATTACTGGACTCAGACTGATTAGTGTCTCAGACTGATTAGAGGACTCAGACTGATTAGAGGACTCAGACTGATTGGTGGACTCAGACTGATTAGTGTCTCAGACTGATTAGAGGACTCAGACTGATTGGTGGACTCAGACTGATTAGTGTCTCGGACTGATTAGAGGAGTCAGACTGATTAGAGGACTCAGACTGATTAGAGGACTCAGACTGATTAGAGGACTCAGACTGATTTGACGACTCAGACTGATTAGAGACTCAGACTGATTAGAGACTCAGACTGATTAGAGACTCAGACTAATTAGAGTACTCAGACTGATTTGTGTCTCAGACTGATTAGTGGACTGAGACTGATTGGAGATTAAGTGATTCGAGTACTCGGACTGATTAGAGGACTCAGACTGATTAGAGGACTCAGACTGATTAGAGGACAGACTGATTAATGGACTCAGACTGATTGGAGTACTCAGACTAATTAGAGTACACAGACGGATTAGAGGACTCGAACTGATTAGAGGAGTCAGACTGATTAGAGGACAGACTGATTAGAGGAGTCAGACTGATTAGAGGACTCAGACTGATTAGAGGACTCAGACTGATTAATGGACTCAGACTGATTGGAGTACACAGACGGATTAGAGGACTCGAACTGATTAGAGGACTCAGATTGATTAGTGGACTCAGACTGATTAGAGTACTCAGACTAGTTAGAGTACACAGACGGATTAGAGGACTCGAACTGATTAGATGAGTCAGACTCATTAGAGGACAGACTGATTAGAGGACTCAGACTGATTAGAGGACTCGGACAAATTCGTGGACAGACTGATTAGAGGACTCGGACTGATTAGAGGACTCAGACTGATTAGAGGACTCAGACTGATTAGAGGACTCAGACTGATTAGAGGAGTCAGACTGATTAGTGGACTCAGACTGATTAGAGGAGTCAGACTGATTCGTGGACTCAGACTGATTCGTGGACTCAGACTGATTCGCGGACTCAGACTGATTCGTGGACTCAGACTGATTAGAGGACTCGGACTGATTAGAGGAGTCAGAGTGATTAGAGGACTCAGACTGATTAGAGGAGTCAGACTGATTCGTGGACTCAGACTGATTAGAGGACTCAGACTGATTAGAGACTCAGACTGATTCATGGATACAGACTGATTGGTGGACTCAGACTGATTAGAGTTCTCAGAGTAATTAGAGTACTCAGACTGATTAGAGACTCAGACTGATTAGAGGACTCGGACTGATTAGAGGACTCAGACTGATGTGACGACTCAGACTAGAGACTCAGACTGATTAGTGGAATCAGACTGATTAGAGACTCAGACTGATTAGTGGACTCAGACTGATTAGAGCACTCAGATTGATTAGAGGAGTCAGACTGATTCGTGGACTCAGACTGATTAGTGTCTCAGACTGATTAGTGGACTCAGACTGATTAGAGGACAGACTGATTAGTGTCTCGGACTGATTAGAGGACTCAGACTGATTAGAGGAGTCAGGCTGATTACTGGACTCAGACTGATTAGTGTCTCAGACTGATTAGAGGACAGACTGATTAGAGGAGTCAGACTGATTAGAGGACTCAGACTGATTAGTGGACTCAGACTGATTAGAGCACTCAGATTGATTAGAGGAGTCAGACTGATTCGTGGACTCAGACTGATTAGTGTCTCAGACTGATTAGTGGACTCAGACTGATTAGAGGACAGACTGATTAGTGTCTCGGACTGATTAGAGGACTCAGACTGATTAGAGGAGTCAGGCTGATTACTGGACTCAGACTGATTAGTGTCTCAGACTGATTAGAGGACTCAGACTGATTAGAGGACTCAGACTGATTAGAGGACTCAGACTGATTGGTGGACTCAGACTGATTAGTGTCTCGGACTGATTAGAGGACTCAGACTGATTAGAGGACTCAGACTGATTAGAGACTCAGACTGATTCATGGATACAGACTGATTGGTGGACTCAGACTGATTAGAGTTCTCAGACTAATTAGAGTACTCAGACTGATTAGAGACTCAGACTGATTAGAGGACTCGGACTGATTAGAGGACTCAGACTGATGTGATGACTCAGACTAGAGACACAGACTGATTAGAGGAATCAGACTGATTAATGGACTCAGACTGATTAGAGTACTCAGTCTAATTAGAGTACTCAGACTGATTAGAGACTAAGACTGATTAGAGTACTCGGACTGATTAGAGGACTCAGACTGATTAGAGGAGTCAGACTGATTAGTGGACTCAGACTGATTAGAGGACTCGGACTGATTAGAGGAGTCAGACTGATTAGAGGACTCAGACTGATTAGAGGAGTCAGACTGATTAGTGGACTCAGACTGATTAGAGTTCTCAGACTAATTAGAGTACTCAGACTGATTAGAGACTCAGACTGATTAGAGGACTCGGACTGATTAGAGGATTCAGACTGATGTGATGACTCAGACTAGAGACACAGACTGATTAGAGGAATCAGACTGATGAATGGACTCAGACTGATTAGAGTACTCAGTCTAATTAGAGTACTCAGACTGATTAGAGACTAAGACTGATTAGAGTACTCGGACTGATTAGAGGACTCAGACTGATTAGAGGACTCAGACTGATTAGAGGACTCAGACTGATTAGAGGAGTCAGACTGATTAGTGGACTCAGACTGATTAGAGGACTCGGACTGATTAGAGGAGTCAGACTGATTAGAGGACTCAGACTGATTAGAGGAGTCAGACTGATTAGTGGACTCAGACTGATTAGAGGACTCAGACTGATTAGAGGAGTCAGACTGATTAGAGGACTCAGACTGATTAGAGGACTCAGACTGATTCGTGGACTCAGACTGATTCGTGGACTCGGACTGATTAGAGGACTCGGACTGATTAGAGGAGTCAGACTGATTAGAGGACTCTGACTGATTAGAGGACTCAGACTGATTAGAGGACTCGGATTGATTGGAGGACTCAGACTGATTAGAGGATTCAGACTGATTAGTGGACTCGGACTGATTTGAGGACTCAGACTGATTAGAGGACTCAGACTGATTAGTGGACTCAGACTGATTAGAGTTCTCAGACTAATTAGAGTACTCAGACTGATTAGAGACTCAGACTGATTAGAGGACTCGGACTGATTAGAGGACTCAGACTGATGTGATGACTCAGACTAGAGACACAGACTGATTAGAGGAATCAGACTGATTAATGGACTCAGACTGATTAGAGTACTCAGTCTAATTAGAGTACTCAGACTGATTAGAGACTAAGACTGATTAGAGTACTCGGACTGATTAGAGGACTCAGACTGATTAGAGGACTCAGACTGATTAGAGAACTGATTGATTAGCGGGCTCAGACTGATTAGAGGAGTCAGATTGATTAGAGGAGTCAGACTGATTAGTGGACTCAGACTGATTAGAGGACTCAGACTGATTCGTGGACTCAGACTGATGAGTGTCTCAGACTGATTAGTGCACTCAGACTGATTAGAGGACAGACTGATTAGTGTCTCGGACTGATTAGAGGACTCAGACTGATTAGAGGAGACAGGCTGATTACTGGACTCAGACTGATTAGTGTCTCAGACTGATTAGAGGACTCAGACTGATTAGAGGACTCAGACTGATTGGTGGACTCAGACTGATTAGTGTCTCGGACTGATTAGAGGACTCAGACTGATTAGAGGACTCAGACTGATTAGAGACTCAGACTGATTCATGGATACAGACTGATTGGTCGACTCAGACTGATTAGAGTTCTCAGACTAATTAGAGTACTCAGACTGATTAGAGACTCAGACTGATTAGAGGACTCGGACTGATTAGAGGACTCAGACTGATGTGATGACTCAGACTAGAGACACAGACTGATTAGAGGAATCAGACTGATTAATGGACTCAGACTGATTAGAGTACTCAGTCTAATTAGAGTACTCAGACTGATTAGAGACTAAGACTGATTAGAGTACTCGGACTGATTAGAGGACTCAGACTGATTAGAGGACTCAGACTGATTAGTGGACTCAGACTGATTAGAGGACGGACTGATTAGAGGAGTCAGACTCATTAGAGGAGTCAGACTGATTAGAGGACTCAGACTGATTAGAGGAGTCAGACTGATTAGTGGACTCAGACTGATTAGAGGACTCGGACTGATTAGAGGAGTCAGACTGATTAGAGGACTCAGACTGATTAGAGGAGTCAGACTGATTAGTGGACTCAGACTGATTAGAGGACTCAGACTGATTAGAGGAGTCAGACTGATTAGAGGACTCAGACTGATTAGAGGACTCAGACTGATTCGTGGACTCAGACTGATTCGTGGACTCAGACTGATTAGAGGACTCGGACTGATTAGAGGACTCAGACTGATTAGAGGACTCGGACTGATTAAAGGACTCGGAATGGTTAGAGGACTCGGACTGATTAGAGGATCAGACTGATTAGAGGACTCAGACTGATTAGTGGACAGGCTGATGAGAGGACTCAGACTGATTTGTGGACTCAGACTGATTAGAGGAGTCAGACTGATTTGAGGAGTCAGACTGATTAGAGAACTGATTGATTAGCGGGCTCAGACTGATTTGAGGAGTCAGATTGATTAGAGGAGTCAGACTGATTAGTGGACTCAGACTGATTAGAGGTCTCAGACTGATTGGTGGACTCAGACTGATTAGTGTCTCGGACTGATTAGAGGAGTCAGACTGATTAGAGGACTCAGACTGATTAGAGGACTCAGACTGATTATTGGACTCAGACTGATTAGAGACTCAGACTGAATAGAGGACTCGGTCTGATTAGAGGACTCAGACTGATTTGACGACTCAGACTGATTAGAGACTCAGACTGATTAGTGGACTGAGACTGATTGGAGACTAAGTGATTCGAGTACTCGGACTGATCAGAGGACTCAGACTGATTAGTGGACTCAGACTGATTAGAGTACTCAGACTAATAGAGTACACAGACGGATTAGAGGACTCGAACTGATTTGAGGAGTCAGACTGATTAGAGGACAGACTGATTAGAGGAGTCAGACTGATTAGAGGACAGACTGATTAGAGGACTCAGACTGATTAATGGACTCAGACTGATTAGAGGACTCGGACTGATTAGAGGAGTCAGACTGATTAGAGGACTCAGACTGATTAGAGGAGTCAGACTGATTAGTGGACTCAGACTGATTAGAGACTCAGACTGATTAGAGGACTCAGACTGATTAGAGACTCAGACTGATTAATGCATACAGACTGATTGGTGGACTCAGACTGATTAGAGACTCAGACTGATTAGAGGACTCGGACTGATTAGAGGATTCAGACTAATTAGAGGACTCAGACTGATTAGAGGAGTCAGACTGATTTGTGGACTCAGACTGATTAGTGTCTCAGACTGATTAGAGGACTCAGACTGATTAGAGGACAGACTGATTAGTGTCTCGGACTGATTAGAGGAGTCAGGCTGATTACTGGACTCAGACTGATTAGTGTCTCAGACTGATTAGAGGACTCAGACTGATTAGAGGACTCAGACTGATTGGTGGACTCAGACTGATTAGTGTCTCAGACTGATTAGAGGACTCAGACTGATTGGTGGACTCAGACTGATTAGTGTCTCGGACTGATTAGAGGAGTCAGACTGATTAGAGGACTCAGACTGATTAGAGGACTCAGACTGATTAGAGGACTCGGACTGATTAGAGGACTCAGACTGATTTGACGACTCAGACTGATTAGAGACTCAGACTGATTAGAGACTCAGACTGATTAGAGACTCAGACTAATTAGAGTACTCAGACTGATTTGTGTCTCAGACTGATTAGTGGACTGAGACTGATTGGAGATTAAGTGATTCGAGTACTCGGACTGATTAGAGGACTCAGACTGATTAGAGGACAGACTGATTAATGGACTCAGACTGATTAGAGCATACAGACGGATTAGAGGACTCGAACTGATTAGGGGACTCAGACTGATTAGTGGACTCAGACTGATTAGAGTACTCAGACTAATTAGAGTACACAGACGGATTAGAGGACTCGAACTGATTAGAGGAGTCAGACTGATTAGAGGACAGACTGATTAGAGGAGTCAGACTGATTAGAGGACTCAGACTGATTAGAGGACTCAGACTGATTAATGGACTCAGACTGATTGGAGTACACAGACGGATTAGAGGACTCGAACTGATTAGAGGACTCAGATTGATTAGTGGACTCAGACTGATTAGAGGAGTCAGACTGATTAGTGGACTCAGACTGATTAGAGACTCAGACTGATTAGAGGACTCAGACTGATTAGAGACTCAGACTGATTAATGCATACAGACTGATTGGTGGACTCAGACTGATTAGAGACTCAGACTGATTAGAGGACTCGGACTGATTAGAGGATTCAGACTAATTAGAGGACTCAGACTGATTAGAGGAGTCAGACTGATTTGTGGACTCAGACTGATTAGTGTCTCAGACTGATTAGAGGACTCAGACTGATTAGAGGACAGACTGATTAGTGTCTCGGACTGATTAGAGGAGTCAGGCTGATTACTGGACTCAGACTGATTAGTGTCTCAGACTGATTAGAGGACTCAGACTGATTAGAGGACTCAGACTGATTGGTGGACTCAGACTGATTAGTGTCTCAGACTGATTAGAGGACTCAGACTGATTGGTGGACTCAGACTGATTAGTGTCTCGGACTGATTAGAGGAGTCAGACTGATTAGAGGACTCAGACTGATTAGAGGACTCAGACTGATTAGAGGACTCGGACTGATTAGAGGACTCAGACTGATTTGACGACTCAGACTGATTAGAGACTCAGACTGATTAGAGACTCAGACTGATTAGAGACTCAGACTAATTAGAGTACTCAGACTGATTTGTGTCTCAGACTGATTAGTGGACTGAGACTGATTGGAGATTAAGTGATTCGAGTACTCGGACTGATTAGAGGACTCAGACTGATTAGAGGACAGACTGATTAATGGACTCAGACTGATTAGAGCATACAGACGGATTAGAGGACTCGAACTGATTAGGGGACTCAGACTGATTAGTGGACTCAGACTGATTAGAATACTCAGACTAATTAGAGTACACAGACGGATTAGAGGACTCGAACTGATTAGAGGAGTCAGACTGATTAGAGGACAGACTGATTAGAGGAGTCAGACTGATTAGAGGACTCAGACTGATTAGAGGACTCAGACTGATTAATGGACTCAGACTGATTGGAGTACACAGACGGATTAGAGGACTCGAACTGATTAGAGGACTCAGATTGATTAGTGGACTCAGACTGATTAGAGTACTCAGACTAATTAGAGTACACAGACGGATTAGAGGACTCGAACTGATTAGAGGAGTCAGACTCATTAGAGGACAGACTGATTAGAGGACTCGGACTGATTAGAGGACTCAGACTGATTAGAGGACTCAGACTGATTAGAGGAGTCAGACTGATTAGTGGACTCAGACTGATTAGAGGAGTCAGACTGATTCGTGGACTCAGACTGATTCGTGGACTCAGACTGATTCGCGGACTCAGACTGATTCGTGGACTCAGACTGATTAGAGGACTCGGACTGATTAGAGGAGTCAGAGTGATTAGAGGACTCAGACTGATTAGAGGAGTCAGACTGATTCGTGGACTCAGACTGATTAGAGGACTCAGACTGATTAGAGGACTCAGACTGATTAGAGACTCAGACTGATTCATGGATACAGACTGATTGGTGGACTCAGACTGATTAGAGACTCAGACTGATTAGAGGACTCGGACTGATTAGAGGACTCAGACTGATTGGTGGACTCAGACTGATTAGTGTCTCGGACTGATTAGTGGACTCAGACTGATTAGAGGACAGACTGATTAGTGTCTCGGACTGATTAGAGGACTCAGATTGATTAGAGGAGTCAGACTGATTCGTGGACTCAGACTGATTAGTGTCTCAGACTGATTCGTGGACTCAGACTGATTAGAGGACAGACTGATTAGTGTCTCGGACTGATTAGAGGACTCAGACTGATTAGAGGAGTCAGGCTGATTACTGGACTCAGACTGATTAGTGTCTCAGACTGATTAGAGGACTCAGACTGATTAGAGGACTCAGACTGATTGGTGGACTCAGACTGATTAGTGTCTCAGACTGATTAGAGGACTCAGACTGATTAGAGGACTCAGACTGATTGGTGGACTCAGACTGATTAGTGTCTCGGACTGATTAGAGGACTCAGACTGATTAGAGGACTCAGACTGATTAGAGACTCAGACTGATTCATGGATACAGACTGATTGGTGGACTCAGACTGATTAGAGTTCTCAGACTAATTAGAGTACTCAGACTGATTAGAGACTCAGACTGATTAGAGGACTCGGACTGATTAGAGGACTCAGACTGATGTGATGACTCAGACTAGAGACACAGACTGATTAGAGGAATCAGACTGATTAATGGACTCAGACTGATTAGAGTACTCAGTCTAATTAGAGTACTCAGACTGATTAGAGACTAAGACTGATTAGAGGACTCAGACTGATTAGAGGACTCAGACTGATTAGTGGACTCAGACTGATTAGAGGACTCAGACTGATTAGAGGAGTCAGACTGATTAGTGGACTCAGACTGATTAGAGGACTCGGACTGATTAGAGGAGTCAGACTGATTAGAGGACTCAGACTGATTAGAGGAGTCAGACTGATTAGTGGACTCAGACTGATTAGAGTTCTCAGACTAATTAGAGTACTCAGACTGATTAGAGACTCAGACTGATTAGAGGACTCGGACTGATTAGAGGACTCGGACTGATGTGATGACTCAGACTAGAGACACAGACTGATTAGAGGAATCAGACTGATGAATGGACTCAGACTGATTAGAGTACTCAGTCTAATTAGAGTACTCAGACTGATTAGAGACTAAGACTGATTAGAGGACTCAGACTGATTAGAGGACTCAGACTGATTAGAGGAGTCAGACTGATTAGTGGACTCAGACTGATTAGAGGACTCGGACTGATTAGAGGAGTCAGACTGATTAGAGGACTCAGACTGATTAGAGGAGTCAGACTGATTAGTGGACTCAGACTGATTAGAGGACTCAGACTGATTAGAGGAGTCAGACTGATTAGAGGACTCAGACTGATTAGAGGATTCAGACTGATTCGTGGACTCAGACTGATTCGTGGACTCAGACTGATTAGAGGACTCGGACTGATTAGAGGAGTCAGACTGATTAGAGGACTCTGACTGATTAGAGGACTCAGACTGATTAGAGGACTCGGATTGATTGGAGGACTCAGACTGATTAGAGGATTCAGACTGATTAGTGGACTCGGACTGATTCGTGGACTCAGACTGATTAGAGGACTCGGACTGATTAGTGGACTCGGACTGATTAGAGGACTCAGACTGATTAGAGGACTCGGACTGATTAGAGGACTCAGACTGATTAGAGGACTCGGACTGATTAAAGGACTCGGAATGGTTAGAGGACTCGGACTGATTAGAGGATCAGACTGATTAGAGGACTCAGACTGATTAGTGGACAGACTGATGAGAGGACTCAGACTGATTTGTGGACTCAGACTGATTAGAGGAGTCAGACTGATTAGAGAACTGATTGATTAGCGGGCTCAGACTGATTAGAGGAGTCAGATTGATTAGAGGAGTCAGACTGATTAGTGGACTCAGACTGATTAGAGGTCTCAGACTGATTGGTGGACTCAGACTGATTAGTGTCTCGGACTGATTAGAGGAGTCAGACTGATTAGAGGATTCAGACTGATTAGAGGACTCAGACTGATTATTGGACTCAGACTGATTAGAGACTCAGACTGATTAGAGGACTCGGACTGATTAGAGGACTCAGACTGATTTGATGACTCAGACTGATTAGAGACTCAGACTGATTAGTGGACTGAGACTGATTGGAGACTAAGTGATTCGAGTACTCGGACTGATCAGAGGACTCAGACTGATTAGTGGACTCAGACTGATTAGAGTACTCAGACTAATAGAGTACACAGACGGATTAGAGGACTCGAACTGATTTGAGGAGTCAGACTGATTAGAGGACAGACTGATTAGAGGAGTCAGACTGATTAGAGGACAGACTGATTAGAGGACTCAGACTGATTAATGGACTCAGACTGATTAGAGGACTCGGACTGATTAGAGGAGTCAGACTGATTAGAGGACTCAGACTGATTAGAGGAGTCAGACTGATTAGTGGACTCAGACTGATTAGAGACTCAGACTGATTAGAGGACTCAGACTGATTAGAGACTCAGACTGATTAATGCATACAGACTGATTGGTGGACTCAGACTGATTAGAGACTCAGACTGATTAGAGGACTCGGACTGATTAGAGGATTCAGACTAATTAGAGGACTCAGACTGATTAGAGGAGTCAGACTGATTTGTGGACTCAGACTGATTAGTGTCTCAGACTGATTAGAGGACTCAGACTGATTAGAGGACAGACTGATTAGTGTCTCGGACTGATTAGAGGAGTCAGGCTGATTACTGGACTCAGACTGATTAGTGTCTCAGACTGATTAGAGGACTCAGACTGATTAGAGGACTCAGACTGATTGGTGGACTCAGACTGATTAGTGTCTCAGACTGATTAGAGGACTCAGACTGATTGGTGGACTCAGACTGATTAGTGTCTCGGACTGATTAGAGGAGTCAGACTGATTAGAGGACTCAGACTGATTAGAGGACTCGGACTGATTAGAGGACTCAGACTGATTTGACGACTCAGACTGATTAGAGACTCAGACTGATTAGAGACTCAGACTGATTAGAGACTCAGACTAATTAGAGTACTCAGACTGATTTGTGTCTCAGACTGATTAGTGGACTGAGACTGATTGGAGATAAAGTGATTCGAGTACTCGGACTGATTAGAGGACTCAGACTGATTAGAGGACTCAGACTGATTAGAGGACAGACTGATTAATGGACTCAGACTGATTAGAGCACACAGACGGATTAGAGGACTCGAACTGATTAGGGGACTCAGACTGATTAGTGGACTCAGACTGATTAGAGTACTCAGACTAATTAGAGTACACAGACGGATTAGAGGACTCGAACTGATTAGAGGAGTCAGACTGATTAGAGGACAGACTGATTAGAGGAGTCAGACTGATTAGAGGACTCAGACTGATTAGAGGACTCAGACTGATTAATGGACTCAGACTGATTGGAGTACACAGACGGATTAGAGGACTCGAACTGATTAGAGGACTCAGATTGATTAGTGGACTCAGACTGATTAGAGTACTCAGACTAATTAGAGTACACAGACGGATTAGAGGACTCGAACTGATTAGAGGAGTCAGACTCATTAGAGGACAGACTGATTAGAGACTCAGACTGATTAGTGGACTCAGACTGATTAGAGCACTCAGATTGATTAGAGGAGTCAGACTGATTCGTGGACTCAGACTGATTAGTGTCTCAGACTGATTAGTGGACTCAGACTGATTAGAGGACAGACTGATTAGTGTCTCGGACTGATTAGAGGACTCAGACTGATTAGAGGAGTCAGGCTGATTACTGGACTCAGACTGATTAGTGTCTCAGACTGATTAGAGGATTCAGACTGATTAGAGGACTCAGACTGATTGGTGGACTCAGACTGATTAGTGTCTCAGACTGATTAGAGGACTCAGACTGATTAGAGGACTCAGACTGATTGGTGGACTCAGACTGATTAGTGTCTCGGACTGATTAGAGGACTCAGACTGATTAGAGGACTCAGACTGATTAGAGACTCAGACTGATTCATGGATACAGACTGATTGGTGGACTCAGACTGATTAGAGTTCTCAGACTAATTAGAGTACTCAGACTGATTAGAGACTCAGACTGATTAGAGGACTCGGACTGATTAGAGGACTCAGACTGATGTGATGACTCAGACTAGAGACACAGACTGATTCGAGGAATCAGACTGATTAATGGACTCAGACTGATTAGAGTACTCAGTCTAATTAGAGTACTCAGACTGATTAGAGACTAAGACTGATTAGAGTACTCGGACTGATTAGAGGACTCAGACTGATTAGAGGACGGACTGATGAGAGGAGTCAGACTGATTAGAGGAGTCAGACTGATTAGAGGACTCGGACTGATTTGAGGAGTCAGACTGATTAGTGGACTCAGACTGATTAGAGGACTCGGACTGATTAGAGGAGTCAGACTGATTAGAGGACTCAGACTGATTAGAGGAGTCAGACT
Organism: Somniosus microcephalus; assembly: GCF_052327205.1. Classification (NCBI taxonomy): domain Eukaryota; kingdom Metazoa; phylum Chordata; class Chondrichthyes; order Squaliformes; family Somniosidae; genus Somniosus; species Somniosus microcephalus. Next base: position 52,535,980 of record NC_140997.1, read on the forward strand.
GATTAGTGGACTCAGGCTGATTCGTGGACTCAGACTGATTAGAGGACTCGGACTGATTAGAGGAGTCAGACTGATTAGAGGACTCTGACTGATTAGAGAACTCAGTCTGATTAGTGGACTCAGACTGATTAGAGGACTCAGACTGATTAGAGACTCAGACTGATTAATGGACACAGACTGATTAGTGGACTCAGACTGATTAGAGTACTCAGACTAATTAGAGTACTCAGACTGTTTATAGACTCAGACTGATTAGAGGACTCGGACTGATTAGAGGACTTAGACTGATTAGAGGATTCAGACTGGTTTGAGGACTCAGACTGATTAATGGACTCGGACTGATTAGAGGACTCAGACTGATCAGAGGACTCAGACTGATCAGAGGACTCAGACTGATTAGAGGACTCAGACTGATTAGTAGGTTCAGACTGATTAGAGTACGGACTGATTAGAGGACTCAGACTGATTAGAGGACTCGGACTGATTAGAGACTCAGACTGATTCATGGATACAGACTGATTGGTGGACTCAGACTGATTAGAGTTCTCAGACTAATTAGAGGACTCAGACTGATTAGAGGACTCAGAGTGATTAGTGGACTCAGACTGATTAGAGACTCAGCCTGATTAGAGGACTCAGACGGATTCGTGGACTCAGACTGATTAGAGGACTCGGACTGATTAGAGGAGTCAGAGTGATTAGAGGACTCAGACTGATTAGAGGAGTCAGACTGATTCGTGGACTCAGACTGATTAGAGGACTCAGACTGATTAGAGACTCAGACTGATTCATGGATACAGACTGATTGGTGGACTCAGACTGATTAGAGTTCTCAGACTAATTAGAGTACTCAGACTGATTAGAGACTCAGACTGATTAGAGGACTCGGACTGATTCGAGGACTCAGACTGATTAGAGGACTCAGACTGATTAATGGACTCAGACTGATTAGAGGACGGACTGATTAGAGGAGTCAGACTGATTAGAGGAGTCAGACTGATTAGAGGACTCGGACTGATTAGAGGAGTCAGACTGATTAGTGGACTCAGACTGATTAGAGGACTCGGACTGATTAGAGGAGTCAGACTGATTAGTGGACTCAGGCTGATTCGTGGACTCAGACTGATTAGAGGACTCGGACTGATTAGAGGAGTCAGACTGATTAGAGGACTCGGACTGATTAGAGAACTCAGTCTGATTAGTGGACTCAGACTAATTAGAGGACTCAGACTGATTAATGGACTCGGACTGATTAGAGGACTCAGACTGATCAGAGGACTCGGACTGATTAGAGGACTCGGACTGATTAGAGGACTCAGACTGATTAGAGGACTCGGACTGATTAAAGGACTCGGAATGGTTAGAGGACTCGGACTGATTAGAGGATCAGACTGATTAGAGGACTCAGACTGATTAGTGGACAGACTGATGAGAGGACTCAGACTGATTTGTGGACTCAGACTGATTAGAGGAGTCAGACTGATTTGAGGAGTCAGACTGATTAGAGAACTGATTGATTAGCGGGCTCAGACTGATTAGAGGAGTCAGATTGATTAGAGGAGTCAGACTGATTAGTGGACTCAGACTGATTAGAGGTCTCAGACTGATTGGTGGACTCAGACTGATTAGTGTCTCGGACTGATTAGAGGAGTCAGACTGATTAGAGGACTCAGACTGATTATTGGACTCAGACTGATTAGAGACTCAGACTGATTAGAGGACTCGGACTGATTAGAGGACTCAGACTGATTTGACGACTCAGACTGATTAGAGACTCAGACTGATTAGTGGACTGAGACTGATTGGAGACTAAGTGATTCGAGTACTCGGACTGATCAGAGGACTCAGACTGATTAGTGGACTCAGACTGATTAGAGTACTCAGACTAATAGAGTACACAGACGGATTAGAGGACTCGAACTGATTTGAGGAGTCAGACTGATTAGAGGACAGACTGATTAGAGGAGTCAGACTGATTAGAGGACAGACTGATTAGAGGACTCAGACTGATTAATGGACTCAGACTGATTAGAGGACTCGGACTGATTAGAGGAGTCAGACTGATTAGAGGACTCAGACTGATTAGAGGAGTCAGACTGATTAGTGGACTCAGACTGATTAGAGACTCAGACTGATTAGAGGACTCAGACTGATTAGAGACTCAGACTGATTAATGCATACAGACTGATTGGTGGACTCAGACTGATTAGAGACTCAGACTGATTAGAGGACTCGGACTGATTAGAGGATTCAGACTAATTAGAGGACTCAGACTGATTAGAGGAGTCAGACTGATTTGTGGACTCAGACTGATTAGTGTCTCAGACTGATTAGAGGACTCAGACTGATTAGAGGACAGACTGATTAGTGTCTCGGACTGATTAGAGGAGTCAGGCTGATTACTGGACTCAGACTGATTAGTGTCTCAGACTGATTAGAGGACTCAGACTGATTAGAGGACTCAGACTGATTGGTGGACTCAGACTGATTAGTGTCTCAGACTGATTAGAGGACTCAGACTGATTGGTGGACTCAGACTGATTAGTGTCTCGGACTGATTAGAGGAGTCAGACTGATTAGAGGACTCAGACTAATTAGAGGACTCAGACTGATTAGAGGAGTCAGACTGATTACTGGACTCAGACTGATTAGTGTCTCAGACTGATTAGAGGACTCAGACTGATTGGTGGACTCAGACTGATTAGTGTCTCAGACTGATTAGAGGACTCAGACTGATTGGTGGACTCAGACTGATTAGTGTCTCGGACTGATTAGAGGAGTCAGACTGATTAGAGGACTCAGACTGATTAGAGGACTCAGACTGATTAGAGGACTCGGACTGATTAGAGGACTCAGACTGATTTGACGACTCAGACTGATTAGAGACTCAGACTGATTAGAGACTCAGACTGATTAGAGACTCAGACTAATTAGAGTACTCAGACTGATTTGTGTCTCAGACTGATTAGTGGACTGAGACTGATTGGAGATTAAGTGATTCGAGTACTCGGACTGATTAGAGGACTCAGACTGATTAGAGGACTCAGACTGATTAGAGGACAGACTGATTAATGGACTCAGACTGATTAGAGCACACAGACGGATTAGAGGACTCGAACTGATTAGGGGACTCAGACTGATTAGTGGACTCCGACTGATTAGAGTACTCAGACTAATTAGAGTACACAGACGGATTAGAGGACTCGAACTGATTAGAGGAGTCAGACTGATTAGAGGACAGACTGATTAGAGGAGTCAGACTGATTAGAGGACTCAGACTGATTAGTGGACTCAGACTGATTAGAGCACTCAGATTGATTAGAGGAGTCAGACTGATTCGTGGACTCAGACTGATTATTGTCTCAGACTGATTAGTGGACTCAGACTGATTAGAGGACAGACTGATTAGTGTCTCGGACTGATTAGAGGACTCGGACTGATTAGAGGAGTCAGGCTGATTACTGGACTCAGACTGATTAGTGTCTCAGACTGATTAGAGGACTCAGACTGATTAGAGGACTCAGACTGATTGGTGGACTCAGACTGATTAGTGTCTCAGACTGATTAGAGGACTCAGACTGATTAGAGGACTCAGACTGATTGGTGGACTCAGACTGATTAGTGTCTCGGACTGATTAGAGGACTCAGACTGATTAGAGGACTCAGACTGATTAGAGACTCAGACTGATTCATGGATACAGACTGATTGGTGGACTCAGACTGATTAGAGTTCTCAGACTAATTAGAGTACTCAGACTGATTAGAGACTCAGACTGATTAGAGGACTCGGACTGATTAGAGGACTCAGACTGATGTGATGACTCAGACTAGAGACACAGACTGATTAGAGGAATCAGACTGATTAATGGACTCAGACTGATTAGAGTACTCAGTCTAATTAGAGTACTCAGACTGATTAGAGACTAAGACTGATTAGAGTACTCGGACTGATTAGAGGACTCAGACTGATTAGAGGACGGACTGATGAGAGGAGTCAGACTGATTAGAGGAGTCAGACTGATTAGAGGACTCGGACTGATTTGAGGAGTCAGACTGATTAGTGGACTCAGACTGATTAGAGGACTCGGAATGATTAGAGGAGTCAGACTGATTAGAGGACTCAGACTGATTAGAGGAGTCAGACTGATTAGTGGACTCAGGCTGATTCGTGGACTCAGACTGATTAGAGGACTCGGACTGATTAGAGGAGTCAGACTGATTAGAGGACTCTGACTGATTAGAGAACTCAGTCTGATTAGTGGACTCAGACTGATTAGAGGACTCAGACTGATTAGAGACTCAGACTGATTAATGGACACAGACTGATTAGTGGACTCAGACTGATTAGAGTACTCAGACTAATTAGAGTACTCAGACTGATTATAGACTCAGACTGATTAGAGGACTCGGACTGATTAGAGGACTTAGACTGATTAGAGGATTCAGACTGGTTTGAGGACTCAGACTGATTAATGGACTCGGACTGATTAGAGGACTCAGACTGATCAGAGGACTCAGACTGATCAGAGGACTCAGACTGATTAGAGGACTCAGACTGATTAGTAGGTTCAGACTGATTAGAGTACGGACTGATTAGAGGACTCAGACTGATTAGAGGACTCGGACTGATTAGAGACTCAGACTGATTCATGGATACAGACTGATTGGTGGACTCAGACTGATTAGAGTTCTCAGACTAATTAGAGGACTCAGACTGATTAGAGGACTCAGAGTGATTAGTGGACTCAGACTGATTAGAGACTCAGCCTGATTAGAGGACTCAGACGGATTCGTGGACTCAGACTGATTAGAGGACTCGGACTGATTAGAGGAGTCAGAGTGATTAGAGGACTCAGACTGATTAGAGGAGTCAGACTGATTCGTGGACTCAGACTGATTAGAGGACTCAGACTGATTAGAGACTCAGACTGATTCATGGATACAGACTGATTGGTGGACTCAGACTGATTAGAGTTCTCAGACTAATTAGAGTACTCAGACTGATTAGAGACTCAGACTGATTAGAGGACTCGGACTGATTCGAGGACTCAGACTGATTAGAGGACTCAGACTGATTAATGGACTCAGACTGATTAGAGGACGGACTGATTAGAGGAGTCAGACTGATTAGAGGAGTCAGACTGATTAGAGGACTCGGACTGATTAGAGGAGTCAGACTGATTAGTGGACTCAGACTGATTAGAGGACTCGGACTGATTAGAGGAGTCAGACTGATTAGTGGACTCAGGCTGATTCGTGGACTCAGACTGATTAGAGGACTCGGACTGATTAGAGGAGTCAGACTGATTAGAGGACTCGGACTGATTAGAGAACTCAGTCTGATTAGTGGACTCAGACTAATTAGAGGACTCAGACTGATTAATGGACTCGGACTGATTAGAGGACTCAGACTGATCAGAGGACTCGGACTGATTAGAGGACTCGGACTGATTAGAGGACTCAGACTGATTAGAGGACTCGGACTGATTAAAGGACTCGGAATGGTTAGAGGACTCGGACTGATTAGAGGATCAGACTGATTAGAGGACTCAGACTGATTGGTGGACAGACTGATGAGAGGACTCAGACTGATTTGTGGACTCAGACTGATTAGAGGAGTCAGACTGATTTGAGGAGTCAGACTGATTAGAGAACTGATTGATTAGCGGGCTCAGACTGATTAGAGGAGTCAGATTGATTCGAGGAGTCAGACTGATTAGTGGACTCAGACTGATTAGAGGTCTCAGACTGATTGGTGGACTCAGACTGATTAGTGTCTCGGACTGATTAGAGGAGTCAGACTGATTAGAGGACTCAGACTGATTATTGGACTCAGACTGATTAGAGACTCAGACTGATTAGAGGACTCGGACTGATTAGAGGACTCAGACTGATTTGACGACTCAGACTGATTAGAGACTCAGACTGATTAGTGGACTGAGACTGATTGGAGACTAAGTGATTCGAGTACTCGGACTGATCAGAGGACTCAGACTGATTAGTGGACTCAGACTGATTAGAGTACTCAGACTAATAGAGTACACAGACGGATTAGAGGACTCGAACTGATTTGAGGAGTCAGACTGATTAGAGGACAGACTGATTAGAGGAGTCAGACTGATTAGAGGACAGACTGATTAGAGGACTCAGACTGATTAATGGACTCAGACTGATTAGAGGACTCGGACTGATTAGAGGAGTCAGACTGATTAGAGGACTCAGACTGATTAGAGGAGTCAGACTGATTAGTGGACTCAGACTGATTAGAGACTCAGACTGATTAGAGGACTCAGACTGATTAGAGACTCAGACTGATTAATGCATACAGACTGATTGGTGGACTCAGACTGATTAGAGACTCAGACTGATTAGAGGACTCGGACTGATTAGAGGATTCAGACTAATTAGAGGACTCAGACTGATTAGAGGAGTCAGACTGATTTGTGGACTCAGACTGATTAGTGTCTCAGACTGATTAGAGGACTCAGACTGATTAGAGGACAGACTGATTAGTGTCTCGGACTGATTAGAGGAGTCAGGCTGATTACTGGACTCAGACTGATTAGTGTCTCAGACTGATTAGAGGACTCAGACTGATTAGAGGACTCAGACTGATTGGTGGACTCAGACTGATTAGTGTCTCAGACTGATTAGAGGACTCAGACTGATTGGTGGACTCAGACTGATTAGTGTCTCGGACTAATTAGAGGAGTCAGACTGATTAGAGGACTCAGACTAATTAGAGGACTCAGACTGATTAGAGGAGTCAGACTGATTACTGGACTCAGACTGATTAGTGTCTCAGACTGATTAGAGGACTCAGACTGATTGGTGGACTCAGACTGATTTGTGGACTCAGACTGATTAGTGTCTCAGACTGATTAGAGGACTCAGACTGATTAGAGGACAGACTGATTAGTGTCTCGGACTGATTAGAGGAGTCAGGCTGATTACTGGACTCAGACTGATTAGTGTCTCAGACTGATTAGAGGACTCAGACTGATTAGAGGACTCAGACTGATTGGTGGACTCAGACTGATTAGTGTCTCAGACTGATTAGAGGACTCAGACTGATTGGTGGACTCAGACTGATTAGTGTCTCGGACTGATTAGAGGAGTCAGACTGATTAGAGGACTCAGACTAATTAGAGGACTCAGACTGATTAGAGGAGTCAGACTGATTACTGGACTCAGACTGATTAGTGTCTCAGACTGATTAGAGGACTCAGACTGATTGGTGGACTCAGACTGATTAGTGTCTCAGACTGATTAGAGGACTCAGACTGATTGGTGGACTCAGACTGATTAGTGTCTCGGACTGATTAGAGGAGTCAGACTGATTAGAGGACTCAGACTGATTAGAGGACTCAGACTGATTAGAGGACTCGGACTGATTAGAGGACTCAGACTGATTTGACGACTCAGACTGATTAGAGACTCAGACTGATTAGAGACTCAGACTGATTAGAGACTCAGACTAATTAGAGTACTCAGACTGATTTGTGTCTCAGACTGATTAGTGGACTGAGACTGATTGGAGATTAAGTGATTCGAGTACTCGGACTGATTAGAGGACTCAGACTGATTAGAGGACTCAGACTGATTAGAGGACAGACTGATTAATGGACTCAGACTGATTAGAGCACACAGACGGATTAGAGGACTCGAACTGATTAGGGGACTCAGACTGATTAGTGGACTCCGACTGATTAGAGTACTCAGACTAATTAGAGTACACAGACGGATTAGAGGACTCGAACTGATTAGAGGAGTCAGACTGATTAGAGGACAGACTGATTAGAGGAGTCAGACTGATTAGAGGACTCAGACTGATTAGTGGACTCAGACTGATTAGAGCACTCAGATTGATTAGAGGAGTCAGACTGATTCGTGGACTCAGACTGATTATTGTCTCAGACTGATTAGTGGACTCAGACTGATTAGAGGACAGACTGATTAGTGTCTCGGACTGATTAGAGGACTCGGACTGATTAGAGGAGTCAGGCTGATTACTGGACTCAGACTGATTAGTGTCTCAGACTGATTAGAGGACTCAGACTGATTAGAGGACTCAGACTGATTGGTGGACTCAGACTGATTAGTGTCTCAGACTGATTAGAGGACTCAGACTGATTAGAGGACTCAGACTGATTGGTGGACTCAGACTGATTAGTGTCTCGGACTGATTAGAGGACTCAGACTGATTAGAGGACTCAGACTGATTAGAGACTCAGACTGATTCATGGATACAGACTGATTGGTGGACTCAGACTGATTAGAGTTCTCAGACTAATTAGAGTACTCAGACTGATTAGAGACTCAGACTGATTAGAGGACTCGGACTGATTAGAGGACTCAGACTGATGTGATGACTCAGACTAGAGACACAGACTGATTAGAGGAATCAGACTGATTAATGGACTCAGACTGATTAGAGTACTCAGTCTAATTAGAGTACTCAGACTGATTAGAGACTAAGACTGATTAGAGTACTCGGACTGATTAGAGGACTCAGACTGATTAGAGACTCAGACTGATTCATGGATACAGACTGATTGGTGGACTCAGACTGATTAGAGTTCTCAGACTAATTAGAGTACTCAGACTGATTAGAGACTCAGACTGATTAGAGGACTCGGACTGATTCGAGGACTCAGACTGATTAGAGGACTCAGACTGATTAATGGACTCAGACTGATTAGAGGACGGACTGATTAGAGGAGTCAGACTGATTAGAGGAGTCAGACTGATTAGAGGACTCGGACTGATTAGAGGAGTCAGACTGATTAGTGGACTCAGACTGATTAGAGGACTCGGACTGATTAGAGGAGTCAGACTGATTAGTGGACTCAGGCTGATTCGTGGACTCAGACTGATTAGAGGACTCGGACTGATTAGAGGAGTCAGACTGATTAGAGGACTCGGACTGATTAGAGAACTCAGTCTGATTAGTGGACTCAGACTAATTAGAGGACTCAGACTGATTAATGGACTCGGACTGATTAGAGGACTCAGACTGATCAGAGGACTCGGACTGATTAGAGGACTCGGACTGATTAGAGGACTCAGACTGATTAGAGGACTCGGACTGATTAAAGGACTCGGAATGGTTAGAGGACTCGGACTGATTAGAGGATCAGACTGATTAGAGGACTCAGACTGATTGGTGGACAGACTGATGAGAGGACTCAGACTGATTTGTGGACTCAGACTGATTAGAGGAGTCAGACTGATTTGAGGAGTCAGACTGATTAGAGAACTGATTGATTAGCGGGCTCAGACTGATTAGAGGAGTCAGATTGATTCGAGGAGTCAGACTGATTAGTGGACTCAGACTGATTAGAGGTCTCAGACTGATTGGTGGACTCAGACTGATTAGTGTCTCGGACTGATTAGAGGAGTCAGACTGATTAGAGGACTCAGACTGATTATTGGACTCAGACTGATTAGAGACTCAGACTGATTAGAGGACTCGGACTGATTAGAGGACTCAGACTGATTTGACGACTCAGACTGATTAGAGACTCAGACTGATTAGTGGACTGAGACTGATTGGAGACTAAGTGATTCGAGTACTCGGACTGATCAGAGGACTCAGACTGATTAGTGGACTCAGACTGATTAGAGTACTCAGACTAATAGAGTACACAGACGGATTAGAGGACTCGAACTGATTTGAGGAGTCAGACTGATTAGAGGACAGACTGATTAGAGGAGTCAGACTGATTAGAGGACAGACTGATTAGAGGACTCAGACTGATTAATGGACTCAGACTGATTAGAGGACTCGGACTGATTAGAGGAGTCAGACTGATTAGAGGACTCAGACTGATTAGAGGAGTCAGACTGATTAGTGGACTCAGACTGATTAGAGACTCAGACTGATTAGAGGACTCAGACTGATTAGAGACTCAGACTGATTAATGCATACAGACTGATTGGTGGACTCAGACTGATTAGAGACTCAGACTGATTAGAGGACTCGGACTGATTAGAGGATTCAGACTAATTAGAGGACTCAGACTGATTAGAGGAGTCAGACTGATTTGTGGACTCAGACTGATTAGTGTCTCAGACTGATTAGAGGACTCAGACTGATTAGAGGACAGACTGATTAGTGTCTCGGACTGATTAGAGGAGTCAGGCTGATTACTGGACTCAGACTGATTAGTGTCTCAGACTGATTAGAGGACTCAGACTGATTAGAGGACTCAGACTGATTGGTGGACTCAGACTGATTAGTGTCTCAGACTGATTAGAGGACTCAGACTGATTGGTGGACTCAGACTGATTAGTGTCTCGGACTAATTAGAGGAGTCAGACTGATTAGAGGACTCAGACTAATTAGAGGACTCAGACTGATTAGAGGAGTCAGACTGATTACTGGACTCAGACTGATTAGTGTCTCAGACTGATTAGAGGACTCAGACTGATTGGTGGACTCAGACTGATTTGTGGACTCAGACTGATTAGTGTCTCAGACTGATTAGAGGACTCAGACTGATTAGAGGACAGACTGATTAGTGTCTCGGACTGATTAGAGGAGTCAGGCTGATTACTGGACTCAGACTGATTAGTGTCTCAGACTGATTAGAGGACTCAGACTGATTAGAGGACTCAGACTGATTGGTGGACTCAGACTGATTAGTGTCTCAGACTGATTAGAGGACTCAGACTGATTGGTGGACTCAGACTGATTAGTGTCTCGGACTGATTAGAGGAGTCAGACTGATTAGAGGACTCAGACTAATTAGAGGACTCAGACTGATTAGAGGAGTCAGACTGATTACTGGACTCAGACTGATTAGTGTCTCAGACTGATTAGAGGACTCAGACTGATTGGTGGACTCAGACTGATTAGTGTCTCAGACTGATTAGAGGACTCAGACTGATTGGTGGACTCAGACTGATTAGTGTCTCGGACTGATTAGAGGAGTCAGACTGATTAGAGGACTCAGACTGATTAGAGGACTCAGACTGATTAGAGGACTCGGACTGATTAGAGGACTCAGACTGATTTGACGACTCAGACTGATTAGAGACTCAGACTGATTAGAGACTCAGACTGATTAGAGACTCAGACTGATTAGTGGACTGAGACTGATTGGAGATTAAGTGATTCGAGTACTCGGACTGATTAGAGGACTCAGACTGATTAGAGGACTCAGACTGATTAGAGGACAGACTGATTAATGGACTCAGACTGATTAGAGCACACAGACGGATTAGAGGACTCGAACTGATTAGGGGACTCAGACTGATTAGTGGACTCCGACTGATTAGAGTACTCAGACTAATTAGAGTACACAGACGGATTAGAGGACTCGAACTGATTAGAGGAGTCAGACTGATTAGAGGACAGACTGATTAGAGGAGTCAGACTGATTAGAGGACTCAGACTGATTAGTGGACTCAGACTGATTAGAGCACTCAGATTGATTAGAGGAGTCAGACTGATTCGTGGACTCAGACTGATTATTGTCTCAGACTGATTAGTGGACTCAGACTGATTAGAGGACAGACTGATTAGTGTCTCGGACTGATTAGAGGACTCGGACTGATTAGAGGAGTCAGGCTGATTACTGGACTCAGACTGATTAGTGTCTCAGACTGATTAGAGGACTCAGACTGATTAGAGGACTCAGACTGATTGGTGGACTCAGACTGATTAGTGTCTCAGACTGATTAGAGGACTCAGACTGATTAGAGGACTCAGACTGATTGGTGGACTCAGACTGATTAGTGTCTCGGACTGATTAGAGGACTCAGACTGATTAGAGGACTCAGACTGATTAGAGACTCAGACTGATTCATGGATACAGACTGATTGGTGGACTCAGACTGATTAGAGTTCTCAGACTAATTAGAGTACTCAGACTGATTAGAGACTCAGACTGATTAGAGGACTCGGACTGATTAGAGGACTCAGACTGATGTGATGACTCAGACTAGAGACACAGACTGATTAGAGGAATCAGACTGATTAATGGACTCAGACTGATTAGAGTACTCAGTCTAATTAGAGTACTCAGACTGATTAGAGACTAAGACTGATTAGAGTACTCGGACTGATTAGAGGACTCAGACTGATTAGAGGACTCAGACTGATTAGAGGAGTCAGACTGATTAGTGGACTCAGACTGATTAGAGGACTCGGACTGATTAGAGGAGTCAGACTGATTAGAGGACTCAGACTGATTAGAGGAGTCAGACTGATTGGTGGACTCAGACTGATTAGTGTCTCGGACTGATTAGAGGACTCAGACTGATTAGAGGACTCAGACTGATTAGAGACTCAGACTGATTCATGGATACAGACTGATTGGTGGACTCAGACTGATTAGAGTTCTCAGACTAATTAGAGTACTCAGACTGATTAGAGACTCAGACTGATTAGAGGACTCGGACTGATTAGAGGACTCAGACTGATTAGAGGACTCAGTCTAATTAGAGTACTCAGACTGATTAGAGACTAAGACTGATTAGAGTACTCGGACTGATTAGAGGACTCAGACTGATTAGAGGACTCAGACTGATTAGAGGAGTCAGACTGATTAGTGGACTCAGACTGATTAGAGGACTCGGACTGATTAGAGGAGTCAGACTGATTAGAGGACTCAGACTGATTAGAGGAGTCAGACTGATTAGTGGACTCAGACTGATTAGAGTTCTCAGACTAATTAGAGTACTCAGACTGATTAGAGACTCAGACTGATTAGAGGACTCGGACTGATTAGAGGACTCAGACTGATGTGATGACTCAGACTAGAGACAAAGACTGATGAGAGGAATCAGACTGATGAATGGACTCAGACTGATTAGAGTACTCAGTCTAATTAGAGTACTCAGACTGATTAGAGACTAAGACTGATTAGAGTACTCGGACTGATTAGAGGACTCAGACTGATTAGAGGACTCAGACTGATTAGAGGAGTCAGACTGATTAGTGGACTCAGACTGATTAGAGGACTCAGACTGATTAGAGGAGTCAGACTGATTAGAGGACTCAGACTGATTAGAGGACTCAGACTGATTCGTGGACTCGGACTGATTCGTGGACTCGGACTGATTAGAGGACTCGGACTGATTAGAGGAGTCAGACTGATTAGAGGACTCTGACTGATTAGAGGACTCAGACTGATTAGAGGACTCGGATTGATTGGAGGACTCAGACTGATTAGAGGATTCAGACTGATTAGTGGACTCGGACTGATTTGAGGACTCAGACTGATTAGAGGACTCAGACTGATTAGTGGACTCAGACTGATTAGAGTTCTCAGACTAATTAGAGTACTCAGACTGATTAGAGACTCAGACTGATTAGAGGACTCGGACTGATTAGAGGACTCAGACTGATGTGATGACTCAGACTAGAGACACAGACTGATTAGAGGAATCAGACTGATTAATGGACTCAGACTGATTAGAGTACTCAGTCTAATTAGAGTACTCAGACTGATTAGAGACTAAGACTGATTAGAGTACTCGGAATGATTAGAGGACTCAGACTGATTAGAGGACTCAGACTGATTAGAGAACTGATTGATTAGCGGGCTCAGACTGATTAGAGGAGTCAGATTGATTAGAGGAGTCAGACTGATTAGTGGACTCAGACTGATTAGAGGACTCAGACTGATTCGTGGACTCAGACTGATGAGTGTCTCAGACTGATTAGAGGACTCAGACTGATTAGAGGAGACAGGCTGATTACTGGACTCAGACTGATTAGTGTCTCAGACTGATTAGAGGACTCAGACTGATTAGAGGACTCAGACTGATTGGTGGACTCAGACTGATTAGTGTCTCGGACTGATTAGAGGACTCAGACTGATTAGAGACTCAGACTAGAGACACAGACTGATTAGAGGAATCAGACTGATTAATGGACTCAGATTGATTAGAGTACTCAGTCTAATTAGAGTACTCAGACTGATTAGAGACTAAGACTGATTAGAGTACTCGGACTGATTAGAGGACTCAGACTGATTAGAGGACTCAGACTGATTAGTGGACTCAGACTGATTAGAGGACGGACTGATTAGAGGAGTCAGACTCATTAGAGGAGTCAGACTGATTAGAGGACTCAGACTGATTAGAGGAGTCAGACTGATTAGTGGACTCAGACTGATTAGAGGACTCGGACTGATTGGAGGACTCAGACTGATTAGAGGATTCAGACTGATTAGTGGACTCGGACTGATTTGAGGACTCAGACTGATTAGAGGACTCAGACTGATTAGTGGACTCAGACTGATTAGAGTTCTCAGACTAATTAGAGTACTCAGACTGATTAGAGACTCAGACTGATTAGAGGACTCGGACTGATTAGAGGACTCAGACTGATTAGAGGACTCAGACTGATTAGAGGACTCAGACTGATTCGTGGACTCAGACTGATTCGTGGACTCGGACTGATTAGAGGACTCGGACTGATTAGAGGAGTCAGACTGATTAGAGGACTCTGACTGATTAGAGGACTCAGACTGATTAGAGGACTCGGATTGATTGGAGGACTCAGACTGATTAGAGGATTCAGACTGATTAGTGGACTCGGACTGATTTGAGGACTCAGACTGATTAGAGGACTCCGACTAATTAGAGTACTCAGACTGATTAGAGACTCAGACTGATTAGAGGACTCGGACTGATTAGAGGACTCAGACTGATGTGATGACTCAGACTAGAGACACAGACTGATTAGAGGAATCAGACTGATTAATGGACTCAGACTGATTAGAGTACTCAGTCTAATTAGAGTACTCAGACTGATTAGAGACTAAGACTGATTAGAGTACTCGGACTGATTAGAGGACTCAGACTGATTAGAGGACTCAGACTGATTAGAGAACTGATTGATTAGCGGGCTCAGACTGATTAGAGGAGTCAGATTGATTAGAGGAGTCAGACTGATTAGTGGACTCAGACTGATTAGAGGACTCAGACTGATTCGTGGACTCAGACTGATGAGTGTCTCAGACTGATTAGAGGACTCAGACTGATTAGAGGAGACAGGCTGATTACTGGACTCAGACTGATTAGTGTCTCAGACTGATTAGAGGACTCAGACTGATTAGAGGACTCAGACTGATTGGTGGACTCAGACTGATTAGTGTCTCGGACTGATTAGAGGACTCAGACTGATTAGAGACTCAGACTGATTCATGGATACAGACTGATTGGTGGACTCAGACTGATTAGAGTTCTCAGACTAATTAGAGTACTCAGACTGATTAGAGACTCAGACTGATTAGAGGACTCGGACTGATTAGAGGACTCAGACTGATGTGATGACTCAGACTAGAGACACAGACTGATTAGAGGAATCAGACTGATTAATGGACTCAGACTGATTAGAGTACTCAGTCTAATTAGAGTACTCAGACTGATTAGAGACTAAGACTGATTAGAGTACTCGGACTGATTAGAGGACTCAGACTGATTAGAGGACTCAGACTGATTAGTGGACTCAGACTGATTAGAGGACGGACTGATTAGAGGAGTCAGACTCATTAGAGGAGTCAGACTGATTAGAGGACTCAGACTGATTAGAGGAGTCAGACTGATTAGTGGACTCAGACTGATTAGAGGACTCGGACTGATTAGAGGAGTCAGACTGATTAGAGGACTCAGACTGATTAGAGGAGTCAGACTGATTAGTGGACTCAGACTGATTAGAGGACTCAGACTGATTAGAGGAGTCAGACTGATTAGAGGACTCAGACTGATTAGAGGACTCAGACTGATTCGTGGACTCAGACTGATTCGTGGACTCGGACTGATTAGAGGACTCGGACTGATTAGAGGAGTCAGACTGATTAGAGGACTCTGACTGATTAGAGGACTCAGACTGATTAGAGGACTCGGATTGATTGGAGGACTCAGACTGATTAGAGGATTCAGACTGATTAGTGGACTCGGACTGATTCGTGGACTCAGACTGATTAGAGGACTCGGACTGATTAGAGGACTCAGACTGATTAGAGGACTCGGACTGATTAAAGGACTCGGAATGGTTAGAGGACTCGGACTGATTAGAGGATCAGACTGATTAGAGGACTCAGACTGATTAGTGGACAGACTGATTAGAGGAGTCAGACTGATTAGAGAACTGATTGATTAGCGGGCTCAGACTGATTAGAGGAGTCAGATTGATTAGAGGAGTCAGACTGATTAGTGGACTCAGACTGATTAGAGGTCTCAGACTGATTGGTGGACTCAGACTGATTAGTGTCTCGGACTGATTAGAGGAGTCAGACTGATTAGAGGACTCAGACTGATTAGAGGACTCAGACTGATTATTGGACTCAGACTGATTAGAGACTCAGACTGATTAGAGGACTCGGACTGATTAGAGGACTCAGACTGATTTGACGACTCAGACTGATTAGAGACTCAGACTGATTAGTGGACTGAGACTGATTGGAGACTAAGTGATTCGAGTACTCGGACTGATCAGAGGACTCAGACTGATTAGTGGACTCAGACTGATTAGAGTACTCAGACTAATAGAGTACACAGACGGATTAGAGGACTCGAACTGATTTGAGGAGTCAGACTGATTAGAGGACAGACTGATTAGAGGAGTCAGACTGATTATTGGACTCAGACTGATTAGAGGACTCGGACTGATTAGAGGACTCAGACTGATTTGACGACTCAGACTGATTAGAGACTCAGACTGATTAGTGGACTGAGACTGATTGGAGACTAAGTGATTCGAGTACTCGGACTGATCAGAGGACTCAGACTGATTAGTGGACTCAGACTGATTAGAGTACTCAGACTAATAGAGTACACAGACGGATTAGAGGACTCGAACTGATTTGAGGAGTCAGACTGATTAGAGGACAGACTGATTAGAGGAGTCAGACTGATTAGAGGACAGACTGATTAGAGGACTCAGACTGATTAATGGACTCAGACTGATTAGTGGACTCAGACTGATTAGAGACTCAGACTGATTAGAGGACTCAGACTGATTAGAGACTCAGACTGATTAATGCATACAGACTGATTGGTGGACTCAGACTGATTAGAGACTCAGACTGATTAGAGGACTCGGACTGATTAGAGGATTCAGACTAATTAGAGGACTCAGACTGATTAGAGGAGTCAGACTGATTTGTGGACTCAGACTGATTAGTGTCTCAGACTGATTAGAGGACTCAGACTGATTAGAGGACAGACTGATTAGTGTCTCGGACTGATTAGAGGAGTCAGGCTGATTACTGGACTCAGACTGATTAGTGTCTCAGACTGATTAGAGGACTCAGACTGATTAGAGGACTCAGACTGATTGGTGGACTCAGACTGATTAGTGTCTCAGACTGATTAGAGGACTCAGACTGATTGGTGGACTCAGACTGATTAGTGTCTCGGACTGATTAGAGGAGTCAGACTGATTAGAGGACTCAGACTGATTAGAGGACTCAGACTGATTAGAGGACTCGGACTGATTAGAGGACTCAGACTGATTTGACGACTCAGACTGATTAGAGACTCAGACTGATTAGAGACTCAGACTGATTAGAGACTCAGACTAATTAGAGTACTCAGACTGATTTGTGTCTCAGACTGATTAGTGGACTGAGACTGATTGGAGATTAAGTGATTCGAGTACTCGGACTGATTAGAGGACTCAGACTGATTAGAGGACTCAGACTGATTAGAGGACAGACTGATTAATGGACTCAGACTGATTAGAGCATACAGACGGATTAGAGGACTCGAACTGATTAGGGGACTCAGACTGATTAGTGGACTCAGACTGATTAGAGTACTCAGACTAATTAGAGTACACAGACGGATTAGAGGACTCGAACTGATTAGAGGAGTCAGACTGATTAGAGGACAGACTGATTAGAGGAGTCAGACTGATTAGAGGACTCAGACTGATTAGAGGACTCAGACTGATTAGAGAACTGATTGATTAGCGGGCTCAGACTGATTAGAGGAGTCAGACTGATTAGTGGACTCAGATTGATTAGAGGAGTCAGACTGATTAGTGGACTCGGACTGATTAGAGGACTCAGACTGATTCGTGGACACAGACTGATGAGTGTCTCAGACTGATTAGAGGACTCAGACTGATTAGAGGAGACAGGCTGATTACTGGACTCAGACTGATTAGTGTCTCAGACTGATTAGAGGACTCAGACTGATTAGAGGACTCAGACTGATTGGTGGACTCAGACTGATTAGTGTCTCAGACTGATTAGAGGACTCAGACTGATTAGAGGACTCAGACTGATTGGTGGACTCAGACTGATTAGTGTCTCGGACTGATTAGAGGACTCAGACTGATTAGAGGACTCAGACTGATTAGAGACTCAGACTGATTCATGGATACAGACTGATTGGTCGACTCAGACTGATTAGAGTTCTCAGACTAATTAGAGTACTCAGACTGATTAGAGACTCAGACTGATTAGAGGACTCGGACTGATTAGAGGACTCAGACTGATGTGATGACTCAGACTAGAGACACAGACTGATTAGAGGAATCAGACTGATTAATGGACTCAGACTGATTAGAGTACTCAGTCTAATTAGAGTACTCAGACTGATTAGAGACTAAGACTGATTAGAGTACTCGGACTGATTAGAGGACTCAGACTGATTAGAGGACTCAGACTGATTAGTGGACTCAGACTGATTAGAGGACGGACTGATTAGAGGAGTCAGACTCATTAGAGGAGTCAGACTGATTAGAGGACTCAGACTGATTAGAGGAGTCAGACTGATTAGTGGACTCAGACTGATTAGAGGACTCGGACTGATTAGAGGAGTCAGACTGATTAGAGGACTCAGACTGATTAGAGGAGTCAGACTGATTAGTGGACTCAGACTGATTAGAGGACTCAGACTGATTAGAGGAGTCAGACTGATTCGTGGACTCAGACTGATTAGAGGACTCGGACTGATTAGAGGACTCAGACTGATTAGAGGACTCGGACTGATTAAAGGACTCGGAATGGTTAGAGGACTCGGACTGATTAGAGGATCAGACTGATTAGAGGACTCAGACTGATTAGTGGACAGGCTGATGAGAGGACTCAGACTGATTTGTGGACTCAGACTGATTAGAGGAGTCAGACTGATTTGAGGAGTCAGACTGATTAGAGAACTGATTGATTAGCGGGCTCAGACTGATTTGAGGAGTCAGATTGATTAGAGGAGTCAGACTGATTAGTGGACTCAGACTGATTAGAGGTCTCAGACTGATTGGTGGACTCAGACTGATTAGTGTCTCGGACTGATTAGAGGAGTCAGACTGATTAGAGGACTCAGACTGATTAGAGGACTCAGACTGATTATTGGACTCAGACTGATTAGAGACTCAGACTGATTAGAGGACTCGGACTGATTAGAGGACTCAGACTGATTTGACGACTCAGACTGATTAGAGACTCAGACTGATTAGTGGACTGAGACTGATTGGAGACTAAGTGATTCGAGTACTCGGACTGATCAGAGGACTCAGACTGATTAGTGGACTCAGACTGATTAGAGTACTCAGACTAATAGAGTACACAGACGGATTACAGGACTCGAACTGATTTGAGGAGTCAGACTGATTAGAGGACAGACTGATTAGAGGAGTCAGACTGATTAGAGGACAGACTGATTAGAGGACTCAGACTGATTAATGGACTCAGACTGATTAGAGGACTCGGACTGATTAGAGGAGTCAGACTGATTAGAGGACTCAGACTGATTAGAGGAGTCAGACTGATTAGTGGACTCAGACTGATTAGAGACTCAGACTGATTAGAGGACTCAGACTGATTAGAGACTCAGACTGATTAATGCATACAGACTGATTGGTGGACTCAGACTGATTAGAGACTCAGACTGATTAGAGGACTCGGACTGATTAGAGGATTCAGACTAATTAGAGGACTCAGACTGATTAGAGGAGTCAGACTGATTTGTGGACTCAGACTGATTAGTGTCTCAGACTGATTAGAGGACTCAGACTGATTAGAGGACAGACTGATTAGTGTCTCGGACTGATTAGAGGAGTCAGGCTGATTACTGGACTCAGACTGATTAGTGTCTCAGACTGATTAGAGGACTCAGACTGATTAGAGGACTCAGACTGATTGGTGGACTCAGACTGATTAGTGTCTCAGACTGATTAGAGGACTCAGACTGATTGGTGGACTCAGACTGATTAGTGTCTCGGACTGATTAGAGGAGTCAGACTGATTAGAGGACTCAGACTAATTAGAGGACTCAGACTGATTAGAGGAGTCAGACTGATTACTGGACTCAGACTGATTAGTGTCTCAGACTGATTAGAGGACTCAGACTGATTAGTGGACTCAGACTGATTAGAGGAGTCAGACTGATTACTGGACTCAGACTGATTAGTGTCTCAGACTGATCAGAGGACTCAGACTGATTAGTGGACTCAGACTGATTAGAGTACTCAGACTAATAGAGTACACAGACGGATTAGAGGACTCGAACTGATTTGAGGAGTCAGACTGATTAGAGGACAGACTGATTAGAGGAGTCAGACTGATTAGAGGACAGACTGATTAGAGGACTCAGACTGATTAATGGACTCAGACTGATTAGAGGACTCGGACTGATTAGAGGAGTCAGACTGATTAGAGGACTCAGACTGATTAGAGGAGTCAGACTGATTAGTGGACTCAGACTGATTAGAGACTCAGACTGATTAGAGGACTCAGACTGATTAGAGACTCAGACTGATTAATGCATACAGACTGATTGGTGGACTCAGACTGATTAGAGACTCAGACTGATTAGAGGACTCGGACTGATTAGAGGATTCAGACTAATTAGAGGACTCAGACTGATTAGAGGAGTCAGACTGATTTGTGGACTCAGACTGATTAGTGTCTCAGACTGATTAGAGGACTCAGACTGATTAGAGGACAGACTGATTAGTGTCTCGGACTGATTAGAGGAGTCAGGCTGATTACTGGACTCAGACTGATTAGTGTCTCAGACTGATTAGAGGACTCAGACTGATTAGAGGACTCAGACTGATTGGTGGACTCAGACTGATTAGTGTCTCAGACTGATTAGAGGACTCAGACTGATTGGTGGACTCAGACTGATTAGTGTCTCGGACTGATTAGAGGAGTCAGACTGATTAGAGGACTCAGACTGATTAGAGGACTCAGACTGATTAGAGGACTCGGACTGAATAGAGGACTCAGACTGATTTGACGACTCAGACTGATTAGAGACTCAGACTGATTAGAGACTCAGACTGATTAGAGACTCAGACTAATTAGAGTACTCAGACTGATTTGTGTCTCAGACTGATTAGTGGACTGAGACTGATTGGAGATTAAGTGATTCGAGTACTCGGACTGATTAGAGGACTCAGACTGATTAGAGGACTCAGACTGATTAGAGGACAGACTGATTAATGGACTCAGACTGATTAGAGCATACAGACGGATTAGAGGACTCGAACTGATTAGGGGACTCAGACTGATTAGTGGACTCAGACTGATTAGAGTACTCAGACTAATTAGAGTACACAGACGGATTAGAGGACTCGAACTGATTAGAGGAGTCAGACTGATTAGAGGACAGACTGATTAGAGGAGTCAGACTGATTAGAGGACTCAGACTGATTAGAGGACTCAGACTGATTAATGGACTCAGACTGATTGGAGTACACAGACGGATTAGAGGACTCGAACTGATTAGAGGACTCAGATTGATTAGTGGACTCAGACTGATTAGAGTACTCAGACTAATTAGAGTACACAGACGGATTAGAGGACTCGAACTGATTAGAGGAGTCAGACTCATTAGAGGACAGACTGATTAGAGGACTCGGACTGATTAGAGGACTCAGACTGATTAGAGGACTCAGACTGATTAGAGGAGTCAGACTGATTAGTGGACTCAGACTGATTAGAGGAGTCAGACTGATTCGTGGACTCAGACTGATTCGTGGACTCAGACTGATTCGCGGACTCAGACTGATTCGTGGACTCAGACTGATTAGAGGACTCGGACTGATTAGAGGAGTCAGAGTGATTAGAGGACTCAGACTGATTAGAGGAGTCAGACTGATTCGTGGACTCAGACTGATTAGAGGACTCAGACTGATTAGAGGACTCAGACTGATTAGAGACTCAGACTGATTCATGGATACAGACTGATTGGTGGACTCAGACTGATTAGAGTTCTCAGAGTAATTAGAGTACTCAGACTGATTAGAGACTCAGACTGATTAGAGGACTCGGACTGATTAGAGGACTCAGACTGATGTGACGACTCAGACTAGAGACTCAGACTGATTAGTGGAATCAGACTGATTAGAGACTCAGACTGATTAGTGGACTCAGACTGATTAGAGCACTCAGATTGATTAGAGGAGTCAGACTGATTCGTCGACTCAGACTGATTAGTGTCTCAGACTGATTAGTGGACTCAGACTGATTAGAGGACAGACTGATTAGTGTCTCGGACTGATTAGAGGACTCAGACTGATTAGAGGAGTCAGACTGATTAGAGAACTGATTGATTAGCGGGCTCAGACTGATTAGAGGAGTCAGATTGATTAGAGGAGTCAGACTGATTAGTGGACTCAGACTGATTAGAGGTCTCAGACTGATTGGTGGACTCAGACTGATTAGTGTCTCGGACTGATTAGAGGAGTCAGACTGATTAGAGGACTCAGACTGATTAGAGGACTCAGACTGATTATTGGACTCAGACTGATTAGAGACTCAGACTGATTAGAGGACTCGGACTGATTAGAGGACTCAGACTGATTTGACGACTCAGACTGATTAGAGACTCAGACTGATTAGTGGACTGAGACTGATTGGAGACTAAGTGATTCGAGTACTCGGACTGATCAGAGGACTCAGACTGATTAGTGGACTCAGACTGATTAGAGTACTCAGACTAATAGAGTACACAGACGGATTAGAGGACTCGAACTGATTTGAGGAGTCAGACTGATTAGAGGACAGACTGATTAGAGGAGTCAGACTGATTATTGGACTCAGACTGATTAGAGGACTCGGACTGATTAGAGGACTCAGACTGATTTGACGACTCAGACTGATTAGAGACTCAGACTGATTAGTGGACTGAGACTGATTGGAGACTAAGTGATTCGAGTACTCGGACTGATCAGAGGACTCAGACTGATTAGTGGACTCAGACTGATTAGAGTACTCAGACTAATAGAGTACACAGACGGATTAGAGGACTCGAACTGATTTGAGGAGTCAGACTGATTAGAGGACAGACTGATTAGAGGAGTCAGACTGATTAGAGGACAGACTGATTAGAGGACTCAGACTGATTAATGGACTCAGACTGATTAGAGGACTCGGACTGATTAGAGGAGTCAGACTGATTAGAGGACTCAGACTGATTAGAGGAGTCAGACTGATTAGAGGACTCAGACTGATTAGAGACTCAGACTGATTAATGCATACAGACTGATTGGTGGACTCAGACTGATTAGAGACTCAGACTGATTAGAGGACTCGGACTGATTAGAGGATTCAGACTAATTAGAGGACTCAGACTGATTACAGGAGTCAGACTGATTTGTGGACTCAGACTGATTAGTGTCTCAGACTGATTAGAGGACTCAGACTGATTAGAGGACAGACTGATTAGTGTCTCGGACTGATTAGAGGAGTCAGGCTGATTACTGGACTCAGACTGATTAGTGTCTCAGACTGATTAGAGGACTCAGACTGATTAGAGGACTCAGACTGATTGGTGGACTCAGACTGATTAGTGTCTCAGACTGATTAGAGGACTCAGACTGATTGGTGGACTCAGACTGATTAGTGTCTCGGACTGATTAGAGGAGTCAGACTGATTAGAGGACTCAGACTGATTAGAGGACTCAGACTGATTAGAGGACTCGGACTGATTAGAGGACTCAGACTGATTTGACGACTCAGACTGATTAGAGACTCAGACTGATTAGAGACTCAGACTGATTAGAGACTCAGACTAATTAGAGTACTCAGACTGATTTGTGTCTCAGACTGATTAGTGGACTGAGACTGATTGGAGATTAAGTGATTCGAGTACTCGGACTGATTAGAGGACTCAGACTGATTAGAGGACTCAGACTGATTAGAGGACAGACTGATTAATGGACTCAGACTGATTAGAGCATACAGACGGATTAGAGGACTCGAACTGATTAGGGGACTCAGACTGATTAGTGGACTCAGACTGATTAGAGTACTCAGACTAATTAGAGTACACAGACGGATTAGAGGACTCGAACTGATTAGAGGAGTCAGACTGATTAGAGGACAGACTGATTAGAGGAGTCAGACTGATTAGAGGACTCAGACTGATTAGAGGACTCAGACTGATTAATGGACTCAGACTGATTGGAGTACACAGACGGATTAGAGGACTCGAACTGATTAGAGGACTCAGATTGATTAGTGGACTCAGACTGATTAGAGTACTCAGACTAATTAGAGTACACAGACGGATTAGAGGACTCGAACTGATTAGAGGAGTCAGACTCATTAGAGGACAGACTGATTAGAGGACTCGGACTGATTAGAGGACTCAGACTGATTAGAGGACTCAGACTGATTAGAGGAGTCAGACTGATTAGTGGACTCAGACTGATTAGAGGAGTCAGACTGATTCGTGGACTCAGACTGATTCGTGGACTCAGACTGATTCGCGGACTCAGACTGATTCGTGGACTCAGACTGATTAGAGGACTCGGACTGATTAGAGGAGTCAGAGTGATTAGAGGACTCAGACTGATTAGAGGAGTCAGACTGATTCGTGGACTCAGACTGATTAGAGGACTCAGACTGATTAGAGGACTCAGACTGATTAGAGACTCAGACTGATTCATGGATACAGACTGATTGGTGGACTCAGACTGATTAGAGTTCTCAGAGTAATTAGAGTACTCAGACTGATTAGAGACTCAGACTGATTAGAGGACTCGGACTGATTAGAGGACTCAGACTGATGTGACGACTCAGACTAGAGACTCAGACTGATTAGTGGAATCAGACTGATTAGAGACTCAGACTGATTAGTGGACTCAGACTGATTAGAGCACTCAGATTGATTAGAGGAGTCAGACTGATTCGTGGACTCAGACTGATTAGTGTCTCAGACTGATTAGTGGACTCAGACTGATTAGAGGACAGACTGATTAGTGTCTCGGACTGATTAGAGGACTCAGACTGATTAGAGGAGTCAGGCTGATTACTGGACTTAGACTGATTAGTGTCTCAGACTGATTAGAGGACTCAGACTGATTAGAGGACTCAGACTGATTGGTGGACTCAGACTGATTAGTGTCTCAGACTGATTAGAGGACTCAGACTGATTAGAGGACTCAGACTGATTGGTGGACTCAGACTGATTAGTGTCTCGGACTGATTAGAGGACTCAGACTGATGTGATGACTCAGACTAGAGACACAGACTGATTAGAGGAATCAGACTGATTAATGGACTCAGACTGATTAGAGTACTCAGTCTAATTAGAGTACTCAGACTGATTAGAGACTAAGACTGATTAGAGTACTCGGACTGATTAGAGGACTCAGACTGATTAGAGGACTCAGACTGATTAGTGGACTCAGACTGATTAGAGGACTCAGACTGATTAGAGGAGTCAGACTGATTAGTGGACTCAGACTGATTAGAGGACTCGGACTGATTAGAGGAGTCAGACTGATTAGAGGACTCAGACTGATTAGAGGAGTCAGACTGATTAGTGGACTCAGACTGATTAGAGTTCTCAGACTAATTAGAGTACTCAGACTGATTAGAGACTCAGACTGATTAGAGGACTCGGACTGATTAGAGGACTCAGACTGATGTGATGACTCAGACTAGAGACACAGACTGATTAGAGGAATCAGACTGATGAATGGACTCAGACTGATTAGAGTACTCAGTCTAATTAGAGTACTCAGACTGATTAGAGACTAAGACTGATTAGAGTACTCGGACTGATTAGAGGACTCAGACTGATTAGAGGACAGACTGATTAGAGGACTCAGACTGATTAGAGGAGTCAGACTGATTAGTGGACTCAGACTGATTAGAGGACTCGGACTGATTAGAGGAGTCAGACTGATTAGAGGACTCAGACTGATTAGAGGAGTCAGACTGATTAGTGGACTCAGACTGATTAGAGGACTCAGACTGATTAGAGGAGTCAGACTGATTAGAGGACTCAGACTGATTAGAGGACTCAGACTGATTCGTGGACTCAGACTGATTCGTGGACTCAGACTGATTAGAGGACTCGGACTGATTAGAGGAGTCAGACTGATTAGAGGACTCTGACTGATTAGAGGACTCAGACTGATTAGAGGACTCGGATTGATTGGAGGACTCAGACTGATTAGAGGATTCAGACTGATTAGTGGACTCGGACTGATTCGTGGACTCAGACTGATTAGAGGACTCGGACTGATTAGAGGACTCAGACTGATTAGAGGACTCGGACTGATTAAAGGACTCGGAATGGTTAGAGGACTCGGACTGATTAGAGGATCAGACTGATTAGAGGACTCAGACTGATTAGTGGACAGACTGATGAGAGGACTCAGACTGATTTGTGGACTCAGACTAATTAGAGGAGTCAGACTGATTTGAGGAGTCAGACTGATTAGAGAACTGATTGATTAGCGGGCTCAGACTGATTAGAGGAGTCAGATTGATTAGAGGAGTCAGACTGATTAGTGGACTCAGACTGATTAGAGGTCTCAGACTGATTGGTGGACTCAGACTGATTAGTGTCTCGGACTGATTAGAGGAGTCAGACTGATTAGAGGACTCAGACTGATTAGAGGACTCAGACTGATTATTGGACTCAGACTGATTAGAGACTCAGACTGATTAGAGGACTCGGACTGATTAGAGGACTCAGACTGATTTGACGACTCAGACTGATTAGAGACTCAGACTGATTAGTGGACTGAGACTGATTGGAGACTAAGTGATTCGAGTACTCGGACTGATCAGAGGACTCAGACTGATTAGTGGACTCAGACTGATTAGAGTACTCAGACTAATAGAGTACACAGACGGATTAGAGGACTCGAACTGATTTGAGGAGTCAGACTGATTAGAGGACAGACTGATTAGAGGAGTCAGACTGATTAGAGGACAGACTGATTAGAGGACTCAGACTGATTAATGGACTCAGACTGATTAGAGGACTCGGACTGATTAGAGGAGTCAGACTGATTAGAGGACTCAGACTGATTAGAGGAGTCAGACTGATTAGTGGACTCAGACTGATTAGAGACTCAGACTGATTAGAGGACTCAGACTGATTAGAGGACTCAGACTGATTGGTGGACTCAGACTGATTAGTGTCTCAGACTGATTAGAGACTCAGACTGATTAATGCATACAGACTGATTGGTGGACTCAGACTGATTAGAGACTCAGACTGATTAGAGGACTCGGACTGATTAGAGGATTCAGACTAATTAGAGGACTCAGACTGATTAGAGGAGTCAGACTGATTTGTGGACTCAGACTGATTAGTGTCTCAGACTGATTAGAGGACTCAGACTGATTAGAGGACAGACTGATTAGTGTCTCGGACTGATTAGAGGAGTCAGGCTGATTACTGGACTCAGACTGATTAGTGTCTCAGACTGATTAGAGGACTCAGACTGATTAGAGGACTCAGACTGATTGGTGGACTCAGACTGATTAGTGTCTCAGACTGATTAGAGGACTCAGACTGATTGGTGGACTCAGACTGATTAGTGTCTCGGACTGATTAGAGGAGTCAGACTGATTAGAGGACTCAGACTGATTAGAGGACTCAGACTGATTAGAGGACTCGGACTGATTAGAGGACTCAGACTGATTTGACGACTCAGACTGATTAGAGACTCAGACTGATTAGAGACTCAGACTGATTAGAGACTCAGACTAATTAGAGTACTCAGACTGATTTGTGTCTCAGACTGATTAGTGGACTGAGACTGATTGGAGATTAAGTGATTCGAGTACTCGGACTGATTAGAGGACTCAGACTGATTAGAGGACTCAGACTGATTAGAGGACAGACTGATTAATGGACTCAGACTGATTAGAGCACACAGACGGATTAGAGGACTCGAACTGATTAGGGGACTCAGACTGATTAGTGGACTCAGACTGATTAGAGTACTCAGACTAATTAGAGTACACAGACGGATTAGAGGACTCGAACTGATTAGAGGAGTCAGACTGATTAGAGGACAGACTGATTAGAGGACAGACTGATTAGTGTCTCGGACTGATTAGAGGACTCAGACTGATTAGAGGAGTCAGGCTGATTACTGGACTCAGACTGATTAGTGTCTCAGACTGATTAGAGGACTCAGACTGATTAGAGGACTCAGACTGATTGGTGGACTCAGACTGATTAGTGTCTCAGACTGATTAGAGGACTCAGACTGATTAGAGGACTCAGACTGATTGGTGGACTCAGACTGATTAGTGTCTCGGACTGATTAGAGGACTCAGACTGATTAGAGGACTCAGACTGATTAGAGACTCAGACTGATTCATGGATACAGACTGATTGGTGGACTCAGACTGATTAGAGTTCTCAGACTAATTAGAGTACTCAGACTGATTAGAGACTCAGACTGATTAGAGGACTCGGACTGATTAGAGGACTCAGACTGATGTGATGACTCAGACTAGAGACACAGACTGATTAGAGGAATCAGACTGATTAATGGACTCAGACTGATTAGAGTACTCAGTCTAATTAGAGTACTCAGACTGATTAGAGACTAAGACTGATTAGAGTACTCGGACTGATTAGAGGACTCAGACTGATTAGAGGACTCAGACTGATTAGAGGAGTCAGACTGATTAGTGGACTCAGACTGATTAGAGGACTCGGACTGATTAGAGGAGTCAGACTGATTAGAGGACTCAGACTGATTAGAGGAGTCAGACTGATTAGTGGACTCAGACTGATTAGAGTTCTCAGACTAATTAGAGTACTCAGACTGATTAGAGACTCAGACTGATTAGAGGACTCGGACTGATTAGAGGACTCAGACTGATGTGATGACTCAGACTAGAGACAAAGACTGATTAGAGGAATCAGACTGATGAATGGACTCAGACTGATTAGAGTACTCAGTCTAATTAGAGTACTCAGACTGATTAGAGACTAAGACTGATTAGAGTACTCAGACTGATTAGAGGACTCAGACTGATTAGAGGACTCAGACTGATTAGAGGAGTCAGACTGATTAGTGGACTCAGACTGATTAGAGGACTCGGACTGATTAGAGGAGTCAGACTGATTAGAGGACTCAGACTGATTAGAGGAGTCAGACTGATTAGTGGACTCAGACTGATTAGAGACTAAGACTGATTAGAGTACTCAGACTGATTAGAGGACTCAGACTGATTAGAGGACTCAGACTGATTAGAGGAGTCAGACTGATTAGTGGACTCAGACTGATTAGAGGACTCGGACTGATTAGAGGAGTCAGACTGATTAGAGGACTCAGACTGATTAGAGGACTCAGACTGATTCGTGGACTCAGACTGATTCGTGGACTCGGACTGATTAGAGGACTCGGACTGATTAGAGGAGTCAGACTGATTAGAGGACTCGGATTGATTGGAGGACTCAGACTGATTAGAGGATTCAGACTGATTAGTGGACTCGGACTGATTTGAGGACTCAGACTGATTAGAGGACTCAGACTGATTAGTGGACTCAGACTGATTAGAGTTCTCAGACTAATTAGAGTACTCAGACTGATTAGAGACTCAGACTGATTAGAGGACCCGGACTGATTAGAGGACTCAGACTGATGTGATGACTCAGACTAGAGACACAGACTGATTAGAGGAATCAGACTGATTAATGGACTCAGACTGATTAGAGTACTCAGTCTAATTAGAGTACTCAGACTGATTAGAGACTAAGACTGATTAGAGTACTCGGACTGATTAGAGGACTCAGACTGATTAGAGGACTCAGACTGATTAGAGAACTGATTGATTAGCGGGCTCAGACTGATTAGAGGAGTCAGACTGATTAGTGGACTCAGATTGATTAGAGGAGTCAGACTGATTAGTGGACTCAGACTGATTAGAGGACTCAGACTGATTCGTGGACTCAGACTGATGAGTGTCTCAGACTGATTAGAGGACTCAGACTGATTAGAGGAGACAGGCTGATTACTGGACTCAGACTGATTAGTGTCTCAGACTGATTAGAGGACTCAGACTGATTAGAGGACTCAGACTGATTGGTGGACTCAGACTGATTAGTGTCTCGGACTGATTAGAGGACTCAGACTGATTAGAGGACTCAGACTGATTAGAGACTCAGACTGATTCATGGATACAGACTGATTGGTCGACTCAGACTGATTAGAGTTCTCAGACTAATTAGAGTACTCAGACTGATTAGAGACTCAGACTGATTAGAGGACTCGGACTGATTAGAGGACTCAGACTGATGTGATGACTCAGACTAGAGACACAGACTGATTAGAGGAATCAGACTGATTAATGGACTCAGACTGATTAGAGTACTCAGTCTAATTAGAGTACTCAGACTGATTAGAGACTAAGACTGATTAGAGTACTCGGACTGATTAGAGGACTCAGACTGATTAGTGGACTCAGACTGATTAGAGGACGGACTGATTAGAGGAGTCAGACTCATTAGAGGAGTCAGACTGATTAGAGGACTCAGACTGATTAGAGGAGTCAGACTGATTAGTGGACTCAGACTGATTAGAGGACTCGGACTGATTAGAGGAGTCAGACTGATTAGAGGACTCAGACTGATTAGAGGAGTCAGACTGATTAGTGGACTCAGACTGATTAGAGGACTCAGACTGATTAGAGGAGTCAGACTGATTAGAGGACTCAGACTGATTAGAGGACTCAGACTGATTCGTGGACTCAGACTGATTCGTGGACTCAGACTGATTAGAGGACTCGGACTGATTAGAGGAGTCAGACTGATTAGAGGACTCTGACTGATTAGAGGACTCAGACTGATTAGAGGACTCGGATTGATTGGAGGACTCAGACTGATTAGAGGATTCAGACTGATTAGTGGACTCGGACTGATTCGTGGACTCAGACTGATTAGAGGACTCGGACTGATTAGAGGACTCAGACTGATTAGAGGACTCGGACTGATTAAAGGACTCGGAATGGTTAGAGGACTCGGACTGATTAGAGGATCAGACTGATTAGAGGACTCAGACTGATTAGTGGACAGACTGATGAGAGGACTCAGACTGATTTGTGGACTCAGACTAATTAGAGGAGTCAGACTGATTTGAGGAGTCAGACTGATTAGAGAACTGATTGATTAGCGGGCTCAGACTGATTAGAGGAGTCAGATTGATTAGAGGAGTCAGACTGATTAGTGGACTCAGACTGATTAGAGGTCTCAGACTGATTGGTGGACTCAGACTGATTAGTGTCTCGGACTGATTAGAGGAGTCAGACTGATTAGAGGACTCAGACTGATTAGAGGACTCAGACTGATTATTGGACTCAGACTGATTAGAGACTCAGACTGATTAGAGGACTCGGACTGATTAGAGGACTCAGACTGATTTGACGACTCAGACTGATTAGAGACTCAGACTGATTAGTGGACTGAGACTGATTGGAGACTAAGTGATTCGAGTACTCGGACTGATCAGAGGACTCAGACTGATTAGTGGACTCAGACTGATTAGAGTACTCAGACTAATAGAGTACACAGACGGATTAGAGGACTCGAACTGATTTGAGGAGTCAGACTGATTAGAGGACAGACTGATTAGAGGAGTCAGACTGATTAGAGGACAGACTGATTAGAGGACTCAGACTGATTAATGGACTCAGACTGATTAGAGGACTCGGACTGATTAGAGGAGTCAGACTGATTAGAGGACTCAGACTGATTAGAGGAGTCAGACTGATTAGTGGACTCAGACTGATTAGAGACTCAGACTGATTAGAGGACTCAGACTGATTAGAGACTCAGACTGATTAATGCATACAGACTGATTGGTGGACTCAGACTGATTAGAGACTCAGACTGATTAGAGGACTCGGACTGATTAGAGGATTCAGACTAATTAGAGGACTCAGACTGATTAGAGGAGTCAGACTGATTTGTGGACTCAGACTGATTAGTGTCTCAGACTGATTAGAGGACTCAGACTGATTAGAGGACAGACTGATTAGTGTCTCGGACTGATTAGAGGAGTCAGGCTGATTACTGGACTCAGACTGATTAGTGTCTCAGACTGATTAGAGGACTCAGACTGATTAGAGGACTCAGACTGATTGGTGGACTCAGACTGATTAGTGTCTCAGACTGATTAGAGTACTCAGACTAATAGAGTACACAGACGGATTAGAGGACTCGAACTGATTTGAGGAGTCAGACTGATTAGAGGACAGACTGATTAGAGGAGTCAGACTGATTAGAGGACAGACTGATTAGAGGACTCAGACTGATTAATGGACTCAGACTGATTAGAGGACTCGGACTGATTAGAGGAGTCAGACTGATTAGAGGACTCAGACTGATTAGAGGAGTCAGACTGATTAGTGGACTCAGACTGATTAGAGACTCAGACTGATTAGAGGACTCAGACTGATTAGAGACTCAGACTGATTAATGCATACAGACTGATTGGTGGACTCAGACTGATTAGAGACTCAGACTGATTAGAGGACTCGGACTGATTAGAGGATTCAGACTAATTAGAGGACTCAGACTGATTAGAGGACTCAGACTGATTAGAGGACAGACTGATTAGTGTCTCGGACTGATTAGAGGAGTCAGGCTGATTACTGGACTCAGACTGATTAGAGGACTCAGACTGATTAGAGGACTCAGACTGATTGGTGGACTCAGACTGATTAGTGTCTCAGACTGATTAGAGGACTCAGACTGATTGGTGGACTCAGACTGATTAGTGTCTCGGACTGATTAGAGGAGTCAGACTGATTAGAGGACTCAGACTGATTAGAGGACTCAGACTGATTAGAGGACTCGGACTGATTAGAGGACTCAGACTGATTTGACGACTCAGACTGATTAGAGACTCAGACTGATTAGAGACTCAGACTGATTAGAGACTCAGACTAATTAGAGTACTCAGACTGATTTGTGTCTCAGACTGATTAGTGGACTGAGACTGATTGGAGATTAAGTGATTCGAGTACTCGGACTGATTAGAGGACTCAGACTGATTAGAGGACTCAGACTGATTAGAGGACAGACTGATTAATGGACTCAGACTGATTAGAGCATACAGACGGATTAGAGGACTCGAACTGATTAGGGGACTCAGACTGATTAGTGGACTCAGACTGATTAGAGTACTCAGACTAATTAGAGTACACAGACGGATTAGAGGACTCGAACTGATTAGAGGAGTCAGACTGATTAGAGGACAGACTGATTAGAGGAGTCAGACTGATTAGAGGACTCAGACTGATTAGAGGACTCAGACTGATTAATGGACTCAGACTGATTGGAGTACACAGACGGATTAGAGGACTCGAACTGATTAGAGGACTCAGATTGATTAGTGGACTCAGACTGATTAGAGTACTCAGACTAATTAGAGTACACAGACGGATTAGAGGACTCGAACTGATTAGAGGAGTCAGACTGATTAGAGGACTCAGACTGATTAGAGGAGTCAGACTGATTAGTGGACTCAGACTGATTAGAGGAGTCAGACTGATTCGTGGACTCAGACTGATTCGTGGACTCAGACTGATTCGCGGACTCAGACTGATTCGTGGACTCAGACTGATTAGAGGACTCGGACTGATTAGAGGAGTCAGAGTGATTAGAGGAATCAGACTGATTAGAGGAGTCAGACTGATTCGTGGACTCAGACTGATTAGAGGACTCAGACTGATTAGAGGACTCAGACTGATTAGAGACTCAGACTGATTCATGGATACAGACTGATTGGTGGACTCAGACTGATTAGAGTTCTCAGAGTAATTAGAGTACTCAGACTGATTAGAGACTCAGACTGATTAGAGGACTCTGACTGATTAGAGGACTCAGACTGATGTGACGACTCAGACTAGAGACTCAGACTGATTAGTGGAATCAGACTGATTAGAGACTCAGACTGATTAGTGGACTCAGACTGATTAGAGCACTCAGATTGATTAGAGGAGTCAGACTGATTCGTGGACTCAGACTGATTAGTGTCTCAGACTGATTAGTGGACTCAGACTGATTAGAGGACAGACTGATTAGTGTCTCGGACTGATTAGAGGACTCAGACTGATTAGAGGAGTCAGGCTGATTACTGGACTCAGACTGATTAGTGTCTCAGACTGATTAGAGGACTCAGACTGATTAGAGGACTCAGACTGATTGGTGGACTCAGACTGATTAGTGTCTCAGACTGATTAGAGGACTCAGACTGATTAGAGGACTCAGACTGATTGGTGGACTCAGACTGATTAGTGTCTCGGACTGATTAGAGGACTCAGACTGGTTAGAGGACTCAGACTGATTAGAGACTCAGACTGATTCATGGATACAGACTGATTGGTGGACTCAGACTGATTAGAGTTCTCAGACTAATTAGAGTACTCAGACTGATTAGAGACTCAGACTGATTAGAGGACTCGGACTGATTAGAGGACTCAGACTGATGTGATGACTCAGACTAGAGACACAGACTGATTAGAGGAATCAGACTGATTAATGGACTCAGACTGATTAGAGTACTCAGTCTAATTAGAGTACTCAGACTGATTAGAGACTAAGACTGATTAGAGTACTCGGACTGATTAGAGGACTCAGACTGATTAGAGGACTCAGACTGATTAGTGGACTCAGACTGATTAGAGGACTCAGACTGATTAGTGGACTCAGACTGATTAGAGGACTCAGACTGATTAGAGGAGTCAGACTGATTAGTGGACTCAGACTGATTAGAGGACTCGGACTGATTAGAGGAGTCAGACTGATTAGAGGACTCAGACTGATTAGAGGAGTCAGACTGATTAGTGGACTCAGACTGATTAGAGTTCTCAGACTAATTAGAGTACTCAGACTGATTAGAGACTCAGACTGATTAGAGGACTCGGACTGATTAGAGGACTCAGACTGATGTGATGACTCAGACTAGAGACACAGACTGATTAGAGGAATCAGACTGATGAATGGACTCAGACTGATTAGAGTACTCAGTCTAATTAGAGTACTCAGACTGATTAGAGACTAAGACTGATTAGAGTACTCGGACTGATTAGAGGACTCAGACTGATTAGAGGACTCAGACTGATTAGAGGAGTCAGACTGATTAGTGGACTCAGACTGATTAGAGGACTCGGACTGATTAGAGGAGTCAGACTGATTAGAGGACTCAGACTGATTAGAGGAGTCAGACTGATTAGTGGACTCAGACTGATTAGAGGACTCAGACTGATTAGAGGAGTCAGACTGATTAGAGGACTCAGACTGATTAGAGGACTCAGACTGATTCGTGGACTCAGACTGATTCGTGGACTCAGACTGATTAGAGGACTCGGACTGATTAGAGGAGTCAGACTGATTAGAGGACTCTGACTGATTAGAGGACTCAGACTGATTAGAGGACTCGGATTGATTGGAGGACTCAGACTGATTAGAGGATTCAGACTGATTAGTGGACTCGGACTGATTCGTGGACTCAGACTGATTAGAGGACTCGGACTGATTAGAGGACTCAGACTGATTAGAGGACTCGGACTGATTAAAGGACTCGGAATGGTTAGAGGACTCGGACTGATTAGAGGATCAGACTGATTAGAGGACTCAGACTGATTAGTGGACAGACTGATGAGAGGACTCAGACTGATTTGTGGACTCAGACTGATTAGAGGAGTCAGACTGATTTGAGGAGTCAGACTGATTAGAGAACTGATTGATTAGCGGGCTCAGACTGATTAGAGGAGTCAGATTGATTAGAGGAGTCAGACTGATTAGTGGACTCAGACTGATTAGAGGTCTCAGACTGATTGGTGGACTCAGACTGATTAGTGTCTCGGACTGATTAGAGGAGTCAGACTGATTAGAGGACTCAGACTGATTAGAGGACTCAGACTGATTATTGGACTCAGACTGATTAGAGACTCAGACTGATTAGAGGACTCGGACTGATTAGAGGACTCAGACTGATTTGACGACTCAGACTGATTAGAGACTCAGACTGATTAGTGGACTGAGACTGATTGGAGACTAAGTGATTCGAGTACTCGGACTGATCAGAGGACTCAGACTGATTAGTGGACTCAGACTGATTAGAGTACTCAGACTAATAGAGTACACAGACGGATTAGAGGACTCGAACTGATTTGAGGAGTCAGACTGATTAGAGGAGTCAGACTGATTAGAGGACAGACTGATTAGAGGACTCAGACTGATTAATGGACTCAGACTGATTAGAGGACTCGGACTGATTAGAGGAGTCAGACTGATTAGAGGACTCAGACTGATTAGAGGAGTCAGACTGATTAGTGGACTCAGACTGATTAGAGACTCAGACTGATTAGAGGACTCAGACTGATTAGAGACTCAGACTGATTAATGCATACAGACTGATTGGTGGACTCAGACTGATTAGAGACTCAGACTGATTAGAGGACTCGGACTGATTAGAGGATTCAGACTAATTAGAGGACTCAGACTGATTAGAGGAGTCAGACTGATTTGTGGACTCAGACTGATTAGTGTCTCAGACTGATTAGAGGACTCAGACTGATTAGAGGACAGACTGATTAGTGTCTCGGACTGATTAGAGGAGTCAGGCTGATTACTGGACTCAGACTGATTAGTGTCTCAGACTGATTAGAGGACTCAGACTGATTAGAGGACTCAGACTGATTGGTGGACTCAGACTGATTAGTGTCTCAGACTGATTAGAGGACTCAGACTGATTGGTGGACTCAGACTGATTAGTGTCTCGGACTGATTAGAGGAGTCAGACTGATTAGAGGACTCAGACTGATTAGAGGACTCAGACTGATTAGAGGACTCGGACTGATTAGAGGACTCAGACTGATTTGACGACTCAGACTGATTAGAGACTCAGACTGATTAGAGACTCAGACTGATTAGAGACTCAGACTAATTAGAGTACTCAGACTGATTTGTGTCTCAGACTGATTAGTGGACTGAGACTGATTGGAGATTAAGTGATTCGAGTACTCGGACTGATTAGAGGACTCAGACTGATTAGAGGACTCAGACTGATTAGAGGACAGACTGATTAATGGACTCAGACTGATTAGAGCACACAGACGGATTAGAGGACTCGAACTGATTAGGGGACTCAGACTGATTAGTGGACTCCGACTGATTAGAGTACTCAGACTAATTAGAGTACACAGACGGATTAGAGGACTCGAACTGATTAGAGGAGTCAGACTGATTAGAGGACAGACTGATTAGAGGAGTCAGACTGATTAGAGGACTCAGACTGATTAGTGGACTCAGACTGATTAGAGCACTCAGATTGATTAGAGGAGTCAGACTGATTCGTGGACTCAGACTGATTAGTGTCTCAGACTGATTAGTGGACTCAGACTGATTAGAGGACAGACTGATTAGTGTCTCGGACTGATTAGAGGACTCAGACTGATTAGAGGAGTCAGGCTGATTACTGGACTCAGACTGATTAGTGTCTCAGACTGATTAGAGGACTCAGACTGATTAGAGGACTCAGACTGATTGGTGGACTCAGACTGATTAGTGTCTCAGACTGATTAGAGGACTCAGACTGATTAGAGGACTCAGACTGATTGGTGGACTCAGACTGATTAGTGTCTCGGACTGATTAGAGGACTCAGACTGATTAGAGGACTCAGACTGATTAGAGACTCAGACTGATTCATGGATACAGACTGATTGGTGGACTCAGACTGATTAGAGTTCTCAGACTAATTAGAGTACTCAGACTGATTAGAGACTCAGACTGATTAGAGGACTCGGACTGATTAGAGGACTCAGACTGATGTGATGACTCAGACTAGAGACACAGACTGATTAGAGGAATCAGACTGATTAATGGACTCAGACTGATTAGAGTACTCAGTCTAATTAGAGTACTCAGACTGATTAGAGACTAAGACTGATTAGAGTACTCGGACTGATTAGAGGACTCAGACTGATTAGAGGACTCAGACTGATTAGAGGAGTCAGACTGATTAGTGGACTCAGACTGATTAGAGGACTCGGACTGATTAGAGGAGTCAGACTGATTAGAGGACTCAGACTGATTAGAGGAGTCAGACTGATTAGTGGACTCAGACTGATTAGAGTTCTCAGACTAATTAGAGTACTCAGACTGATTAGAGACTCAGACTGATTAGAGGACTCGGACTGATTAGAGGACTCAGACTGATGTGATGACTCAGACTAGAGACAAAGACTGATTAGAGGAATCAGACTGATGAATGGACTCAGACTGATTAGAGTACTCAGTCTAATTAGAGTACTCAGACTGATTAGAGACTAAGACTGATTAGAGTACTCGGACTGATTAGAGGACTCAGACTGATTCGTGGACTCAGACTGATTCGTGGACTCGGACTGATTAGAGGACTCGGACTGATTAGAGGAGTCAGACTGATTAGAGGACTCTGACTGATTAGAGGACTCAGACTGATTAGAGGACTCGGATTGATTGGAGGACTCAGACTGATTAGAGGATTCAGACTGATTAGTGGACTCGGACTGATTTGAGGACTCAGACTGATTAGAGGACTCAGACTGATTAGTGGACTCAGACTGATTAGAGTTCTCAGACTAATTAGAGTACTCAGACTGATTAGAGACTCAGACTGATTAGAGGACCCGGACTGATTAGAGGACTCAG
The DNA here is from genome assembly GCF_052327205.1 of Somniosus microcephalus. NCBI lineage: Eukaryota > Metazoa > Chordata > Chondrichthyes > Squaliformes > Somniosidae > Somniosus > Somniosus microcephalus. The sequence goes on from NC_140997.1 coordinate 52,574,861, forward strand.
ACTGATGTGATGACTCAGACTAGAGACACAGACTGATTAGAGGAATCAGACTGATTAATGGACTCAGACTGATTAGAGTACTCAGTCTAATTAGAGTACTCAGACTGATTAGAGACTAAGACTGATTAGAGTACTCGGACTGATTAGAGGACTCAGACTGATTAGAGGACTCAGACTGATTAGAGAACTGATTGATTAGCGGGCTCAGACTGATTAGAGGAGTCAGACTGATTAGTGGACTCAGATTGATTAGAGGAGTCAGACTGATTAGTGGACTCAGACTGATTAGAGGACTCAGACTGATTCGTGGACTCAGACTGATGAGTGTCTCAGACTGATTAGAGGACTCAGACTGATTAGAGGAGACAGGCTGATTACTGGACTCAGACTGATTAGTGTCTCAGACTGATTAGAGGACTCAGACTGATTAGAGGACTCAGACTGATTGGTGGACTCAGACTGATTAGTGTCTCGGACTGATTAGAGGACTCAGACTGATTAGAGGACTCAGACTGATTAGAGACTCAGACTGATTCATGGATACAGACTGATTGGTCGACTCAGACTGATTAGAGTTCTCAGACTAATTAGAGTACTCAGACTGATTAGAGACTCAGACTGATGTGATGACTCAGACTAGAGACACAGACTGATTAGAGGAATCAGACTGATTAATGGACTCAGACTGATTAGAGTACTCAGTCTAATTAGAGTACTCAGACTGATTAGAGACTAAGACTGATTAGAGTACTCGGACTGATTAGAGGACTCAGACTGATTAGTGGACTCAGACTGATTAGAGGACGGACTGATTAGAGGAGTCAGACTCATTAGAGGAGTCAGACTGATTAGAGGACTCAGACTGATTAGAGGAGTCAGACTGATTAGTGGACTCAGACTGATTAGAGGACTCGGACTGATTAGAGGAGTCAGACTGATTAGAGGACTCAGACTGATTAGAGGACTCAGACTGATTAGAGGACTCAGACTGATTAGAGGACTCAGACTGATTAGAGGACTCAGACTGATTAGAGGACTCAGACTGATTCGTGGACTCAGACTGATTCGTGGACTCAGACTGATTAGAGGACTCGGACTGATTAGAGGAGTCAGACTGATTAGAGGACTCTGACTGATTAGAGGACTCAGACTGATTAGAGGACTCGGATTGATTGGAGGACTCAGACTGATTAGAGGATTCAGACTGATTAGTGGACTCGGACTGATTCGTGGACTCAGACTGATTAGAGGACTCGGACTGATTAGAGGACTCAGACTGATTAGAGGACTCGGACTGATTAAAGGACTCGGAATGGTTAGAGGACTCGGACTGATTAGAGGATCAGACTGATTAGAGGACTCAGACTGATTAGTGGACAGACTGATGAGAGGACTCAGACTGATTTGTGGACTCAGACTGATTAGAGGAGTCAGACTGATTTGAGGAGTCAGACTGATTAGAGAACTGATTGATTAGCGGGCTCAGACTGATTAGAGGAGTCAGATTGATTAGAGGAGTCAGACTGATTAGTGGACTCAGACTGATTAGAGGTCTCAGACTGATTGGTGGACTCAGACTGATTAGTGTCTCGGACTGATTAGAGGAGTCAGACTGATTAGAGGACTCAGACTGATTAGAGGACTCAGACTGATTATTGGACTCAGACTGATTAGAGACTCAGACTGATTAGAGGACTCGGACTGATTAGAGGACTCAGACTGATTTGACGACTCAGACTGATTAGAGACTCAGACTGATTAGTGGACTGAGACTGATTGGAGACTAAGTGATTCGAGTACTCGGACTGATCAGAGGACTCAGACTGATTAGTGGACTCAGACTGATTAGAGTACTCAGACTAATAGAGTACACAGACGGATTAGAGGACTCGAACTGATTTGAGGAGTCAGACTGATTAGAGGACAGACTGATTAGAGGAGTCAGACTGATTAGAGGACAGACTGATTAGAGGACTCAGACTGATTAATGGACTCAGACTGATTAGAGGACTCGGACTGATTAGAGGAGTCAGACTGATTAGAGGACTCAGACTGATTAGAGGAGTCAGACTGATTAGTGGACTCAGACTGATTAGAGACTCAGACTGATTAGAGGACTCAGACTGATTAGAGACTCAGACTGATTAATGCATACAGACTGATTGGTAGACTCAGACTGATTAGAGGACTCGGACTGATTAGAGGATTCAGACTAATTAGAGGACTCAGACTGATTAGAGGAGTCAGACTGATTTGTGGACTCAGACTGATTAGTGTCTCAGACTGATTAGAGGACTCAGACTGATTAGAGGACAGACTGATTAGTGTCTCGGACTGATTAGAGGAGTCAGGCTGATTACTGGACTCAGACTGATTAGTGTCTCAGACTGATTAGAGGACTCAGACTGATTAGAGGACTCAGACTGATTGGTGGACTCAGACTGATTAGTGTCTCAGACTGATTAGAGGACTCAGACTGATTGGTGGACTCAGACTGATTAGTGTCTCGGACTGATTAGAGGAGTCAGACTGATTAGAGGACTCAGACTGATTAGAGGACTCGGACTGATTAGAGGACTCAGACTGATTTGACGACTCAGACTGATTAGAGACTCAGACTGATTAGAGACTCAGACTAATTAGAGTACTCAGACTGATTTGTGTCTCAGACTGATTAGTGGACTGAGACTGATTGGAGATTAAGTGATTCGAGTACTCGGACTGATTAGAGGACTCAGACTGATTAGAGGACTCAGACTGATTAGAGGACAGACTGATTAATGGACTCAGACTGATTAGAGCATACAGACGGATTAGAGGACTCGAACTGATTAGGGGACTCAGACTGATTAGTGGACTCAGACTGATTAGAGTACTCAGACTAATTAGAGTACACAGACGGATTAGAGGACTCGAACTGATTAGAGGAGTCAGACTGATTAGAGGACAGACTGATTAGAGGAGTCAGACTGATTAGAGGACTCAGACTGATTAGAGGACTCAGACTGATTAATGGACTCAGACTGATTGGAGTACACAGACGGATTAGAGGACTCGAACTGATTAGAGGACTCAGATTGATTAGTGGACTCAGACTGATTAGAGTACTCAGACTAATTAGAGTACACAGACGGATTAGAGGACTCGAACTGATTAGAGGAGTCAGACTCATTAGAGGACAGACTGATTAGAGGACTCGGACTGATTAGAGGACTCAGACTGATTAGAGGACTCAGACTGATTAGAGGAGTCAGACTGATTCGTGGACTCAGACTGATTCGTGGACTCAGACTGATTCGCGGACTCAGACTGATTCGTGGACTCAGACTGATTAGAGGACTCGGACTGATTAGAGGAGTCAGAGTGATTAGAGGACTCAGACTGATTAGAGGAGTCAGACTGATTCGTGGACTCAGACTGATTAGAGGACTCAGACTGATTAGAGGACTCAGACTGATTAGAGACTCAGACTGATTCATGGATACAGACTGATTGGTGGACTCAGACTGATTAGAGTTCTCAGAGTAATTAGAGTACTCAGACTGATTAGAGACTCAGACTGATTAGAGGACTCGGACTGATTAGAGGACTCAGACTGATGTGACGACTCAGACTAGAGACTCAGACTGATTAGTGGAATCAGACTGATTAGAGACTCAGACTGATTAGTGGACTCAGACTGATTAGAGCACTCAGATTGATTAGAGGAGTCAGACTGATTCGTGGACTCAGACTGATTAGTGTCTCAGACTGATTAGTGGACTCAGACTGATTAGAGGACAGACTGATTAGTGTCTCGGACTGATTAGAGGACTCAGACTGATTAGAGGAGTCAGGCTGATTACTGGACTCAGACTGATTAGTGTCTCAGACTGATTAGAGGACTCAGACTGATTAGAGGACTCAGACTGATTGGTGGACTCAGACTGATTAGTGTCTCAGACTGATTAGAGGACTCAGACTGATTAGAGGACTCAGACTGATTGGTGGACTCAGACTGATTAGTGTCTCGGACTGATTAGAGGACTCAGACTGATGTGATGACTCAGACTAGAGACACAGACTGATTAGAGGAATCAGACTGATTAATGGACTCAGACTGATTAGAGTACTCAGTCTAATTAGAGTACTCAGACTGATTAGAGACTAAGACTGATTAGAGTACTCGGACTGATTAGAGGACTCAGACTGATTAGAGGACTCAGACTGATTAGTGGACTCAGACTGATTAGAGGACTCAGACTGATTAGAGGAGTCAGACTGATTAGTGGACTCAGACTGATTAGAGGACTCGGACTGATTAGAGGAGTCAGACTGATTAGAGGACTCAGACTGATTAGAGGAGTCAGACTGATTAGTGGACTCAGACTGATTAGAGTTCTCAGACTAATTAGAGTACTCAGACTGATTAGAGACTCAGACTGATTAGAGGACTCGGACTGATTAGAGGACTCAGACTGATGTGATGACTCAGACTAGAGACACAGACTGATTAGAGGAATCAGACTGATGAATGGACTCAGACTGATTAGAGTACTCAGTCTAATTAGAGTACTCAGACTGATTAGAGACTAAGACTGATTAGAGTACTCGGACTGATTAGAGGACTCAGACTGATTAGAGGACTCAGACTGATTAGAGGACTCAGACTGATTAGAGGAGTCAGACTGATTAGTGGACTCAGACTGATTAGAGGACTCGGACTGATTAGAGGAGTCAGACTGATTAGAGGACTCAGACTGATTAGAGGAGTCAGACTGATTAGTGGACTCAGACTGATTAGAGGACTCAGACTGATTAGAGGAGTCAGACTGATTAGAGGACTCAGACTGATTAGAGGACTCAGACTGATTCGTGGACTCAGACTGATTCGTGGACTCAGACTGATTAGAGGACTCGGACTGATTAGAGGAGTCAGACTGATTAGAGGACTCTCACTGATTAGAGGACTCAGACTGATTAGAGGACTCGGATTGATTGGAGGACTCAGACTGATTAGAGGATTCAGACTGATTAGTGGACTCGGACTGATTCGTGGACTCAGACTGATTAGAGGACTCGGACTGATTAGAGGACTCAGACTGATTAGAGGACTCGGACTGATTAAAGGACTCGGAATGGTTAGAGGACTCGGACTGATTAGAGGATCAGACTGATTAGAGGACTCAGACTGATTAGTGGACAGACTGATGAGAGGACTCAGACTGATTTGTGGACTCAGACTGATTAGAGGAGTCAGACTGATTTGAGGAGTCAGACTGATTAGAGAACTGATTGATTAGCGGGCTCAGACTGATTAGAGGAGTCAGATTGATTAGAGGAGTCAGACTGATTAGTGGACTCAGACTGATTAGAGGTCTCAGACTGATTGGTGGACTCAGACTGATTAGTGTCTCGGACTGATTAGAGGAGTCAGACTGATTAGAGGACTCAGACTGATTAGAGGACTCAGACTGATTATTGGACTCAGACTGATTAGAGACTCAGACTGATTAGAGGACTCGGACTGATTAGAGGACTCAGACTGATTTGACGACTCAGACTGATTAGAGACTCAGACTGATTAGTGGACTGAGACTGATTGGAGACTAAGTGATTCGAGTACTCGGACTGATCAGAGGACTCAGACTGATTAGTGGACTCAGACTGATTAGAGTACTCAGACTAATAGAGTACACAGACGGATTAGAGGACTCGAACTGATTTGAGGAGTCAGACTGATTAGAGGACAGACTGATTAGAGGAGTCAGACTGATTAGAGGACAGACTGATTAGAGGACTCAGACTGATTAATGGACTCAGACTGATTAGAGGATTCGGACTGATTAGAGGAGTCAGACTGATTAGAGGACTCAGACTGATTAGAGGAGTCAGACTGATTAGTGGACTCAGACTGATTAGAGACTCAGACTGATTAGAGGACTCAGACTGATTAGAGACTCAGACTGATTAATGCATACAGACTGATTGGTGGACTCAGACTGATTAGAGACTCAGACTGATTAGAGGACTCGGACTGATTAGAGGATTCAGACTAATTAGAGGACTCAGACTGATTAGAGGAGTCAGACTGATTTGTGGACTCAGACTGATTAGTGTCTCAGACTGATTAGAGGACTCAGACTGATTAGAGGACAGACTGATTAGTGTCTCGGACTGATTAGAGGAGTCAGGCTGATTACTGGACTCAGACTGATTAGTGTCTCAGACTGATTAGAGGACTCAGACTGATTAGAGGACTCAGACTGATTGGTGGACTCAGACTGATTAGTGTCTCAGACTGATTAGAGGACTCAGACTGATTGGTGGACTCAGACTGATTAGTGTCTCGGACTGATTAGAGGAGTCAGACTGATTAGAGGACTCAGACTGATTAGAGGACTCAGACTGATTAGAGGACTCGGACTGATTAGAGGACTCAGACTGATTTGACGACTCAGACTGATTAGAGACTCAGACTGATTAGAGACTCAGACTGATTAGAGACTCAGACTAATTAGAGTACTCAGACTGATTTGTGTCTCAGACTGATTAGTGGACTGAGACTGATTGGAGATAAAGTGATTCGAGTACTCGGACTGATTAGAGGACTCAGACTGATTAGAGGACTCAGACTGATTAGAGGACAGACTGATTAATGGACTCAGACTGATTAGAGCACACAGACGGATTAGAGGACTCGAACTGATTAGGGGACTCAGACTGATTAGTGGACTCAGACTGATTAGAGTACTCAGACTAATTAGAGTACACAGACGGATTAGAGGACTCGAACTGATTCGAGGAGTCAGACTGATTAGAGGACAGACTGATTAGAGGAGTCAGACTGATTAGAGGACTCAGACTGATTAGAGGACTCAGACTGATTAATGGACTCAGACTGATTGGAGTACACAGACGGATTAGAGGACTCGAACTGATTAGAGGACTCAGATTGATTAGTGGACTCAGACTGATTAGAGTACTCAGACTAATTAGAGTACACAGACGGATTAGAGGACTCGAACTGATTAGAGGAGTCAGACTCATTAGAGGACAGACTGATTAGAGGACTCAGACTGATTAGAGGACTCGGACTAATTCGTGGACAGACTGATTAGAGGACTCGGACTGATTAGAGGACTCAGACTGATTAGAGGAGTCAGACTGATTAGTGGACTCAGACTGATTAGAGGAGTCAGACTGATTCGTGGACTCAGACTGATTCGTGGACTCAGACTGATTCGCGGACTCAGACTGATTCGTGGACTCAGACTGATTAGAGGACTCGGACTGATTAGAGGAGTCAGAGTGATTAGAGGACTCAGACTGATTAGAGGAGTCAGACTGATTCGTGGACTCAGACTGATTAGAGGACTCAGACTGATTAGAGGACTCAGACTGATTAGAGACTCAGACTGATTCATGGATACAGACTGATTGGTGGACTCAGACTGATTAGAGTTCTCAGAGTAATTAGAGTACTCAGACTGATTAGAGACTCAGACTGATTAGAGGACTCGGACTGATTAGAGGACTCAGACTGATGTGACGACTCAGACTAGAGACTCAGACTGATTAGTGGAATCAGACTGATTAGAGACTCAGACTGATTAGTGGACTCAGACTGATTGGAGCACTCAGATTGATTAGAGGAGTCAGACTGATTCGTGGACTCAGACTGATTAGTGTCTCAGACTGATTAGTGGACTCAGACTGATTAGAGGACAGACTGATTAGTGTCTCGGACTGATTAGAGGACTCAGACTGATTAGAGGAGTCAGGCTGATTACTGGACTCAGACTGATTAGTGTCTCAGACTGATTAGAGGACTCAGACTGATTAGAGGACTCAGACTGATTGGTGGACTCAGACTGATTAGTGTCTCAGACTGATTAGAGGACTCAGACTGATTAGAGGACTCAGACTGATTGGTGGACTCAGACTGATTAGTGTCTCGGACTGATTAGAGGACTCAGACTGATTAGAGGACTCAGACTGATTAGAGACTCAGACTGATTCATGGATACAGACTGATTGGTGGACTCAGACTGATTAGAGTTCTCAGACTAATTAGAGTACTCAGACTGATTAGAGACTCAGACTGATTAGAGGACTCGGACTGATTAGAGGACTCAGACTGATGTGATGACTCAGACTAGAGACACAGACTGATTAGAGGAATCAGACTGATTAATGGACTCAGACTGATTAGAGTACTCAGTCTAATTAGAGTACTCAGACTGATTAGAGACTAAGACTGATTAGAGTACTCGGACTGATTAGAGGACTCAGACTGATTAGAGGACTCAGACTGATTAGTGGACTCAGACTGATTAGAGGACTCAGACTGATTAGAGGACTCGGACTGATTAGAGGAGTCAGACTGATTAGAGGACTCAGACTGATTAGAGGAGTCAGACTGATTAGTGGACTCAGACTGATTAGAGTTCTCAGACTAATTAGAGTACTCAGACTGATTAGAGACTCAGACTGATTAGAGGACTCGGACTGATTAGAGGACTCAGACTGATGTGATGACTCAGACTAGAGACAAAGACTGATTAGAGGAATCAGACTGATGAATGGACTCAGACTGATTAGAGTACTCAGTCTAATTAGAGTACTCAGACTGATTAGAGACTAAGACTGATTAGAGTACTCGGACTGATTAGAGGACTCAGACTGATTAGAGGACTCAGACTGATTAGAGGACTCAGACTGATTAGAGGAGTCAGACTGATTAGTGGACTCAGACTGATTAGAGGACTCGGACTGATTAGCGGAGTCAGACTGATTAGAGGACTCAGACTGATTAGAGGAGTCAGACTGATTAGAGGACTCAGACTGATTAGAGGACTCAGACTGATTCGTGGACTCAGACTGATTCGTGGACTCAGACTGATTAGAGGACTCGGACTGATTAGAGGAGTCAGACTGATTAGAGGACTCTGACTGATTAGAGGACTCAGACTGATTAGAGGACTCGGATTGATTGGAGGACTCAGACTGATTAGAGGATTCAGACTGATTAGTGGACTCGGACTGATTTGAGGACTCAGACTGATTAGAGGACTCAGACTGATTAGTGGACTCAGACTGATTAGAGTTCTCAGACTAATTAGAGTACTCAGACTGATTAGAGACTCAGACTGATTAGAGGACTCGGACTGATTAGAGGACTCAGACTGATTAGAGGACTCAGACTGATTAGTGGACTCAGACTGATTAGTGGACTCAGACTGATTAGAGAACTGATTGATTAGCGGGCTCAGACTGATTAGAGGAGTCAGATTGATTAGAGGAGTCAGACTGATTAGTGGACTCAGACTGATTAGAGGACTCAGACTGATTCGTGGACTCAGACTGATGAGTGTCTCAGACTGATTAGTGGACTCAGACTGATTAGAGGACAGACTGATTAGTGTCTCGGACTGATTAGAGGACTCAGACTGATTATAGGAGTCAGGCTGATTACTGGACTCAGACTGATTAGTGTCTCAGACTGATTAGAGGACTCAGACTGATTGAAGGACTCAGACTGATTGGTGGACTCAGACTGATTGGTGTCTCAGACTGATTAGAGGACTCAGACTGATTAGAGGACTCAGACTGATTGGTGGACTCAGACTGATTAGTGTCTCGGACTGATTAGAGGACTCAGACTGATTAGAGGACTCAGACTGATTAGAGACTCAGACTGATTCATGGATACAGACTGATTGGTCGACTCAGACTGATTAGAGTTCTCAGACTAATTAGAGTACTCAGACTGATTAGAGACTCAGACTGATTAGAGGACTCGGACTGATTAGAGGACTCAGACTGATGTGATGACTCAGACTAGAGACACAGACTGATTAGAGGAATCAAACTGATTAATGGACTAAGACTGATTAGAGTACTCGGACTGATTAGAGGACTCAGACTGATTAGAGGACTCAGACTGATTAGTGGACTCAGACTGATTAGAGGACGGACTGATTAGAGGAGTCAGACTCATTAGAGGAGTCAGACTGATTAGAGGACTCAGACTGATTAGAGGAGTCAGACTGATTAGTGGACTCAGACTGATTAGAGGACTCGGACTGATTAGAGGAGTCAGACTGATTAGAGGACTCAGACTGATTAGAGGACTCAGACTGATTCGTGGACTCAGACTGATTCGTGGACTCAGACTGATTAGAGGACTCGGACTGATTAGAGGAGTCAGACTGATTAGAGGACTCTGACTGATTAGAGGACTCAGACTGATTAGAGGACTCGGATTGATTGGAGGACTCAGACTGATTAGAGGATTCAGACTGATTAGTGGACTCGGACTGATTTGAGGACTCAGACTGATTAGAGGACTCAGACTGATTAGTAGGTTCAGACTGATTAGAGTACGGACTGATTAGAGGACTCGGACTGATTAAACGACTCGGAATGGTTAGAGGCTCAGACTTATTAGTGGACTCAGACTGATTAGAGACTCAGACTGATTAGAGAATCAGACTGATTAGAGGACTCGGACTGATTAGAGGACTCAGACTGATTAGTGGACTCAGACTGATTAGTGGACAGACTGATTAGAGGACTCAGACTGATTAGAGAATCAGACTGATTAGAGTACTCGGACTGATTAGAAGACTCAGACTGATTAGAGACTCAGACTGATTAGTGGAGTCAGACTGATTAGAGACTCAGACTGATTAGAGGACTCGGACTGATTAGAGAACTCAGACTGATTAGTGGACTCAGACTGATTAGAGACTCAGACTGATTAGAGGACTCAGAATGATTAGAGGACTCAGACTGATTAGAGGACTCAGACTGATTAATGGACACAGACTGATTAGTGGACTCAGACTGATTAGAGGACTCAGACTAATTAGAGTACTCAGACTGATTAGAGACTCAGACTGATTAGAGGACTCGGACTGATTAGAGGACTCAGACTGATTAGAGAATTCAGACTGGTTTGAGGACTCAGACTGATTAATGGACTCAGACTGATTAGAGGACTCAGACTGATTAGAGGACTCAGACTGATTAGAGGACTCAGACTGATTAGAGGACTCGGACTGATTAGAGGACTCAGACTGATTAGAGGACTCAGACTGATTAGCAGTTTCAGACTGATTAGAGTACGGACTGATTAGAGGACTCGGACTGATTAGAGGACTCGGACTGATTAAAGGACTCGGAATGTTTAGAGGACTCGAACTGATTAGAGGACTCAGACTGATTAGTGGACTCAGACTGATTAGAGCACTCAGACTAATTAGAGTACACAGACGGATTAGAGGACTCGAACTGATTAGAGGAGTCAGACTGATTAGAGGACAGACTGATTAGAGGAGTCAGACTGATTAGAGGACTCAGACTGATTCGTGGACCCAGACTGATTCGTGGACTCAGACTAATTCGTGGACTCAGACTGATTAGTGGACTCAGACTGATTAGAGACTCAGCCTGATTAGAGGACTCAGAGTGATTAGAGGACTCAGACTGATTCGTGGACTCAGACTGATTCGTGGACTCAGACTGATTCGCGGACTCAGACTGATTCGTGGACTCGGACTGATTAGAGGACTCGGACTGATTAGAGGAGTCAGAGTGATTAGAGGACTCAGACTGATTAGAGGAGTCAGACTGATTCGTGGACTCAGACTGATTAGAGGACTCAGACTGATTCATGGATACAGACTGATTGGTGGACTCAGACTGATTAGAGTTCTCAGACTAATTAGAGTACTCAGACTGATTAGAGACTCAGACTGATTAGAGGACTCAGACTGATTAGAGGACGGACTGATTAGAGGAGTCAGACTGATTAGAGGAGTCAGACTGATTAGAGGAGTCAGACTGATTAGAGGACTCAGACTGATTAGAGGAGTCAGACTGATTAGAGGACTCAGACTGATTAGAGGACTCAGACTGATTCGTGGACTCAGACTGATTCGTGGACTCAGACTGATTAGAGGACTCGGACTGATTAGAGGAGTCAGACTGATTAGAGGACTCAGATTGATTAGAGGATTCAGACTGATTAGAGGACTCTGACTGATTAGAGGACTCAGACTGATTAGAGGACTCGGATTGATTGGAGGACTCAGACTGATTGGAGGATTCAGACTGATTAGTGGACTCGGACTGATTTGAGGACTCAGACTGATTAGAGGACTCAGACTGATTAGTAGGTTCAGACTGATTAGAGTACGGACTGATTAGAGGACTCGGACTGATTAGAGGACTCGGACTGATTAAAGCACTCGGAATGGTTAGAGGCTCAGACTGATTAGTGGACTCAGACTGATTGGAGCACTCAAACTGATTAGAGGACTCAGACTGATTAGTGGACTCAGACTGATTAGAGACTCAGACTGATTAGAGGACTCGGACTGATTAGAGGACTCAGACTGATTAGTGGACTCAGACTGATTAGTGGACAGACTGATTAGAGGACTCAGACTGGTTAGAGGACTCAGACTGATTAGTGGACTCAGACTGATTGGAGACTCAGACTGATTAGAGAATCAGACTGATTAGAGTACTCGGACTGATTAGAGGACTCAGACTGATTAGAGACTCAGACTGATTAGTGGAGTCAGACTGATTAGAGACTCAGACTGATTAGAGGACTTGGACTGATTAGAGAACTCAGACTGATTAGTGGTCTCAGACTGATTAGAGACTCAGACTGATTAGAGGACTCAGACTGATTAGAGGACTCAGACTGATTAATGGACACAGACTGATTAGTGGACTCAGACTGATTAGAGGACTCAGACTAATTAGAGTACTCAGACTGATTAGAGACTCAGACTGATTAGAGGACTCGGACTGATTAGAGGACTCGGACTGATTAGAGGACTCAGACTGATTAGTAGTTTCAGACTGATTAGAGTACGGACTGATTAGGGGACTCGGACTGATTAGAGGACTCGGACTGATTAAAGGACTCGGAATGGTTAGAGGACTCGAACTGATTAGAGGACTCAGACTGATTATTAGACTCAGACTGATTAGAGCACTCAGACTAATTAGAGTACACAGACGGATTAGAGGACTCGAACTGATTAGAGGAGTCAGACTGATTAGAGGACAGACTGATTAGAGGAGTCAGACTGATTAGAGGACTCAAACTGATTAGAGGACTCAGACTGATTCGTGGACCCAGACTGATTCGTGGACTCAGACTAATTCGTGGACTCAGACTGATTAGAGGACTCGGACTGATTAGAGGACTCAGACTGATTAGAGGACTCAGAGTGATTAGAGGACTCAGACTGATTAGAGGACTCAGACTGATTCATGGATACAGACTGATTGGTGGACTCAGACTGATTAGAGTTCTCAGACTAATTAGAGTACTCAGACTGATTAGAGACTCAGACTGATTAGAGGAGTCAGACTGATTCGTGGACTCAGACTGATTAGAGGACTCAGACTGATTAGAGGACTCAGACTGATTAGAGACTCAGACTGATTCATGGATACAGACTGATTGGTGGACTCAGACTGATTAGAGTTCTCAGACTAATTAGAGTACTCAGACTGATTAGAGACTCAGACTGATTAGAGGACTCGGACTGATTAGAGGACTCAGACTGATGTGACGACTCAGACTGATTAGAGACTCAGACTGATTAGAGGAATCAGACTGATTAATGGACTCAGACTGATTAGAGTACTCAGTCTAATTAGAGCACTCAGACTGATTAGAGACTAAGACTGATTAGAGTACTCGGACTGATTAGAGGACTCAGACTGATTAGAGGACTCAGACTGATTAATGGACTCAGACTGATTAGAGGACGGACTGATTAGAGGAGTCAGACTGATTAGTGGACTCAGACTGATTAGAGGACTCGGACTGATTCGAGGAGTCAGACTGATTAGAGGACAGACTGATTAGAGGAGTCAGACTGATTAGAGGACTCGGACTGATTAGAGAACTCAGTCTGATTAGTGGACTCAGACTGATTAGAGACTCAGACTGATTAGAGGACTCGGACTGATTAGAGGACTCAGACTGATTAGAGGACTCAGACTGATTAATGGACTCAGACTGATTAGAGGACTCAGACTGATTCGAGACTCAGACTGATTAATGGACACAGACTGATTAGTGGACTCAGACTGATTAGAGTACTCAGACTGATTATAGACTCAGACTGATTGGAGGACTTAGACTGATTAGAGGATTCAGACTGGTTTGAGGACTCAGACTGATTAATGGACTCGGACTGATTAGAGGACTCAGACTGATCAGAGGGCTCGGACCGATTAGAGGACTCAGACTGATTAGAGGACTCAGACTGATTAGTAGGTTCAGACTGATTAGAGTACGGACTGATTAGAGGACTCAGACTGATTAGAGGACTCGAACTCATTAGAGGACTCGGACTGATTATAGGACTCGGACTGATTAGAGGATCAGACTGATTAGTGCACTCAGACTGATTAGAGGACACAGACTGATTAGTGGACAGACTGATGAGAGGACTCAGACTGATTTGTGGACTCAGACTGATTAGAGGAGTCAGACTGATTTGAGGAGTCAGACTGATTGGAGAACTGATTGATTAGCGGGCTCAGACTGATTAGAGGAGTCAGATTGATTAGAGGAGTCAGACTGATTAATGGACACAGACTGATTAGTGGACTCAGACTGATTAGAGTACTCAGACTAATTAGAGTACTCAGACTGATTATAGACTCAGACTGATTAGAGGACTTAGACTGATTAGAGGATTCAGACTGGTTTGAGGACTCAGACTGATTAATGGACTCGGACTGATTAGAGGACTCAGACTGATCAGAGGGCTCGGACCGATTAGAGGACTCAGACTGATTAGAGGACTCAGACTGATTAGTAGGTTCAGACTGATTAGAGTACGGACTGATTAGAAGACTCAGACTGATTAGAGGACTCGAACTCATTAGAGGACTCGGACTGATTATAGGACTCGGACTGATTAGAGGATCAGACTGATTAGTGCACTCAGACTGATTAGAGGACACAGACTGATTAGTGGACAGACTGATGAGAGGACTCAGACTGATTTGTGGACTCAGACTGATTAGAGGAGTCAGACTGATTTGAGGAGTCAGACTGATTGGAGAACTGATTGATTAGCGGGCTCAGACTGATTAGAGGAGTCAGATTGATTAGAGGAGTCAGACTGATTAGTGGACTCAGACTGATTAGAGGACTCAGACTGATTCGTGGACTCAGACTGATTAGTGTCTCAGACTAATTAGAGGACTCAGACTGATTAGTGGACTCAGACTGATTAGTGTCTCAGACTAATTAGAGGACTCAGACTGATTAGTGGACTCAGACTGATTAGTGTCTCAGACTGATTAGAGTACTCAGACTGATTAGAGACTAAGACTGATTAGTGGACTCAGACGATTAGTGTCTCAGACTGATTAGAGGAGTCAGACTAATTAGAGTACTCAGACTGATTTGTGTCTCAGACTGATTAATGGACTCAGACTGATTTGAGCACACAGACGGATTAGAGGACTCAAACTGATTAGAGGACTCAGACTGATTAGAGGACTCAAACTGATTAGAGGACTCAGACTGATTAGTGGACTCAGACTGATTAGAGTACTCAGACTAATTAGAGTACACAGACGGATTAGAGGACTCGAACTGATTAGAGGAGTCAGACTGATTAGAGGACAGACTGATTAGAGGAGTCAGACTGATTAGAGGACTCAGACTGATTAGAGGACTCAGACTGATTAGAGGACTCAGAGTGATTAGTAGACTCAGACTGATTAGAGACTCAGCCTGATTAGAGGACTCAGACTGATTAGAGGACTCAGAGTGATTAGTGGACTCAGACTGATTAGAGACTGGACTACACTTCCTCCCACCCCGCTTCCTGTAAGGACTCTATTCCATTCTCCCAGTTTCTCCGCCTCCGCCGTATCTGCTCCGACGATGCCACCTTCCACACCAGTGCTTCAGACATGTCTTCCTTTTTCCGCAACCGAGGATTCCCCTCTACCGTGGTTGACACTGCCCTCGACCGTGTCAGTTCTATCTCCCGCACCTCTGCCCTCACCCCTGCCCCTCCCTCCCGGAACCACGATAGGGTTCCCCTTGTCCTCACCTTTCACCCCACCAGCCTCCACATTCAACGGATCATCCTCCGGCATTTCCGCTACCTCCAAAGTGATCCCACCACCAAACGTATCTTCCCCTCCCCTCCCCTTTCAGCATTCCGCAGGGACCGCTCTCTCCGAGACACCCTAGTCCACTCCTCTATCACCCCAAACAGCCCTTCCCCTTCGCCTGGCACCTTCCCGTGCAAGCGGAGGAGATGTAACACCTGCCCCTATACCTCCCCCCTCCCCACTGTCCAGGGCCCCAAACACCCCTTCCAGGTGAAACAGCGATTTACTTGTACTTCTCGCAATCTAGTATACTGTATTCACTGCTCACGATGCGGTCTCCTCTACATTGGGGAGACCAAACGCAGATTGGGTGACCGCTTTGCGGAACACCTCCGTTCAGTCCGTAAGGGTGACCCCGAGCTTCCGGTCGCCTGTCATTTCAATTCACCGCTCCATTCCCACTCGGACCTCACCGTCCTTGGCCTCTTGTACTGTTCCACGGAAGCTCAACGTAAACTCGAGGAACAGCACCTCATCTTCCGATTAGGCAGTCTGCAGCCTTCCGGTCTCAATATCGAGTTCAACAATTTCAGATCATAACCTCGGCCCCTATTTCATTTTCACTTATATTTTTCCACTCCTTTCCTTTCCCCCCCCCCCTTTCCTTTTGTTTCTCTCTCACACCTGGCAGCTATCTTTTGCCCTGCCAGTACACTTTACACCTAATCACAGCCTATTACCATCTCGTCTAGCTTCTAATCTCTTTTACTTCTTTTGGTTCTTTTATTCTTTTGTCCGATCGCAGCCCTGCCTTCGATCTAGTTCCTTTTCTCTCCAGTTTTGAAGAAGGGTCAAACCCGAAACGTCAACTCAAATTTCTCTCCACGGATGTTGCCTGACTTGCTGAGTTTTTCCAGCATTTTCTGTTGTTATTTCTGATTAGAGACTCAGCCTGATTAGAGGACTCAGACTGATTAGTGGACTCAGACTGATTCGTGGACTCAGACTGATTAGAGGACTCGGACTGATTAGAGGAGTCAGAGTGATTAGAGGACTCAGACTGATTAGAGGAGTCAGACTGATTCGTGGACTCAGACTGATTAGAGGACTCAGACTGATTAGAGGACTCAGACTGATTAGAGACTCAGACTGATTCATGGATACAGACTGATTGGTGGACTCAGACTGATTAGAGTTCTCAGACTAATTAGAGTACTCAGACTGATTAGAGACTCAGACTGATTAGAGGAATCAGACTGATTAATGGACTCAGACTGATTAGAGGACGGACTGATTAGAGGAGTCAGACTGATTAGAGGAGTCAGACTGATTAGAGGACTCGGACTGATTTGAGGAGTCAGACTGATTAGAGGACTCAGACTGATTAGAGGAGTCAGACTGATTAGAGGACTCGGACTGATTAGAGGACTCAGACTGATTAGTGGACTCAGACTGATTAGAGTACTCAGACTAATTAGAGTACACAGACGGATTAGAGGACTCAAACTGATTAGAGGAGTCAGTCTAATTAGAGTACTCAGACTGATTAGAGACTAAGACTGATTAGAGTACTCGAACTGATTAGAGGACTCAGACTGATTAGTGGACTCAGACTGATTAGAGTACTCAGACTAATTAGAGTACACAGACGGATTAGAGGACTCGAACTGATTAGAGGAGTCAGACTGATTAGAGGACAGACTGATTAGAGGAGTCAGACTGATTAGAGGAGTCAGACTGATTAGAGGACTCGGACTGATTAGAGGACTCAGACTGATTAGAGGACTCAGAGTGATTAGTGGACTCAGACTGATTAGAGACTCAGCCTGATTAGAGACTCAGCCTGATTAGAGGACTCAGACTGATTAGTGGACTCAGACTGATTCGTGGACTCAGACTGATTAGAGGAGTCAGAGTGATTAGAGGTCTCAGACTGATTAGAGGAGTCAGACTGATTCGTGGACTCAGACTGATTAGAGGACTCAGACTGATTAGAGGACTCAGACTGATTAGAGACTCAGACTGATTGGTGGACTCAGACTGATTAGAGGACTCAGACTAATTAGAGTACTCAGACTGATTAGAGAATCAGACTGATTAGAGGACTCGGACTGATTAGAGGACTCAGACTGATGTGACGACAGACTAGAGACTCAGACTGATTAGAGGAATCAGACTGATTAATGGACTCAGACTGATTAGAGTACTCAGTCTAATTAGAGTACTCAGACTGATTAGAGACTAAGACTGATTAGAGTACTCGGACTGATTAGAGGACTCAGACTGATTAGAGGACTCAGACTGATGAATGGACTCAGACTGATTAGAGGACGGACTGATTAGAGGAGTCAGACTGATTTGAGGAGTCAGACTGATTAGAGGGCTCGGACTGATTTGAGGAGTCAGACTGATTAGAGGACTCAGACTGATTAGAGGAGTCAGACTGATTAGTGGACTCAGACTGATTAGAGGACTCGGACTGATTAGAGGAGTCAGACTGATTAGAGGAATCAGACTGATTAGAGGAGTCAGACTGATTAGTGGACTCAGACTGATTAGAGGACTCAGACTGATTAGAGGAGTCAGACTGATTAGAGGACTCAGACTGATTAGAGGAGTCAGACTGATTAGTGGACTCAGACTGATTAGAGGACTCAGACTGATTATAGACTCAGACTGATTAGAGGACTTAGACTGATTAGAGGATTCAGACTGGTTTGAGGACTCAGACTGATTAATGGACTCGGACTGATTAGAGGACTCAGACTGATTAATGGACTCAGACTGATTAGAGGACTCAGACTGATTCGAGACTCAGACTGATTAATGGACACAGACTGATTAGTGGACTCAGACTGATTAGAG
Organism: Somniosus microcephalus; assembly: GCF_052327205.1. Lineage (NCBI taxonomy): Eukaryota > Metazoa > Chordata > Chondrichthyes > Squaliformes > Somniosidae > Somniosus > Somniosus microcephalus. The sequence continues at coordinate 52,593,827 of NC_140997.1, forward strand.
TACTCAGACTGATTATAGACTCAGACTGATTAGAGGACTTAGACTGATTAGAGGATTCAGACTGGTTTGAGGACTCAGACTGATTAATGGACTCGGACTGATTAGAGGACTCAGACTGATCAGAGGGCTCGGACCGATTAGAGGACTCAGACTGATTAGAGGACTCAGACTGATTAGTAGGTTCAGACTGATTAGAGTACGGACTGATTAGAGGACTCAGACTGATTAGAGGACTCGAACTCATTAGAGGACTCGGACTGATTATAGGACTCGGACTGATTAGAGGATCAGACTGATTAGTGCACTCAGACTGATTAGAGGACACAGACTGATTAGTGGACAGACTGATGAGAGGACTCAGACTGATTTGTGGACTCAGACTGATTAGAGGAGTCAGACTGATTTGAGGAGTCAGACTGATTGGAGAACTGATTGATTAGCGGGCTCAGACTGATTAGAGGAGTCAGATTGATTAGAGGAGTCAGACTGATTAATGGACACAGACTGATTAGTGGACTCAGACTGATTAGAGTACTCAGACTAATTAGAGTACTCAGACTGATTATAGACTCAGACTGATTAGAGGACTTAGACTGATTAGAGGATTCAGACTGGTTTGAGGACTCAGACTGATTAATGGACTCGGACTGATTAGAGGACTCAGACTGATTAGAGGACTCAGACTGATTAGTAGGTTCAGACTGATTAGAGTACGGACTGATTAGAGGACTCAGACTGATTAGAGGACTCGAACTCATTAGAGGACTCGGACTGATTATAGGACTCGGACTGATTAGAGGATCAGACTGATTAGTGCACTCAGACTGATTAGAGGACTCAGACTGATTCGTGGACTCAGACTGATTAGTGTCTCAGACTAATTAGAGGACTCAGACTGATTAGTGGACTCAGACTGATTAGTGTCTCAGACTGATTAGAGGAGTCAGACTAATTAGAGTACTCAGACTGATTTGTGTCTCAGACTGATTAATGGACTCAGACTGATTTGAGCACACAGACGGATTAGAGGACTCAAACTGATTAGAGGACTCAGACTGATTAGAGGACTCAAACTGATTAGAGGACTCAGACTGATTAGTGGACTCAGACTGATTAGAGTACTCAGACTAATTAGAGTACACAGACGGATTAGAGGACTCGAACTGATTAGAGGAGTCAGACTGATTAGAGGACAGACTGATTAGAGGAGTCAGACTGATTAGAGGACTCAGACTGATTAGAGGACTCAGACTGATTAGAGGACTCAGAGTGATTAGTAGACTCAGACTGATTAGAGACTCAGCCTGATTAGAGGACTCAGACTGATTAGAGGACTCAGAGTGATTAGTGGACTCAGACTGATTAGAGACTGGACTACACTTCCTCCCACCCCGCTTCCTGTAAGGACTCTATTCCATTCTCCCAGTTTCTCCGCCTCCGCCGTATCTGCTCCGACGATGCCACCTTCCACACCAGTGCTTCAGACATGTCTTCCTTTTTCCGCAACCGAGGATTCCCCTCTACCGTGGTTGACACTGCCCTCGACCGTGTCAGTTCTATCTCCCGCACCTCTGCCCTCACCCCTGCCCCTCCCTCCCGGAACCACGATAGGGTTCCCCTTGTCCTCACCTTTCACCCCACCAGCCTCCACATTCAACGGATCATCCTCCGGCATTTCCGCTACCTCCAAAGTGATCCCACCACCAAACGTATCTTCCCCTCCCCTCCCCTTTCAGCATTCCGCAGGGACCGCTCTCTCCGAGACACCCTAGTCCACTCCTCTATCACCCCAAACAGCCCTTCCCCTTCGCCTGGCACCTTCCCGTGCAAGCGGAGGAGATGTAACACCTGCCCCTATACCTCCCCCCTCCCCACTGTCCAGGGCCCCAAACACCCCTTCCAGGTGAAACAGCGATTTACTTGTACTTCTCGCAATCTAGTATACTGTATTCACTGCTCACGATGCGGTCTCCTCTACATTGGGGAGACCAAACGCAGATTGGGTGACCGCTTTGCGGAACACCTCCGTTCAGTCCGTAAGGGTGACCCCGAGCTTCCGGTCGCCTGTCATTTCAATTCACCGCTCCATTCCCACTCGGACCTCACCGTCCTTGGCCTCTTGTACTGTTCCACGGAAGCTCAACGTAAACTCGAGGAACAGCACCTCATCTTCCGATTAGGCAGTCTGCAGCCTTCCGGTCTCAATATCGAGTTCAACAATTTCAGATCATAACCTCGGCCCCTATTTCATTTTCACTTATATTTTTCCACTCCTTTCCTTTCCCCCCCCCCTTTCCTTTTGTTTCTCTCTCACACCTGGCAGCTATCTTTTGCCCTGCCAGTACACTTTACACCTAATCACAGCCTATTACCATCTCGTCTAGCTTCTAATCTCTTTTACTTCTTTTGGTTCTTTTATTCTTTTGTCCGATCGCAGCCCTGCCTTCGATCTAGTTCCTTTTCTCTCCAGTTTTGAAGAAGGGTCAAACCCGAAACGTCAACTCAAATTTCTCTCCACGGATGTTGCCTGACTTGCTGAGTTTTTCCAGCATTTTCTGTTGTTATTTCTGATTAGAGACTCAGCCTGATTAGAGGACTCAGACTGATTAGTGGACTCAGACTGATTCGTGGACTCAGACTGATTAGAGGACTCGGACTGATTAGAGGAGTCAGAGTGATTAGAGGACTCAGACTGATTAGAGGAGTCAGACTGATTCGTGGACTCAGACTGATTAGAGGACTCAGACTGATTAGAGGACTCAGACTGATTAGAGACTCAGACTGATTCATGGATACAGACTGATTGGTGGACTCAGACTGATTAGAGTTCTCAGACTAATTAGAGTACTCAGACTGATTAGAGACTCAGACTGATTAGAGGAATCAGACTGATTAATGGACTCAGACTGATTAGAGGACGGACTGATTAGAGGAGTCAGACTGATTAGAGGAGTCAGACTGATTAGAGGACTCGGACTGATTTGAGGAGTCAGACTGATTAGAGGACTCAGACTGATTAGAGGAGTCAGACTGATTAGAGGACTCGGACTGATTAGAGGACTCAGACTGATTAGTGGACTCAGACTGATTAGAGTACTCAGACTAATTAGAGTACACAGACGGATTAGAGGACTCGAACTGATTAGAGGAGTCAGTCTAATTAGAGTACTCAGACTGATTAGAGACTAAGACTGATTAGAGTACTCGAACTGATTAGAGGACTCAGACTGATTAGTGGACTCAGACTGATTAGAGTACTCAGACTAATTAGAGTACACAGACGGATTAGAGGACTCGAACTGATTAGAGGAGTCAGACTGATTAGAGGACAGACTGATTAGAGGAGTCAGACTGATTAGAGGAGTCAGACTGATTAGAGGACTCGGACTGATTAGAGGACTCAGACTGATTAGAGGACTCAGAGTGATTAGTGGACTCAGACTGATTAGAGACTCAGCCTGATTAGAGACTCAGCCTGATTAGAGGACTCAGACTGATTAGTGGACTCAGACTGATTCGTGGACTCAGACTGATTAGAGGAGTCAGAGTGATTAGAGGTCTCAGACTGATTAGAGGAGTCAGACTGATTCGTGGACTCAGACTGATTAGAGGACTCAGACTGATTAGAGGACTCAGACTGATTAGAGACTCAGACTGATTGGTGGACTCAGACTGATTAGAGGACTCAGACTAATTAGAGTACTCAGACTGATTAGAGAATCAGACTGATTAGAGGACTCGGACTGATTAGAGGACTCAGACTGATGTGACGACAGACTAGAGACTCAGACTGATTAGAGGAATCAGACTGATTAATGGACTCAGACTGATTAGAGTACTCAGTCTAATTAGAGTACTCAGACTGATTAGAGACTAAGACTGATTAGAGTACTCGGACTGATTAGAGGACTCAGACTGATTAGAGGACTCAGACTGATGAATGGACTCAGACTGATTAGAGGACGGACTGATTAGAGGAGTCAGACTGATTTGAGGAGTCAGACTGATTAGAGGGCTCGGACTGATTTGAGGAGTCAGACTGATTAGAGGACTCAGACTGATTAGAGGAGTCAGACTGATTAGTGGACTCAGACTGATTAGAGGACTCGGACTGATTAGAGGAGTCAGACTGATTAGAGGAATCAGACTGATTAGAGGAGTCAGACTGATTAGTGGACTCAGACTGATTAGAGGACTCAGACTGATTAGAGGAGTCAGACTGATTAGAGGACTCAGACTGATTAGAGGAGTCAGACTGATTAGTGGACTCAGACTGATTAGAGGACTCAGACTGATTAGAGGAGTCAGACTGATTAGAGGACTCAGATTGATTAGAGGATTCAGACTGATTAGAGGACTCTGACTGATTAGAGGACTCAGACTGATTAGAGGATTCAGACTGATTCGTGGACTCAGACTGATTCGTGGACTCAGACTGATTAGAGGACTCGGACTGATTAGAGGAGTCAGACTGATTAGAGGACTCAGACTGATTAGAGGACTCGGATTGATTAGAGAACTCAGACTGATTAGAGGATTCAGACTGATTTGTGGACTCGGACTGATTTGAGGACTCAGACTGATTAGAGGACTCAGACTGATTAGTAGGTTCAGACTGATTAGAGTACGGACTGATTAGAGGACTCGGACTGATTAGAGGACTCGGACTGATTAAAGGACTCGGAATGGTTAGAGGACCCGGACTGATTAGAGGCTCAGACTGATTAGTGGACTCAGACTGATTAGAGCACTCAAACTGATTAGAGGACTCAGACTGATTAGTGGACAGACTGATTGGAGGACTCAGACTGGTTAGAGGACTCAGACTGATTAGTGGACTCAGACTGATTAGAGACTCAGACTGATTAGTGGACTCAGACTGATTAGAGACTCAGACTGATTAGTGGAGTCAGACTGATTAGAGACTCAGACTGATTAGTGGACTCAGACTGATTAGAGACTCAGACTGATTAGAGGACTCAGAATGATTAGAGGACTCAGACTGATTAGAGGACTCAGACTGATTAATGGACACAGACTGATTAGAGGACTCAGACTGATTAATGGACACAGAATGATTAGAGGACTCAGACTGATTGGTGGACTCAGACTGATTAGAGGACTCGGACTGATTAGAGGACTCAGACTGATTAGAGAATTCAGACTGATTAGTGGACTCAGACTGATTAGAGACTCAGACTGATTAGTGGACTCAGACTTATTAGAGACTCAGACTGATTAGTGGAGTCAGACTGATTAGAGACTCAGACTGATTAGAGGACTCAGAATGATTAGAGGACTCAGACTGATTAGAGGACTCAGACTGATTAATGGACACAGACTGATTAGCGGACTCAGACTGATTAGAGGACTCGGACTGATTAGAGGACTCAGACTGATTAGAGACTCAGACTGATTAGAGGACTCGGACTAATTAGAGTACTCAGACTGATTAGAGACTCAGACTGATTAGAGGACTCGGACTGATTAGAGGACTCAGACTGATTAGAGAATTCAGACTGGTTTGAGGACAGACTGATTAATGGACTCAGACTGATTAGAGGACTCAGACTGATTAGTGGACTCAGACTGATTAGAGGACTCAGACTGATTAGTGGACTCAGACTGATTAGAGGACTCGGACTGATTAGAGGACTCGGACTGATTGGAGGACTCAGACTGATTAGAGGACTCAGACTGATTAGAGGACTCAGACTGATTAGTCGACAGACTGATTAGAGAACTCAGACTGATTAGAGGGCTCGGGCTGATTAGAGGACTCGGACTGATTAGAGGACTCAGACTGATTAGTGGGCTCAGGCTGATTGGAGGACTCGGACTGATTAGAGGACTCAGACTGATTAGAGGACTCGGACTGATTTATGACTCAGACTGATTAGAGGACTCAGACTGATTAGTGGACTCAGACTGATTAGAGGACTCAGACTGATTTGTGACTCCGACTGATTAGAGGACTCGGACTGATTAGAGGACTCAGACTGATTAGACGACTCAGACTGATTAGTCGACTCAGACTGATTAGAGAACTGAGACTGATTAGAGGGCTCGGGCTGATTAGTGGACTCAGACTGATTAGAGGACTCGGACTGATTAGTGGACAGAGACTGTTTAGAGGGTGTTAATTCTGTGTGTTCTAGTTATTGTTAATAAGAATCACTGCACACAGACCACAAGAATAAATTCAACAGGTCTTTACTAGTCGAAGGTCAGGCTGAACTGCCCAATAAATCATTACACAGCACTTATATACCGGTGTGGTCACCACCGGTATTACAGTATACAGCAGCCAAGATAAAGTAGTGCATCTCTTAAAATAGTTCTCTTAAAGGTGGAACGGTTACATACACCACAATCCTCCCTTTTTAGCTTAACAGTATATATTCCCCATTTAACATAACATAATAACATATATACACAACTTCATGTAAAAACAGTTCACAGATTCAGTCTCTGAGGAGGCCTCCTGATCCGAGACGGATAACGCCTTTCAGGGGTCTCTGGTTCTCGTTGCTGGGGTGACTCATCTAGTTGATCCCCTATGGATAGGACATCATCATCAGGTATATTCACTTCTGAGGTAGATGCTTCAGGTTCACTAACTTCCTCCACGGTTGTCTCTGTCGTAACCATGGGCTCGACCCTTGTTCTCGATCCCACCAGTTGGTCAGCATGACGTCGCATTACGTTTTCACCAACATCTACCGTGTACATCAGGGGTCCTTGTCTGGCCCGAATTGTTCCAGATTGCCATTTCTCGTTTTTATAGTCCCTGGCTAACACCGGTTGTCCTATTTCAAAACTCCGAGTGGACTTGTTATTGATATGCTGGAACTGTTTGTTTTCGACTTCCCTCCGCACATTTGGTTTTAACAAGTCCAACCTGGACCGCAACCTCCTGTTATAGAACATCATGGCAGGACTTTGGTTTGTTGTTGCATGGGTGGCGTTTCGATATGCCAGTAGGAAATTGTCCACCTTGTGTTGCAGTGGAATCTGATCTTCGCTCATGGCCTTTATTGCCTTTTTGAACGTCTGTACAAACCTCTCGGCCAGCCCATTCGTAGCTGGATGATATGGGGCAGAGGTATAATGTTTCACCCCATTCTTCTTCAGGAATTTCTGGAATTCCTCTGACACGAACTGTGGTCCGTTGTCTGATCATATTTGCTCTGGCAATCCATTTCTTGCAAATATCGTTCTTAGCACCGCGATCGTCTTCTCCGAGGTAGTGGTAGTCATTTTAATCACTTCTGGCCAGTTAGAATGTGCGTCCACCGCAATTAAAAACATGGAGTCCATGAATGGACCAGCAAAGTCAATATGTACACGTTGCCATGGGGTTGAAGGCCATTCCCATGGATGCAGCGGTGCAATTGGAGGTGCAGTTTGGACTTTTTGGCACCCTGAGCAGCTTTTCGTCAGATCCTCTATCTGTTGGTCGATACCCGGCCACCACACATAAGCCCTAGCAAGGCTTTTCATCTTGACTCCCCCCAGATGACCTTCATGTAGTTCTTTTAGAACTCTCTCTCTTAACTTAGGAGGGATAATCACTCTTGTTCCATACATCAATGTTCCCTAACAGATGGACAGCTGTTCTCGTCTTGCTGAGAATGCCAGTAACAGTGGATCACCATGGGCTGGCCATCCCTTTACTGTCACTTCGTAGACCCGGGACAGTGTCGGGTCATTCCTAGTCTCCCTTTCAATATTTGCATTGGTGACAGGTAAACATTCGATGATGGTCGAGTGAAATAACTCCACCGGGTCAACCGTCGGTGCCTCCTCCTCAGTAGGTAGTGGCAGGCGCGACAGCCCATCAGCATTACCATGCTGCTTTGTACCTTTGAATTCTATCTGATATTGATGTGCCCCTAGGAAAAGGGACCATCTCTGGAGCCTCTGTGCTGTCATCACCGAAACACCCTTCTTAGGGTTAGAAATGGATACCAACGGCTGGTGGTCTGTCAGCAGTGTAAACTTCTGGCCCTGCAGGTAATGATTAAACTTCTTTACTCCCCACACAAGGCTGAGAGCCTCCCTATCTATCTGAGCATAGTTGCGCTCAGCGGAGGTCAATGATCTGGATGCAAATGCGACTGGCCTTTCCAAGCCATTTGGCAACTTCTGTGAGAGTACTGCTCCAATACCATAAGGAGAAGCATCACAAGCTAAACGAATAGGTAGCGTTGGGTTGAAGTGAGCCAACACTTCCTCTGAGGTGATCAATGCCTTGCTTTTGCGAAAGGTCTTCTTACAGTCCTCGCTCCACTTCCATGGTACTTCCTTCTGCAAAAGAGCGTTCAGCGGGTGCAGCACCGTGGATAGATTTGGCAGAAACTTATGGTAATAGCTAATCAACCCTAGGAATGACCTCAACTGGGATACATTTTCCGGAGCGGGAGCCTTCACAACAGCTTCGATCTTGTCAGGTGACTTGTGCAGCCCCTCCTGGTCAATGACATGACCACAGTACGAGATCCGTTTCTGAAAGAACTCACATTTCTGGCGATTAACTCGAAGTCCATATTCCTTCAATCTGGTGAGCACCAGTTTCAAATTTGCAAGGTGTTCCTCATCGTCATCTCCTGTAATCAGGATATCGTCCAAGTAACATTGAGTACTTGGAATTCCCTGTAATACCTGCTCCATGGCCCTCTGCCAAATTGCTGGAGCCGAAGCCACTCCAAAAACCAGTCTATTACATCGATACAAGCCTCTGTGCGTGTTGATTGTGAGATACTGGCGCGACTCTTCCTCAACTTCCATCTGTAAGTACGCTTGCGCCAGGTCTATCTTGGTGAAGTGTTTCCTGCCAGACAACGAAGCAAAGATATCCTCAATCCGCGGAAGCGGATATTGCACCGTGTGAAGCACCGGATTAACCGTGATCTTGAAGTCTCCACAGATGCGGACCTTCCCCGGTTCCCCTGGCTTGTTACTCGATGAACGCTTCATGATGGGAACAATGGGCGTGGCCCACTCACTCCAGTCCACCTTAGACAGTACTCCTGAATGTTCTAGCCCTTCCAGCTCAGCTTCCACAGCAGGTCGTATCGCATAAGGTACCGGTCTGGCTTTGAAAAATTTTGGGTTTGCATGTTCTGCAATCTTGATTTTTGCCGTAATTCCTCTCAGTGTTCCCAGTCCCTGTTGGAACACCTCTTTAGCCTCATCCAATATTCTGGACAATCGTTCAGGTTTGACATCTTTTTTTCCGAAATCTACCGTTATTGCTTTTAGGGAGTGCCAGTCCATATTTATTTTCCTGATCCACTCCCATCCCAGAAGTGGTGGACCTCCCTCAGGTAGTACATATATTTCCATTCCTTGGTGTTCTTTGCCCTTGTGTACCACCTTGACTTTTATCTTTCCGATGGGGTATACTCTTTGCCCCGTGTATGTCTGCAATACTATCTCCGTATCCCGTAGGGGAATATGTGTGAATAACCTTTTGTAATCTTGCTTATTCATGACCGTCAACGCCGATCCGGTGTCCAATTCCATCTTCACTTGGACTCCTGCTATCTGAAGTGTGACCCAGATAGTTTGTAGGTCAGCTTCCTTACTCACATTGTGAATTCTCAGACTACCCAGTTCCTTGCTGTTGGAGTCTGAATCCGAATTCTGTTCATCCGAACTCTTCTCAGCCACCTTATGTACCTTTCTGCACTTTTCCTGCGGTGACTTTTTGTTGCTGGTCTTCTTTCCTGACCGGCATACTTTAGCTATGTGACCAAGCTTGCCACATTTTCTACATTCCTGATTTTTAAACCAGCATTGGTTCTGATCGTGTGTTGTCTTTCCACAACGATAACATTTCGCTGTACCCAAAGCCATTTGATCTACGCTGAGTACCGCTGCCTTCAGCTGCATTTCCGCAGTGCCTCTCGCTGCGGCTTCGTGCGATGCTGCAATAGTGACAGCCTTATCAAGTGTAAGATCATCCTCTTCAAGCAGCCGCTTTTGTGTTCCTTCTTTCGACAATCCACACACGAATTTGTCTCTTAGTGCCTCTGTCAGTCTTTCCCCAAACTGACAGTATTTCGCTAGCTTACGCAGTTCAATTAAATACTCCGCGTTGCTTTCCTCTTTCAGTTGCGTTCTCGCATAAAATTTAAATTGTTCCGCTAACATCAGCGGTGTGGGGTTCAAATGATTTCTCAGGACAGCAACAATATTAGCGAAAGCCTGATCCGCCGGTTTAGCTGGTGATAGAAGATGCTTCAATAGCCCGTATGTCTTCGCACCCATTGAGTTTAGTAAGGTTAGTGCTTTATCTTCATCTGATATTTTATTTGCCTTACAATAAATCTCTATGCGTTCTACATACGTGGCCCAATCTTCAACATCGGCATCGAAATCGTTGATGTTACCACGCTTAGGCATCCTTGCAATCTTCTTGAGAAACAAAAAGAAATTTTTCTTTTCTTTTTTTTTCAAAATGGCGGTTTCCCGCGCTTGTCTTCTTCCCCCGCCTACGAAAATGGCGCCTTCCCGCGTTTGCCTTTCTCCCCCGCTGGCTGTAATGGCGATTGCCATATTGCTGCGTTCGCCCTCCCCAGCGGTTCTCAAATCGTGCCTCCCAGCCCCTCTTGCAGTCCGGTCCTTTCCACCGGCTGCGGCTGAGTTCTCTGCGGTTTTTAAAAAAAAATTATTTTTATTTTCTCCCGCGCCTCGCGGCCTCGGTAGCTGCCCAGCCTTTTTCCCCGGTCGCGGTCGAGCTCTCTCTCGACGCTGTTGCATCTTCCAGCCCGCTTGCAGCCCGGTCTTTTACACCGGCTGCGTTTGCATTCACCGTGGCTCCCGTGCCTTACGCTGCCCCAGTCTCAGCGCCTCTGGCCCCGACTTCTGTCCGGCTCTTTTCCCCGGCCGTGGTCGAGTTCTCCGCCCTTATATCCTCCGTTTTTCCCTCCCCTACTTCACAGCCAACGTGGCCGACTTGCTGCTCGTCGCTGATCGGCTTACCCACCACCGTGGTAGAAGGGATGATCACTGCCTGTTGCTGATGGAAGGCTTCGTGTCAGGATTCTTCCTTGCTCTTCAGACCCGAGTCTTTTCTGAGCAGGATGATGAGGGCGGTTGCCTCTTCTCGACGCCCGTTAAACTGCCTTGGATATATCTCTGCCGCAGGGTAAGATCGTCATCGTCGCCACTGTTAAGTCTGTGTGTTCTAGTTATTGTTAATAAGAATCACTGCACACAGACCACAAGAATAAATTCAACAGGTCTTTACTAGTCGAAGGTCAGGCTGAACTGCCCAATAAATCATTACACAGCACTTATATACCGGTGTGGTCACCACCGGTATTACAGTATACAGCAGCCAAGATAAAGTAGTGCATCTCTTAAAATAGTTCTCTTAAAGGTGGAACGGTTACATACACCACAGAGGGCTCGGGCTGATTAGAGGACTCAGACTGATTAGAGGACTCCGACTGAGTAGTGTCTCAGACTGATTAGTGTCTCAGACTGATTAGAGGACTCAGACTGATTAGATGGCCCAGACTGATTAGAGGACTCAGACTGATTAGAGGGCTCGGGCTGATTAGAGGACTCCGACTGATTAGAGGACTCCGACTGATTAGTGTCTCAGACTGACTAGTGTCTGGACTGATTAGTGTCTCAGACTGATTAGAGGACTCAGACTGATTAGAGGACTCGGACTGATTACTGGACTCAGACTGATTAGAGGACTCAGAATGATTAGAGGACTCGGACTGATTAGAGGACTCGGACTGATTAGCGGACTCGGACTGACTACTGGACTCAGACTGATTAGAGGGCTCGGGCTGATTCGAGGTCTCAGACTGATTAGAGGACTCAGACTGATTAGAGAACTCCGACTGATTAGTGTCTCAGACTGATTAGAGGACTCAGACTGATTAGAGGGCTCGGGCTGATTAGAGGGCTCAGGCTGATTAGAGGACTCAGACTGATTAGAGGACTCCGACTGATTAGTGTCTCAGACTGATTAGAGGACTCAGACTGATTAGAGGACTCAGACTGATTAGAGGAGTCAGACTGATTGGAGGACTCAGACTGATCAGAGGAGTCAGACTGATTAGTGGACTCAGACTGATTCGTCGTCTCAGACTGATTCGTCGTCTCAGACTGATTTGTGACTCAGACTGATTAGAGGAGTCAGACTGATTAGAGACCTCAGACGGATTAGAGGGCTCGGGCTGATTAGTGGACTCAGACTGATTAGAGGACTCGGACTTATTAGAGGACTCGGACTGATTAGAGGACCCGGACTGATTAGTGGACTCAGACTGATTAGTGTCTCAGACTGATTAGAGGACTCGGACTTATTAGAGGACTCGGACTGATTAGAGGACTCGGACTGATTAGAGGACTCGGACTGATTAGAGGACTCGGACTGATTAGTGGACTCAGACTGATTAGTGGACTCAGACTGATTAGTGTCTCAGACTGACTAGTTTCTCAGACTGATTAGTGTCTCAGACTGATTAGTGGACTCTGACTGATTAGTGTCTCAGACTGATTAGAGGACTCAGACTGATTAGGGGACTCGGACTGATTACTGGACTCAGACTGATTAGAGGACTCGGGCTGATTAGAGGACTCAGACTGATTAGAGGACTCAGTCTGATTAGAGGACTCAGACTGATTAGAGGACTCGGACTGATTGGAGGACTCAGTCTGATTAGAGGACTCAGACTGATTAGTGGACTCGGACTGATTAGAGGACTCGGACTGATTAGAGGACTCAGACTGATTGGAGGACTCAGACTGATTAGAGGACTCAGACTGATTAGAGGACTCGGACTGATTGGAGGACTCAGTCTGATTAGAGGACTCAGGCTGGTTAGAGGACTCAGACTGATTGGAGGACTCAGACTGATTAGAGGACTCAGACTGATTAGAGGACTCAGACTGATTAGAGGACTCGGACTGATTAGAGGACTCGGACTGATTGGAGGACTCAGACTGATTGGAGGACTCGGACTGATTGGAGGACTCGGACTGATTGGAGGACTCGGACTGATTGGAGGACTCAGACTGATTAGAGGACTCGGACTGATTAGAGGACTCGGACTGATTAGAGGACTCAGACTGATTGGCGGACTCGGACTGATTGGAGGACTCGGACTGATTGGAGGACTCGGACTGATTCGAGGACTCGGACTGATTGGAGGACTCGGACTGATTGGAGGACTCAGACTGATTAGAGGACTCAGACTGATTAGAGGACTCAGACTGATTGGAGGACTCAGACTGATTAGAGGACTCAGACTGATTGGAGGACTCAGACTGATTAGAGGACTCGGACTGATTAGAGGACTCGGACTGATTGGAGGACTCAGACTGATTAGAGGACTCGGACTGATTAGAGGACTCAGACTGATTGGAGGACTCAGACTGATTAGTGGACTCAGACTGATTAGAGGACTCAGACTGATTAGAGGACTCAGACTGATTAGAGGACTCGGGCGATTTTAACCCCTCCTGTGCACCGTTCCTCCAGGTGGGGCGGTGCATTGAAAATCAATCTTACAGTGTCAAAACAAAAGGAGAGACTAATACTTTGGATTAAGACCCTTCATCTACCAAAACAACATTAACCTGCCTTCTGACTTTACAGATGCAGAATAATCTGGGGGGAATTTTAACAGGAAATTAAAGTCGGCGGGTATGTATATTGTAAACTTGGTGTGTTAGGGTAAAATGAACCTCTTTGTCAGATTTCCAGAGTTCACAGTTTCTTTTCACTTCAGCAGTCAGTAAACTTTTAACTTGCTGCACAGACATTGCAGGTCAGCCTCTCATTATAGAAACCTTCTGATTTTCATTTCTGTTTACTTCAATGAAAATGAATCATAGAATAGAATCATACAGCACAGAAGGAGGCCATTTGGCCCATCATGCCTGCGCTGGCTCTCTGAAAGAGATATCAAATTAGTCCCACTCCCCTGTTCTATCCTCATAGTCCTGCAAATTTTTCCTTTTCAAGTATTTTTCCAATTCATTTTTGAAAGTTATGATTGAATCTGTTTCCAGCGCCCTGTCAGGCAATCCATTCCAGATCATAACAACTCACTGCGTAAAAAAATTACTCCTCATCTCCCCTCTGGCTCTTTTACCAAATTGAAAACCCGGAGATTTCTATAATGTGCATCCGATCCACAGCACCAGTTTTACACCCGGTGGAAAATCGAAAATCTACCCCAGCATAGCTGACGTTGGTTTTGTTTTACATGTTAGCTGCTCTCCCATGATCATGGCAAATCAGAGGAATGGCTGTTTTATAATGGCGGGTGCACATTGTAATACATAATAGAGTTGATTTCCCTTGCAGTTGCTCACAGACAAAAAAGAAACATTTTCTCTTTCTCCTTCCTATAAGTGTCTCCCTACTTGTCTCCTACTCATTAAATGTTTCTGTTTCCCTCTTTCTGTTTCTCTTTCTGCATGCAGCTCTCACACAGTTTAAGCTGACATTTCTACATTTCTGGGTTTGTCGCCAACTCTCTTTTTCACTCTCTTGCTTTTGTGTAGGTCTCTCCTTTTCTCTGTCTTTTCGCCCTTATGTCTTCACCTCTTTCTGACTACTTCACACAGTTTTTGTCTTGGTCTATATATTGTTCTCTCCCTCTCTCTCTTTCTTTGTCTTATTTCTCTTTCTCTATGTCATCATTGTACAGAAAGGGGGTAATATTCCAAATGCATCCTGGCGGAGGAAAACCTTGCCTGATGTCAGCATACATTGACAAACACACAGAAATTCATCCCTTTCTATAGACAAAAAGCAACATGGCTCCAGAAAGAATTGATTTTGATGAATGTGATTGGTTTTGTGATATTTGGTGGAAAAACAAACTTGGTGATTTGATTGGTTTTGTGGTTGTTTATTTTCTTGTAGTGTTCATTTTTTTGTTTGTTCATGGGATGTGGGCGTCGCTGGCAAGGCTGGCACTTTTTTATTGCCCATCCCTAACTTCCCTTGAGGAGGTGGTGGTGAGCCGCCTTCTTGAACTGCAGAGTCAACTACATTGCTGTGGGTCTGGAGTCACATATAGGCTAGGCCGGGTCAGGACGACAGATTTCCTTCCCTAAAGTGCATCAGTGAACTAGATGGGTTTTTACAACAATCCGGTAGTTTCATGGTCACCGTTACTGATACTAGTTTTTTATTCCAGATTTATTTAATTAACTGAATTTAAATTCCCCAGCTGCTGTGGTGGGATTTGAGCTCACATCTCTGCTGATCATTAGCGCAGGCCTCTGGGATACTAGCCCAGTGACATAACCACTAACATAACGGTGGCATAGTGGTTAGCAATGTTGCCTCACAGCGCCAGAGACCCGGGTTCGAATCTGGCCTCGGGCGACTGTCTGTGTGGAGTTTGCACATTCTCCCCGTGTTTGCGTGGGTTTTCTCCGGGTGCTCCGGTTTCCTCCCACAGTCCAAAGATGTGCGGGTTAGGTTGATTGGCTATGATAAATTGACCCTTAGTGTTAGGGGGATTAAATACGTGGGGTTACAGGGATAGGGTGGGATATGTGTTGGTGTAGGGGTTATGGGGATCAGGTGGGATATGTGTCGGTGCAGGCTCGATGGGCTGAAATGGCCTCTATCTGCACTGTGGGGTTTCTGTGATTTCTGTGATAACCACTATGCTACTGTACCCCTATCTTTCCAACACAGATACGCCAGTATTTTTATGTTATTTCTTTCAACAGATTAATGGAGCGTAACATACGAGAGCGTCAGGCAGGAAATGTCAGCTGGTCCATCGGGCCTGTTCTGCCTTATACATTACGTCAAGAGCCTCCTTACCCCCTTAGGTGTCATGTAATCTCCTGGGAGACGCAGAAAAACAGGTCAAAAATTCGAGGCCAATTGGAGAAAAAAAAATCTCAAAACTACTTCACCGATCCCTCTAGGCGATCGAAACTAGTTTAGGAGACTACATTGACTATGACTTATATTATTTGGTACCTACCTCCCTTGAAGGTATACAGTGATTCAGCACTCACCACACAAGCCCTATATGCTTATAGAGAATATATACATCATCATGCACTATAAACTATATGTGGAACAGCATTATATACAAGTAAAGTATAACACACAGTACATAATGGGCCGGATATTCCAATCCCTACGGGTGGGTACGTGCTGTTTGGAAATGCCGGTTTCAGGCATGCGCTGGAAGCCGGCATTTCCGATCTGTCAAGAAAGCTCTTGACAGATCCTCCACCTGCCCTGGAGCAGGGCCTCTGCGGGCGGATAGTTCCGCTTTTTGGAGACCCTCCGCCCGCAGAAAACCCTTACAATTCTGGCGCCTGGTAAAAGCTTTTGCCAGGATAAGAGTTGAAAAAGTTTTTTTTTTAAATTCCACTGATTTATCATTTTAAAATACTTTAAAAAAAGGTAAGTTTATTTTTAGCCCTGTAAAAAATTTTAATGATTCTTTTTCAAAAATTTAAAGTTTTGTTTAAAATAGTTAATTTATTTGTACTTTCAAGTCATTTTAAAAATGTGATTTTTAAAAAATTTATTTAAAGTTTTACTGTGTTTTGGGGGTGATCTCCATTCATATATTTGAAAATATAGGAATCACACAATGTGCATATTATATAGTGAATAATGCACCTATTTTTAAAAAATTAGTTCATGGGATGTGGGCATCGCTGGCAAGGCCAGCAATAATTGCCCATCCCTAATCGCCGTTGAGAAGGTGCTGGTGAGCCGCTGTCTTGAACCGCTGCAGTCTGTGTGGTGAAGGTTCTCCCACAGTGCTGTTAGGGAGGGAGTTCCAGGATTTTGACCCAGTGAATAACCAAAAGCATATATTATATAGAGAACACATGTTGTATATTAAATATATGAAAAGAATTGGTTGTGAAATGCTTTGGGATGATCTGAAGTCATAAAAGATGCTGTACAAAGGCAAGTCCTTTCTTTCTTTGTTGTAGCACATTCCAGGCTCAGAGCTGTTATAAAAGCTTTTGTATCAATTTCCAGTCAAATAGAGAATCAACAGTTCCTCAGCAATTCTGAAAACATTCCCCACTGTGCACAGCTGGTAGTGTGTGAAAGATTATATTACTCAGCACGCAATGATTTAATTGTACCCTGTCACATTGGGTGGTTCTGCTGAATATGGACATGAGTGCCCTGGCTGCATTTAACACCCATTGTTCCTCTTTGTAAAAAAATGAAACTGAAACTGTTACTCATCATTGGCTCTTTATTTAAATCCGTTTATGAGATGTGGGCGTCGCTGGCAAGGCTGGCATTTATTGCCCATCACTAATTGCCCTTGAGAAGGTGGTGGTCAGCCGCCTTCTTGAACCGCTGCAGTCTGTGTTGTGTTTGGTGGGAAGAGTCGAGTTGTTCAGCCGCCGAATCCATAGAGACTGCGGCCCTGCCGTTTCAGAGCGTACAGTGACCGTCTTGCGCTTGGCGTGCTCAGTGTAGGTGACCGCATCCCTGATCACATTCTCCAGAAAGATCTTCAGCACCCTGCGGGTCTCCTCGTAGATCAGACCCGAGATCCGCTTGACACCGCCACGGCGAGCCAGACGGTGGATGGCTGGTTTGGTGATGCCCTGGATGTTGTCACGAAGCACTTTACGGTGCCGCTTGGCTCCACCTTTTCCCAGTCCTTTGCCTCCTTTACCTCGTCCACTCATTGTGATTCTTCACTCAAATCGCTGCAGTCCGAGTGGTGAAGGTACTCCCACAGTGCTGTTAGGGAGAGAGTTCCAGGATCTTGACTCAGCGACAATGAAGGAACGGCGATGTACTTCTAAGTCAGGATGGTGTGTGACTTGGAGGGGAACTTGGAGGTGGTGGTGTTCCCATGCGCCTGCTGCCCTTGTCCTTCTAGATGACAGAAGTTGCGGGTTTGGAAGGTTCTGCCAAAGAAGCCTTGGCGAGTTGTTGCAGTGCATCTTGTAGATGGTACACACTGCAGCCACGGTGCGCCGGTGGTGGAGGGAGTGAATATTTAAGGTGGTGGCACTAACTTTCAACTTCAGCGGCCAATTGGAAAACTGGCATTGTGGATCGCCCGCCAGTTACAGAACCCACACCATTTTTATTTACATCGCAATCAGTGGAAATAAAAATCTGACAGATGTGATTGGCAGTTTCCACTGGGTGGAGGGTTGGTAACCAGAGGACACAGATTTAAGATAATTGGCAAAAAAGCCAAGGGGGAGATGAGGAAAAAATTTTTACTCAGTGAGTTGTTATCATCTAGAATGCACTGCCTGAAAGGGTGGTGGAAGCAGATTCAATAGTAACTTTCAAAAGGGAATTGGATCTCTATTTAAAAAGGAAACATTTGCAGGGCTATGGGGAAAGAGTGGGGGAATAGGACTAATTGGATAGCTCTTTCAGAGAGCTGGCACAGGCACAACAGGCCGAATGGCCTCCTTCTATGCTGTATCATTCTATGATTCTATAACAGGCGGATAATTTGCTCTGCCAATTTACCACCCAAGCAGTGAAAGTAAAAATTGCCCCTATGTGTTTTACTGCTGCATGACATAGTGGGGTAGATTTACAACTTGCCACCAATGTTCCCTCTAATTTACGGTCTAAGTGCGCGGTCCCTTTAAATTTGCTGCGCGGCCGCTGTGCGCGGCATCTCCCAGCAGCAGCAATTGGTGAGCGGCCTGCACGGGACCTCCCGATGGGTGCGCGGCTGTGCACCTTAGGGGGAGCGTTGCTTGCCTCATGGGCCTACAACTGGCATTGCAGATCAATGATGCCTTATAGAAACCGCTGCATGTTCATTTCCATTGGTTTCAATCAACCCCAGTGTCATCTAGAACTATTTAATCAGGTCACTTCTTTTTGGATAGGTTCGAAATTCAATCCTGTCGTAAACTCTTGTAATGAAAGGTTCAGAGACCAAGGAACTGATTTTCATCTCCCTACTGCTTGGCTTTGTGATGTGAATGGAGTGGTAGCAGGACAAACATGGATTATCTTATCCGTAAATTAATTCTGAACAATACTTTAGCCTGTATAAAGTAGTCTGATTGGGGTAATTATATGAGTCTGCATCCCCAGGGAAGGAGTTGGGGGAATGGGGGGGGATCTTGCACACTTGGAATGTATATTGGAAATCACTGTGCATGATTTTCCAAGCATTAACAATTCTTTCTCTGTTAGAATGACGATCGGTGGTTGGAAAATTGAGTGGCTCGCTCCCTGATTTTTGATATGTACTCTGGGCGAGTAAGGCTCCGAGTCCAGACTTGCAAACCTACCTGCATGGTGTGATATTTTCCATTCATCCCAGGTGACAGGAAAATGTGGTGGGCACATGTTATCCGGTAGCCAGTTTACCACGATCGGGGTTGATTGTTAGACGTTGTCTATGCTAACCCAAAGCGAAAGACACAGCTTTCAGTTCTTAGGAAATGCTCAGTAAACCTGTGAATGAGTTTTGCATATTTGGTTGTGCTAGGTTGACTATTTCTGTGACTGCATTTATTTCTGGTGTTGCGCGAGCTCCCAGCTTTTGCCTCCCTTCCTTGTGTGTAAATAATGAAATGGCTGCTTTTATACAATCATTGCTGGAAGTAGGGGAGGAAATCCTGGATGCTTAGCTGGCTGACAGTAAATTGTGATTTTTTTTTAAAAAAACAGTAATTGTTTGGATGAATAGAAATACATTTTCCTGACAACAGGAATTCCATTCACCCGCATCACAACTCCCAACATGATTTATAACTTGGGATTGGTTTTAATATGGCTGCTGCCCAGGCTGAGCAGATGTTGAGGTTTTCATTTTCAGAGACGCTCTACTGGAAAAATGAAACTGTAGGGGAGCATTTAAGGGAAAATGAAACTGTGAAGTGCAGGTGAAATCGAGTAGATAACCGATGGGACAATAGAAATGGTATGACAAGCCATGACCGGTCCAGTCAGGGTGCACACTCCAACTGTTTGCCTGAACTTTAACTGACCCCTGCGTGCCTGTTGTGGTATGATTATAATCTGTTAAATTTTAAATCTAGATTTTTACTTTGCTTCAGAACATTTTGAAGAAGCCTCCCAGCCTGATGGCAATAATGACTCCGATGCAAGAGTACTTTTTTTAACCAATCAATAGTCATAAAACCCAAATATATGTATGCCTTGCCACTTATTATGAGCTGAATATCACAGGGCTCCCATCAATGTTCCCTGTAAGCTGGGCTTTGTTCTGTTCCTTTTAATGCGCGGTCCCTTTAAATTTCTACACATGTGTGGTATTTACAATGTAAATGCCGGTGAGCGCCCTGTGCGGGACCTTTCCCATTACTGAGCGGCCCCCCACCCACGCAGCTTAGAGGGAATGTTGGCTCCCAGATCATGAGAAGCAGGAGTGAAGCTCTTAATGGTGCATTTACACTGCAGTTTGGGACATAAACATATGAAATGAAGGATGGGAAAAGACCATCAAGCCTGCCCCACCAAGAATTGTGCACCATGTAGGGTTTGGTAGTATAGTAGTTATGTTACTGGACTAATAATCCAGAAAACGTGAATTCAAATCCCACTATGGTAGTTTGAGAATTTGAATTTGTTTCTAAAACACTGGAAATAAAAAGCTGGTATCAATAGAAGTGACCATGAAATTGTTGGATTGTTGTAAAAATCCAACAGGTTCACTAATGTCCTTTAGGGAAGGAAATCTGCCGTGTTTACCCAATCTGGCATATATGTGACTCCCGTCCCACATCAGCGAGGTTAACTCTTAACTGTCCTCTGAAGTGGCCCAGCAAGCCACTCAGTTAAATCAAACTGCTACAGTAGTTCAAGAAGAAGACTCACCACCACATTTTAGTAACTAGGGATGTGCAATATATGGGCAGTGACACGTACATCCTGAGAATGAAAAAAAGATTTACCCACCTCATAATCATGCAATCACCCGGGAGAACCAAAAATCCTGAGGCCAATTTACGCTTTGATAATAATAATAATCATATGCTTTGACAATCTGTTCTAGAGGATGATGACTGTGAATGGCTAAAATCCAAACTAACTCTTTGTCCAAGAATCTTGCCCCCTAGTTTTACCATCCAAATCCATCTCAAATAATCCATCTACTTGGACAGAGTCTAATTCGTCATTTAAAAACCTCAGTCATAACCCCTTTAAAACTCTATTTCCAGCCAAGTAGAACCATGTTTAATATGCTTGGCTCTTGCCTGGCTGCAGATATGAATCTCCTGCCTAGGAGACAGCTCCGCACCTGTCTGGATGTACACAGGATAAGAGATGCCTCCCAACAGAAATTTCAATGTGTGGAAATTGAGAGCGGAGAGACCCTCTTCTCTCAACATTTAAATTTAGGTTGGGTAAGTGTACAAAATACCCAAGAGACCCAACGCACCCCCTAAGCACATTCTTTAACCAGGCTTGACACTGCATTTGATTTACAACCCCATGAGGTGTCAAACTGAAGTGATATGAGTCGTCATTTCCACTGACATTAAATTTACAGTATAAATACTAAGAGGCATGGATAACCTATATGTTAGCAGGTTATTTGACCACAGGACACAGATGTAGAGGACACTGACAAACCTAAAGCTAAGAAATAGGAGAAGTAGTTTTCTCCACAGAGTAATTAAAGGTTTTTAGATTGGACTCCCAGAAAAAAGCAGTTATTAAAACAACAACTTGCAGTTACATAGTGCTTTAATATAGAAAAATCATCCCAAAATGCTTCACAGAGGCATAATCAAAAAATAGACGTCGAGTCAAAGGAGGAGATATTAGGAGGCGTGATCAAAAACTGGTGAAAGAGGTGGGTTTTAAAGAGGGTCTTAAAGGAAGGGAGATGAAAGGGTTTAGGAAGAAATTCCAAAGGGTGGGGGCTAGGCAGCTGAAAGTCTGGTTGCCGATGGGGCAAGGGGGTGGGATGGGTAAGAGGCCACAGTCAGAAAAGCAAAGGGCTGAATCTTTATCTTTCCGTGGGTTTGGGTGCCGGGGGTTGGGGGTGGGGTGGGGTGGGGGGGGCATGTAGTGGGTCGCTATCCCAAACATTCTTATCAGCGAGCTTTGCAGTGTCTTTTTAACTAAACTACTCCAATTGAATTAGTCATGTGGCTTTCCCGGCCAATTAAAAGGAGCGGGTCTGATGACATCACGGATGACTCGACACCTACTTAAAGGAGCATTGCACAGATGACAGGTGAAAAGGTTGGTGGGGGAGATAGTGCTTGGTATGAGAGTAAGCAAGTTGTTTGATTCTAAAGGTTTAAAGATTTGTAAGCAAAAATGCAGGCTCAGCACCAAAAGGCTGCCCCTCAATTCAGTGATGCGTCCCTGGAAATTCTGCTCCAGGGAGTGAGAGCCCGCAGGGAGGTCCTCTTCCCTGGTGACGGGAGGAAGAGGTCAGTGGCAGGGACAAAGAGGGCATGGCTGGAGATCGCCGAAGAAGTGAGCAGCAGGAGTGTTGTCACCAGATCCTGGATACAATGCAGGAAGAGATTTAATGATCTCATGAGGTCAGGAGAGCTGAGTACAATGTCACATTCAACTACATCCTGAGGTGCATATCACCCCAACCCCATAATTCTGCCTTCTCAAGTCTACTCCTGCACATCACTTCTCACACTAACCTATCTTGCAGGTGCACCCATCCCTCACTGTCTATGCACCTAATCACCTGAATCCCCATCTGACTATCCACCACTGACACTCACCTCATCCTAATACAATCCTCGACTCCTAGAAATTAATGCCACAGAAGGAGACCATTTGGCAATGTCACGCCACTCCCTCACAGTCACCCTATACAGATGTAGCCCATCCATCCCTTACACTCATTCCATCACACTCATTCAAAGTTCTCTTGTTCCCTCCTTGCAGGAGAAGAGAGTGCAGAACACCAGGGAGAGGCAGAGAACTGGAGGTGGCCCTCCAGTTACCACTCCATTGACAGCAGCAGAGGAGGAGGTGCTGGACATCAATGGAGTTGCGGAGCTGCTGGCGGTGGGAGATGGTGAGAGGGGGATCTCCCAGCAACTTGGTTACAGAATTAAATCTCATACAGCCACATGGCATACAACAGTCACTCATGGTGACTTGATGTCAGCAGCCAGTGAAATATGATCATGTGCATAATGGCAACTTGCAATGTTCTTATTATAAAAGTTCTAATTCATCTCTTTACTCTCCCACAGGTGCATCAAGTGCCCCCCCCCCCCCCACTGTCCAGCTGGAGGAGGAAGACGACTTCTCAGAAGAAGCTCCATTCTCTGAGGGTGCACCGTCACATGACCCATGCTCACCCAGCACCAGCACAGATACGCGCACCTCGGTGGGTCCAGCGAGACATAGAGTAGTGTTGTCACCTGGTGTCTCACAAATCACAAGTGAGCAAGAGCAGATGGTGGAGACAGGGACAGCAGTGGAGACTCCTCGTCGGAGGGCGCAGGACACTCCAAGCTCTGCTCAGCTGGACGCAGATGCTGAACCTCAGGGCGATCGACAAAGAGGGTGATCTTGGAGGAACAATAAAAAATGCTGGAGGCTCTGGCGGCTTTTCCAGCTGCGATGTGCTCTATCGTAGGGAGAATGGAGGAGATTGTCTCCAACATGAGCAGCATGATGTCGCAGGCGATGGCGACGATGTGTTCGTCCATGGAAAGGGTGGCGACCTGCATGGAACAGCAAATGTGCCAGTCAAAGGAGTCCACGCTTGCTGTGAACAGTTTGCAGACTCTGATTGCAACCATATGTAGGATGGATAGAACCCTAGAGTTGGCCCTCAATCGCCCCACTGATGTGCAGCAAAGTGCTCTCCAGCGCCATGCTAGCAGGGAAGTGCGGGTGGCCCATGAGAGGGTTGATAGTGAGAGGGGACATGGAAGTGCGGCTCTTCTCAAAGCGCTCTCACTTCTCCCCCGTTGCCTCCCTCTCAGTCAGAGCCCCACATGTTGCCTCGTTTCCCGATGGCCGAGTCTGCCCCTGCACAGGTGCAGGAGGAGCAGTCTATGGCGGGGCCCTCACAGGCTCCAAAACCCAGAGGATGTCCGCCAAAAGTGTCTAAGCAGTCGTAGCAGGGAAGTGAGCAGCTTGCAACTGCCTCTGCTGAAGCCACAGGGGTAGCACCTCGTAGAAGTAGTAGGAAAAGAAAAATGACACAATTGTAGATGCACAAGTGTATGCACATGGGTATGTTCCAAAATGTTAGAGGGTTAAGTTTCAGTTCTATTTATAAGCCACATAAATTTATTTCTTTGCACCACTTTCCCGTCTTGTCCAATTTTGCCTGCTACCTGAGAAGTGGCCTTGTCAGTTGAAGTGAATGGTAAGACATTACTTAATGTTGAGCAATGAGTGTGTGTGACAGGAATGGTTTGATCATTTTAGGACTGCTTTGTGCTTTTGGGTTGCGGAGGGCGGGGGGAGGGGGCGGGGGGAAGTTGGTACAGCATCTGGGAGCTAGATGGGTGCACTGGTGCAACTTAACTAAATCGGGCCATTATGAGGCCATCCCAGGCCATCCAGGCAGCAATGTGCACCACTGCTGGTGCCATCTCCACCTCAGGTTCTTCCTCCTCCTCCTCCTCGCGTTCCACCTGCTCCTCCTCCGAAGAGGCTCTGTGCTCTGCGCCTTGCTTCTCCTGCAGCTCCAACCCTTGCTACTGCGCTCTGTTGTGCAGGGCGCAACATGCAACGATCATTCTGGAGATCCTGGCTGGTGCATACTGAAGGGCTCCTCCAGATCTGTCAAGGCATCTGAAGCGCATCTTCAGCATCCCGAATGCTTGCTCTATTACACATCTAGTCATCATGTGGCTTTGATTACAGCGCTCTTCAGCCTCATTGCTTGGCCTCCTCAAAGGTGCCATCAGCCACATCTTCAGTGGATAGCCCTTTTCTCCAAGCAGCGAGCTGGTAAGTCTGTTTGGATGTGTGAAGAGCTGAGGGAGGGTGGATTGGCGCAGCACAAAAGAGCCATGACAACTCTCTGGAAATCTGGTGCACACATGCATGATGATCTTTTTATGGTTGCAGACGAGCTGCACATTGAGGGAGTGGATGCCCTTCCAGTTCACAAATACTCCTGGGTGATCTAGGGGTGCCTTGATGGCCTCATGTGCAGTCGATGATGCCCTGCACCTGTGGGAAGTCAGCCAGAGCCGCAAAGCCGAGCGCCCGCTCAGTAACACTGGCTTCATCAGTGGCAAAGTTGATATAATTGGCTGACTTGTGAAACATGGCATCGGTCACCTGGGTGGTGCATCTGTGGGTGGCCGACTGCGAGATGCTTCACTTCTCCAGCTTCCACCCTAACCACGTTAAAGAAGCCATCCCCTATGGACAAGCCCTGCGAATACACGGATCTGCTCAGACGAGGAGGAACGCGATGGACACCTACAGACACTGAAAGACGCCCTTGTAAGAACGGGATATGACGCTCGACTCGTCGATCGACAGTTCCGACGGGCCACAGCGAAAAATCGCATAGACCTCCTCAGAAGACAAACACGGGACACAACCAACAGAGTACCCTTCGTCGTCCAGTACTTCCCCGGAGCGGAGAAACTACGCCATGTTCTTCGCAGCCTTCAACATGTCATCGATGACGATGAACACCTCGCTAAGGCCATCCCCACGCCTCCACTACTCGCTTTCAAACAGCCGCCTAACCTCAAACAGACCATCGTTCGCAGCAAATTACCCAGCTTTCAGGAGAACAGCGACCACGACACCACACAACCCTGCCACAGCAACCTCTGCAAGGCATGCCAGATCATCAAAACAGATACCATCATCACACGTGAGGACACCACCCACCAGGTACATGGTACATACTCATGTGACTCGGCCAACGTTGTCTACCTCATACGTTGCAGGAAAGGATGCCCCGGAGCATGGTACATCGGCGAGACCATGCAGACACTGCGACAACGGATGAACGGACACCGCGCAACAATCACCAGGCAGGAGTGTTCCCTCCCAGTCGGGGAACACTTCAGCAGTCAAGGACATTCAGCCTCCGATCTTCGGGTAAGCATTCTCCAAGGCGGCCTTTGAGACACACGACAACGCAAAATCGTCGAGCGGAAACTGATAGCCAAGTTCCGCACCCATGAGGACGGCCTCAACCGTGATCTTGGGTTCATGTCACGCTACATGTAACCCCACCTGACGCAAGGTCATCCAGACTCGAGTCGACATTGGCTTGTTCTCTCTGCACAGATGCGGCCGGACCTGCTGTGATTTCCAGCCAAAAAAAATGTTTTTTGTCTGTTTTTTTGTTTTTCATACAGACCCCAGCATCTGCAATATTTGACCCCTTGTGACCCCACCTCATTGTTCTTTGATGTAATGTTTCCCTGACTGACCTGTTTGGACACCATTCACACCTTTGACTGCTGTGATTATCTCTCTGCCGAGGTGTGACAAATGGCAGTTGGAAAGGTTACCTGTAAACATCTGACATGATTCTCTGACTATATAAGCTGTGTCTTTATGCATTTCTCCACTTCACCTGAAGAAGGAGCAGCGCTCCGAAAGCTTGTGATTTCAAATAAAGCTGTTGGACTATAACCTGGTGTTGTGTGACTTCTTACATTTGTCCACCCCAGTCCAACTCCGGCATCTCCACACCATGTCTAGGAAGCTCATCCTCTGCCTGTATGCCCTGTGATGGGGGTAGCACCACCGGCGAGGTGCACCTCTGTGCTCATCCCCTCTCTCTTGTGGCGCAGCAGGTCGGTGAGGAGAAGGCTGCTGCTGCTGGTGTTTCTGGTGTTGTTGCTGCTGGGGCTCATCTTGGTCCGAATCTGAGGTCCAAAGTGAAACAGCATAAGCGGCACCCATGCTGATCTGATAGATGCCAGGTAAAGTGGAGATCCGAGGCACAATCCTCCAATGTAGTGAGAGTGACTTCCAATGTAGTGAGAGTGGCTTCCGAGGTTGTAGAAATCACCTGCAAACTCCTGAAAGCAAACTCTCAGCGCAAATGGTGTCAGCAAGGGCATTTCCCTTAGGCAAGGAACCAGGTGTGAGGTGTGAGTATTTATGTGATTTTTTCAACTGTCAATTGTTCAACTCACACAATGGCTGCTCAGCTCTCGCCTTGCTTTCACAGGCGAGGCTCAGGGGGAAGCCCGTGAATCCCATGTACAACCAGTAAAATCAGCAACATCAGGTTAAAAAGCCTGTCAATAGTCTGTTAACGCACTCTTAAATACTTGAATTAGGTCGCCTGCCTCTCCCGAGTGGGTCTCTGGCGCGCTGAGAAACGTGCCGGAGTTAAAGGTGGAAGTCAGCGGGATGAAGGTGGCTTCCCAATGCGCTGCCCACCCACTCGCAAACCTGCACTCATTTCAAAGGGAAAATTACGGCCAAAGAGTTGGGCGGGTATTGTAGAGCTGGAGGATGCTATAGTAATTAACTCCTTTTATAAAAGGTCATGTTTAGAATGGGATTGAATATCATAGGCATAACCATGGAAGTAGATAATCAAATAATCCATTGAGCACTAGGACTATAGGAATGCTATTTCTGGAATGCAGCTGGTCTGGTTTGAGTAATTTGGTCGTAATGTTAGATTTCTATCCTAAGTTTCACTAGGACATCAGGGAGAAATTTTTGGAGAGACATATCTTAGAGGTTTTGTCTGTAGTTAAGCACTTCACTCCAGAGTTTGACTGAGTCGTGAAGTATTGAAGGAACAGGCTTGATGAGCTAAATCTCCTCATCTTTTTCCATATTTTCTTATAGATGGTGGACTGGAGGGGGACCCAATGTATTATAGGAGCAATGATAGCGTTAACTGCATTTGGACTTCAATTCCCAACATTTTTATTGGTAAATACTGAACACAAGCTATGTTTCTCAGCTTTCCTTTCATTTCTTTTTTAGGCAACCAAAGACTGGCCTGTAAGTGTAAAAGTAAAGGACTATTTCGTGACAAAACTTTTTTGGGGGATTTTAGGAACTTCATGCTGAACATATAGATAGGGAAAATTCAGCCGAGATTCTCACCCCTGATTACTATTCTGCTGGAAGTTTTTAAAATTAATTCTCAGGATATGGGCATTACTGGCAAAGTTGGCATTTATTGCCCATCCCTAGTTGCCCTTGAGAAGGTGATGGTGAGCCTTCTTCTTGAACTGCTGCAGTTTGTGTGGTGAAGGTGCTCCCACGGTGCTGTTAGGTACAGAGGCCTAGAAATTGAGTTTGCGCTGCGCCGGGGCTTAACGCCGGAAATTTAGCGCCGGTGCTAAGTCGCGCTGTGCGCGCCAAAAATTCAGTAGCGCCGCGCCCAAACGGCTGCCGGCGCTACTGAAGGCTGTTTGCGCCTGAAAACTGGTGCTACGCGCCGCATTGCGGCGCTATTCCGGCGCTGCGGCGCCCGATGCGGTGCGGCAGGCTCGGGAAGTGCAGGCCTCCTCCTTCAGTTAAGGAAGAGCTGCCTGCACCCGCCCGCTGGCCGGTTAAATCGCCACAAAAATGAGCCCGGCACCTCGGGGAAGTGCCAGGCTCGCAGCCGAGAAGCATCTGTTCCGCGGGGGGGGGGTGGGGGAGTCCGGGGAGGGAGGTGCGGGCAGGCGGCCGGCGGGAAAGCGGCCGGCCGCCGCTCCACCTTTATGCGCCGGCGCAAAGTCGTGTAAGACTCTGTTGCCAGAGTCTTAGTTGCGGCTGCCACGGGCGAGGCGGCCGCAACTGAATTTCGGCGCTGGGGCCCGTCACCACGGCAACCGGGACGCTGCGCACACCGATGACGTCATCGGTGCCGGCGCAGCGCTACCGGTGTAACGCCGATGTTGGGCCCTAGTCAATTTCAAAACCGGCTGTAAGTCCAGCGCAATGCCCTCTAGCGCCGCAAAATGGGCGCTAAGCCCACTCAATTTCTAGGCCAGAGTTTCAGGATTCTGTCCCAGCACCTGTGGATATCAGATGAGAGCAGAATCATATTCAGTCTTGAGCCCCATGTGGTTGGCTATGCTGCCCACACTCACTGTGACACCTCATACGTGACTTATGAGGTGTCAGAGGGCAACCAGCACCAATTGAAATACACCCAGTTAGGAGGCAACAGCTTCAGCAGGAGAGAAAATTGGTGAAAAAAAGAGCTGCACAAAATAAACCATACATGCACACAGAGACAAAACACATGTACACCATACATAAAACACCACACCTTGTGATGTTCTTTGACAGCAGCTGATCCAGCATCTGTGGGTCCTGGACAAGGAATAGAGATCAATGAGCGGATTGGTGAGTTTGGGTTGGATTAATGCAAAACATATTTCTCCAGGTTACGAGAAACTCGGAGCAGAGCATCAGGTTTATTTTCAGAGTTTGAGTTTGCAGGGCTATGGGGAAAGAGCAGGGGAGTGGGACTACATGGATAGCTCTTTCAAAGAGCTGATGCAGGCATGATGGGCCAAATGGCCTCCTTCTGTGCTGTATGATTCTAGGATTCGAGAAACCTTCTGCGATATTGGAGTAGGGGAATGAGACAAGTCAATTGGATGAAATGGGAAATTGGTCAGGTGGAATGAAGTCTAAGGTAGACAGAACAAGGATGAGCTAAGTTGGAATAATGAGGCTGCCATCATCAGTTGACCATTATACAGTAATTGAACTTGAGATCACAACTTGAACTTTATATGACTTTCCCTGATGGCTCCGTGAGTTTATTTAGGTTAGGGATGGAAAAATTGTCCAAGATTCCCACTCCTGATTACTATCCAGAAGCTCTTGCTGGAAGTGTGTGCATGTGCGTGTGTGCAGGTGTGAGTGCGTGAACATCAGGTGAGAATAAGATCGGGCTCAACTATGATATCCCGTGTGGTGGAATAATCGAGCAAACCCACTGTCAAGGTTATAATGCACCATCTCCAAATTAGTTCTGGTATCCAACCAGATTCACACATGTATTCATTTTAATGGATTTGTTCTTAAAGTGAATAGAGTATACTCATCTCAGGCTCAGCTAGAAATTTGTTTTATGTTGACAGTAAAGGATTAAAGTGATTCCTGTTCATTCATGTCTGTATGACCCATTTAAAGTAGTGCTTATGACCTTCTGTAAGATGCACTGATCATACAGGGGGCTTTGTTCTGGGCAGTTTTAATATGCATAAAAGGTGAAGACTTTGAATTTAGAAAGTATGACCCTGAGCAATGATTTATTTCAAACTCTAAGTATCTCTGTTCAGGGAAGCTTCACTAATGGGCTTTTCCAGGAAGCTGAACAATGTCAGAACCTCTTTCTTGTGGTTAAGTTATCGCATGTATTTGCCTGAATGACGTTAGTAGTTCTGTGTTAACGATTATGATTTAAACGGGAACTAATATCCAATGTGCTGCCGCTGCTTCTAACCAGTGTTTTTCTTCTTTTATCTTGGTAACCTTGCAGTAAATGTTTGATTATTACTTTTTCTTTAAGAAAAACACTTTTGATAAGAGCAGATCATTGTAAGGAATATAAACAATTGATTTTTGTTGTTTCTCTATATAATGTTATCATTTTGTTGTACTGCATAGAAATTTTTACGAGGTATATATGTGCCACGAGAGGCTTTGGCAGTACAACAGTAAAATCAATGCTGTCTTTGAACAAAAGTCAACAGCAACTTAAATGGTTCTTTGAATGACTTCCATTAGACAATCTATAGAAGTCTCTAAAAAGCTTTAAAACCTAATAAAAATTCTTTTGAGTTTTGGGATTTGTGTTTGTTGGTTGATGCCTAACGATTTGATTAGAATCAAAGTTGTCCAAGTACTAAAGGTCATGAAAGCAGAATGTCTGGAATCTATATGTGATTGGAGACAGCGACTTACTGGTTTTCTTTTATGAGTGAGAAACACCAATTGCTCTTGAATGCTGCATATAAGTAGGTTTACCAACCCTATCGGATTTTTTTATTTGTTTATGGGATGTGGGCGCCGCTGGCAATGCCAGCATTTATTGCCCATCCCTAATTGCCGTTGAGAAGGTGGTGGTGAGCCACCTTCTTGAACCGTTGCAGTCCGTGTGGTGAAGGTACTCCCACAGTGCTGTTAGGTAGGGAGATCCAGGATTTTGACCCAGCGATGATGAAGGAACGGCGATATACTTCTAAGTCAGGATGGTGTGTGACTTGGAGGGGAACTTGGAGGCGGTGGTGTTCCCATGCGCCTGCTGCCCTTGTCCTTCTAGGAGGAAGAGGTCGCGGGTTTGGGAGGTGCTGCCAAAGAAGCCTTGGTGAGTTGCTGCAGTGCAGGACTATCCTGGAGACTCCAAGAATTAAAGAGTAATCTCCTAGACACTGTTGCAAGCAACCCAGGAGAAAAATCATAGTGGCAGCAAAAGAAATTGTGCTTTTTTTATTCACTTTCATTTATTTGTTGTAAAACTACTGGGAATGATTTTTTGGGTCAAAAAAAAAAAAAAAAACTACTGGGAATTGGGGGGGGGGGTGGAAATGCTGTTTGATTGGGCAGGGTGGTTGGAGGCGGGAGGTCATGTGATGGAAGCTCCAGGAATACTTCCAACCAGAGTTGGTGACTCTACATTATAGTGTAGGTTTTGTCAGGCTCCACTGGAGGTGCAGAACCTCACTGTTTGGGAATGTTTGTTATAATGTTGATTGCGGAATCATACTATGCAGCATTTTGTGGTAAAAATAATTGCTGTTTTTTTTAGGCTGTGCTGCCGATCAGTGCTTTAGGAATTATGATAATGGATCCCAAGCTGGATTTCATGTTTTTCCCACTGGCTCCTCCCGCACAGTGCAGCTTATCCAAATAAAAAGGGTGCAGTCATGTTTGGTTGTCTAATGGAACTCATTCAAAGAACCATTTAAGTTGCTGTTGACTTTTGTTCAAAGACAACATTGATTTTACTGTTATACTGCCAAAGCCCCTTGTGGCACATATATACCTCGTAAAAATTTCTGTCCAGTACAACAAAATGATAATGTTATATATTGTGTAAGTGCATTTCTTAAAATTTTGTTGGTATTTTCACTGTTGGTTGTAATTTTTTTTAACACTACTTAGTTTTATCACCATTTTCCTTTGCTGTGTATGCTATATTTTTTGCATTGTACAACCATTCGTTACCCTCCTTTTTGTACAAAATTCTTGCTTGTAGCTGTAGTTTCACTCGCAGCAAAGTTCTCAGAATGGGAATTTCTTTGGAGTTCCTTTTGTGCTTCATGATTTGTAGAAGGAAGGTGAATTCATGAAGTATATGAGCCCTCATCAATACCCCCAGACTCAATATATAGATTCGACATTTGTATCTGGCTATATCTAAGGAGATCTAGCTCAACAATTGTATCTGGATATGCCTTACGAGACCTATCAATCCTCCATAGATTCATCAAGTGACAGATGCCATGTCTGTAAGGGGAGACATCTTCATCACTTTCTCTGTGGAAAGAAGCCATCAGTCGGACAGGGCACAGAACTTTTATCTGGTGGCAGAATTCTCAAGGATACAGGGCTTCAGTAGATGACATCCATATGGCCAACTGGGCTCCTCAGAGCAATGTCATGACATACATGAACACAAAGGTTTTGCATTCCATTAATGCATAGAAACATGTCTGATATCCTGATAGCACCCATGATGCCTTTATTTTGCACCAATCCATTGTGCCTGGTTTATTTGAAGACACAGAGAGACGGGAGATATGGCTGCGAGAACGACAGGCTACCCTCTAAACAGGAAGAGGAAACAAAGGAAGGTGATGTGCAACCAGGATTAATAGTTCAAGTCAATAAGAGTGCTGTTTCAATTAATCCATAATCCATCTTTACACAACTAGTCTTCCCAATTTGTCAATGTATAATGGCCTAATAAACATCACATCATCCATTCGCATCTATTCTACCTTAATTAACATACTTTCATCTACAGCTACCTTAAAGAAATACCTTGGAGAAAGGTGAAATAAAATGTACCAAATTCACTTCCCTACAAAAATACTGTGAATGGCAAACTAATGATAACCATGGTGTTTCCTCTTGGTGACCTTACAAAGAAGTGTCTATTCTGTGCTGTGTCTAAGTGCTACCTCAGTGGGAGGAGCAAGTGTGATATGCTGAGAAGAAGCAGTCTTATCTGTCTTTTCCACTGTTATGTCACAGCTGCTGGGCACCCCTGCAGAATGTGCTTGAGAGTATACAATAGGATACCACTGAAAAGTGGGGAATATGATATCAAGGTTCTCTCAAGTGACCCCCTAGCCATCCACTCTGGTACTGAAAGATCCTGTAAGTCAGAGCCCAAGGTCCCATTAGCCTCATTCACAATGTTCATGAGAAACTGTGCATGAGTTTGTGCCCTTAGTCCAAGTTTTCCAATGTGCACTGCAGTTGTGTAGATCTGTCACACATTGCTGCAGAGATGTCAGAGCTGCAGATTCTCTGATAATCTATGCCAGGTGTTCATCACCTTCTCAGAATGTGCCTTGACACCCCTTTTGTTTATTGAAAAACTCTCCTCTGAAGGCCGGCCCAGTGACGTACCAATCTCTGGCTAACGCACCTGTGGAAAGCTTGTGGCTAGCACAATAGTCAGCTGCTTCCTGCTCTTCTACTATTATTTCCACTTACTATTTCTCAAGCTCACTCTCTCACTGCCCTGGATTGATTATATCTGTGACTGTGTCTGTGAGAGTGATGTGGCACGCTATGAAATTCTGAGTTGTTCTGAACCACTGGGGCCTGTCACACCAACCTACATCCCTCCCTGTGTGCGACTCCATTACAAAGCAGTATTCATGTAGTTTCTGGTGGCAGTGTTGGTTTGGAGCATACCTTTATGTGTGGCAATACAAACTAGTTCAGCTACATACAGAGTTCCCTACAGCTACATTGACATGAAAGCGTATGCGAATGAACTGAAAGGTTGTCTCCATATTTAGTGCACTGCCTTCCTCAAGCAGCACTAGGTTAAAAGCAATGTCTGTGCCATGCATGCTATGGACTAATAGTTATAATCTGCCAAATCTGAGTAGACTTACCTTTGCATTTCTCCCGATGACTGAACACTTCTTATGCATTAGCTTCCTGATTCACTGGACCTACGAAACTGAATTCATTGCCTCTGCAATGTCTATTCGGGCATTTTGGAATTCAGCTTTTACAAGTAGGGTGCACTTCTGCACCAAGGATGGGCACCGTCCTTTGCTGCACTCCTAGAATCATATAATAGAATCATAGCATCATACAGCACAGAAAGAGACCATTCATCCCATCGTGCCTGTGCCGGCTCTCTGAAAGAGCTATCCAATTAGTCCCACTCCCCTGCTCCTTCCCTCAGCAATTGCATTGTTTCCCGCCCTCTGAACAAATGCCTATTATAATGAGTGGCCAGGGCTGACCTTGTGAGATCTGACGTTGCCAGCCCTCTTCACTAGCGGCCCAATTCACAGCAGCTCTAGAAGCGATTTTGTCAGGATTACAAAATCAGAGCTTATTATTGCATTACAGAAATAACACCTTATCTCACCGTCACACAGGAGAGATTACAGTATTCAATGGGGAGCATGGTTCCTGTAGAAATTATTGACGGATGTGCCTTTAAATGATCCCTTAAGACAGTACACACGTTGGGCAACCATTGTGTTATGTCACACATGCAACATGATACCTTAGATCTTCAGACATCTAACAAATGATAGTTTATCTTTATGATTTTCTTCTTTCCGTGTCTCCATTTTTGTATGCTTGCCTCTTTTTCCCTCTTTTTCTGTCACTCTGTGGTCGCTCCCCACTTTATGTCTTTATTGCTGCTGCAGAAAAGGACATGCATCTCTTTCAT
Source organism: Somniosus microcephalus (assembly GCF_052327205.1). NCBI lineage: Eukaryota > Metazoa > Chordata > Chondrichthyes > Squaliformes > Somniosidae > Somniosus > Somniosus microcephalus. The sequence continues at coordinate 52,628,623 of NC_140997.1, forward strand.
CATGATCATGTTGCCTGTGATGCAATAGTTTTGCGGTAACACTCTCGCCTCTAAAACAGGAGGTCGTGGGTTCAAGCCCCACTCCAGAGACTTGAGCACATAATCTAGGCCGACGCTTCTGAGCAGTAATGAGGGAGTACTGCACCGTCAAAGGTGCCATCTTTCGGATGAGGCGTTAAGCCAAGGCCCTGTCTGCTATCTCAGCAACAACAACAACTTGTATTTATAAAGTGCCTTTAACATAGTAAAATGTCCCAAGGCACTGCACAGGAGTATCTTAAGGCAAAAAATTTGACACCGAGCCACATAAGGATAAATTAGGGCAGGTGACCAAAAGCTTGGTCAAAGAGGTAGGTTTTAAGGAGCGTCTTAAAGGAGGAAAGAGATGTAGTGAGGCGGAGAGGTTTAGGCAGGGAATTACAGAGCTTAGGGCCTAGGCAACAGAAGGCACGATCACCAATGGTTGAGCGGTTATAATCAGGGATGTTCAAGAAGGCAGAATTAGAGGAGCACAGATATCGCGGGGGGTTGTGGGGCTGAAGGAGTCCACAGAGATAGGGAGGCCATGGAGGGATTTGAAAACAAGGATGATGTAAAAGATCAAATGGCAGTACTTCGAAGAACAGCAGGGCAGTTCTCCCCGGTGCCCTGGCCAATATTTATCCTTCAACCAACATCACTAAAACAGATGATCTGGTCATTTATTTCAATGCTGTTTGCGGGAATTTGTTGTGTGCAAATTGGCTGCCGCATTTCCTACATTACAACAGTGACTACACTTCAAATGTACTTAATTTGCTGTAAAGCACTTTGGGACATTCTGGAGTCAAGAAAGGCGCTGTATAAATGCAGGTTTTAAAAAAAATCTCATTGAGCATTTCAAGCAAAAGAATTCTGCCGAAAATGTTTAACAAAAACAAAATGTCACTTGAAACTTTTCTGCAAAGCAGCAGTTTAACTGTGATGGTAAAAAGGTATTTACATCTTGCTTTGGGCTGCATGCATGTGCTAGATTTTCTGCCCATTGACTATGATTGGGTGGATGGCTTATCACCCTGGCGGTTGTTGTTTATTTTTTAGTCTGATCCAGTAGATATATGTCAAAAATGAAGAACTGTTTTGTTCTTGAGTTGTATCTGACAGTATTATTTTTTATGAAATTACTATTTTTCCCCATTCACTTGGGAAATTTGTTGAGGATATTAAGAAAATAGAAGATGATTAAAAAATGTTCAGAAGCAGGTAGGTTTACATTTTATCAAACGCTCCCTTCAAGTTCCCCTTTTTGTCTTTGTCCATTCCTATTCTTCTTTGTTTTTCTCTTCTGTTTCCCTCTGTCTGACTTCCTCTGTTTCTGTTTCTCGCTTTCGATAAAAGAAGAACACTACTGGCTTACGTCTGCGTTCCACAGTTTTCGTGTTTGCTAGGCTGCTACCAGTGCAGATGACTGCTGTTGTGCGGCCCAGAAGACAGAGGGTTAAGTTGCAGCATAGCTTGGCATTGACTGTGTTCAAACAAAGGTGGCTCCCAATCGGTATATAGTAAGATGCCTTTACATGGTAGTGAGACCTGTGCAGGTGGCGACGGCTGCCGACAGGCGAGCCTTGTGCAGTCAGCTGCGACATATAACTTGCCCAAGTTTCACTAAAACTGGCAGAATGTAGAGGAGGACTGTGATAAAATGCAGGATGATGTTAATAAACTTGCAGAATGGGCGTGTAATTGGCAAATGAAGTTCAATATAGGTAAGTGTGAGGTAGTACTTTTTGGTAGGAAGAATAAGGAGGTCACATACTCCTTGGAAAATATGTATCTAAGTGGGGTTGAGGAACAGAGGGATCTGGGGTACAGATACACAAATCACTAAAAGCAGTGACACAGGTTAATAAGGCCACAAAAAACACAAACAATTTCTAGAGGGGTAGAATTGAAAAGCAGAGAAGTGATGTTAAACTTGTATAGAATCTTGGTTAGACTACACTTGGGAGTTCTGTGAATAGTTCTGGTCTCCATATTATAAAAAGGACATAGAGGCACTGGAGAAGGTGCAAAAAGGATTTACCAGAATGATACCAGAACTGAAAGGTTATACCTATCAGGAAAGATTAAACAGGCTGGGTCTCTTTCCTCTAGAAAAGAGAAGACTGAGGGGTGACCTGGTAGAGGTCTTTATAGTCCTTATAGAGAAATAGTTTGATAGGGTAGATGAGGAGAAGATGTTTCCACTTATGGGTGGGACCAGAACTAGGGGCTATAAATACAAGATAATCAGTAATTAATCCAATAGGGAATTCAGGAGAAACTTCTTTACCCAGAGAGTAGTTAGAATGTGGAACTCGCTACCACAAGGAGTAATTGAAGCGACTAGCATCGATGCATTTAAGGGGAAGCTAGATAAGCACATGAGGGAAAATTGAATAGAAGGATATATTGATGGGGTGAGTTGAAGAAGGGTGGGAGGAGGCTCGTGTGGAGCATAAACACCGGCATGGACCAGTGAGGCAGAATGGCCTTTTTCTGTGCTGTAAATATTTTGTAATACTTTGTCAAACTGTGGGCATGTTGGCCTGAGTGAATCCTGGCAAGTTTACCTTCAATTTGCAAGTGCCAGAAGCCAGCACAATTTTCGCACAATATAAAACCAGCTGTAAATCATGCGATATTTTTCCATAAGATACAACAGTATATTATTTTTCTGTAATACTCTTTCACATGAAATTGGATATCATTGCCGTATGAGTCACATGATCGAATAGCACTTGAATCTGAATCACAGAAACCAGCTGTCCGTTTGAAATTTTCTTTGATTCAGATGCTTTATGGGCTCATTTTAAAATGGTAAGAAAAGTTTACCAATCTTTTTTTAAGAAGAATATATGATAACATAGGCAACTATTGGTTGGGAGTTTCCTCAGAGCTGCTCCCACTCCACTGCTGGAACGATGACAGAAACCCCATGCGGACTGCCTGCATTACCCTCTTATGGGGCTTCCTACTCTCAGTCTGTCCCTTGAGACAGGCTGGATGGACCATAGGGTCTTTACCTGTCTGTCATTATTCGTATGTTCTTCAGACAGCAACATCGCCAGAGAATCTGGGGGCCCTCCACTTGCTTACACCGCTCCCCCCCACCCCACCCCTCCCCACCCCCACACTTCCCTCCCAGGATGATACTGCTGCTGCTGCTTTAGATATTGTTACTGTTCTTCTTCCTCCTGCTGCTCAGAAAGTGATGTGGCCCTTTAACTAGCTGCAGTCAACTACTGGCAGATAGCCGTCTCTCTCTGCAAGGTCTCCCAGCATGATGCCAACATCTACCTGTGCCATATTGTGGTTCAGTCACTGGTCCAGGTGGATCATACTACTTTACTAGCGTATCCTAACACCGCCATCGAAGGCCCCTCCCTCCAGTACCCAGACCAAAATAGACACCAAGCCAAAGAAGGAGATATTAGGACAGGAAAGATTCTAAAAGCTTGGTTAAAGAAGTGGGTCTTAAAGGAAGAGAAGAGAGGTGGAGAGGCAGATTGAAGGTCGGATTTCTAGAGCTTAGGGGCTAGACGGCTGAAGGCATAGCCACCAATGAAAGGGTGAAGGGAGTGGGGTATGCATAGGAGGCCAGTGTTGGAGGATAATAGTCCTTGGAGGAAAAAGAATGGGTTTATGCATATTCAACATTAGCGGTACATCACTTCTCCAAAAGCTATCTGAACAGTCACCTTCCCCCTTTCTGAGAAGAACTCTCTTCCCCTTCACAGAGGCAAACTTCCCCTCAACCTCTCCAGTTCACAAAGGCACTCTCTCCCTCTCATCCCCTAGATAAGAGACACTGGTGTAGATTTTGACTTTGTGCGATAGTGTAAAATGGGTGATAGCAAATCGGCAGCCCGTTTTACATCCCTCATGATTTTTATTTGCTTTGAAGTCAACGGAAATAAAAATCGGGAAAGTTGTAAAATGGTCTGCCGATTCGCTATTACCCGTTTAACACTACTGCACAGAATCAAGATTACCTCCACTTTCTCCCTCCAGCTTCCTCAATTACCAGATGCATGCTCTCCCTCCAACTCCCTCCCCCCCCCGCCCCGATTTACAGAAGCTCTTTGGCCCTCTAACTCCCTCCAGTGCACAGAGCCAGTCTACCCCATTCTCTCCCTTTCCCAATGGTATTCTACCTCCTTGATGATCATCTCCATGTTGGTCCCAGCTGCAGTTTGAACCTGATGCTGGGAGCAGACTTCATGCTGCAGGCAGGAATTCCCACTGGCAGCCCAGATTCCACTTTAAATATTTTAATTTTGAATACTTTTAAAAGGACATCCAGTTCATAGGAGGTAACTCAGCTGATGGCAAATCCACTAATACTACCCCCATTGCACCTTTTATGGTCTGTCCCTGCTACGAGCTGCAGACAGAACCATCATAGAATCTTAGAATGATACAGCACAGAAGGAGGTCATCCGGCCTATTGTGCCTGTGCTGGCTCTTTGGTAGAGCGATCCAATTAATCCCACTCACCTGCTCTTTCCCCATAGCCCTGTAATTTTTCCCTTCAGGTATTTATCCAATTTTCTTTTGAAAGTTACTATTGAATCTGCTTCCACCACCTTTTCAGACAGTGCATTCCAGATCACAACAACTCGCTGTGTAAAAAAATGTTTCCTCCTGTCGCCTCTGGTTCTTTTGCCAATCGCCTTAAGTCTGGGTCCTCTGGTTACCGACCATTCTGATACTGGAAACAGTTTCTCCTTATTTACTCGATCAAAACCCTTCATGATTTTGAACACCTCCATCAAATATCTTCTCTGCTCTAAGGAGAACAATCTCAGCTTCTCCAGTCCTTCCACGTAACTGAAGTCCCTCATCCCTGGTACCATTCTAGTAAATCTCTTAATACCCTCTTCCAGGCCGGAGAGAAGACCAGTGAGAAGATCGTGAGAAAACAGTGTCGGTGAATTGCCAAGCATAAGCTTGTAGGGCAGCAGCTGACTTGCTGCTCCTGGGATAGAACGTGTACATGTGGGCGTATAGTGCATATATACCTGGCTACCAGTGTTCCCTGTAAGTTGTGCGGCCGCTCACTGCTCCAGCGAACCCGTGCAGCCAGCGTGCCGGTATTTCAGTGTAAAAACCGCGCATGCGTGGTATCTTGAATGGCCCGCAGAGCAAGGGGTCGTGCAGGGCCAAAAGTCATTACAGGGATCATAGCTAGCTACATCCTTGAGTACAATAAACACGCTGCCATCTGCACCCACTTTGATACCCACTGTAGCAAAATAATGGACCCCAAGTGGAGTAAGATTACCCACCTGAACTTTAGACAAGAGCATCTGCATAAATACTATAAAATATAATGAACACATGGGAGCGAGTTCAAGGCTGCACTATCATTTTGGGGTTCAGATGCTAGCTTTGAACCACTCCATCATTGCTTTCATGGTTTTCATCATCATCTTAGTCCCTTGACAAGATTACTGTCTTGCTATCACACTCACATTTCTCTGACCAGTCTCATGCTTGCAGCCCAAAGCAAATTTCTCAGATTAATCTCTATATTATACACACTGACCACATTATTTCCCAATAATCAGGTACGGATCATCACTGAATAAACCTGCCGAGATTACATACGAACATACGAATTAGGAGCAGGAGTAGGCCACTCGGCCCTTCGAGCCTGCTCCGCCATTCAATAAGATCATGGCTGATCCGATTACTCCACATTCCCGCCTACCCCCAATAACTTTTCACCCCCTTGCTTACCAAGAATCTATCTACCTCTGCTTTAAAAATATTCAAAGACTGCTTCCACCGCCCTCTGAGGAAGAGAGTTCCAAAGACTCACGACCCTCTGTGAGAAAAAATTTCTCCTCATCTCTGTCTTAAATGGGCGACCCCTTATTTTTAAACAGTGACCCCTAGTTCTAGATTCTCCCACAAGAGGAAACATCCTCTCCACATCCACCCTGTCCAGACCCCTCAGGATCTTATATGTTTCAATCAAGTCACCTCTTACTCTTCTAAACTCCAGCGGATACAAGCCTAGCCTGTCCAACCTTTCCTCATAAGACAACCCGCCCATTCCAGGTATTAGTCTAGTAAACCTTCTCTGAACTGCTTCCAATGCATTTACATCCTTCCTTAAATAAGGACCAATACTGTACACAGTACTCCAGATGTGGTCTCACCAATGTCCTGTATAACTGAAGCATAACCTCCCTACTTTTGTATTTCAATTCCCCTCACAATAAACAATAACATTCTATTAGCTTTCCTAATTACTTGCTGTACCTGCATAGTAACCTTTTGCAATTCGTGCACTAGGAGACCCAGACCCATCTGTATCTCAGAGCTCTGCAATCTCTCACCATTTAGATAATATGCTTCTTTTTTATTCTTCCTGCCAAAATGGACACCTTCACATTTTCCCACATTAGACTCCATTTGCCAGATCTTTGCCCACTCACTTAACCTATCTATATCCCTTTGTAGCCTCCTTATGTCCTCTTCACAATTTACTTTCCTACCTATCTTTGTGTCATCAGCAAATTTAGCAACCATACCTCCAGTCCCTTCATCCAAGTCATTTATATAAATTGTAAAAAGTTGAGGCCCCAGCACTGATCCCTGTGGCACACCACTCGTTACATCTTGCCAATCAGAAAATGACCCATTTATGCCTACTCTCTGTTTCCTGTTAGCTAGCCAATCTTCTATCCATGCCAATATGTTACCCCCTACACCATGAGCTTTTATTTTTCACAATAACCTTTGTTGTGGCACCTTATCAAATGCCTTCTGGAAATCTAAGTACAGTACATCCACCGGTTCCCTTTTATCCACAGCACATGTTACTTCCTCCAAGAACTCCAATAAATTGGTTAAACATGATTTCCCTTTCACAAAACCATGTTGACTCTGCCTGATTACTTTGAGCTTTTCTAAGTGCCCTGCTATAATGTCTTTAATAATAGTTTCTAACATCTTCCCTAGGACAGATGTTAAGCTAAGTGGCCTGTAGTTTCCTGCTTTCTGTCTCCCTCCCTTTTTGAATAAAGGAGTTACATTCACTATTTTCCAATCTAATGGAACCATTCCCGAATCTAGGTAATTTTGGAAAATTAAAACCAACGCATCAACTATCTCACTAGCCACTTCTTTTAAGACCTTAGGATGAAGTCCATCAGGACCCGGGGACTTGTCAGCCCGCAGCTCCAACAATTTGCTCAGTACCACTTCCCTGGTGATTATAATTTTCTTGAGTTCCTCCCACCCTTCCATTTCCTGATTTACAGCTATTTCTGGAATGTTACTTGTATCCTCTATAGTGAAGACCAATGTAAAAATACCTGTTCAATTCAACTGCCATCTCCTTATTTTCCATTATTAATTCCCCAGACTCACTTTTTATAGGGCCAACACTCACTTTGTTAACTCTTTTCTTTTTTTAATATCTATAGAAACTTTTACTATCTGTTTTTATATTTCTAGCTAGCTTTCTCTCGTACTCTAATTTTTCTCTCCTTATTAATCTGTTAGTCATTCTTTGCTGTTTTTTATATTCTGTCCAATCTTCTGACCTGCCACCCATCTTTGTGCAATTATATGCTTTTTCTTTAAGTTTAATACTATCTTTAACTTTTGCAGTTAACCACGGATGGTGGGTCCTCCCCTTGGAATTATTCTTTCTTGTTGGAATGTATATATTCTGTGTATTTTGAAATATCCCCTTAAATGTCTGCCACTGCAGCTCTATTGACCTATCCCTTAACCTAATTTGCCAGTTCACTTTAGCTCTGCTTTCATGCTCTCATAATTGCCCTTATTTAAATTTAAAATACAAGTCTTGGACCCACTCTTCTCTCTCTCAAACTGAATGTAAAATTCAATCATATTTTGATTGCTGCTACCTAGGGGCGCCTTCACTATGAGGTCATTAATTAATCCTATCTCATTGCACAATACCAGGTCTAGTATAGCCTGCTCTCTGGTTGGTTCTAGAACGTGCTGTTGTAAGAAACTATCCCAAAAACATTCCATGAACTCCTCATCTAGGCTACCTTTGTCCATCTGATTTTTCCAGTCTGTATGCAGATTAAAATCCCCCATGATTATTGCCGTACCCTTCTGACAAGCTCCCATTATTTCTTCCTTTATACTCCATCCTACCATATGGTTACTGTTCGGGGGCCTGTACACCACTCCCACAAGTGACTTCTTGCCTTTATTATTTCTTATTTCTACCCAAACCGCTTCTACATCCTGGTTTCCTGAACTTAGGTCATCCCTCTCTATTGTGCTAATACCATCATTAATTAACAGAGCCATCCCTCCACCTTTTCCCACCTTCCTGTCCTTCCTAAATGTCATGTACCCTTCAATATTCAGGTCCCAATCTATGTCATCCTGCAGCCATGTTTCTGTAATGGCTATCAGATCATATTTATTTATTTCTATTTGCGCTATCAGTTCATCTGTTTTGTTTCAAATGCTATGTGCATTCAGATGCAATGCCTTTAGTTTTGTCCTTTTATTATTTTTGTAACCTCTAGCCTTATCTGTTGATTTACTCTTAGATTTGTACTCTCTATCCCTTCCTGTCACGGTCTGTTTATCATTTCCCATATTAATACCTTTCTCTATTGCCTTGTCTCTAACCTTTGAATTACCACATCTTCCCAAATTTGATCCCATGCCCCCAATATTTAGTTTAAAGCCCTCTCTACCGCCCTAGTTATACAACTCGCCAGAACACTGGTCCCAGCATGGTTCAGGTGAAGACCGTCCCAACGATACAGATCCCACTTTCCCCAGTACTGGTGCCAGTGCCCTAGGAATCGAAACCCATTTCTCCCACACCAGTCTTTGAGCCACGCATTCATCTCTCTACTTTTATTTACCCTATGCCAAATTGCTCGTGGTTCAGGTAATAATGCAGACATTATTACCCTTGAGGTTCTGCTTTTTAATTTAGCCCCTAGCTGCTCATACTCCCTCAGCAAAACCTCTTTCCTAGTTCTACCTATGCCATTGGTATCTACATGGACCACGCCCACTGGCTCCTCCCCCCCCCCACTGCAAGTTCCTCTCCAGCCCAGAGCAGATGTCTCGAACCCTGGCACTGGGCAGGCAATGCAGCCGTCTGGACTCTCATTCTTGGTCACAGAGAACTGTACCTATCCCCCTGACTATGTTGTCCCCAATTACATTCCTATTATCTCCCCCCGCTTGAATGGCTTCCTGTACCTCGGTGCCATGGTCAGTTTGCTCATCCACCCTGCAGCCACTACTTTCATCCATACAGGCCGCAAGAACCTCAAACCTGTTGGACAATTGCAAAGGCTGAGGCTCCTCCACCTCCTGGGTCCCCATACCTGCCTCACTCGCAGTCACATCCTCCTGTCCCTGACCACTGACCAAATCAGAAGACCATTCATAAATCTTTTAGTGTGGACAGTCACACATCAGTAAAGCAGTAGTTATACTACAGATATAGTTACTGATCAGTGTCTGTCAGCAAAGCAAGACCAAAGTTATACTGCAAGGGGAGGATTGGTACAGATCACACTGAGGTCAGTGGCAGTGTAACACTGTGCAAGCATGCTATAACCCTTGTGCAGAGCACTGCTCCCAGGCTGGCTACTTTTTAATGTTAGAATAGAATGGGCCAGAGGGTCTACTTTTTCCTAACATTGAAAAGATAAAGAAATAAGATTACAAATCTTCCATGAGGTCCTGAACACTTTGAAAATGTGACTTTGCATCAGAGTGGAGTTATACCCCTCCCAGTGTGAAGTCAAACTTGTGTAAGACAGGCTGCTGGAGATGGTTTCACAGCTCCCCTGACTCCCAGGTTATAGTGCAACTTTCACATTGATGTACTTCTGAAACAGCTTCACATCAACACAAAACCTCAGTGGGGGTTATTTTAACTCCCTATAGCGGGTGGGGCGTTAAAAAAATGTTTTAAATCAGGAAACTCGCTTCCAACTACTGTGGTGTATGTAACCGTTCCACCTTTAAGAGAACTATTTTAAGAGACGCACTACTTTATCTTGGCTGCTGTATACTGTAATACCGGTGGTGACCACACCGGTATATAAGTGCTGTGTAATGATTTATTGGGCAGTTCAGCCTGACCTCCGACTAGTAAAGACCTGTTGAATTTACTCTTGTGGTCTGTGTGCAGTGATTCTTATTAACAATAACTAGAACACACAGACTTAACAGTGGCGACGATGACGATCTTACCCTGCGGCAGAGATATATCCAAGGCAGTTTAACGGGCATCGAGAAGAGGCATCCGCCCTCATCATCCTGCTGAGAAAAGACTCGGGTCTGAAGAGCAAGGAAGAATCCTGACACGAAGCCTTCCATTAGCAACAGGCAGTGATCATCCCTTCTATCACGGTGGTGGGTAAGCCGATCAGCGACGAGCAGCAAGTCGGCCACGTTGGCTGTGAAGTAGGGGAGGGAAAAACAGAGGATATAAGGGCGGAGAACTCGACCACGGCCGGGGAAAAGAGCCGGACAGAAGTCGGGGCCAGAGGCGCTGAGACTGGGGCAGCGTAAGGCACGGGAGCCGCGGTGAATGCAAACGCAGCCGGTGTAAAAGACCGGGCTGCAAGCGGGCTGGGAGATGCAACAGCGTCGAGAGAGAGCTCGACCGCGGCCGGGGGAAAAGGCCGGGCAGCTATCGAGGCCGCGAGGCGCGGGATAAATTTTTTTTTTTTAAAACGCGGAGAACTCAGCCGCAGCCGGGGGGAAAGGACCGGACTGCAAGAGGGGCTGGGAGGCACGATTTGAGAACCGCTGGGGAGGGCGAACGCAGCAATACGGCAATCGCCATTACAGTCAGCGGGGGAGAAAGGCAAACGCGGGAAGCCGCCATTTTCATAGGCGGGGGAAGAAGACAAGCGCGGGAAACCGCCATTTTGAAAAAAAATAAAAGAAAAATTTCTTTTTGTTTCTCAAGAAGATTGCGAGGATGCCTAAGCGTGGTAACATCAACGATTTCGATGCCGATGTTGAAGATTGGGCCACGTATGTAGAACGCATAGAGATTTATTGTAAGGCAAATAAAATATCAGATGAAGATAAAGCACTAACCTTACTAAACTCAATGGGTGCGAAGACATACGGGCTATTGAAGCATCTTCTATCACCAGCTAAACCGACGGATCAGGCTTTCGCTAATATTGTTGCTGTCCTGAGAAATCATTTGAACCCCACACCGCTGATGTTAGCGGAACAATTTAAATTTTATGCGAGAACGCAACTGAAAGAGGAAAGCAACGCGGAGTATTTAATTGAACTGCGTAAGCTAGCGAAATACTGTCAGTTTGGGGAAAGACTGACAGAGGCACTGAGAGACAAATTCGTGTGTGGATTGTCGAAAGAAGGAACACAAAAGCGGCTGCTTGAAGAGGATGATCTTACACTTGATAAGGCTGTCACTATTGCAGCATCGCACGAAGCCGCAGCGAGAGGCACTGCGGAAATGCAGCTGAAGGCAACGGTACTCAGCGTAGATCAAATGGCTTTGGGTACAGCGAAGTGTTATCGTTGTGGAAAGACAACACACGATCAGAACCAATGCTGGTTTAAAAATCAGGAATGTAGAAAATGTGGCAAGCTTGGTCACATAGCTAAAGTATGCCGGTCAGGAAAGAAGACCAGCAACAAAAAGTCACCGCAGGAAAAGTGCAGAAAGGTACATAAGGTGGCTGAGAAGAGTTCGGATGAACAGAATTCGGATTCAGACTCCAACAGCAAGGAACTGGGTAGTCTGAGAATTCACAATGTGAGTAAGGAAGTTGACCTACAAACTATCTGGGTCACACTTCAGATAGCAGGAGTCCAAGTGAAGATGGAATTGGACACCGGATCGGCGTTGACGGTCATGAATAAGCAAGATTACAAAAGGTTATTCACACATATTCCCCTACGGGATACGGAGATAGTATTGCAGACATACACGGGGCAAAGAGTATACCCCATCGGAAAGATAAAAGTCAAGGTGGTACACAAGGGCAAAGAACACCAAGGAATGGACATATATGTACTACCTGAGGGAGGTCCACCACTTCTGGGACGGGAGTGGATCAGGAAAATAAATATGGACTGGCACTCCCTAAAAGCAATAACGGTAGATTCCGGAAAAAAAGATGTCAAATCTGAACGATTGTCCAGAATATTGGATGAGGCTAAAGAGGTGTTCCAACAGGGACTGGGAACACTGAGAGGAATTACGGCGAAAATCAAGATTGCAGAACATGCAAACCCAAAATTTTTCAAAGCCAGACCGGTACCTTATGCGATACGACCTGCTGTGGAAGCTGAGCTGGAAGGGCTAGAACGTTCAGGAGTACTGTCTAAGGTGGACTGGAGTGAGTGGGCCACGCCCATTGTTCCCGTCATGAAGCGTTCATCGAGTAACAAGCCAGGGGAACCGGGGAAGGTCCGCATCTGTGGAGACTTCAAGGTCACGGTTAATCCGGTGCTTCACACGGTGCAATATCCGCTTCTGCGGATTGAGGATATCTTCGCTTCGTTGTCTGGAGGGAAACACTTCACCAAGATAGACCTGGCGCAAGCGTACTTACAGATGGAAGTTGAGGAAGAGTCGCGCCAGTATCTCACAATCAACACGCACAGAGGCTTGTATTGATGTAATAGACTGGTTTTTGGAGTGGCATCGGCTCCAGCAATTTGGCAGAGGGCCATGGAGCAGGTATTACAGGGAATTCCAAGTACTCAATGTTACTTGGACGATACCCTGATTACAGGAGATGACGATGACGAACACCTTGCAAATTTGAAACTGGTGCTCACCAGATTGAAGGAATATGGACTTCGAGTTAATCGCCAGAAATGTGAGTTCTTTCAGAAACGGATCTCGTACTGTGGTCATGTCATTGACCAGGAGGGGCTGCACAAGTCACCTGACAAGATCGAAGCTGTTGTGAAGGCTCCCGCTCCAGAAAATGTATCCCAGTTGACTCGTTCCTAGGGTTGATTAACTATTACCATAAGTTTCTGCCAAATCTATCCACGGTGCTGCACCCGCTGAACGCTCTTTTGCAGAAAGAAGTACCATGGAAGTGGAGCGAGGACTGTAAGAAGGCCTTTCGCAAAAGCAAGGCATTGATCACCTCAGAGGAAGTGTTGGCTCACTTCAACCCAACGCTACCTATTCGTTTAGCTTGTGATGCTTCTCCTTATGGTATTGGAGCAGTACTCTCACACAAGTTGCCAAATGGCTTGGAAAGGCCAGTCGCATTTGCATCCAGATCACTGACCTCCGCTGAGCGCAACTATGCTCAGATAGATAGGGAGGCTCTCAGCCTTGTGTGGGGAGTAAAGAAGTTTAATCATTACCTGCAGGGCCAGAAGTTTACACTGCTGACAGACCACCAGCCGTTGGTATCCATTTTTAACCCTAAGAAGGGTGTTTCGGTGATGACAGCACAGAGGCTCCAGAGATGGTCCCTTTTCCTAGGGGCACATCAATATCAGATAGAATTCAAAGGTACAAAGCAGCATGGTAATGCTGATGGGCTGTCGCGCCTGCCACTACCTACTGAGGAGGAGGCACCGACGGTTGACCCGGTGGAGTTATTTCACTCGACCATCATCGAATGTTTACCTGTCACCAATGCAAATATTGAAAGGGAGACTAGGAACGACCCGACACTGTCCCGGGTCTACGAAGTGACAGTAAAGGGATGGCCAGCCCATGGTGATCCACTGTTACCGGCATTCTCAGCAAGACGAGAACAGCTGCCCATCTGTCAGGGAACATTGATGTATGGAACAAGGGTGATTATCCCTCCTAAGTTAAGAGAGAGAGTTCTAAAAGAACTACATGAAGGTCATCTGGGGGGAGTCAAGATGAAAAGCCTTGCTAGGGCTTATGTGTGGTGGCCAGGTATCGACCAACAGATAGAGGATCTGACGAAAAGCTGCTCAGGGTGCCAAAAAGTCCAAAATGCACCTCCAATTGCACCGCTGCATCTGTGGGAATGGCCTTCAACCCCATGGCAACGTGTACATATTGACTTTGCTGGTCCATTCATGGACTCCATGTTTTTAATTGCGGTGGACGCACATTCTAAATGGCCAGAAGTGATTAAAATGACTGCCACTACCTCGGGGAAGACGATCGCGGTGCTAAGAACGATATTTGCAAGAAATGGATTGCCAGAGTAAATATGTTCAGACAACGGACCACAGTTCGTGTCAGAGGAATTCCAGAAATTCCTGAAGAAGAATGGGGTGAAACATTATACCTCTGCCCCATATCATCCAGCTACGAATGGGCTGGCCGAGAGGTTTGTACAGACGTTCAAAAAGGCAATAAAGGCCATGAGCGAAGATCAGATTCCACTGCAACACAAGGTGGAAACGCCACCCATGCAACAACAAACCAAAGTCGTGCCATGATGTTCTATAACAGGAGGTTGCGGTCCAGGTTGGACTTGTTAAAACCAAATGTGCGGAGGGAAGTCGAAAACAAACAGTTCCAGCATATCAATAACAAGCCCACTCGTAGTTTTGAAATAGGACAACCGGTGTTAGCCAGGGACTATAAAAACGAGAAATGGCAATCTGGAACAATTCGGGCCAGACAAGGACCCCTGATGTACACGGTAGATGTTGGTGAAAATGTAATGCGACGTCATGCTGACCAACTGGTGGGATCGAGAACAAGGGTCGAGCCCATGGTTACGACTGAGACAACCGTGGAGGAAGTTAGTGAACCTGAAGCATCTACCTCAGAAGTGAATATACCTGATGATGATGTCCTATCCATAGCGGATCAACTAGATGAGTCACCCCAGCAACGAGAACCAGAGACCCCTGAAAGGCGCTATCCGTCTCGGATCAGGAGGCCTCCTCAGAGACTGAATCTGTGAACTGTTTTTACATGAAGTTGTGTATATATGTTATTATGTTATGTTTAATGGGGAATATATACTGTTAAGCTAAAAAGGGAGGATTGTGGTGTATGTAACCGTTCCACCTTTAAGAGAACTATTTTAAGAGATGCACTACTTTATCTTGGCTGCTGTATACTGTAATACCGGTGGTGACCACACCGGTATATAAGTGCTGTGTAATGATTTATTGGGCAGTTCAGCCTGACCTCCGACTAGTAAAGACCTGTTGAATTTACTCTTGTGGTCTGTGTGCAGTGATTCTTATTAACAATAACTAGAACACACAGACTTAACAACTACTAATATAATTGCAAAATACTGCGGATGCTGGAAATCTGAAATAACAACAGAAAATGCTGGAAATACTCAGCAGGCCAGGCAGCATCCATGGAGAGAGAAACAGAGTTAACGTTTCAGGTCTGGGACCCTTCATCAGAACTGGAAAAAGCTGGAGATGTAACAGATATTAAGCAGGTGCAGAGACAGGGGGGGAGGGGTTAGGAGGGGAGGAAGAAATAGAAAGAATATCCTGTACTTTTGTAAGAGGCAGGAAAGATAAAAAGTTGCAAATGGGAATGGCAAAAATCATACTGCATGAAAAATGGGGGCAGGGATAATTATCTGAATTATCCAACTAGCCCACTTCTGGTTTTAATGGAGGCAGGTCAGGTGGCGGGCGACCAATCCGCTCTCAGGAGGCAGGCCGGTTACTAAAATCTTATAAGGAGGTTGCGTGCCTCCATTTTAACTCATGTTTTATTTTTAATACCTGCAGTCTGGGTTTCCCGAGCCTCGGAAATCCCGGCAGATGAAAGGAGGCAAGAAGGGCCGGATCCATGAGGTAAGTACCTTTTTTGCACTGCTTGTGGGCCATGAGGAGCAGGAGTGCTTCCCAGAGCCCACCAAGCTTACCCTTTAAACACCCCGCAATTGAACCCCCATGATCAGCCAGAAGTGCCGAGTGGATGATCCATATCGGCCTCCTCCTGATGTCCCCACCATCACAGGAGCCAGTCTTCAGCCAATTCAATTCACTCCGCGTGATATAGAAACATAGAAACATAGAAGATAGGAGCAGGAGTAGGCCATTCGGCCCCTCGAGCCTGCTCCGCCATTCAATGAGATCATGGCTGATCATCCAAACTCAGTACCCTGTCCCTGCCTTCTCCCCATATCCCTTGATCCATTTAATAGAAATAAGAATGTAATTAGTAGAGGATGGTTTCAATCTATTAGACCTCTGGGTTTTGGGCCCAGCACGCTTCCGCTGCGCCACTCTGCTGCGCATTCAAGAAACGGCTGAGCGCACTGGATACATCAAAGGCTGTGGGCCCTGATAACACCCCGGCTATCGTGCTGAAGACTTGTGCTCCAGAACTAGCTGTGCCTCTAGCCAAGCTGTTCCAGTACAGCTACAACACTGGCATCTATCCGACAATGTGGAAAACTGCCCAGGTATGTGCTGTCCACAAAAAGCAGGACAAATCCAATCTGGCCAATTACCGCCCTATCAGTCTACTCTCAATCATCAGCAAAGTGATGGAAGGTGTCATTGACAGTGCTATCAAGCGGCACTTACTCACCAATAACCTGCTCACTGATGCCCAGTTTGGGTTCCACCAAGACCACTCAGCTCCCGACCTCATTACAGCCTTGGTCCAAACATGGACAAAGGAGCTGAATTCGAGAGGTGAGGTGAGAGTAACTGCCCTTGACATCAAGGTAGCATTTGACCAAGTGTGGTATCAAGCAGCCCTAGTAAAATTGAAGACTATGGGAATCAGGGGAAAAACTCTCTACTGGCTGGAATTATACCAAGCACAAAGGAAGATGATTGTGGTTGTTGGAGGTCAATCATCACAGCCCCAGGACATTTCTGCAGGAGTTCCTCAGGGCAGTGTCCTAGGCCCAATCACCTTCAGCTGATTCATCAATGACCTTCCCTCCATCATAAGGTCAGAACTGGGGATGTTCGCTGATGACTGCACAGTGTTCAGTTCATTCGCAACTCCCCAGATAATGAAGCAGTTCATACCCGGATGCAGCCAGACCTGGACAACATCCAGGCCTGGGCTGAAAAGTGGCAAGTAACATTCATGCCACACACATGCCAGGCAATGACTATCTCCAACAAGAGAGAGTCTAACCACTGCCCCTTGTTATACCGGTATTCCCATCGCTGAATCCCCCACCATCAACATCCTGGGGGTCACCATTGTCCAGAAACTTAACTGGACCAGCTACATACTGTGCATACAAGAGCAGGTCAGAGGCTAGGTATTCTGCGGCAAGTGTCTCACCTTCTGACTCCCCAAAACCTTTCCACCATCTACAAGGCACAAGTCAGGAGTGTGATGGAATACTCTCCACTTGCCTGGCTGAGTGAAGCGCGGCAGCATCCAGGGCAAAGCAGCCCACTTGATCTGCATCCCATCCACCACCTTAAACATTCACTCCCTCCACCACCGGCATACCATGACTGCAGTGTGTACCATCTACAAGATGCATTGCAGCAACTCGCCAAGGCTTCTTTGACAGCACCTCTCAAACCCATGACCTCTACCACCTGGAAGGACAAGGGCAGCAGGCGCATGGGAACACCATCACCTCCAAGTTCCCCTCCAAGTTATACATCATCCTGACTTGGAAATATATTGCTGTTACTTCATCGTCACTGGGTCAAAATCCTGGGAACTCCCTCCCTAACAGCACTGTGGGAGTACCTTCACCACACGGACTGCAGCGGTTCAAGAAGGTGGCTCACCACCCCCTTCTCGAGGACAATTAGGGATGGGCAATAAATGTTGGCCTTGCCAGCGACGCCCACATCCCAGGAATGAATATTAAAAAAAAAACACAAGAACATTTTTGCAGTTTCAGGTATCATCTATATCTGTAGATCAAACTGTAGAATCTGTGCTGCACCTCCTCCAAGGCCAATATGGTATCCTGATGTACCTTGAAGTAAGGGTCTGGATTTATCGATCCATTTTGTTTAACTTCTTTAAAGGTCCTCTCACAATTATCACCTTTCAATACTTAAAAGAGCCCAGCTGCTCCAGCCTTCCTCGCAACTCAACTCTTTGTTGCCAGGGATCAGCCGACCAGGCTGACCTGAGAGAAATCACAACAGAAAATGCTGGAAAAACTCAGCAGGTCAGGCAACATCCGTGGAGAGAAATTTGAGTTGACGTTTCGGGTCGAACCCTTCTTCAAAACTGGAAAGAAAAGAAAATAGATCGAAGGCAGGGCTGCGATCGGACAAAAGAAGTGAAAGAGACAAAAGAAGTAGAAGAGACAATAAAAGGTGTTCGAAGCTAGACGAGATGGTAATAGGCTGAGATTAGGTGTGAAGTGTACTGGCAGGGCTAGAGATAGCTGCCAGGTGGGAGAGTGAAACAAAAGGAAAGGGGGGGGGGGAAGGAGTGGAAAAATTACAGGTAAAAAATTAATGGGGGCCGAGGTTATGATCTGAAATTGTTGAACTCGATATTGAGTCCGGAAGGCTGCAAGGTGCCTAATCAGAGAAATGTGACACACACAGACGCGGTAAAAACAGTGAATGTGTAAAAATACGTGGCTTTTCTCTGCATCTTATTCAGGGACTGAATGTTTCCCTTGTGACTTGGGGCTGGATTTTGCTAGGGCCGGGGAGGCGGGATTGGAGGCGTGTGGGGGATAAAAATCGCAAAACTGGCGTGCGGGCCCAAACCCGCCTCCATCCCGCCTCCACGCAATTTTCCTAAATTCGTGTCTGCTGGTCCCGACTCCGTCCTGCCTCCAGGAGGCGGGATAGGCCCTTAAGGCCCTTAACAAGCCCTCAATTGGCTCTATAATCCCATTTTCCTAACCAGTTGCAAGTTTAATCGTTTTCCCACGTGAAACACGCCTGGTGGGAAACACACATCTGAAACGTGGCGGGAGCAGAACTGGCTTGCGGAGTAGCAGCTGCAGCTCAACCATTAAATGGCAGATTTGAACAGGCTTTAATTGCAGGTGGCATAACTTTGCTCTCTCAGGTCTGGGGGATCTTTCAGAAGGCATACCCACAGCTCTGGAAGTTTGCAGCCTGACAACCATCTCCAGTGTGACCTCCTGGGAAACCCCTTTCGCCACCTTCACTGAGCGCTTCCTCAACTGAGGCATCTACCAGAAGCATGGGAGCCATTTTTGTCCTGCCCTTCTGGATATTACATGAGGCCGCCCAACAGCAGCAGCAGCAACAGTTGCGCCAAGCTGCTGCTGCCCCACCTGAGGATGCACAGGCCAGAAGGGGCCAGCGCATGGAAGGCCGTCGGCGCAGGAGATACCCCCCAAACAGGGTCTACAGACGCAGGGTCAGCTACCTCAACATGTCTGAGCAGCAGTGCCAAAGGCGGCTCCGACTTTCGCGAGAGATAGTGGCTGACATCTGCGCAATGCTGCAGCAAGACCTGGAGCCCAGAGGAGCAGCTGGACACCCCTTATCAGTGGCCGTCAAAGTCACCATCGCACTCAACTTTTTTGCCTCAGGCTCATTCCAGGGATCAGCGGCAGACATCAGCGGCATCTCCCAGGAGGCCGCACACACCTGCATCAAGCGGGTAACCGATGCCCTCTTTGCCATCGCGCACAATCACATCCATTTCACCAAGGATCGAGCAAGTGTCATGGCGAGAGCGGTTGGATTTGCTAATCTTGCAGGCTTTCCAAGGGTGCAGGGCATCGTTGATTGCACACATGTGGCCCTTAAGGCTCCCCATCGCAATCCTGGTATTTTTGTCAACTGCAAGGGCTTCCACTCCCTCAACGTTCAGCTGGTGTGTGACCACAAGAAGGAAATTTTGCATGTTTGTGCCAAGTACCCTGGCAGTTGCCATGACTCCTTCATACTGCGCCAGTCTACTGTGCCTCCGCTATTCAGTCCGCCACACCAACTTAACGGATGGCTACTTGGAGACAAGGGCTATCCCTTGAGGACGTGGCTATTGACGCCGCTGAGGAGGCCAGCCAACGCAGCTGAGGAGAACTACAACTCCAGCCACCTTTCCACCAGAGCCATGATCGAGCAGACCATTGGTCTGCTGAAGATGCGCTTCAGATGCCTGGATAGATCAGGTGGAGCCCTGCAATACTCAGCAGCCAGGGTCTCCAGAATCGTTGTGGTTTGCTGTGTGCTTCACAACATGGCACAGCGTCGTGGCTTGCAGATGGCCGAGGACCAAGTGGCTCCTGACATATCCTCCTCAGATGAGGAGGAGGAGGAGGGGGAGGAGGAGAGCGAAGACGAACATCTTGCAGAGGCTCATCAACCAGCGGCAGCAGTGCGCGAGAACATTGGTGGCCGGCATGCAAGGAACGCGCTCATATTGGGCAGATTTGCTGAGCCTCGCCCATGAGGGACTATTGCCTCGCACCCTTTTACCTGAGCACTGACAATAGCCAGGAACCAGCTGACTTCTAGCGATGTGACCACCATACTGACCTCAAAGTGAAAGTCCCATTCGCGAAATGACACACGCCACAACTACAGCAGTAGCCAACAGATGATTTATTACCATTATTCTGATGGCTTTCAACCATAACACATTAAATTCCACCCAAGTGACTACCCTTGTGACTATTTGTGCAGTTTCTTTCTCTTACGCGTGCTCCTATGTAGTGGTTCCCCAGTGGCATCAGCAGATGTGGAGGCCCCTTGCTCACTTCCTTGCTGCTCCTGTCTGGACACCTTTGGCGGGCGTCCTCTGGGGTTGCGAGCCTGTAAGGGCTGCGCAACAGTCTGCTGCTCCTGCGGCTGTGCAGGGGTTGAGACGCCAATCTCACTTGGGTGCTGACTCAGGTGGGGCTCTGACCGAGGACTTTTCAGTGGCATGGAAGTTTGTGCGCTTGGAGAGGAGCCCCCACCTCCTTGTTCTCTGCCACCATCATCCCTCTCATGGGTCAGGTCCCCCTCAGCGCTTGCAAGTGGCGAGAGAGCACCTTGCTGCACATCAGGGGAGCCATGGGGACCCGTGTCGGGACTGGCAGTCCTTCTCAGAGGGACTGCCATGAAGGTCTGGTTTCTCTGTTCAATAGCTGCCCATCGCTCCTCCAGAGATGTCAGTCTAGTCTGAACACTCACCATGTTTTCAACACTCGCGTGACTTATCTCCTCCATGGCCGTAGCCAGCCTTTCCACGGAGGTTGCCATCCTTTCCGTGGTAATGCGTTGATGAGCCAATGACTCCACAAAGGCACTGCTCATGTTAGCGACGGACTCCTCCATTCGCTCCACACTCGCAGCAACCCTGGAGACAAAACCTGCCAGAGACTCCTGCATATTTTCCTGGAGTGCCATCACCGCTGATACTGTGGATGGACCCAGAGGCAGAGGGTCGACATGCAGCTGAGCTGAGCTGGGAGAGTGCTGCGCCCTCCGACTAGGACTCTCCACTGCTGTCCCTGTCTTCACCATCTGCTGAGGCTCACTTGTGAGCTGTGATACACCAGGTGACAACACTACTCTATGTCCCGAAAGTCCCACCGAGGTGTGAGTGTCTGCGCTGGTGCTGGGTGCGTTGCCTTCTGCTGACGCTGCGCCCTCAGAGGTTGCAGCTTCCTCTGAGGAGTCTGGATGCTGAGGCTGAACCTCCTCCTGCGTCCTGGAGACGGGAGCTTGCGATGGTCCTGTGGGGGAGTAAAGGAAAGTGTCAGAGATGAGAGGCCAGGGTTACCTGCACAGTGCTTATTGCAGATGATCAGAGGTCCATCTGCTAGAGCTTCCAAGTCATTATCAGCGAGTCATGCAATGCAATTGAGAGAGTTGGAAAACTCTTCTGTCACCAGCTTGCTCTGCTGCACCAGTCTCTCCGTCCCCCACTTGTGTGTCGTCCTGGATGCCGACGATCTCCAGGATCGCCTCCTCCCATGGGGTCAGCTGGGCTAAGGAGGCTGCCCCTCCCCCTGTCCTGGCTCGCTCTATTCGGTTGTGAGCTCTCTTTTCCTGCAATGGGGGAGACAAGTGGAGTTTGAGCGAGAATGAAGGAGTGAGTGTAGAGAATCGATGGCATAGATGCTTAGAAGGAGAGAAAGATGGAGTGAGATGGCAAGACCAAGGGCCCTCCCTATGTGATGTAAGTTGTTTTCATAGCATGACAGTGATAGGGAGTGTGAGGGCTGCATAGTCCATTAGTTAGGTGAATGTGACCATAGAGAGAGAGGGAGTGGGAAAGGGTGCATGGATGTCAGTGTCAAGTGGGATGTGGAGGAAGAGATTGGTAAAGCTGAGAGCTGGTGAGGAAAGGCAATGGGGATCAGATTAAGAGTGATGGGAACATCATACTCACTTTTCCAGTGCGCAGAAGGTCATGGAAGCGTTTCCGACACTGGATCCATGTTCTGCTGGTATTCGAGCTGGCGTTCACCTGCTCTGCCACCCTCAGCCACACAGCCTTGGTTTGCTGGGGTGGCTTCTTCCTCCCCGAGGAGGGGAAGAGCACCTCCCTGCTCTCTGTCGCTCCCTCCACCAATGCCTGGAGGGCTGCCTTGTCAAATCTGGGGGATGCCTTACTCCGATGTGTTGCCATGATTGATGATGGTAGCAGCAGCTGCCAGGGCCAGGAGCTTGGCAGTCTGCTGAAGTGAGCAAGGCTTGTGGAAGCCCTTAAATGAAGCAGCAGTGATGATGTCATCGGAGGCGAGCTTCCCACCTGAAAAGCTCTCCGGCTAGGGGTTCCCACACGTGGGGAATCAATTGGGCTATAAAATCAAAATTGCATCAATTTCCCACATCGTTCAGGATTCGTGTGGGAAACACGAAATGTGGGGAACACGACCCCAACCCGCCCCCGTAGCAAATTCCAGCCCTTGGTGTCTAAAACTGAACACAATACATAAGGTGCTGTCTGACAGAGGCTCTGCACAATTTTAGCATTGCATTTTCCAACTTGTACTCAACTGACCTCGTAATATAATACAGCATTACATTCACTTGATTTATTGCTGCTCCACAGTGTTGAGACTTACTCAGAATACTGAGATTAGAATTTTTATTGTGTCCCTGCAGACAGAACTGGGCACAGATTCAGCTGGCTCAACTGTCTTTGTTTCTTGGAAGTTTACTGAATCTTAACTTAATCTAAATGAATCACTTTATTTCAGCTCAGTCTTTGTTCATTAAGAACTAACAGCAGAGAGAATGAGAAGGCATGCAAACATCAGGAATTACACCACGCCAGTGAATGCTGACTAATCACTTCCATCTCATGCCAATACAAAGACGAATTAGACAACCCATTTGATTATACACACACACCTTCTCATTATTCCCTCGCTTTCTTATTTAAATGCCCTTCAGTGAGAATGGAATAGCCTCACCCTGGTTTTATTATGCAACATTTCATTTTCAGTTCCATTAATGTGAAGAAGTGGGTCTGGTCTGCACGGAAGCCTTGGCTAGTGCATTACTTTCACATTAGAGAGGCGAGACTTTAACCTTTCATACTCAGGTGATCTTTTAATCAGCTACAATATAATCATCACTGGGGATTTTGATGAGCTGGATGCTAATAAACCCACAGCTATTGTTTCCCGCATGGATCAGCATTCTTGTATATCGGTGGTGAATAGCCAAATGCACCATATTTGGATGAAGCATGTATACACCACATCTTAAGCTTACACATGAAGAATCGTCACTTGGGTGGGGAATCAGAGTACTGCCGATGCCCATTAGGCCCTGTCTTGTCTTGAGAAAAGGAAAAGACAAAAGGGGCATCGGGAAAACCTAAATATTTTTTTGTTTGAGTTCCCAGAACGTAAATGCAACTCGTTTCCCATTATATCCTGTGGTAAACAAAAGTTTTACCACAGTACGTATTTCCCCTCTACAAGCCTTAGCTAAGTTTAACTGAGGAAGTCAAGTTGGTAAAATCCAATACATTTCACCTAGGAAAATACCTCTCTGGAAATCTCAACCTAGCTTATTCCCTTAGTAAGAATTTGAGTATGAGATATCGAACATGGAGAATTTTAGGAAGTTTTACTGCGATTGATATCATTAATGATTTTGGCATAATTTTGCTGATGCCTTCTGATAAACCTTTTAATATTAATTGAATAGAGATTAAGTTACTCATTGCAAACAGCCTCAAAGGATTTTTATGCTGATATGTTTCCCCTTTAATTCCACTGAAATAGAGGAATGGGTTTCGTTAGATGGCTGCTTTGGTTACTGAGATAATCGATGATTAAAATAACTGGACTTTAACCCTTTCCTGCTATTTTGTACTCAGCTCCATCCCCTCATTGGGTGATGTCTGTAAAATTCAAATATGAAATGTTATTGGGAAACAGAATGGTGAGAGGCTAGGAGCTATGGAGGAGCAAAGTGATTTAGGTCTCCATGTACACTAATCACTTAAAGCTTGTGGACAGGTTAAAAAAGCAATCAAAAAGGCTAATGGAATGATGGCCTTTATCTCAAGGGGACTGTAATACAAAAGTGAGGAAGTGATTCTTCAGTTGTACAAAGTCTGGGTCAGACCCGATCCAGAAGACCGCCTTCAGTTTTGGGCTCCGCAACTCAGGAAAGATATACTGGCCTTGGAGGGGGTACAGCGCAAATTCACCAGAATGATACCAGGGCTGAAAGGGTTAAGATATGAGGACAAGTTGCATAAACTTGTGGATAACAAAATCATTAATAATATCAATTGCAGTAAAACTTCCTAAAATTCTCCACAGTAAAGGAGGAGCTGTAGAGATACTGGATGGGATAAAAATAGATAAAGGTTGGTAGTGCTTAAAGTGGATAAGTCACCTGGTCCGGATGGGATGTATCCTAGGTTGCTGAGGAAAGTAAGGATGGAAATTGCGGAGGCTCTGGCCACAATCTTCCAATCCTCCTTAGATATAGGAGTGGTGCCAGAGGACTGGAGGATTGCAAATGTTACACCCCTGTTTAAAAAAGGGGGAGAGAGATAAACCCGGTAACTACAGGACAATCAGCCTAACGTCAGTGGTGGGTGAACTTTTAGAGACACTAATCCTGTACTGTATCATTCTATGATTCTAACTTGATTTGCATTCCCTGGAGTTCAGAAGGTTGAGGGCTGATCTAATTGAGGTATTTAAAATGATGGAGGAATTCAAATAGGGTAGATACAGAGAGACTGTCTGAGAAATAATGTTTCACGATGAAAACTGGCGTGAAATGAGTGGTACGTCTAGAACCTGCGGCTGAAGATGTCGGCCCAAGGCTCCCTCCAAATTAAACCTTGGGCAACCTTTCCATCTAAGTAGAGAGCTAATTGGGGTCACTGATTGGGGTCTTCACAAAATTGGCTAGCTCAGACGCCGAACCAGCTCGTGGGTAGGTCTTACGTTGGGAAGGGTGCCAGCAGAAGCCGCAGGAATTTTATCGAGCAGGGAGGAATACTTCTGCTCCTCCTGGCTCCACACTAAGGTAAGTAAAAAAAAAACTTTCCTTTTCGTCAGCAGCCTCCATCGGTCCCTTTAAGAACTAGGCCGCAGTAAACCCGAAAAACACTGATGGGCGGCGAATGCTCTGCCCAGTTTCTGCCCAATTTGGGAGCGGGGGAGCCTAAAACAGGCGTTAGGCCTCTGATTAGTATATTCAAGGGGCCTATCAACTGTTTCAGGCACCAGCCCTGGAAACTCAGAAGTTGCCGGCTTCCAAATTCTGCAGCTGTCACACTTCCGGGGAGGGAATAGAGCGATGGGAAATTCATCCCCCCAAACACTTATTTAGCGCCCAGACATTGGGTGCGACGTGGGCCAATTTCTGCCCCACTATTTCCACTGATGGGGGAATCCATGACAAGGGGGTGTGTGTAGTGTCCGTGTGTAGATAAAGACACTGAAGACAGGAGTTGGTTCATAGGTATTTACTAAGCAAGTCTGGGGGGGTTTTCTAAAGGATATACACAATACACAGGCTTATATAGCCCAAGTGGCAATTACCGGCATTACGCACACCTGGGGCTCTTAAAGGCACATACACCATAATTGCTCTTAAAGGCACATACACCACAATTTCTCCCCTTCTAGCTAACTAGTACATCATATTTTAAGTAATTATTAATTACATGTTATATGCAAAATAATATACATTGCTGTATTAATTAATTATAAGTTAGTCTCTCAGGAGGCTTCCTGACTCGGTCCGGATAACGCCTCGGGGGTGTAGTAGTTTCTGGTGGTGTAGTAGGTTCTTCTGGCAAGGCTGATTTGGCTTGAAGGCCAGTGTCGGGTTCATCGGGCTCCAGTATCACTGGATCGGAGGTAGATATGGGTATCTCTACTTCATCGTTAGATGTATAGAGTGGTGGTGTAGGTTGTCCCTTTTCGGATGACTTGATGATTTGGTCAGCATGGCGCCTTATTATGCTGTCTCCGATGTCCACGGTATACATCAGTGGTCCTAATCGTGTGCAGATAGTTCCAGGCTGCCATTTCTCGGTACGGTAGTCCCGGGCCAAAACCGGTTGGCCTATCTGGAAGGCCCTAGTTGGCCTTTCATTCATGCCCTGAAACTGCCGGTTCTCCACGTCCCTTCGGATGTTGGGCTTGACCAAATCCAGCCGGCATCTTAGGTTTCTATTGTAGAACATCATGGCGGGAGTTTGGTTAGTAACCATATGCGTTGCATTCCTATATGCAAATAAGAAGTTATCCACCTTGTGCTGAAGTTTTATGTCTTCATTACCCATGGCCTTCTTGAAGGTCTGGACAAACCTTTCAGCCAATCCATTGGTGGCGGGATGGTATGGGGCGGACGTGTAGTGCTTTACCCCATTGTTCTTTAAGAACTTTCTGAATTCTTCGGACACAAATTGCGGTCCATTATCAGAACATATCTGCTCCGGCAGCCCATTCCTGGCAAATATGGTCCTTAATACTGTAATGGTTTTTTCCGTGGTGGTGGAGGACATCTTTATTACCTCCGGCCACTTGGAGTGTGCATCAACTACGATTAAGAACATTGAGTCCATAAATGGACCAGCAAAGTCGATGTGCACCCTTTGCCAGGGAGATGAGGGCCACTCCCATGGATGTAGAGGGGCCTGTGGCGGAGCATTTTGGACCTTCTGGCATCCTAGGCAGCTCTTGGTCATGTCTTCGATGTCTCCATCGATACCTGGCCACCATACAAACGCCCTAGCTAGGTTCTTCATTTTCACTCCACCCAGATGCCCCTCGTGAAGCTCCTTTAGTACTTTATCCTGGAGTTTGGGTGGAATCACCACTCTGGATCGACACATCAAGGTTCCTCGGCACACTGACAGCTGTTCTCTTCTTTGCGAGAATGCTGGCAACAGTGGTTCGCCATGTGCTGGCCATCCCTTCACTGTTAAATCGTAGACCCGTGAGAGAGTAGGGTCATTTCTTGTCTCCCTTTCAATGGCAGAATTTGTCACCGGTAGACATTCCACTATGGTAGAGTGGAATATCTCTACTGGGTCTACTGTAGGTGCCTCTTCTATCATTGGCAACGGCAGGCGCGATAAACCGTCAGCATTCCCATGCTGTTTTGACCCTTTGTATTCAATGTTGTATTGGTGTGCCCCTAGAAAAAGGGACCACCTCTGTAGTCTTTGTGCCGTCATAATGGGGACACCTTTTTTAGGGTTGAATATGGAGATGAGGGGTTGATGGTCAGTCAGCAAGGTAAATTTTTGTCCGTGTAGGTAATGGTTGAATTTCTTCACTCCCCATACCAGGCTGAGTGCTTCCCTGACTATCTGGGCATAGTTACGCTCAGCTGAGTTGAATGAGCGTGACGCAAAAGCTATCGGCCGTTCCGAGCCATCAGGGAATCTATGGGACAATACCGCTCCTATGCCGTAAGGGGATGCATCGCACGCCAGTCTGATTGGTAATGATGGGTTGTAATGAGCCAAAATTTTCTCGGATGTGATTAAGTCTTTACATTTATGGAAGGCACGTTTACAGTCTTCGTTCCATTTCCAAATCACTCCTGTCTGTAGAAGATCATTAAGAGGGTGTAGAATAGTTGATAAGTTCGGTAAAAATTTATGATAGTAATTTATTAATCCCAGGAATGACCTTAATTGTGAAACATTTTCAGGTGCTGGGGCTTTTATAACTGCTTCAATTTTTTCAGGTGACTTATGCAACCCTTCCTTATTAATTATGTGGCCACAATATGATATTTGATTTTGGAAAAATTCGCACTTGGGGCGATTTGCTCGTAGGCCTCGTTCTTTCAGCCTAGTGAGCACCTGCTCCAAATTGGCAAGGTGCTCGTTGTCGTTTTCTCCTGTTATAAGGATGTCGTCTAGGTAGCATTGAGTCCCCGGAATCCCTTGCAGGACTTGCTCCATAGCTCTTTGCCAGATAGCTGGAGCTGATGCTACTCCAAAAACCAGTCGATTGTACTGGTACAGGCCTTTGTGTGTGTTTATTGTGAGATACTTTTTAGAGGTCTCCTCAACCTCCATCTGTAGATATGCTTGTGCCAAGTCAATTTTTGTGAAATGTTTCCCTCCGGATAGTGAGGCGAAAATATCTTCTATCCTCGGAAGAGGATACTGTACCGTGTGAAGGACCGGGTTTACAGTCACCTTAAAGTCCCCACAGATGCGAATTTTTTCCTGTTCCTCAGAGTTATTTTTCAATGTTTTTTTCATGACTGGAACGATGGGTGTTGCCCATTCGCTCCAATCTATTTTGGATAATACGCCTGCCTTTTCCAAATTCTTCAGCTCTGCCTCGACTGCCGGACGTATTGCGTATGGCACCGGTCTTGCCTTAAAATATTTTGGAATTGCTGTATCTTCCACTTTTATTGAGGCGGTGATGCCTTTCAAGGTTCCTAGTTTCTCTTGAAACACTTCTTTGGCGTTGGCCAAGATGTCTTTTAATCGTTCAGGTATGATGTCATCATTGTTTTTTTCCTTACTGGTCACCGTCAGTGCCTGAATGGAGTGCCAGTCTAAACGTATCTTCCTTATCCATTCACGTCCCAACAACGGTGGACCACTATCTTGTAGAATGTATAAATACAACTTTTGTATTTCTTTGCCGTTGTATACCACAGGCACCCTTATTTTTCCTTTGGGGTAGACTTTCTGCCCCGTATATGTTTTTAAGATAATGGATGTGTCTTTTAGAGGTATATGTGAAAATAGCCTCTCGTAATCTCGTCGATTTATTACGGTTAGAGCTGATCCTGTATCTAGCTCCATTTTAACTGGGGACCCTGCTATTGTGAGGGTAACCCAAATGGTTTGGTAATCCTCTTTGGCAAGTACATTATGTAATTTGAGACAGCTTAGTCTCTTGTTTCCGGAGTCGCTATCGCTATTCTGGTCTTCGGAGCTATTGTCCGTCATCATTTGTACCTTCCTGTACTTTTCTTTATTGATTTTTTGTTTTCTGTCAGTGGATTTATTTTGTCCAGATTGGCATACCCGTGCAATGTGTCCAATCTTACCACATTGCCTGCATGCTTTGCCCTTGAACCAGCAGTCCCTCTGGTTATGGGTGGATCTGCCGCAGCGATAACATCTTCCGAACTCCTGTGTCATTTTATGGGTGCCGAAGTCCTGTGTCTCTTGTTGTATCTCTGCAGCTCCTTTTGCTGCTGCTTCGTATGATACAGCCATACTGAAAGCTTTGTCCAATGTTAAATCTTTTTCAGAAAGCAGTCTTTTTTGTGTTCCTTCACTTAAGAGACCGCAAACAAATTTGTCTCGAAGATAGTCCGATAGTCCTGCTCCGAATTGGCAGTACTTTGATAGCTTTCTTAATTCGTTTAGGTAATCAGCGTTACTTTCATTCTTGTGTTGATTTCTCTTGAAGAACTTGAATCGTTCCGCTATCAGCAGCGGTGTTGGGTTTAAATGCTCCTGCAGGGTATCAACAATTTCTTTAAAAGTCTTGTCCTTTGGTTTGGCTGGAGTGATTAAATTTCGTAACAGCCCGTATGTCTTCGCGCCCATTAAGTTCAGAAGTACTGAAGCTTTTTTTTCATCTGTTATTCCATTTGCAGTGCAATAAACCTCTACTCTTTCCACGTATGTGGTCCAATCTTCTATTTCGCCATCAAAAGCCTCAATATTACCAGATTTAGGCATTTCAGAAAAGATATGGCGCTTCCCGCGCTTTTTTTTTTCTCTCTGTAGCAACGATATGGCGCTTCCCGCGCTTTCCCGCCGCTGCTACCGATAACAACGCTGTTTTACTGTGGTTTCCGTTTATTCACTGCTGGAGACTCGTTCCCGACGGAGGTCTAAACGCTGACCTGCTTGCCGCGCCGGCCGTCTCTCGAGTGCACCCTCCCAGTCCGTTATTGCTTGCCTCCGATTTCGCTGCCTGTCTCAGCTGTAGAGCCCGCCGCTGGAGCTCCAGCCTGACGCCCAGGAAGGATTAGCGCAGTACCTGTCACCAGCTTGGCCAGCTGGTGAAACCACAGTTTCTCTTACTTCCTTGAGTCTTCTGGACGCTGGAGGAATCGATGTCCTTGAGGTGCTGCCGAATTGCAGGTAAGTCCATTTCCACTTCGTCACCACTGTAGTGTCCGTGTGTAGATAAAGACACTGAAGACAGGAGTTGGTTCATAGGTATTTACTAAGCAATCTGGGGGGGTTTTCTAAAGGATATACACAATACACAGGCTTATATAGCCCAAGTGGCAATTATCGGCATTACGCACACCTGGGGCTCTTAAAGGCACATACACCATAATTGCTCTTAAAGGCACATACACCACAGTGTGGTCTTAAAATTAGAGCTAGGCCATTTCGGAGTGAAATCAGGAAGCACTTTTTAAACAATGGGTAGTGGAAACCTGGAACTCTCATCTCCCAAAAGACTGTGGATGCTAGAGGTCAATTGAAATCTTCAAAACTGAGATCGATAGATTTTTGTTAGGTAAGAGTATCAGGGGATACGGAGAAAGGCAGGTAAATGAAGTTAAGGTACAGATCTGCCATGATCTAACTGAATGGTTGAACGGGCTTGAGGGGCTGAATGGCCTACTCTTGCTTATGATCCTATGTACGTAGCTGGAGTGGTAAGTGTTGAGAATGGATGGGTTAAGGAGAAGCTTTTTGAGGAGAGGGGTGATTACAGTGGCTTTGTAAAGGAGAGGGGTGGTGCCCGAAAAAAGAGAGACATTTACAATGTTGGCAACGGGGGTCAGCCGGGGTAGTTGAGTGGTCAGAGGTTTCACCCAAAAGCTGTTCCAAGAAATTTGTTGTTAATTTTTTTTCACCCTTTGTGATTAATGTAGTCTCAATATCTTGCTGTCTCTACCTGTTTCTGTGTATTAGTTTTAGCTGGTTGATGCGCCATCAATTACTCAAAAGACTGAGGTTGAGCGAGTAACAATCAGGCTTTTATTAACTAAAGAATGAAGGTCTTGTCTCGAGTGGTCGACCCGTCCAGAATACTAAAGGACTGGGAGGTAGTCACTTATATACCTGGAATAGTGGGAGGAGTCAGCCGAGGCATGTCCAGACCTGTACCTAGTGGAATACACATACAGACACAGACAGGTTATAACAGTGGTTTACCACATTCACCCCTTGTTTAAAAATGAGTCCGGCGGGGTGAAGTGTATTTAAAAGTTCGTGTATTGGAGTCTCTCCGGAGGTCTTGTCTGCCGCTGTGATCGACGTGGCGACGGCAGGGGTGGTGGAGCTTCCGGCGTCGCGTCCCGTGTAGGCTGGGGCCCTGGAGTGTAGTCCTCGTGGGTGACGGTCCAAGGCGAGCCGGCTGCTGGGGTTGGATATCGGGTCGTGGGGGGGGGGTGGTAATGGGTAGTGGGTTACAGTGGTCCCCGAGGGTGCGAGGTCTCGTATGGAGACTGTGTCCTCCCGCCCGTCCGGGTACGCAATGTAAGCGTACTGGGGGTTGGCGTGGAGGAGGTCGACCCTCTCGACCAGGGGGTCCGTTTTATTGGCCCTCACGTGTCTTCTCAGTAGTACCGGCCCTGGGGACGTCAGCCATGGCGGTAACGATGTCCCCGATGTGGACTTCCTTGGGAAGACAAACATTTTCTCGTGAGGGGTGGCATTGGTGGCAGTGCAGAGCAGTGACCGAATCGAGTGGAGCGCATCGGGAAGCACCTCCTGCCAGCGGGAGGTCGGAAGGCCCCTAGACTTTAAGGCTAGTAGGGCGGCCTTCCAAACTGTTGCATTCTCTCTTTCCACCTGTCCGTTCCCCCGGGGGTTGTAACTGGTGGTCCTGCTTGTGGCTATACCCCTAGCGAGCAGGTACTGGCGGAGTTCGTCGCTCATAAACGATGAGCCCCGGTCGCTATGGATATAGCTGGGGAAACCGAACAGGGTGAAGAGGCTGTTCAGAGATTTAATGACCGTGGCACTGGTCATGTCCGGGCAGGGGATAGCGAACGGGAACCGGGAGTACTCGTCAATGATGTTGAGGAAGTACACATTGCGGTCGGAGGAGGGGAGAGGCCCTTTGAAATCGACGCTCAGGCGTTCGAAAGGGCGAGTGGCTTTTATCAGGTGGGCTCTGTCTGGTCTATAAAAGTGCGGTTTGCACTCAGCGCAGACTTGGCAGTTCTTGGTCATGGTCCTGACCTCCTCGATGGAGTAAGGCAGGTTGCGGGCCTTGATGAAGTGGAAGAACCTGGTGACCCCCGGGTGGCAGAGGTCATTGTGGAGGGCCCTCAGCCTATCGATCTGCGCGCTGGCGCAAGTGCCACGCGATAGGGCATCTGGGGGTTCATTGAGCTTCCCAGGCCGGTACAAGATCTCGTAATTGTAGGTGGAAAGTTCGATTCTCCACCTCAAGATCTTGTCATTTTTGATTTTGCCCCTCTGCTTGTTGTTGAACATAAAAGCAACTGAACGCTGGTCAGTGAGCAGGGTAAATCGTTTTCCGGCCAGGTAGTGCCTCCAATGACGCACAGCCTCCACGATAGCCTGGGCCTCCTTCTCGACCGCGGAGTGTCTGGTCTCCGGGCCCTGGAGGGTTCATGAGAAGAATGCCACAGGTCTCCCCGCCTGATTAAGGGTGGCGGCCAGAGCGAAGTCGAACGCATCGCTTTCCACCTGGAAGGGGATGGATTCGTCCACTGCGTGCATGGTGGCTTTGGCAATGTCTTCCTTGATACGGTGGAAGGCTAAGCGGGCCTCTGCCGTCACGGGAAAAGAGGTGGACTTGATCAGCGGACGGGCTTTGTCTGCATAGTAGGGGACCCACTGAGCGTAGTAGGAAAAAAACCCTAGGCACCTCTTCAGAGCTTTTAGGCAGTGGGGCAGTGGGAGTTCCATAAGGGGACGCATCCGGTCCGGGTCGGGACCGATGACCCCGTGTTCCACAACACAGCCAAGGATGGTGAGGCGGTCTGTGCGGAATATGCACTTCTCCTTGTTATATGTCAGGTTCAGGAGTTGGGCGGTGCGGAGGAATTTCTCGAGGTTTGCGTCATGGTCCTGCAAGTCATGGCCGCAGATGGTCACATTATCTAGGTAAGGGAAAGTGGCCTGCAGCTTGTTTGGATCGACCATCCGGTCCATCTCCCTTTGGAAGACGGAGACCCCGTTAGTAACGCCGAAGGGAACCCTAAGGAAGTGATAGAGGCGGCCGTTTGCCTCAAAAGCAGTATACTGGCGGTCTTCAGGGCTGATGGGGAGCTGGTGGTACGCTGATTTCAGGTCAATGGTCGAAAAGACGCGGTACTGCGCGATCTGGTTGACCATGTCAGCTATGCGGGGGAGTGGGTAGGCGTCCAGCAGGGTGTAGCGGTTTATTGTTTGGCTGTAGTCGATGACCAGGCGTTGTTTCTCGCCGGTCTTAACGACTACAACCTGGGCTCGCCAGGGGCTGTAGCTGCCCTCAATAATCCCCTCCTTCAGGAGCCGCTCCACTTCGGTTTTGATGAAAACCCTGTCCCCGGCACTGTATCGCCTGCTCTTTGTGGCGATGGGCTTACAGTCGGGGGTGAGGTTAGCAAACAGTGGGGGGGGTGGGACTCTGAGTGTGGAGAGGTTGCATCTGGTGCGCGGCGGGCAATTTGGAGGCAGCTGGCTGCGGACTGTGAGTGGGGGGAGGGGGCCACCGTACGCCATCGTAATGCTTTTGAGGTGGCACTGGAAATCCAACCCCAGTAGAACGGCAGCGCAGAGGTCGGGCAGGACCAGGAGTTTAAAATTATTGAACACAGTCCCGTCTACTACTAGTGTCACCACGCAGTAGCCGCCAATGTCCGCTGACTGGGACTCGGAGGCCATAGAAATCCGCTGGTGCGCAGGCAGGACGGGGAGAGAGCAACGCCGCACCGTGTCGGGGTGGATGAAGCTCTCTGTGCTCCCGGAGTCAAAAAGGCAGTTTATTGCATGGCCGTTTACCTTAACGTCCATTTTGGACCGAGCTAGCTGGTGCGGTCTCGTTTGGTCCAGCGTCACAGAGGCCAGCGTAGGGGTCGGTGTGTCGCTGCGAGTATCAGATGGGGGGGGGTTGGCGATCTGCTGCGTCCCGGCTGGTGTCCAAGATGGCGGCGTCCATGATTCCCATGTGGCTGGAGTCATCCAAGATGGCTGCTGCAGCGGTGGTTCGCACATGGCTGGGGAGGCCCAAGATGGCGGCCCGCACGGCCCACACGCGGCGCTGTTGGAGGCCCAAGATGGCGGCTCGCACGGCCCACACGCGGCGCTGCTGGCGTTCGGGGTGGCTTTGGCCTTGCAGACGCTGGCGTAGTGTCCCTTTTTCCCGCAGCCCGAGCAGGTCGCATTCTTCGCCGGGCAGCGCGCTCTGGGGTGTTTGGCCTGGCCACAGAAGTAGCATTTCTGGCCTTGGGATACTGCTGTCTGGCTTTGGGACACTGCTGCGGTAGTTGGGCCGTTGTTGGGCTGTGGCTGGGGTGGCACGGTGCTATGGGGCTGTCCTACCGTGTCCCAGGTTGTCGTTCCCCGCGGCGTCCACGGTGCAGAGGAGTAGGCATCCATGCCCCGGAAGGCTGCGTCCAGCGTTAGTGCGATGTCGGAGGCTTTGTCGAGGGTGAGGTCACTCTGCTCCAGCAGTCGCTGCCGGGTGTAGTTGGACCTGTGGCCCGCTACGAAGGCATCCCGGATCAGTTCCTCCGTGTACTTAGTGGGCGTTACCGCCTTACACCCACAGGCCCGGCCAAGCACGGACAGTGCTTGGAGGTATTCCTCAGTCGATTCCCCAGGTTGTTGCTTGCGACTCCCCAGAAGGTGCCTAGCGTATACTTCGTTCACAGGGCGCGTGTACTGGGTCTTGAGGAGCTGGAGGGCGGCTGTGTACGAGGTCGCGTCCCGGATGACTGAGTACACTCGGTGGTTCACCTTGGAGAACAGGACAGACAGTTTGTCCGCATCCGTTTCGACTGCAGTGGAGGCAGTCAGGAATGTCTCGAAGCACATGAGCCAGTGAGCAAACTTGGTGGAAGCGTCCGCTTCCCGACTGTCCAGGTCCAGGCATGCTGGTGTGAGGATCTTCTCCATTATAAAAAATTTAGTTAATAAAATTGATGCGCCATCAATTACTCAAAAGACTGAGGTTGAGCGAGTAACAATCAGGCTTTTATTAACTAAAGAATGAAGGTCTTGTCTCGAGTGGTCGACCCGTCCAGAATACTAAAGGACTGGGAGGTAGTCACTTATATACCTGGAATAGTGGGAGGAGTCAGCCGAGGCATGTCCAGACCTGTACCTAGTGGAATACACATACAGACACAGACAGGTTATAACAGTGGTTTACCACACTGGTCACATTGATCTGACAGCATGGAAGTGTCAGCAAAGCATGGTGGGCATCCCATGTGATCTCCAGTGGCCAGTACCCTGGTTAAGAGTAATTATTAATCCTGGGCATGTAAAAGGCGCAGTTTGCAGTTCATATGCTTATGGAAACCATCTTTTGACCATAGGCACAAGATAAAAGGGTTAGGAGAAAGCCTGAACTGTAACAGGGATACACAACTGTCTGGTTTTATTGGGAGACGGGAGTGGGAGCTACTAAAATTGTTTTGCAAGGTGTGGATATAACTATGAGCCTGCACATAGACACACACACTATGAGCCTGCACATAGACACACACACTATGAGCCTGCACATAGACACACACACTATGAGCCTGCACATAGACACACACACTATGAGCCTGCACATAGACACACACACTATGAGCCTGCACATAGACACACACACTATGAGCCTGCACATAGACACACACACTATGAGCCTGCACATAGACACACACACTATGAGCCTGCACATAGACACACACACACACAGCGCTGGAATCAAAGATACCTGTAATATTTTCGGCCAGCTAATAAATGGGACAGATGGCCGAAGATTAAAAATAGTTCTATTATTGAAGGTTTTAACAATGAATGAATATACGGGCATATGAAATTGACGGGCAGGAAAAGACTAACTGGTCCATCAAACCTGCCCCATGCACCATAATGGCTGGAGCCTCGTGACGAGACACCATGAGTAACATGTGTCCAGGTTGAACCACATCCATTAACTACAACTTTTTGGCTGCGGGATTGGAGCCAATTCTTAATCCAGCGTATCAAATGCCTACTGATACCATAAGATTCTATCTTGTGAAGTAACTCAGTGTGCGGTACCTTATCAAAGGCTTTCTGGAAGTCCAGGTGGACAATGTCTACCAGATTTCTCTCATCCACTGTCCCTAGTGACTTCCTCAAAGAACTCCATCAAATTTGGACGGCACGGCCTATTTTTCTGGAAGCTGTTTTGTGAATTTCTAATGACCCCTTCCCTTTCCCAACGATCATAAAGGGCATCTCTCACGATCCATTGTAGCAACTTCCCAATAATGGACGTCAGGCTATTAGACCTGTAGTTCCCTGGCTCGGAATTGTCCCTTTTTGAATATAGGAACTACATGAGCTAGCTTCCAGTCTAAGGGAACTATTCCTGACTCTATTAAACTATTGAAGATAGGGGACAGGGCACAGAGCACCTGTCCCATCTCTTTAATCACCCTTCAAAGGATATTATCCAGACCAGACGCCCTATCAATTTTGAGCTTTCCTAATCTAGCTGAGGTGACATTACTATCTATTTCATTATGAATAATGTTATTCAATACCGAGCACGCCCCATTTGGAATGTAGACATCATCTACAGAGGTATAGGCTGATGCAAAATAGTCATTTAGCAACTCTGCCATTACCTGAGAATCAGTTTTAATCTGTCCTACAGTATCCTTCAGTGGCCCTATATACGATCCTTAAAGATTGAAATTAAAAAAACAGCAAATGCTGGAAATATACAAGAGAACTGCCAGCATCTAAAAAGAGGAAAGACAGATTAAAGTGTAGACCCTTTAATAGAATTAGAAACTGCAAGATAAGTAATCCCCTTAATCGGATGGAACAAAGTGGAGAGAGGAGAGCAACAGGTAAAAGTCAAGAACAGCAGATGCTGGAAATATACAGCAGGGTCTGTGTTCGGACAAAGAGCTTTACTCCAAACATCATAACCAGCCTTTTCTCTTTGCAGACGCTGACCAACATTTTCTGTTTTTGTTTCCAGTCTTTTTCACTTTTTATTTATAAAAGTAGAGTGCCAAGGTATGCTATTACAAAGAAGCAGTTAATGGCTTTAATGGCCTTGGACCGTTTCTTTAAAGGTGAAAAGAGATGCTGTGGGACCTGCTGTGTACGTCCAGCATTTTTCACCTCATTATCTGTAGTGAATGAATGACCAATGAATACATTTGCTGCTGACTGTCTGTGGCTGCTGGGCTACCTCTCAGCACCAACTCAGTGATGACCAGGTTTTATTGTCCATAGAATTCGGCACACTGTGAAAGTCTGGATACATCTGTGGTATTAATAGCATAATGTGGAAGGAGGATGTTACAGGCCTGATTCCACCTCTGAAAAACACTTCTTAATGTCCTTGCAATATTTCCGATTAAATGCTCGAATTATCATCCAGCAGACCTGGTACTGTGACTCCTTCATTTTTTAGTGTTGTTTCCCAATGTCACCTTTTAAAGTTAATAGTGATGTTCTTTGTGCATATGTTGATTTTCTTTGTGTAAAAAAATAAGGTTGACAGTTGCCACCTAGTGGCAAGAGCTGGAAGAGAAATCTGTCAGATACAGCTTTACTCTTCCTAAAACATGGAGGGTGCAAATCAAACATTAATACCCCCACCAAAAGGTACTCCTTACATTTCTGGGATCCAATTAGGAATGGCCCTTAA
This sequence comes from Somniosus microcephalus, assembly GCF_052327205.1. Taxonomy (NCBI): domain Eukaryota; kingdom Metazoa; phylum Chordata; class Chondrichthyes; order Squaliformes; family Somniosidae; genus Somniosus; species Somniosus microcephalus. The sequence goes on from NC_140997.1 coordinate 52,666,761, forward strand.
CTAATTCCATTAAGGCAGAATAGTGCGGGAACCGATCAGTATCAACAGGCACAAATCTCCATTGACCCGGGTTCGAATCCGGCCTCGGGCGACTGTCTGTGTGGAGTTTGCACATTCTCCCCGTGTTTGTGTGGGTTTCCTCCGGGTGCTCCGGTTTCCTCCCACAGTCCAAAGATGTGCGGGTTAGGTTGATTGGCTATGATAAATTGACCCTTAGTGTTAGGGGGATTAAATACGTGGGGTTACGGGGATCGGGTGGGATATGTGTCGGTGCAGGCTCGATGGGCCGAAATGGCCTCTATCTGCACTGTGGGGTTTATGTGATTCTCACTAGACCTCCTTACTCTTTCAACATGTAATGCAGTTTTCTTCCTGCTTTGATAAGTCCTTTTCAAAACATTTTGTTTCTTTTGGCCAAGCATTGGAAAATAATCTGTGTAGGAACTAATTGGACCATCATCTCCTTAAAGTGCCTGCCATTCTGTGTCAAGGAGATTGAATCAAGAAACTAGTATTTTGGAGTAAACTACATTATTGTTATTGCACTAATTCTAATATTAAACAAACTAAAGTGGACATTTCTCTGACTATCTTTTAAAGACACAGAGATGTTATAGATTTTGGCTTAGTAATAAAATGTACCTTTAAAAGCATGTGGCCTGGGGCATTCAGTCTCTCAAGTCAAATGTGAGGATGTGTTCCTACCTAAGTGTGAGTTCAAATGAATTAATAACAAATAAGAATTCCAGCAAGTACAGATTTGCCTAAAACAACAGGCAGGGCAACAGTGGACGAAATGTATAAGAAGGAATGAGCAGTGATGGATTAAAATAAGCCCAACAGCAATGTAATTATAAAATTTCCATGATATTTTATTTTATCACAAAATGAATATTGTAACTCTGCATGGCAGAGAATAATCTGAGTGGGGGGCATAGGTCCCACATAGTGTAAACATTTGTTGAGTCTGTAAACAGTCATGCGATAGTTCAAGTTTTCTCCAAAGATAAAAGACGATGCTACAAAGGGAAATCCTCAGAACAGGACTGAATGTAAAAAATCCAGAGATTTCATTGCCCCGTTTCTTCACAGATCTCTAACGGTCGGGGTGGGTAATGCTGCTTTTTAAATCCGAAATGGGAATGTTTTAAGGTAGTCCTTCAAGACAGGATTTAAGGGGAGCTGATCGATATTGTCTTTCCCGAACGACTCGATAATCCTTTTCCTGCAGATTTCCTGCAAGGGCTGCAGTCTGACTTTTCGGAGAGGTTTAGAGAGAAACTTCTTTGGCGAGACTGTGAAATGCTCTATCAACTTCATGATACAGCTAAAAGACTCCTTGCTGCCGTCCAAGCAGAAAAGACCATCCTGAAAATGGATCCTGAAACTGATGGGCTCATTGGCAGTTTTGACACTAAGTGAGAAAAAATAATTCCTCTGTTTGCTGTCCCTAATAAGAAAGGTCCCCACGGGTTCAGATTTAAGCTTGCTGTGAGCCACCTCCACTGTCATTGGGCCCCAGTAGAAACCACTGTCTTCCAGGTATCTGCAAGTCCTCGTGATGATGTGAAAGTCCGACTGAGATCGGAATGTTTTGAAGTGGGTTTCCACCTGCCGGTTGCTGGGGCTGGCCCTTGCCTGCTGGTGTCCATGGTTGGGGTGCTGAAGGTGAGATCCGTGATCGTCGTGCTCTGCGGGTTCCAGTACCTGAGGCTCCAGTCGCTCTCTGGCATTGGCGGCTCTGTCAGTCAGGTTGCTGTCTGCCACCATCCTATAGCATAGATGATCCCGGATGGTCTCCCATAGCTAGAACCTTCGGTGTAATGCAGAAAGTCACCAACCCTGGAAGGAAGAGGAAACCGAGTGAGTCAATGAGTTCCTGTAATTCACCAAATACGAAAATAAAATCTGCCAGTAAAATGTGCAATTTCTTGTATCATTGGTGCGGAAACTAATATCAAAAGAGCAATTTATTTTGATACTAATATTTCTTTCAAAGAACCCATTGGAATGGTCCAGTTCTTGACCCATGGACTGACCATGTTGTAACTCAAATGAGGTCTCAGTAAGCAGGGAACATCTATCCACAATGTAAGGAATACTGTGTCCAGGTCGCTTCTACCGTTCTGATTTTCGGATTGGTTACCTGAGGCAGTCCCTCCAGAGCCCGGTAACTTGGCGCCTGTGCAGCAGATGGACTGCGGATCACCCCCCCCCCCCCCATAAACCCGGTCCCCCCACCGCCCGCTGACCTCCAGGAGTACGGTGAATGAGAAGCAGCTTGATTTTAACTGAGAACCATTGGAGGCAATGCCTTTGGTCATGTAACTGTGTGTGCAGATAACAGACGGGGACAATAGGCTCCTCTAGCCGTACTTATGCTGCATCTACCGGTATTTACAGTAAATATTCAGTCCTGTCGCACCAGGTAACACCCCGTGAGCACAAGATCACAGACTTACAATTCGCACTGCCTTCAGTTTAAGAACAAAAACTAAAGGAAAGTACTTAAAAACTGAACTGATTTAAGGTTTTGGGGATACGGAGAGTCCCTATTAAGATTTTACTATAACTAGCTAGGGTTGAATGGTGGAGTATCCCTCTCTCGGCATTTATATACAGTAAAACATATGATTTCGACATCTTGAAAATCCATGTATGTAGTTAAAGTTTATTATCCAGAACTTGGAGCCAGCAGTAACCGGACTGAACCTGTACTTTGGATTTATAGTATTCTCCAGTCATTCAGCTCAAAGCCCATTCCCAAAAGTTGGACATCTTGACCGCCTTCATTGGAGTAAACAATGCAAAGTAACTTTTGTTTAACTGTTACCAGCGGTGTTCTTACCTTCTGCATCAAACTAAGAAGCTGAAGAAAAAAATCTTCAAAGAGGTCCGTGCAAACGCCAACGTGCAAAGAAAATGCGTTCGTTTAGTGAAAATGTAGCAGCTCTCTTGTGAGCACACGGCCCTGTCGCTCCGGACGGTGAGTGCCTTAGATTCCCTGATGGAGGAGTCGTGTGTCAGATTCAATGAGCAGTTCCTCCTTACACATCTACAGGGCTCTTGGAGGCCGGTCACATTCATTGCCTCTCGTTAATTCTGCTCTGGGGCCCGAGCTGCCAGATCGCCTTGTTTTATATATCACCTTCCGCCCCACTCCGATTCGAGGAAATCACCTGCTTCGAACGAACCAGTCCCGTCTCGTCCATTTCACTTTCAGTTTCACTTCTCATCGGTTCTAAGAAATGTGTTTACGTTGAGGGAGGGAGAGAAATGTGATGTTCTGTTTTCTCTGGAAGTCTTAATCACAGTGCGAGATTTCAGACAACCAAAAAAATTAACTATTTTTTTGGAGGGGGTGGGGGGGGGCGGTGGAGGCGGCTCTGGCGGATCCGGTTGCCTTCAATACGGCAGAGCCGGGGAGTGAGAGAGAGAGACAAAGAGAGACAGAGCGCGGCAAAGGGGGCGAAAGGGAGCCAAGCCTCTCGGACGCAAATTCCAGCTTGAGCTCCAGGGAGTGGACTCGGGCAAGGTGTAGAGGTGGCCGGCCGGGTATTGACCAGGAAAGACCCTTTTAGTGGTTCTTTTAACCCAACAGCGCCCAGACTTCTGGTCATTGATTTTTTAAGAAAGAGATGTCCTTGCGGATAGCGGTCGGCATTTACCCGAAGTGACCCCCCCGCCCGCTCCCTCTGGGGAAGGGCAGCCGCTGGACGGCGGCGCTTACCCGGCAACAGGGGTTTTATTGGGTTAAGATCGGGACCAACCAACTCCTTTTAGGGTTAAGATGGGGGTGACGGCAGCCTTGGGGGGGGGGGTGGTGGAGGAGAGAAACTGCCCTCTATTCGGTTTAGGGTGAGGACTAGAGGTCGTGCTTTTAAGATTAGGGTTGTGGGGAATCTCACTTTATTAGGTTTAGAGTGGGGTAAGGCTGTAGTGCTTTTAAGATTAGGGGGTAATTGCTCCGTTACAGTCACTCCACCCTTTACTGTTAAAAGGCGGCGAAAAATCGTTAAGATTACCACTTATCATTTTTAATCGATCTATAAAATAAACCCAGTCACAGTGAAAATCCTTTCCAGTAATCTGTCTGTGTGCAGCGAGTGGGTTTTGTGTGCGGGCGGGGGGGGGGGGCGGTCAATTAAAAAAGTGTGAAGTCCCAAGCTCCTTTGACCTTGTCCGTGTTGTGTCAGACTTTGTGTAACTGAGTTCTGGGTTTTTGCCCATGTGTCTGATGGTAAACGGCAGCTGCGGTGCATCTACCTGCGAGATACGGTCTCCTCGGCGCTGCACCAAAGAGGAAGAGGCTTCGGCGCAAGAGTTCAGCGACAAGCTCAGGAAAGGTGGTTGTGGGTTTCCTGGAATTGGTTTGTGACCTCCTTTAGACAGTGATGCGCAGTTCGGATTTCGGGGAAGCGCCACCACATCAATGAAACTGCAAAATATCAACCTGCTCACTTATACAAGAAGACATTACCAACAGTGTCACGAATTATACTTTTTCATTCGACCCTCCTCCACTCGCCCCATTTCTTTGAATCAGGCCCAATTCCTCATTCCCAATATACGTTGCAAGATGACTAACTGAAAGGGTCGCAGGGGAGATTTTCATTGCCACTTCAGTCCCAAGTGCTTGACTGGATTTGGTTACTGTCATATGCATAGTAAGACACTGTCTGATATATTTAACACCTTTTTAGTCAAGTGCTCTGTAAGGGCTATATTTAGTGCATTCATTATCAACCACAGTGTAGATCTTGGTTCATTTTCTGTAAGTCTGTGGAATACAGTAAAGTGGTATAAAGAGAACTTTAAAATATTGGCATGGTTCCCTGAATGAATGGGGACACCTTGGTCCTGACATGATACCATGCGATTCCAGCATAACCAGCTCATCGAAGCCTGATGTACTCACCTGAAATTCCTATCCCTGCTGTTTTAGCGGAGGCATTAACCCATTTATTTTAAACAGGTTAATGTCACTGCTAAAATAGTGAGATGAAAGAATCTCAGATAAGCCCATAATTGGAAATCTGGAACTCTTCCCTATCCAAAAGCTGTTGAGGCTAGATCAATTGAAAATTTCAAAACTGGGATTGATAGCTTTTTGTTAGGCAAGGGTATTAAGGGTTACGGAACCAAGGCAGGTAAATGGAATTAAGATACAGATCAGCTATGATCTAATTGAATGACGGAACAGTCTTGAGAGGCAGAATGGCCTCTTCCTGTTCCTATGTACCTATGTTCTGACTGTGTAATTCCAGGAATTCTGGGGTAGAAATTCAACTTGGGCAGCGGCTCAAAACAGACAGTATCGCAATTACACCCGCCCAATCCTGAGTCTATCGACTTCAATGGAGCTGGATATCACGCAAGGTGTATAACGGGAGGCTGATGCGATGCCGCCCCAAGTTGAATTTCTACCCCCTCGCGTCTAAAGTCTGAGATCAGCAATTACAGAGTTCATTCCAGCCTGGCGGTACCTTGTTGATACTGCTTGCCTCCCAATCAAACTCTCAGGATCAGGAGCTAGTGCAGGAGCTTCACTCAAATGCTTTGGGACGTCCTGATGCCATTAAAGGCACTATATAAATGCAAATCCTTCTCTTTGATTGTGTGCGTGCACACTTCCACACCTGGGTGGCGCTTGAGTCCGGGCCAGTAAATATAAAACGTTTTGAGAGCAGAGGCGGAAACACTCACACTCATAAAACATTTAAAAGAACTCTGCACACATTTATATAACGTGACCAGGAGGTGCACACTTCCACCCCTCCATCACTTTCCAACTCACTCTACTCTTCGGTCAGGTTAGAACCTGCTTCCTGAGTTGTAGGGGTCGACTTTTACTCCCAGGCTGGAGCGTGGCCTAGCAAGAGGGCTGCCCGTCCAGGTGCGGTAGCAGTGAGGCTTAGCCAATGTTAACAGCCGAGCCTTATCCACTTGCCAACTTCCCAACCAAGACAACAGAAAATGCTGGAAAAACTCAGCAGGTCAGGCAACATCCGTGGAGAGAAATTTGAGTTGACGTTTCGGGTCGAAACCCTTCTTCAAAACTGGAAAGAAAAGAAAATAGATCGAAGGCAAGACTGCGGGCCTATTACCATCTCGTCTGGCTTCGAATACCTTTTATTGTCTCTTTTGTTCGATCGCAGCCTTGCCTTCGATCTATTTTCTTTTCTTTCCAGTTTTGAAGAAGGGTTTCGACCCGAAACGTCAACTCAAATTTCTCTCCACGGATGTTGCCTGACCTGCTGAGTTTTTCCAGCATTTTCTGTTGTTATTTCGGATTTCCAGCATCCACAGTATTTTGCTATCGTCCCAACCAAGACAGCCTGGAGGTTAATATCAGGTGGCTTGAAGATTGCCACTGGGGGAATGGTCCCTGGCGCAACATCAGTGCATCGGAGGGCTTGGGGAGGGGAATCCTGGTCAGGAGGGGAATGGGGGGAGGGGGGTGGAGGGGGGTGGGTAAGCCTGGCACAAGGGAGGCCCAAGATTTCCTTGTGGGCCCAGAATAGCACTTCTGCTCCTCCTGGCCCACAAGGAAACCTGTCAAAAATTTAAACTGTACATGAACTGGTCTCATTCTCCCCTCCTTTTGGCTTTCTACATCATCCCTTTTGCAATTCAATCCCTCCAGTCCTCCACTCTATCGCAGGCCTCTCTCTTTTAATTTTTACCGGTGAAAGGGTCACCGGCCTGAAACATTTAACTCTTGTTTTTCTCTCTCCACAGATGCTGCCTGACCTGCTGAGTGTGCTTTCCAGCATTTTTCTGTTTTTATTTCAGATTTCCAGCATCCGCAGTATTTTGCTTCTGTGAGTTTAGGTGTAGCTTCTCAGTATAGCATTTCGCCATTCAATCGTGCCTACAGATAGCGGTCAAGTCTCTGTGAAAAGGAAGCCTGGCGAGACTGTACAGAAGTGTCTGATATGTGTGTGTTATGTGTGGTGCAGTGATGCAGGGCAGAATGAGCAGTTCCGAGGAAGTCTAGGCATACGTAAGTCGTTAAGTAGTGTAGACCGATATAGTGCTGCTGGGGTATGCGTCACTAAGCCAAAAAAGTGGGGGAGGGGAGGTTCCATTAGATTGTGCAGCCCTTTTACACAGATGAATAAAAGTGTAGGTGAATGTTATATTTAGATGATTATTTTTTTCTGTTTGGTCTGTGGGAGTTGTGATGCACATACTGCCCAGGACCAGAATAAGTAATCTTAATGATGATGCAATGGTACTGGTAGTTAGTCAGGACTTAACAGCCTAGAAATTGGATTGTGCCCGAACTGAGGGGGGAAAATACGGTCTCAGTGCATGCTGCACGCGCCTATAGAGGCAGGACCGGGGCAAACTGGTCCGCCGTGCTTTATAGTTTACCGGCAAGCTGTGGGTGACTGTCGTGGCCCCAGGGGCGGCATGTGGGGGCCGGGCGGTAATGAAATCGGCAGTCTGGGATGAGATCCAAAGGCAAGTCCCGTAGACGGGAGAGGAGCATGTTCCGTCAGTGGCCCACAATTTCATGATGGAGCCGGGAGGATCACTCCTGCTCCTCCTGGCTCCACATTAAGGTAAGTGAAAAACATTAAACTTACTTCTTGAGTAGGAGCCTCCAGCGGTTCTTTGGTCATCCACAATTCTGCTGCCGGTGTCCTAACTTGCAGTCCTGTTCACCCATCACCCCACTGTGCTCACTAACCTACATTGGCTCCAGGTTAAGCAACGCCTTGATTTTAAAATTCTCATCCATCCTTGTTTTCAAATTCCTCTATGGCCTCGCCCCTCCCTATCTCTGTAACCACCTCCAGCCCTACAACCCTCCGAGATATCTGCGCTCCTCCAATTCTGGCCTCTTGAGCATTCCCGATTTTAATCGCTCCACCGTTGGCGGCCGTGCCTTCACCTGCCGAGGCCCTCAGCTCTGGAATTCCTTCCCAAAACCTCTCCGCCTCACTCTCCTCCTTTAAAACGCTCCTTAAAACCTACCTCTTCGACCAAGCTTTTGGTCATCTACCCTAATATCTTCTTATGTGGCTCGGTGTCAGATATTTTTTGATAACACTCCTTGAAGCACCTTGGGATGTTTTACTACGTTAAAGGTGCTATATAAATACAAGTTGCTGTTGTTGTTGTTGCCGTGCACCTGAGAAAACCCCACCGCAGCATGCACGGTGCATGCAGCAGTCGGTTGCCAATGAATTTCACAAAGGGACCCGAAACAGATGTTAGCCTCCCCCCCCGATTTGCATAAGCAATGGACCTAACTATTTCCCCCCACCCCCCAAGAGTGAGGCCCACCCATAGTGACCTCCACAATGCACACCCTCAGCTCTGGCCCAGACCCAGTCCCATCCAGCTGACTATTGCAGCCCTTCACTCTGAGACCCAGCAGACATGTCCCATCCCCAGTATTGGCTTAGCCCCACTCTCAGCACAGCCCAGTCCCTGAGACACAAGATCCCTGAACTACCCACAGGACATTTGCCCAGCCTCTCCTCTTTCTCCTCACTTTGTACCTGGCCAGCTGCTGATGACTGCTGTATCCTTCCTCAGCCAGGCATGAGAAAGACTGCGCTGCCACAGTCCGTGAGACAATGACCTACCGCTCCTCACAGCTGATGGATCCTGAGTGAACAGGTCCTGCTGCAAGCTCAGCCTAACAGGGACCCTGTAGATAGACCCATACTCAGTCTGGGCAACTTACCAGAAAATGAAAACTATTAAGTAGATTACACAAATATAATTGTATATTTTATTGCTAGTTCTGCCCTCAGGCTCTCTGTACATTGTATTCAAACCATGGAACAATGTGTCATTTCAGTGGAATGGTTTTGAGATATTATCACAGCCAGCCCAGACATCATGTGCTGCAGCTCCATGATGAATATTTGAGGGGAACAATTTCCTTGTGGGGGCTGAGCCCAGTAATGCAACAAGTGGTTATTAAATATTTCACACTGAGCATTGAAATCCTGGACAATTCCTGGATTTTGGAATAGAGTAAATAATATGGATGTACAGAAATGGTGACAGAAATATATTCTTCTGGCAAGTAAACATGTTTTTAAATTCTGTGCTCAGAACCTTGTATGTTGTATTTAATCGGACTCGGTAGGCTTGTCGCAGCCTGACATGGACTTCCAAAAGGGTCTGGACTCTGAGTTGGGGGTCTGCCATTCGCAAACCATTGTCAACATTTGGTATCCTTTTTATTTTCCTTCGAACCAAAAGTAGTTTTAGAATTAGCAATCTTTAAAGTTGACTTCTGTTTTAGGGCTTGGTCGCAAAATAAATTTCTATAAATTTCGAAGTGGGTGGCCTGATTTGCATGAATTTATTTTGTGCCTCAAAGCAAGGCCCACAATGAAAAATGTCTAATTCTTGAATTACTTTGAAAAAGATTTCTTGTGTTCGCTATCACTGGTTGGATCAGCTATTGCAGCAGGTGTTCTCTCACACATCCACTGAACTTGCTCAGCTGTGTGTGTGTGGAGGGTCTGGGTCATTCCACCATCTTGGGCAGGCCTCGGAGCCCAACTGTGAATGTCATAGGTAGGATGCCCATGGTTAACAGGCATAGCAGAGCACAGTACACCACAGACTGGAACAACACACTGAAGCACAACATAGAAACATAGAAGATGGGAGCAGGAGTAGGCCATTCGGCCCCTCGAGCCTGCTCCGCCATTCAATGCGATCATAGCTGATCATCCAAACTCAGTACCCTGTCCCTGCTTTCTCCCCATATCCCTTGATCCCCTTAGCCTTAAGAAATATATCTAACTCCTTCCTGAATATATTTAATGAATTGACCTCAACTGTCTTCTGTGGTAGAGAATTCCACAGGTTCACCACTCTCTGGGTGAAGAAATTCCTCCTCATCTCAGTCCTAAATGGCTTACCCCTTATCCTTAGACTGTGACCCCTGGTTCTAGACTCCCCCGCCATCGGGAACAGCCTTCCTGCATCTAGTCTGTCTAGTCCTGTTAGAATTTTATAAGTTTCACATGCTATAGAGAGGGCTAAGCGATCCCACAATCAACGGATCAGATCAAAGCTCTGCAGTCCTGCCACATCCAGTCGTGAATGGTGGTGGACCATTAAACAACTAACGGGAGGAGGAGGCTCCAGGAATATCCCCGTCCTCAATGATGACGGAGCCCAGCACGTGAGTGCAAAAGACAAGGCTGAAGCGTTTGCAACCATCTTCAGCCAGAAGTGCTGAGTGGATGATCCATATCGGCCTCCTCCTAAGGTCCCCACCATCACAGAAGCTAGTCTTCAGCCAATTCGATTCACTCCACGTGATAGCAAGAAACAGCTGAGTGCACTGGATACAGCAAAGGCTATGGGCCCCGACAACATCCCGGCTATCGTGCTGAAGACTTGTGCTCCAGAACTAGCTGTGCCTCTAGCCAAGCTGTTCCAGTACAGCTACAACACTGGCATCTATCCGACAATGTGGGAAACTGCCCAGATATGTCCTGTTCACAAAAAAGCAGGACAAATCCATTACGGTCAATTACCACCCCATCAGTCTACTCTCAAACATCAGCAAAATGATGGCGGCTCACCACCACCTTCTCGAGGGCAATTAGGGATGGGCGATAAATGCTGGCCTTGCCAGCGACGCCCACATCCCAGGAACGAATAAAAAATGTTGCATCACCGGGTCACCCTGGTGACAATTACATCATGCGAAATATCGCATTATTTCATGAAATTAGAAAAAAGTAAATTGGTTGAGACTTAAAGTGGCTGTGACTGTGAGACTGAAACCCAATGCCAGGTGACACTTGAATGTGTTACGAACACCCATAATGGGCTTTGTTGGTTTATGATGAGGCTGCTACTTTATAGAGACAGCACCTTTCACACAAAGGTGAGGATGGCTAGTACGAAATTAATCTTTTGTTCCTTGGACACAGCAGGACCATTGCTGGCTGAGCACAGTGTAGAATTGGTAAAATCGGCTGGGAGGTGGTCCACAGCCTTTTTGAATGGGCCCTCTGCTAAAGGAGGTCTTATAGTCTTGGATTGAGTTGAAATACAGGGACAAAAGTAGAAAAATACATAAAAGCCCATAGTCAGTTAAAGCAAACTATGCTTTAAAGAAACATATTTTTCCTATTTTGATCCCTCTACTCATTAGCTCTCTGCATCCACATTTCCCTGTGTCTGACGGCTTAACCATGCAAACCATGGGAATCTCCATGGGCCCCTATCAATGCTGCTGCTGCCAGGCAATGTCATAAGTGGGTCGTGAGCAGTGATTTCCCCACCCTTACCATCACCAAAGCACTTCCCCAAGATGAATCATCCCAGTCAGGCAAACTCAGCACTAAGGGGAAGCCCAAAAATGAATGCCAGTCAAGACTATGGTTTTGAATTCAGGTCCTTTCAGTAATTAATTAAGAGCCCAGTGAAGGCTCTCGATCATTTTTTTTTTATTATTGTGACACAGCTTTGTAGTGTCCGTGTGTAGATAAAGACACTGAAGACAGGAATTGATTCATAGGTATTTACTAAGCAAGTCTGGGGGGGGTTCTAAAGGATATACACAATACACAGGCTTATATAGCCCAAGTGGCAATTACCGGCATTGCGCACACCTGGGGCTCTTAAAGGCACATACACCACAATTGCTTTTAAAGGCACATACACCACAATTCCTCCCCTTCTAGCTAACTAGTACATCATATTTTAAGTAATTATTAATTACATGTTATATGCAAAATAATATACATTGCTGTATTAATTAATTATAAGTTAGTCTCTCAGGAGGCTTCCTGACTCGGTCCGGATAATGCCTTGGGTGTGTAGTAGTTTCTGGTGGTGTAGTAGGTTCTTCTGGTAAGGCTGATTCGGCTTGAAGGCCAGTGTCGGGTTCATCGGGTTCCAGTATCACCGGATCGGAGGTAGATATGGGTATCTCTACTTCATCGTTAGATGTATAGCGTGGTGGTGTAGGTTGTCCCTTTTCGGATGACTTGATGATTTGGTCAGCATGGTGCCTTATTATGCTTTCTCCGATGTCCACGGTATACATCAGTGGTCCTAGTCGTGTGCAGATAGTTCCAGGCTGCCATTTCTCGGTACGGTAGTCCCGGGCCAAAACCGGTTGGCCTATCTGGAAGGCCCTAGTTGGCCTTTCATTCATGTCCTGAAACTGCCGGTTCTCCACGTCCCTTCGGATGTTGGGCTTGACCAAATCCAGCCGGCATCTTAGGTTTCTATTGTAGAACATCATGGCGGGAGTTTGGTTTGTAACCATATGTGTTGCATTCCTATATGCAAATAAGAAGTTATCCACCTTGTGCTGAAGTTTTATGTTTTCATTACCCATGGCCTTTATGGCCTTCTTGAAGGTCTGGACAAACCTTTCAGCCAATCCATTGGTGGCGGGATGGTATGGGGCGGACGTGTAGTGCTTTACCCCATTGTTCTTTAAGAACTTTCTGAATTCTTCGGACACAAATTGCGGTCCATTATCAGAACATATCTGTTCCGGCAGCCCATTCCTGGCAAATATGGTCCTTAATACTGTGATGGTTTTTTCCGTGGTGGTGGAGGACATCTTTATTACCTCCGGCCACTTGGAGTGTGCATCAACTGCGATTAAGAACATTGAGTCCATAAATGGACCAGCAAAGTCGATGTGCACCCTTTGCCAGGGAGATGAGGGCCACTCCCATGGATGTAGAGGGGCCTGTGGCGGAGCATTTTGGACCTTCTGGCATCCTAGGCAGCTCTTGGTCATGTCTTCGATGTCTCCATCGATACCTGGCCACCATACAAACGCCCTAGCTAGGTTCTTCATTTTCACTCCACCCAGATGCCCCTCGTGAAGCTCCTTTAGCACTTTATCCTGGAGTTTGGGTGGAATCACCACTCTGGATCCACACATCAAGGTTCCTCGGCACACTGACAGCTGTTCTCTTCTTTGCGAGAATGCTGGCAACAGTGGTTCGCCATGTGCTGGCCATCCCTTCATTGTTAAATCGTAGACCCGTGAGAGAGTAGGGTCATTTCTGGTCTCCCTTTCAATGGCAGAATTTGTCACCGGTAGACATTCCATTATGGTAGAGTGGAATATCTCTACTGGGTCTACTGTAGGTGCCTCTTCTATCGTTGGCAACGGCAGGCGCGATAAACCGTCAGCATTCCCATGCTGTTTTGACCCTTTGTATTCAATGTTGTATTGGTTTGCCCCTAGAAAAAGGGACCACCTCTGTAGTCTTTGTGCTGTCATAATGGGGACACCTTTCTTAGGGTTGAATATGGAGATGAGGGGTTGATGGTCAGTCAGCAAGGTAAATTTTTGTCCGTGTAGGTAATGGTTGAATTTCTTCACTCCCCATACCAGGCTGAGTGCTTCCCTGTCTATCTGGGAATAGTTACGCTCAGCTGAGTTCAATGAGCGTGACGCAAAAGCTATCGGCCGTTCCGAGCCATCAGGGAATCTATGGGACAATACCGCTCCTATGCCGTAAGGGGATGCATCGCACGCCAGTCTGATTGGTAGTGATGGGTTGTAATGAGCCAAAACTTTCTCGGATGTGATTAAGTCTTTACATTTATGGAAGGCACGTTTACAGTCTTCGTTCCATTTCCAAATCACTCCTGTGTGTAGAAGATCATTAAGAGGGTGTAGAATAGTTGATAAGTTCGGTAAAAATTTATGATAGTAATTTATTAATCCCAGGAATGACCTCAATTGTGAAACATTTTCAGGTGCTGGGGCTTTTATAACTGCTTCAATTTTCTCAGGTGACTTATGCAACCCTTCCTTATTAATTATGTGGCCACAATATGATATCTGATTTTGGAAAAATTCGCACTTGGGGCGATTTGCTCGTAGGCCCCGTTCTTTCAGCCTAGTGAGCACCTGCTCCAAATTGGCAAGGTGCTCGTTGTCGTTTTCTCCTGTTATAAGGATGTCGTCTAGGTAACACTGAGTCCCCGGAATCCCTTGCAGGACTTGCTCCATAGCTCTTTGCCAGATAGCTGGAGCTGATGCTACTCCAAAAACCAGTCGATTGTACTGGTACAGGCCTTTGTGTGTGTTTATTGTGAGATACTTTTTAGAGGTCTCCTCAACCTCCATCTGTAGATATGCCTGTGCCAAGTCAATTTTTGTGAAACGTTTTCCTCCGGATAGTGAGGCGAAAATATCTTCTATCCTCGGAAGAGGATACTGTACCGTGTGAAGGACCGGGTTTACAGTCACCTTAAAGTCCCCACAGATGCGAATTTTTCTCTGTTCCTCAGAGTTATTTTTCAATGCTTTTTTCATGACTGGAACGATGGGTGTTGCCCATTCGCTCCAATCTATTTTGGATAATACGCCTGTCTTTTCCAAATTCTCCAGCTCTGCCTCGACTGCCGGACGTATTGCGTATGGCACCGGTCTTGCCTTAAAAATTTTTGGAATTGCTGCATCTTCCACTTTTATTGAGGCGGTGATGCCTTTCAAGGTTCCTAGTTTCCCTTGAAACACTTCTTTGGCGTTGGCCAAGATGTCTTTTAATCGTTCAGGTATGATGTCATCATTGTTTTTTTCCTTACTGGTCACCGTCAGTGCCTGAATGGAGTGCCAGTCTAAACGTATCTTCCTTATCCATTCACGTCCCAACAACGGTGGACCACCATCTTGTAGAATGTATAAATACAACTTTTGTATTTCTTTGCCGTTGTATACCACAGGCACCTTTATTTTTCCTTTGGGGTATACTTTCTGCCCCGTATATGTTTTTAAGATAATGGATGTGTCTTTTAGAGGTATATGCGAAAATAGCCTCTCGTAATCTCGTCGATTTATTACGGTTAGAGCTGATCCTGTATCTAGCTCCATTTTAACTGGGGACCCTGCTATTATGAGGGTAACCCAAATGGTCTGGTAATCTTCATTGACAATTACATTATGTAATTTGAGAGAGCTTAGTCTCTTGTTCCCGGAGTCGCTATCGCTCTTCTGGTCTTTGGAGCTACTGTCCGTCATCATTTGTACCTTTCTGTGCTTTTCCTTATTGATTCTTTTCCCATTAGTGGATTTTTTATTTTCAGATCGGCATACACGTGGAATGTGTCCCATCTTTCCGCATCGCCTGCATGCTTTTTCTTTGAACCAGCAATCCCTCTGGTCATGGTTGGATCTGCCGCAGCGATAACATCTTTCGAAACCCCGTGTCATTTCATGGGTGCCGAAGTCCTGTGGCCTTTGCTGTATCTTTGCCGCTCCTATTGCACTGAAAGCCTTGTCCAGTGTTAAATCTTTTCCAGAAGATACCTTTTTTTGTGTTTCTACACTTAGGGGATCGCAGATGAATTTGTCTTGCAGAGAATCTGCCAGTCCTGCCTCGAATTGGCAGTGTAGGGTATCAACAATCTCCTCAAAATTCTTGTCCATCGGTTCGGCTGGAGTGATTAAGTTGTGTAACAGCTTGTATGTTTCTGCGCCCATTAGATCCAGAAGCACTGAAGCTTTTTTTTCATCTTCTATTCCATTTGCAGTGCAAAACACCTCCACTCTTTCTACATATGTGGTCCAATCCTCTATCTTGTTATCAAAAACATCAATATTGCCAAAGTTAGGCTCTGTTTCGTTATCAAAAGCATCAATATTGCCAGACTTAGGCATTTCAAAAAAAGATATGGCGCTTCCCGCGCTTTTTTTTTCTCTCTGTAGCAACGATATGGCGCTTCCTGCGCTTTCCCGCCGCTGCTACCGATAACAATGCTGTTTTACTGTGGTTTCCGTTTATTCACTGTTGGAGACTCGTTCCCGACGGAGGTCTAAACGCTGACCTGCTTGCCGCGCCGGCCGTCTCCCGAGTGCACCCTCCCAGTCCGTTATTGCTTGCCTCCGATTTCGCTGCCTGTCTCAGCTGTAGAGCCCGCCGCTGGAGCCCCAGCCTGACGCCCAGGAAGGATTAGCGCAGTACCTGCCACCAGCTTGGCCAGCTGGTGAAACCACAGTTTCTATTACTTCCTTGAGTCTTCTGGACGCTGGAGGAATCGATGTCCTTGAGGTGCTGCCGAATTGCAGGTAAGTCCGTTTCCACTTCGTCGCCACTGTAGTGTCCGTGTGTAGATAAAGACACTGAAGACAGGAGTTGGTTCATAGGTATTTACTAAGCAAGTCTGGGGGGGGGTTCTAAAGGATATACACAATACACAGGCTTATATAGCCCAAGTGGCAATTACCGGCATTGTGCACACCTGGGGCTCTTAAAGGCACATACACCACAATTGCTTTTAAAGGCACATACACCACAAGCTTAACTTTCATCATATTGTCAGTAAAGAGTTTTTTTTTAAACCTTTATTATTCTAACTTACTGGTAAACTATTAAAGCGCCTAAAGTATTCATAATACAGTATTTGTGAATTGCAATCCAATTGCAAATCTGTTTAGATTATGAATATTTGTGGACCTAGTGAGCACATACTTGCATGTACAAATACAACTCATTTATTTAGATTGCAAAATATTAGCAGCATAAATATTTGTAGTTTTACAGTAAGTACAGAAATACAAGCTTTCAAAGCCACAGATGTGCGTTCAATAGGCCCACATGTCTCTAACTGTTTAAAGTTTATAGATGAGTTTCCCCATCAACTTTTCTGAGGGCATATGCTCTCCTATCCTCCTTTTTTGCCATATTGTATTGTTTATCCCTGTCATATAATGCATCTCCTATGTCCAAAAGTATGGGATGGGTAACATCCTAGCGGAAGCTGAACACCAACTCTCCGACACCTCCTCCTACCTCCACCTGGACCATGACCCCACTACCGGACATCAAACCACCATTTCCAAGACTGTCACTGACCTCATCTCCTCTGGAGATCTTCCCCCCGCTGCCACCAACCTCATAGTTGCCCAACCCCACACAGCCCGCTTCTACCTCCTTCCCAAGATCCACAAACAGGACTGCCCTGGTAGACCCATCGTTTCAGCCTGTTCTTGCCCCACGGAACTTATCTCTTCCTATCTCGACTCTATCTTTTCTCCCCTTGTCCAGTCTCTTCCCACCTACATCCGCGACTCTTCGGATGCCCTCCGCCACTTTAACAGTTTCCTGGCCCCAACCGCTTCCTTTTCACCATGGACGTACAATCCCTCTACACCTCCATCCCCCACCAGGATGGCCTGAGGGCGCTCCGCTTCTTCCTTGAACAGAGGCCCGTCCAGTCCCCATCCACCACCACCCTCCTCCACCTGGCTGAACTTGTTCTCACATTGAACAACTTCTCCTTTAACTCCACTCATTTCCTCCAAATCAAAGGTGTTGCTATGGGTACCTGCATGGGTCCTAGCTATGCCTGCCTTTTCGTGGGCTATGTGGAACAATCTTTGTTCCAGTCCCACTCAGGTCCCCTCCCTCACCTCTTTTTCCGATACATTGATGACTGTATCGGTGCCATTTCCTGCTCTCGCCCCGAACTAGACAATTTCATTCACTTTGCCTCCAATTTCCACCCTTCCCTCACCTTCACATGGTCCATCTCTGACTCTTCCTTTCCCTTCCTCAACTTCTCCGTCTCTATCTCTGGGGATAGGTTATCGACCAATATTCACTACAAGCCCACTGACTCCCACAGCTACCTGGACTACACTTCCTCCCACCCCGCCTCCTGTAAGGACTCTATTCCATTCTCCCAGTTTCTCCGTCTCCGCCGTATCTGCTCTGACGATGCCACCTTCCACACCAGTGCTTCCGACATGTCTTCCTTTTTCCGCAACCGAGGATTCCCCTCTACCGTGGTCGACACGGCCCTCCCGCACTTCTGCCCTCACCCCTGCCCCTCCCTCCCGGAACCACGCTAGGGTTCCCCTTGTCCTCACCTTTCACCCCACCAGCCTCCACATTCAACGGATCATCCTCCGCCATTTCCGCTACCTCCAAAGTGATCCCACCACCAAACACATCTTCCCCTCCCCTCCCCTTTCAGCATTCCGTAGGGACCGCTCTCTCCGAGACACCCTAGTCCACTCCTCTCACCCCAAACAGCCCTTCCCCTTCACCTGGCACCTTCCCGTGCAAGCGCAGGAGATGTAACCCCTGCCCCTATACCTCCCCCCTTCCCACTGTCCAGGGCCCCAAACACCCCTTCCTGGTGAAACAGCGATTTACTTGTACTTCTTGCAATTTAGTATACTGTATTCGCTGCTCACGATGCGGTCTCCTCTACATTGGGGAGACCAAACGCAGATTGGGTGACCCCTTTGCGGAACACCTCCGTTCAGTCCGTAAGGATGACCCCGAGCTTCCGGTCGCCTGTCATTTTAATTCACCGCTCCATTCCCACTCGGACCTCACCGTCCTTGGCCTCTTATATTGTTCCACGGAAGCTCAACGTAAACTCGAGGAACAGCAACTCATTTTCCGATTAGGCACTTTGCAGCCTTCCGGACTCAATATCGAGTTCAACAATTTCAGATCATAACCTCGGCCCCTATTACTTTTTTACTTATAATTTTTTCCACCCCTTTGTTTTGGGTCTTCCTTCCCCCCCCCCCTCCTTTCCTTTTGTTTCTCTCTCTCACCTGGCAGCTGTCTCTTACCTGCCAGTACACTTCACACCTAATCTCAGCTGCCTTTTGTCTCCACGGGCCTATTACCATCTCGTCTGGCTTCGAATATCTTTTATTGTCTCTTTTTCTTCTTTTGTTCGATCGCAGTCTTGCCTTCGATCTATTTTCTTTTCTTTCCAGTTTTGAAGAAGGGTTTCTGTAAAGTGCACGCCTCAATAATACATGGGCTTCGGGAGAACAGTTTAACAGGCACTTTACTGAACAAGAGGCAGCTTGAAACTGAAACTACAGAAGCCTGCTAGGGCCTTTTATACAGGGGTGGTCACTGCCGGTACTGCAGTCTAAGACCAGTTATTCCCTTAAAGGTACATACACAACAATTCCTCCCCTTTTAGATAAACAGTACATAACATTCATTTAACAACTAAATAATAACTAATTACAATTACAATTTCCTCAGTAATATATACATCAACTGAAATAGTCATTTATAAGTTCAGTCTTTGAGGAGGCTTCCTGATCCGGACTGGATAGCGCCTTTCTTGAGTATCCTGTTCTGGCGGTGGAGTCAATTCTGGCTCATTGTCATTGGTTGGTTCGTCAGCTTCCAATACCCCTGCTTCTGAGGTAGACGCAATCTGTACTTCGGGCTCATTACCAGGTGCACATGCTTGTGGTACAGGTTTGGCTTGTTCCTGTGACTCTAGAATCTGGTCAGCATGGCGTCTCACGATGCTCTCTCCAACGTCCACTGTGTACATTAGTGGTCCCTGCTGTGTGCATATCGTGCCTGGCTGCCATTTTTCTGTTCGGTAGTCGCGGGCCAAGACTGGTTGCCCTATCTTGAAGCTCCTGGTTGGCTTCTCATTTATGTGCTGGAACTGCTATCCTCAACATCTCGTCGTATGTTTGGTTTGAGCAAATCCAAGCGACATTTTAGTCTCCGGTTGAAAAACAGTACGGCTGGAGTTTGGTTGGCTACTGCATGTGTTGCATTCCGGTAAGCAAAGAGGAAGTTATCCACCTTGTGTTGCAGTGGTATGTCATCATTATACATTGCCTTTATGGCCTTTTTAAAGGTCTGAACAAACCTCTCAGCCAATCCATTTGTGGCTGGATGATATGGGGCAGATGTGTAATGTTTCACCCCATTATTCTTCAGGAACCTCCGGAAATCCTCAGACACAAACTGTGGGCCATTGTCGGAACAGATCTGTTCTGGTAACCCATTCCTGGCGAAGATGGTCCTTAGGTCCGTGGTGGTGGAGGACATTTTAATGACCTCTGGCCATTTCGAATGGGCGTCCACAGCGATTAGAAACATTGAGTCCATAAATGGACCAGCGAAATCAATGTGTACCTGTTGCCATGGAGATGAGGGCCACTCCCATGGATGTAGCGGGGCCTGTGGTGGAGCGTTTTGGACCTTCTGGCATCCTGTGCATCTCTTGGTCATATCCTCGATTTCTTTATCGATTCCCGGCCACCACACAAACGCCCTGGCTAGGCTCTTCATTTTTACCCCTCCCAGATGACCCTCGTGAAGCTCATTGAGTACTCTATCTCTCAACTTGGGTGGAATTATCACTCGGGATCCACACATCAAGGTTCCCCGGCACACTGACAGCTGTTCCCTCCTTGGCGAGAATGCTGGCAACAGTGAGTCGCCATATGCTGGCCATCCCTTCACCGTCAAATCATAGACCCGAGAGAGTGTCGGGTCATTTCGGGTTTCCTTCTCAATACTTGCGTTTGTAACAGGCAAACATTCGACTATGGTCGCATGGAATATCTCCACAGGGTCCACTGCAGATGCTTCTTCCGCCGTAGGCAATGGTAGGCGCGACAGCCCAACAGCGTTTCCATGTTGTTTCGTACCTTTGTACTCTATGTCATACTGATGTGCCCCTAGAAAAAGTGACCATCTCTGCAGCCGTTGCGCCGTCATCACCGGAACGCCCTTCTTTGTGTTAAAAATTGAGACCAGGGGCTGATGATCAGTCAGTAGGGTGAATTTCTGCCCGTGCAGATAGTGATTGAACTTCTTCACCCCCCACACCAGGCTGAGGGCCTCCCTGTCAATCTGGGCATAGTTACGCTCGGCTGAGGTTAGCGAGCGCGATGCAAAGGCTATTGGCCTCTCTGAACCGTCACGGAATTTGTGTGACAGCACCGCTCCAATGCCGTAGGGAGACGCATCACATGCCAACCGAATCGGTAGTGTTGGGTTGTAGTGGGCCAATACTTCTTTTGAAGTGATTTGGCATTTACATTCCTGAAAGGCACGCTTACACTCATCACTCCATTTCCATGTTACACCAGTTTGAAGGAGGGCGTTCAGTGGGTGCAGAGTTGCAGATAAATTCGGCAAGAACTTATGGTAGTAGTTCACCAACCCGAGGAACGACCTCAGTTGCGACACATTTTCTGGTGCTGGAGCCTTGACTACAGCCTCAATCTTGTCCGGCGACTTATGCAACCCTTCCTCATCAATCATGTGGCCACAATACGAGATTTGTCTCCTGAAGAACTCGCATTTGGGACGGTTGGCTCGTAGCCCATATTCCTGCAATCTCGTGAGCACCTGTGTCAGGTTGGCAAGGTGTTCATTGTCATTTTCGCCCGTAACCAGGATGTCGTCCAAATAACACTGGGTCCCCGGGATCCCTTGCAGGACTTGTTCCATTGCCCTCTGCCACATAGCCGGGGCCGATGCTACCCCAAATACCAGTCGATTGTACTGGTAAAGGCCTTTGTGAGTGTTTATCGTGAGGTATTTCCTAGATGCTTCTTCCACCTCCATTTGTAGATACGCTTGAGCCAGGTCAATCTTTGTAAAACGTTTCCCTCCAGATAGTGAGGCGAAAATATCTTCTATCCGCGGAAGCGGATACTGTACTGTGTGCAGGACTGGGTTCACAGTCACCTTGAAGTCCCCACAGATGCGAACCTTCCTTGGCTCCCCAGGCGTGCTGCTCAATGCTTTCTTCATTACAGGAACGATGGGTGTGGCCCACTCACTCCAGTCCACCTTAGACAGCACCCCCGAACGCTCCAGACTCTCCAGTTCAGCTTCCACAGCTGGGCGTATCGCGTATGGCACCGGTCTGGCCTTGAAAAATTTTGGGGTTGCGTTATCCTCAATCTTTATGGTTGCCTTTACTCCTTTTAGATTCCCAAGGCCTTGTTGGAACACCTCTTCCGCGTCAGATAGAATTTGTGACAGACGTCCAGGTGTGACGTCATCATCTTTTTTGTCAGTCACAGTTAGTGCCAGAATGGAATGCCAATCCAATTGTAGTCTTTGGATCCATTCACGTCCCAATAATGGTGGTCCTCCATCTCGTAGTATATACATGTATAGTTTCTGTGTTTCCTTTCTATTATATTCAACTGGCACCCTTATTTTTCCTCTGGGGTAGACCTTTTGCCCCGTGTATGTCTTCAATACAATGGACGTGTCCTTTAAGGGTATGTGTGAGAATAGCCACTCATAGTCTCGTTGATTCATGACAGTTAGGGCTGATCCTGTGTCCAATTCCATCTTCACTGGGGACCCTGCTATCATGAGGGTGACCCAAATGGTTTGGTGATCTTCTTTTGCGATCACGTTGTGTAATTTTAAATAACTTAGTCGCCTGCTCCCGGAGTCCTTATCACTCTCCTGATCTTCGGAACTACTATCTGTCAGTTTCTTTACTTTCCTGTACTGTTCCTTAGTAGTTCTTGTCGTGTTGGTCTTCTTTCCCGACCTGCAGACTCTTGCTATATGTCCCATTTTCCCGCATTGCCTGCATATTTTGTCTTTAAACCAGCAGTCCTTCTGCTCATGGGTTGTTCTGCCGCAGCGATAGCACTTTTCGGCTCCATACGCCATTTCGTTAGCGCTGTATTCTTGTGGTTTCTGTTGTATTTCCGCAGCTCCCCGTGCTGCTGCTTCATAGGATACTGCCACGCTGAAAGCCTGTTCTAGCGTCAGGTCCTTTTTTGAAAGTAGTCGTTTCTGGGTTCCTTCACTCTGGAGCCCGCAGACAAACTTATCCCGTAAGGTGTCTGCCAGTCCTGCTCCGAACTGGCAGTGCTTCGATAACTTGCGTAGTTCCGTAAGATAGTCAGCATTGCTCTCATCTTTGTGCTGGTTTCTTGTATGGAACTTGAATCTTTCTGCTATCAGCAGTGGTGTAGGGCTTAGGTGTTCCTGTACGATATGAACAATCTCCTCAAAACTTTTCTCCATTGGTTTAGCTGGGGTAATTAAATTCCGCAATAGGCCGTACGTACTCGCACCCATCAGATTTAATAATACCGACGCCCTCTTTCCATCAGCCACCTCATTTGCCTTGCAGTACACTTCAATTCTTTCCACATACGTGGTCCAGTCTTCTACCTCGTTGTCGAAAGCAGTGATACTGCCACTTTTCGGCATCTTGGGCGATTTAAAATGGCACCACCCGCGCTTTTGCTTCTTCCCCAATGGAATAAAATGGTGCCTCCCGCGCTTTTGCTTCTTCCCCAACGGGATAAAATGGCGCCTCCCGCGCTTTTGCTTCTTCCCCTTACTGCCACGCTGCTCCTAGTGTTCTACGGGGTAATGGCAGCGACCCGCAGCTTCGGCGCGTCTCGCTTTCCTTCCCCCCCCGTTTAGTTTCTCTCCGCTGTCCTGTTCTCGAGCACCGACCGCACCCTGTGCGCTCCACCCTCTCTCTCGTTTTCTTTTCCCGGCGACGCTGCGCGGCCCAATTTGTAGAGCCGCTCGATCGAGCTTGAGCCCGCCGCAGTCCGGAAGGGTCAGCGCGCTACCTGCTACCAGCACGATTCGCTGGAACCACAGTCTCTCCCGCAATTCTCCAAACACCGATGGATTCTTTGGGCGGTTGCCCTCGGTCGACGCCCGTTGCTCAGACTACGACCTTCCAGGACCTTCCTTTCAGGCGAGCTCCCCGTGAGATGATGCCACACTGCAGGTGAGTTCGAACTTACTCGTCGCCACTGTAAAGTCCGCGCCTCAATAATACACGGACTTCGGGAGAACACTTTAACAGGCACTTTACTGAACAAGAGGCAGCTTGAAACTGAAACTACAGAAGCTTGCTAGGGCCTTTTATACAGGGGTGGTCACTGCCGGTACTGCAGTCTAAGACCAGTTATTCCCTTAAAGGTACATACACAACAGTTTCGACCCAAAACGTCAACTCAAATTTCTCTCCACGGATGTTGCCTGACCTGCTGAGTTTTTCCAGCATTTTCTGTTGTTATTAAAGAAAGAAAGAACTTGCATTTATGTAGCACCTTTCACAACCTCAGGACATCCCAAATCGCTTTACAGCCAATGAAGCACTTTTGGAGTGTAGTCACTGTTGTAATGTAGGAAGCACGGCAGTCAATTTGTGCACAGCAAGCTCCCACAAACAGCAGTGAAATAAGTGAGCAGATCATCTGTTTTTGGTGGTGTTGGTCGAGGGATATATGATGGGCTGCACTGGCACACTGAAGGCGGTGTTGGACTTCGTCGTCGACGTCTGCCCTTGTTGACAGTAGGCTCCCGAGGTATGGAAAGTGGTCCACGTTGTCCAAGGCCTTGTCGTGGATTTTGATAATCGGGGGGCAGCACTGTGTGACGGGGGCAGGTTGGTAGAGGACCTTTGTCTTACGGATGTTTAGTGTAAGGCCCATGCTCTCGTATGCTTCGGTGAAGGTATTTACGATGGTTTGGAGTTCGACCTCCGAGTGAGCGCAGATGCCTGAGGAAGAGAGTGTTTGAATTCCAGGACCTCAAACCCGACACTAAGCTCATGGTCTACAGGGCAGCAGTGATACCTGCCTTGCTGTATGCCTCAGAGACATGGACCATGTACAGCAGGCACCTCAAAGCACTGGAGAGGTACCACCAACGCTGCCTCCGCAAGATCCTGCAAATCCATTGGCAGGAATAGGCGTACCAACGTCAGTGTTCTTGCTCAGGCCAACATCCCCAGCATCGAAGCTCTGACCACGCTCAATCAGCTCCGATGGACAGGTCACATTGTCCGCATGCCCGATACGAGACTCCCAAAACAAGCGTTCTACTCGGAGCTCTGGCACGGCAAGAGAGCCCCAGGTGGGCAGAGGAAACGCTTCAAGGACACCCTCAAAACCTCCTTGAAAATGTGTAACATCCCCACCGACACCTGGGAATCCCTGGCCCAAGACCGCACAAAGTGGAGGAGAAGCATCCGGGAAGGCGCCGAACACCTCGAGTCTCTTCGCCGGGAGTAAGCGGAAGCCAAGCGCAGGCAGCGCAAGGAGCGCACGTCAACCCAAGCACCCCACCCACCCGCCCCTTCAACCACCGTCTGCCCCACTTGTGACAGAGACTATAGGTCCTGCATTGGACTCATCAGCCACCTGCGAACTCATTTTTAATGTGGAAGCAAGTCATCCTCGGTTCCGAGGGACTGCCTAAGAAGAAGAAGAAATGATGGGCAGGACACTGGAGAGAACTCCCCTGCTCTCTTCTTCGAAAAGCTGTGGGGTCTTTTACTTCCACCTGAGAGAGCAGGCCGGGTCTCAGCTTAACATCTCATCTGATAGCCGGCACCTCCAACAGTGCAGCTCTCCCTCAGTACTGCACTGGAGTGCCAGCCTAGATTACGTGCTCAAGTTTCTGGAGCGGGAGTGGAACCCACAGCCTTCATGCTTCCACTCCAAGGCCACTGCTGGTGGCATTTGAAGCTAGTTACCAGGACACACACTAAAAGAAGCTCCCCATCTGACTTTCCCTTCAGCTCTCCTGTGGGAAAGAGCGGAAGACAAATGGAAGGCCAGAGAGAGGGTGGAAGGAAGAATTAGTGTGGGAGATGAGTAAAGAAACAAAATCCTGCATTTATATAGGGCCTTTGACATCCTGAAATACATGATAGTTATTTAAGTACTTCTGAAGTGTGGTCACTGTTGTTGTGTAGGCAAATGTATCAGCCAATTTGCTCACAGCAAGGCTCCACAAACAGCCAATGAGATAAATGATCAATGACTCTATTTTGGTGGTGTCATTTGAGGGATAGACATTGGCCGGACATCAGGAGAACTCCCCTGCACTGCTTTACATAGTGCCATGGGATCTTTTACCCCGACCGGAACAGGCAGATGGACCTCAGTTTAATGTCTCAGTCAAAAGATGGCACCCCCAATAATGCAGCCCTCCCTCTGTACTACATTGACGTGTCAGCTTAAATTATGCGCTTCAGTACTGGGCTTGAACCTATGGCCTTTCTGACTCAGAGGTTAGAATGCTGCCACTGAGCTAAACTAACAGTACATACATTTACACAGAGAAAATTAGGTTTATTTTGCTTTTATCTGTGACAAACCCACAGGAAAGCAACTAAAATGCATACTAGATATTTAGCTTAATAAGCTTGTTTTTAAAGTGGAAAGTAACTATGGCATTTAAAGCTGGTTATTTTCAGTGTTCTTACATAATACTTTCTTGGTAGACCAAATAAGGTGAATAATTTGCGCTGATTAACAAGGAATACTGTGGTGTCTGGAATCAATCCATCTCATGGGAGCGCCTGTGAACTGGTGTGACAGACCTAGACTGTTTCTGACTCAAGTTCCAGGTAAACTATCTGTGGTTTCCTTTGAAATCAGCGACTGAGATATGGCGACCTCTACTGGAAAATCACAGTACAAGAAGCTGTTGGAGTCACACCAACAGCAGCTCGTTCAGTGTAGTTGATCAAAAAGGTGGCTTATAATGGTAGAAATGACATGTCGGCAGTCATTATCGTTTGAGCTGTTAGTGTGCTGATATCAAATTCCTCTCTGTGTTATTTTAATGGAGGTGTGTGTGAACCGGTTTACAATAAATGGGCCGGTGCCTCTGCTAAAGATTTTTTAAATTCATTCTCTGGAAGTGGCCGTTTTCTTATCCATCCCTAGTTGCCCTGAGAACATGGCAGCAGGGCCGGCTTCTTGTTTTGAGACAAGTGAATGACTTGCTAGGCCACTTCAGAGGACAGTTAAGAGTCAACCACGTTGGCGTGGGACCGGAGACACGTATAGGCCAGAGTGGGTAAGGACGGCAGGTTTCTCTCCCTAAAGAATGTCAGTGAGCCAGTTGGATTTTTAACTACAATTTGATAGCTTCATGGTCACCATTTGTGTTACTGGTACCAGCTTTTTATTTTAGATTACAAGATTTTGTTTTAACTAAATTAAAAATGTTAAAGTAGTAGAGAGGAATTTAACACGAGCACGTCGAGCATTCATGTGATATCATTCATTGAATTTCCAGGGGAGCGCTTATAAGAATAAAATATTTATTTATTTTGCTGAACAGTACAGATGGGTTTCAATACTTGTCAACATGTTTGGATAAGAAAGAAAGAACTTGCATTTATGTCGCCCCTTTCACATCCTCAGGCCATCTCAAGGTGCTTCACAGTCAATGAATTGCTTTTGACGTGTAGTTACTGTTGTTTTTGTAGCAAACGCGGCAGCCAATTTGTGCACAGCAAGGTCCCACAAACAGCAATGAGATAAATGACCAATGAATCTGTTTCTGGAGGTGGTGATTGAGGGTTAAATGTTGGCCAGGACACCTGCTCTCCTTTGAACAGTACCATGGATTATTTTACATTCACTGGAGAAGGCAGATTGGGCCTCAGTTTAATATCTTATCTCAAAAACAGTACTTCTAAGAATGCAGCACTCCCTCAGTACTGCACTGAAGTGTCAGCCTAGACCACATGCTACCACTGGGCCAAAATGACACTTGATTATCACATGTAGAATAAATCACATTGTCCTGAATGTCTTTAATGTCTCTTTGAATGTCCCTGAAACCGTGTTAACATTGGACTACCGTTGTATTACTTTCATCTTCATTAACAACACTTGGAAATTAAAACAGAAAGTTATGTAGCTCTGATCGTTTACAATATCATCTCCAGATCTGAGAACCAAAGTGTTTGGAGTAACAGCCTAAATACTTAGCATAGAGCATTGCAGCCAATTTATGTGAACAACTTATCTGGGAACTTGATTGACTTTTGCCCCTTCTCCTCAGCTCCAGAACACAGTGGACTTGATGATACATTTCCCTTGTCCCTAATCCTATTCCCCTTCTCAGGAATGCGAAGGACTCATACACAAGTTTCCCCATCCTCCTCCTCCTCCTCCTGGAAACATGGCAGACCCTCTGCTCCTCTTGCCAAAAACACCCTCACATCTCCAATGTCCCATCTTGTCTCCTGGGAACACGGCAATCTCATATCCGCATCGTCTCTGGCTCCCTGCCCCCTCCCAAGAATGCAGTGGACCCAACGTCATATCTCTGAATTTGGGCAAACTCAAAACTGCTCCACAATGTACTGCCACAGTTAGCAGTCTGTCACAGCGAGACCACAGAGACAGTACAAATAGAAATGGTGTCATAGCTGTGTCACTCTGGGTGAGGTCTACTGGTGGAACTATTCCTGACTGGGAGTTCCTGACACTGGCAGTGATGCAAAAACAGTGGAAAGTTGTCCATTTTTGCCTCACTGGTATCCCTCACTTTATCCACTGCACCATTGATCTCATTGCTTTTTGATATTCCATTCTGAATTAGAACATTAGGAACAGGAGTAGGACATTCAGCCCCTCGAGCCATTCAATTAGATCATGGTTGAACTGTATCGCACTCGCCTTTGCTCCACATCCCTTGATACCCTTGACCCAACAAAAATTCTAACTCAGTCTTGAAAACTCCAATTGTCCTAGCATCCATAGCCTTTTGGAGGAGAGAGTTCCAGATTTCTACGCCCCTTTGTGTGGAAAAAGTGCCTCCTGATTTCACACCTGATAAGATTGTGACATGGAGGACAGTGTAGAAACACGACGATTTGTAATGTCCTTCATGACATCTCACTCCCTACTACATTGTACTGCATCTGCTGGATGCAGCAGCAACAACTTGCATTTACCACAGAAAACATCTCAAGGCACTATGGGGGGAGAGGAGAAGGAATTAAAGAGAAAATGGATAAAGGAATGGCAGAGTTAGGAGAAGTGATTGAAAGCTTGGTCGAAAAGGACTTGCCTTGAGAAGGTTTCTAAAGGTGGAGAGAGAAGCCGAGCAGCGAAGAGATTTAGAGAGAGAATTACAGCTGAAGAAGGGAGGGGTGAAAGAGCACACGGGTGGATGAGGTGAAAAGGGGAAGAGACCATAGAGGGGCCTGAAAATGGCTGTGAAGGAAAAGTGGGAGTAGGGAATTCAGTCAAATCATTTTTCCTACACTGTGAAAGTGATGGTGGTTTATAGCTGCAAAATATATTCTACCTCAGGCCTGGATGTTTTAGCTCATTTACACTAAGAGGCTGTGACATTCTATCTGAGTTACATTGAAGCAGCTGGAATGTCTCTACATTGTTTACACTCAGGGGCCAGGGTGACGCTATCCTAGTTACACAATGGTTCTGAAATTTAAAATGTATGAAAGCTTAAAATGTTAGTCTGAAATTCCTCTCTTTGCTATTTAGTAGAAAAGTTCAAAATAAATGTGTTAATACTTCCATTAGAATAGCAGAGAGAGAAATTTCAGACAAAGGAGTAAAATGTTCATACATTAGTAACACGTGGTGTGATTTTAAAGGCTATTGTGTTCTATTTAAACTTTAGTGAATGTTTCAATGTTTTGATGTTACATTCACTTACTAAAAATATGAAGGATCTAAATGGAAATCAAGTTGGTGCACATTTCATCCTGGGCTGTTTTGCTGGATACAGAACAGCAGAGGCTTGAAAAGAGCTTCCCGGCGACCCAGTCAGTTATGGAAGGGAGCACGGGGAGCACATTAGAGAAAAAACATGTAACTTTATAGAAACAAATAGATTATTCTCAGATCATGGTGTTCTTGCAAGTGAGATCTGATTCTTTGGCTGAATGTTGTGTAACTCTGGAACAGGCTGACAAGAGGGATCAGTTAATACCACTAGGCTATTCCTATGTGGTCTCATAACTTCAAAACTGCAACCCTAAGACAATTTCATTTCTGCATGCATGGTTGAAACATGTTGTCCTTTGCTCAACATTGTATTTGTGCTCAATGACAGTTTTTAACATAAAAAAGCAGATAACTTGATAAGCATTTCAACACAGGGAGTGAAATTGGTCTGTGCCAGTAATGTGAAACGGGCTCCTAACGAATCAGTAGCCCAATATACACTGCGCCTGATTTTGTTTTCAATTGAGTTCAATGGGAAAAAAAATCAGGTGTGTTGCAAAGTGGGCTGTTAATTTGCTACGAGACTGTTTCGCGCTACTGGCAGAGACCAATTTCGCCCCCAGTGTCTTTTCAAACTTTATCTGATTTAACATTTGTCTGAGAAACGATATTGTACCTTCCCCCAACACAGCAGCCCACCCACTGGCCATGAAGGGCAACAAACCCAACCTACATGACCACGAATATGCAGGACCTCCTCCATCCAACCCCCTGCCTCACTAACCCCCCCCCCCGAGACAAAAAAAACGAACAAGCTGCTTCGACCCCCCTGACCGTCATGGTTCGCAGTGCAAGCACAGTAATGCCAAGAAGCCTGGATGTATTAATGTACAGGATTTCTCTCACAAGTATCTCATAATGAAAATGCATAAAGATTTTATAAAATATGTATGGGAAAGTACTCCTAAATATACCACTGCTTCATAAAATAGATATGAAAGACTTACATTTATATAGCACCTTTCATGACCACCAGACATCTCAAAGCGCTTTACAGTCAATGAAGCACTTTTGGAGCCTAGTCACTGTTGTAATGTGGGATACGTGGCAGCCAATTTGCTCACAGCAAGCTCCCACAAACAGTGATGTGATAATGACCAGATAATCTGTTTTTGTTATGTTGAGGGATAAATATTTGCCAGGACACCGGGGTTAACTCCCCATATTCCTCTTTGAAATAGTGCCATGGGATCTTTTACATCCACCTGAGAGAGCAGACGGGGCCTCGGTTTAACGTGTCATCCAAAAGACGGCACCTCTGACAGTGCAGTGCTCCCTCAGCACTTCACTGGAGTGTCAGCCGAGCTTTATGTACTCAAATCTCTGGAGGGGGACTTGAACCCACAACCTTCTGACTCAGAGGCGAGGATGCTACCCACTGAGCCACAGCTTCACAATAGACGCATACAACTTGGCTTCCTGCAGACCCGAGGTGATCAAGCCTGGCCTCTGTAGGTGTTACACTTCCGACCGTCCCGTGAGCTCTAACTACAAAAAGGCTGTTACCTGTTCTTTTGTAACCCTCTTTTTGTCATCTGTCACAAAATAAACGTGTGAATATATACCTAACAATAGAATGTCCTCATAAAATATAAATGTGATTGCACACCTGTATATACGGCTTCCTAAAATGTGAAAGTATTTTTAACTTTAGCCCCAGGAGGGACAACGATTTGGGGAACGATTTTTCACATTTTCTTTCTTAGCGCTGCCAGATTTTTAGCCTTTAGGACCCAAACTGCAGAAGAGCGTTTATGCCCTGCTCTCCATGTGGATCCAAAACCATCAGGTGCCGAGCCAGAGTCTTGAGACCTCTTCGGTTTGCTATTGGACCTGCTTACAGGCTAGCTTTAACAAGGGATCTGCATGGTGGCGAGGCTGAAGGTGGAGTGTGAATCCATCTTAAGTATAGCCATGATGAGGAGCGCCGACTTCCCCAGCGGTCTAAACAGGCAGTGAAAAGGCAGCTCATCATTTGCATTGCTGTGAAAACAGGACAAAGACTTTGGTGCAAAATAAAAGCGACGTTAATATTTAATTAAACGAAAAACAAAATACTGTGGGATGCTGGAAATCTGAAATAAAATCCGAAAATGCTGGGGAAAAAAAACAGATCAGGCGGCATCTGTGGAAAGAGAAACAGAGTTAACGTTTAAGTTCAATCACCTTTCATCTTTAACTCCATTACTTCGGATGCAATCATAGAACCTTACAGCACAGAAGGAGGCCATTCAGCCCATCATGCCTCTTTGAAAGAGCTGGCCAATTAGTCCCACTTGCCTCATAGCCCTGCAATTTTTTCCCTTCAAGTATTTATCCGATTTCCTTTTGAAAATTTCTATTGAATCTGCTTCCACAAGCCTTTCAGGCAGTGTATTTGAGATCACAACAACAGCTGGCTCAAAGAAATTTCTCCCCTCTAGTGATCACCTCCTCAGTATTCCTTATTTTCTCTGTATTATCTTTGTGTTTATTTTGAACGCATATTTCTTTTAAAATTTTCGTAAACAATGTTTCTGAGCGAGAAATGGCAACACGTGTCCCCTCAACAAAAATAGTTGTCTTGTTCAGAGTTAGGATCGCTGTAAATAAATCGGTCTGCCCTTGCTTCACTGGAAACTGAAACTATAGGCTGCGGGGAAATGGCGGCGTCCGAAATCGAAACCGATAATGATCATTGTTTACTGATAACCAACAGGCGAGGGCTGCACTTTAAAGAGAGAACTGAAACAAGCCTATCTGTCCGTATTTTACCAAATAAAGAGTATTTAAAAAGAAGTTTAGACATAATTCACTTTTATAATTGCACTGAGCAACATGCGTAACTGCGTCAGAGCAGGTGGACGAACCATTTGTTTCCAGTTAATGTCGATCAGATTTGACGATTGCAAACCACTGGGTTTGGTGAGCAAAGGTGTTCAGCTCGAGTGAGGTTAAGACGTTTCAATTAGCAACATCAAAGGGCGCGCAGAGGTGCTGCAGAAAGGGATGTGTTGTGCAGAGTGGGGCTGCTCTTGTTGGGATGGCGAAGAAGCTTTTGTTTTGTCTGCTGCTCTTGTTGAGTTTCACGTCTTCAGCTCAGCTTCGGTTCAGATGCAGTTCCATTGCCCCTTTCCCCACAATCCATGGTTTAGTGTCCAGACTTCCCAGAAATGGGAACGATTTGCTTCCCTTTTTTTTGCGATGTGGGGGGGAAGGGGAAAGAATTATTCTCTGTGGTAAGGTTCAAACGTCGTTGTTCTCGCAGTCTATTCTTATTAAATGTATTCAGTCTGTCGGGTTTCACAATGCTACTTCCAATATATCTCAGCTCCACTGCTAATGGGCGTGTTCTTCAAGGGAAATCATTACCATACCAGGGAACTTCTGTTACACCATCTGTTAGCTGTTGAGAGTATATAGTTTAAAGGCATACACACGTCAACTGGTCCAGGCAGCGGGCGGTCGAGGGGGTCGTTCGGCCCGATTGTCTACCTCTCTTTCGCGGCCATGTTCGCGCCCAGGTGGCCCTAGAGATGGAGCACGCGGTGTCCGCCGGCATGCTTGAGGCCTTCCGCGACCGGTGGGCACCGCAGGGACTGGAGTGCATCGTCACTCCCGGCAACAACATTTTAATTGAATTTGTTAAGGTTCTTTTAAAGTTTTATTAATTTACAGACAATTTGTTTAATCAACCCAACAAAAGAGTACATCATCTGTTAGCTGTTGAGAGTATAAATAGTTTAAAGACATACACACGTGAACTGTGCAGGAATGCAACCGCCACAGATATATTTTGTATACTAAAGGGTAGATTTTCACACTCCTTGCCCCTGGACAGATGCCACACAGTTCCATACATTTGTCTAATCTGCCTTGATATTCAGCAAATACTTAAGCAAGTTATAGAGTTTTACAGCACAGAAAGAGGCCCTTCGGCCCATCGTGTCTGCGCCGTCCATCAATCCCTGTCCAGTCACAACATAGCAGGGCACATCAAGGAAACACAAAGGGAAGCGCAGATGTTGAAGTACTCTTGACAACAAATGAACAGAAACTCCCTCATTCACTTACCAGTGAAATACAACTGACCTTGACCGCATTTTAATTTACTCAAGTCATATTGCTGGCCCCATCTTACACTGACCAATTAAACTTCCTGGCTGAACAGGTTTATGATGCAGAGTCATGTTCAATATTGTTTTGATGGTTGAGTATTGTGGTGTATGTAACCTGTTCCACCTTAAGAGAACTACCTTAAGAGATGTACTACTTTCTCTTGGCTGCTGTATACTGTAATACCGGTCGGTGGTGACCACACCGGTATATAAGTGTTGTGTAGGGATTTGCTGGGCAGTGCAGCCCTGA
Source organism: Somniosus microcephalus (assembly GCF_052327205.1). NCBI lineage: Eukaryota > Metazoa > Chordata > Chondrichthyes > Squaliformes > Somniosidae > Somniosus > Somniosus microcephalus. The sequence goes on from NC_140997.1 coordinate 52,700,398, forward strand.
CCTCCGAATAGTAAAGACCTGTTAAAAGTTATTCTTGTTGTCTGTGTCCAGTGATTGATCCTAAGCATAACTGGGACACACAGACTCAACAGTGGCGATGAGTCCGATCTTACCCTGCGGCAGTTTTACATCCAAGGCAGCTTCGTCCTCAGAACGGGCGTCGAGAAGAGGCATCCGCCCTCATCATCCTGCTGAGCACCATCGCACGGGAGGCATCGAGAACCCGGGTTAAAAAGAAAAATTCTGACCACGAAGCCCTCCATCAGCGACAGGCAGTGATCATCCCTTCTACCACGGTGGTGGGTAAGCCGATCAGCGACATGAGCAGAAAGTCGGCCGCGTTGGCTGTGGAGTAGGGGAGGGAAAACGGAGGAATAAGGGCGGAGAACTCGACCACGGCCGGTAAAAAGGGCCGGGCTGCAATCGAGGCCGAGAGGCACAGCGACTGAGGCAGCTTAAGGCACGAGAGCCGCGGAGAACTCAAACGCAGCCGGTGTAAAGGACCGGGCTGCAAGCGGGGCTGCGAGGCAAAGCAGCGTTGGGGAATTGAGAACCGCTGGGGAGGCGAGAACGGCAGCAGCACAGCAATCGCCATTGCAGCCAGCGGGGGAAGAAGACAAACACGGGAATCCGCCATTGTAGTCGGCGGGGGAAGAAGATGAGCGCGGGAAAGACCGCCAAGCGCGGGAAGCCGCCATTTTAGTAGGCGGGGGAAGAAGACAAGCGCGGGAAGCCGCCATTTTGAGAAAAAGAAAAATTAAAAAACTTGCAAGGATGCCTAAACATGGGAACATTAATACCTTTGATAGCGATATCGAAGATTGGACCACGTATGTAGAACGCATGGAAGTTTACTGTAAAGCAAATAAGGTACCAGATGATGAGAAAGCACTAACCTTATTAAGCTCAATGGGTGCGAAGACATACGGGCTATTGAAGCACCTTCTATCACCAAATAAACCGGCGGATCAGACTTTCGCGAATATTGTTACTGTCCTGAAAAATCATTTAAACCCCACGCCGCTGATGATAGCAGAACGATTTAAATTTTACAGAAGAACGCAGCTGAAAGACGAAAGCAACGCTGAATTTTTAATTGAACTGCGTAAGCTATCGAAGTACTGTCAGTTTGGAACAGGACTAGCAGATGCGCTGAGAGATAAATTTGTGTGTGGATTGTTAAAAGAAGGAACACAAAAGCGACTGCTTGAGGAGAATGATCTTACGCTTGATAAAGCTGTCACTATTGCAGCATCGCAAGAAGCCGCAGCGAGAGGCACGGCGGAAATGCAGCTACGGTCACCGGAACTCAGCACCAATCAAATGGTCTTGGGTACAGTAAAATGTTATCGTTGTGGAAAGACAACGCACGATCAGAACCAGTGCTGGTTCAAAAATCAGGAATGCAGAAAATGTGGCAGGCTTGGTCACATAGCTAAAGTATGCCGGTCAGGAAAGAAGACCAGCAACAAAAAGTCACCGCAGGAAAAGTACAGAAAGGTACACAAGGTGACAGAGAACAGTTCGAACGAACAGAAGTCAGATTCAGACTCCAGCAGTAATGAACTGGGTAGTCTAAGAGTACACAATGTTGGTAAGGAAGCAGACCTCCAAACAATTTGGGTCACACTTCAGGTAGCAGGAGTCCAAGTGAAGATGGAATTGGACACTGGATCGGCATTGACGGTCATGAATAAGCAAGATTACAAAAGGTTATTCCCACATATTCCCCTACGGGATACGGAGATTGTATTGAAAACATACACGGGGCAAAGAGTATACCCCATCGGGAAGATAGAGGTAAAGGTGGTCCACAAGGGCAAAGAAAGCCGAGGAATGGACTTATATGTGCTACCTGAGGGAGGTCCACCACTACTGGGACGGGAGTGGATTAGGAAAATAAATATGGACTGGCATTCCTTAAAAGCACTAACGGTAGATTCCGGTACAAAAGATGTCAAACCTAAACGATTGTCCAGAATATTGGACGATGCTAAAGAGGTGTTCCAACAGGGACTGGGAACACTGAGAGGAATTACGGCAAACATCAAGGTTGAAGAACATGCAAACCCGAAATTTTTCGAAGCCAGACCGGTACCTTATGCGATACGACCTGCTGTGGAAGCTGAGCTGGAAGGGCTAGAACGTTCAGGAGTACTGTCTAAGGTAGACTGGAGTGAGTGGGCTATGCCCATTGTTCCCGTCATGAAGCGTTCATCGAGCAACAAGCCGGGGGAACCAGGGAAGGTTCGCATCTGTGGAGATTTCAAGATCACTGTTAATCCGGTGCTTCACACGGTGCAGTATCTGCTTCCGCGGATTGAGGATATCTTCGCTTCGTTGTCTGGCGGGAAACACTCCACCAAGATAGACCTGGCGCAGGCGTACTTACAGATGGAAGTTGAGGAAGAGTCACGCCAGTATCTCACGATCAACATGCATAGAGGCTTGTACCGGTATAATAGACTGGTTTTTGGAGTGGCATCGGCTCCAGCAATTTGGCAGAGGGCCATGGAGCAGGTATTACAGGGAATTCCAGGCACACAATGTTACCTGGACGATATTCTGATTACAGGAGATGATGACGAGGAACACCTTGCAAATTTGGAACTGGTGCTCACCAGATTGAAAGAATATGGACTTCGAGTTAATCGCCAGAAATGTGAGCTCTTTCAGAAACGGATCTCGTACTGTGGTCATGTCATTGACCAGGAGGGGCTTCATAAGTCTCCTGACAAGATTGAAGCTGTTGTGAAGGCGCCCGCTCCGGATAATGTATCCCAGTTGAGGTCGTTCCTAGGGTTGATTACCATAAGTTTCTGCCAAATTTATCCACGGTGCTGCACCCGCTGAACGCTCTTTTGCAGAAGGGAGTACCATGGAAGTGGAGCGAGGACTGTAAGAGGGCCTTTCGCAAAAGCAAGGCATTGATCACCTCAGAGGAAGTGTTGGCTCACTTCAACCCATCGCTGCCTATTCGTTTGGCTTGTGATGCTTCTCCATATGGTATTGGGGCAGTACTCTCACACAAGTTGCCAAATGGCCTGGAGAGGCCAGTCGCGTTCGCATCCAGATCATTGACCTCCGCGGAGCGCAACTATGCTCAGATAGATAGGGAGGCTCTCAGCCTTGTGTGGGGAGTAAAGAAGTTTAATCATTACCTGCAGGGCCAAAAGTTTACGCTTCTGACAGACCACCAGCCGTTGGTATCCATTTTTAACCCTAAGAAGGGTGTTTCGGTGATGACAGCACAGAGACTCCAGAGATTGTCCCTTTTCCTAGGGGCACATCAATATCAGATTGAATTCAAAGGTACAAAGCAGCATGGTAATGCTGATGGGCTGTCGCGCCTGCCACTACCTACAGAGGAGGAGGCACCGACGGTTGACCCTGTTGAGTTATTTCACTCGACCATCATCGAATGTTTACCAGTCACCAATGCAAGTATTGAAAGAGAAACCAGGAACGACCCGACACTGTCCCGGGTCTACGAAGTGACAGTGAAGGGATGGCCAGCACATGGTGATCCACTGTTACCGGCATTCTCAGCAAGACGAGAACAGCTGTCCGTCTGTCAAGGAACATTGATGTATGGAACAAGGGTGATTATTCCTCCTAAGTTAAGAGAGAGAGTTCTAAAGGAACTGCATGAAGGTCATCTGGGGGGAGTCAAGATGAAAAGCCTTGCTAGGGCTTATGTGTGGTGGCCGGGTATCGACCAACAGATAGAGGATCTGACGAAAAGCTGCTCAGGGTGCCAAAAAGTGCAAAATGCACCTCCGATTGCACCGCTGCATCCATGGGAATGGCCTTCAACCCCATGGCAACGTGTACATATTGACTTTGCTGGTCCATTCATGGACTCCATGTTTTTAATTGCGGTGGACGCACATTCTAAATGGCCAGAAGTGATTAAGATGGCTACCACTACCTCGGAAAAGACGATCGCGGTGCTAAGAACAATATTTGCAAGAAATGGATTGCCAGAACAAATATGTTCAGACAACGGACCGCAGTTCGTGTCAGAAGAATTCCAGAAATTCATGAAGAAGAATGGGGTGAAACATTATACATCTGCCCCATATCATCCGGCTACAAACGGGTTGGCCGAGAGATTTGTACAAACGTTCAAAAAAGCAATAAAGGCCATGAGCGAAGATCAGATTCCACTACAACACAAGGTGGACAAATTCCTACTGGCATATCGAAACGCCACTCATGCAGTGACAAACCAAAGTCCTGCCATGATGTTCTATAACAGGAGGTTGCGGTCCAGGTTGGACTTGTTAAAACCAAATGTGCGGAGGGAAGTTGAAAACAAACAGTTCCAGCATGTAAATAACAAGACCACTCGGAGTTTTGAAATAGGACAACCAGTGTTAGCCCGGGACTATAAAAACGAGAAATGGCAATCTGGAACAATTCGGGCCAGACAAGGACCCCTGATGTACACGGTAGATATTGGTGAAAATGTAATACAGCGTCATGCTGACCAACTGGTAGAATCGAGAACAAGGGTCGAACCCATGGTTACGGCAGAGACAACCGTGGAAGAAGTTAGTGAACCTGAAGCATCTACCTCAGAAGTGAATGTACCTGATGATGATGTCCAATCCATAAGAGACCAACTAGATGAGTCACCCCAGCAACGAGAATCAGAGACCCCTGAAAGGCATTATCCAACTCGAATCAGGAGGCCTCCTCAGAGACTGAATCTTTGAACTGTTTTGCATGAAGTATATATATATATGTTATTATGTTATGTTAAATGGGGATATAACTGTTAAGCTAAAAAGGG